>NC_084708.1:17629954-18312671 GCF_033807575.1 Cydia pomonella | reverse complement strand
ATAAGTCCGGTAGTACAACGGAAGCGAAGAACTACAGACCCATCACGTGCTTGCCTACACTTTACAAGCTCCTTACATCCATTTTGAGATCAAAAATCAACGCGCATGTTGTCGCTAATAACATTTTGGCCACTGCTCAAAATGGATGTAGGGTTGGGTCCCGTGGTACTAAAGAGCTCCTCCTCATAGACATGACCATCTGCCAACAAATCCGTCGGAACAGGGGGGCCCTCTCTGCCGCTTGGATTGACTACAAGAAGGCCTATGATTCGGTGCCTCACTCATGGCTGGGGAGGGTCTTAGAGCTGTATAAAGTTGATACAGCTTTAAGGACCTTTCTAAGCGCGTGTATGAGGCAGTGGACCACAGTCCTTCGTCAACCAGGAGGCGGGGATGACCGCCCTGGCCCGCAGGATTTTATAAGGATTGAGCGAGGAATATTCCAGGGTGATAGTCTGAGTCCCCTGTGGTTCTGCCTAGCTCTGAATCCCCTCAGCACCCTGCTGAAGGATTTGGGACTAGGTTGCCGGCTTCGGAGAGAGGGTGAAGTCATTTCTCACCTTCTTTACATGGATGACCTCAAATTATTTGCACCAAATAGCCAAGATTTGTTGGAGCTACTGAAAACCACCGAAGTCTTCAGTAATGCCATCAACATGGAGTTTGGTGTCGATAAATGTGCGGTTATGCATGTACAGCGGGGGAAGGTTGTAAATTCAACAAATTTACAACTTTCTGAGACAATGTCTTTCAGATCTATCTCTGAATCAGAAACCTACAAATACCTTGGTATGTCACAGTCGTTGGGTATTGAGGACGAGGGTATTAGACAGTCGGTGAAGGAGCGCTTTTTCAGTCGACTCACAAAAGTCCTTAACAGTCTTTTGTCAGGAGGCAACAAAGTGCGCGCCTTCAACGCCTGGGTAATGCCCCTACTCACATACTCCTTTGGCATACTAAGGTGGACTCAGACCGAGCTGGACGCCCTGGATCGGAGGGTCCGACTACTGCTCACCACACACCGTATGCTACACCCACGCTCGTCTGTTATGAGATTGTACATCCCACGGAAGTGTGGAGGTCGAGGCTTCCTAAACGCCAAAGATCTCCACAACCGCGAGGTGTGCAATCTCAGGGATTATTTCCTTAACAACGAGTATGGGATGCATCGTGATGTGGTGGCAGTAGACAGGAACCTCACGCCGCTCTCCTTGGCAAACGAGAACTGGCGCAAACCTGTGGTACTAAGTACTGCGGATCGCAAGGCGGCATGGGAGAGTAAGGTGCTACACGGGCGGTTCTACAAGGCCCTCACGGGACCCGACGTGGACCTGCTCGCGTCGGTGAACTGGTTACGATTCGGGGACCTCTTCGGAGAAACCGAAGGTTTTGCCTGTGCAATTGCGGACGAAGTGATGATGACGAACAACTATCGGAAATATATCCTGAAGGACGGTACGGTCGACATTTGTCGGGCATGCCGCCGTCCCGGAGAGTCACTCAGGCATATCATTTCCGGTTGTTCTCATCTTGCTAACGGCGAGTACTTGCACAGACATAATCTCGTAGCCAGGATTATTCACCAGCGACTTGCTCTTCTATACGGCCTTGTGGATCGCGAAGTACCGTACTACAAGTACTCACCTGCGCCAGTTCTCGAAAATGGTCGTGCCACGCTTTATTGGGATCGATCTATTATCACTGACAGGACTATTGTAGCCAATAAGCCTGACATCGTGATAATAGATCGATCGCAACGCCGGGCCGTGCTCGTCGATATCACCATCCCCCATGATGAGAATCTCGTGAAAGCTGAGAAGGACAAGTCCAGCAAGTACCTAGACTTGGCCCACGAGATAACCGCCATGTGGGATGTTGATTCGACGATCATTGTCCCAATAGTCGTTTCAGCGAACGGTCTCATAGCGAAGAGTCTCGACCAACACCTTGAGAGACTCTCGCTAGGTGGTTGGATCAAGGGTCAGATGCAGAAGGCGGTGATCTTGGACACGGCGCGGATAGTCCGACGGTTCCTCTCTCTGCGGCCCTGACCACCGGCAGCTTGGGCCCTGCCCCGCTGCTGGCGGCACCCTAGGTTAGGTTTTTTATAATGTGTTTATATCTTTTGTATTGTTTTTGAAGTGTTTTTATATTTTACTTTTATATTCATATTATAAATGACCTAGCCTAAGACGAAAAATAAATAAAGGATATAATAATAATAAAAAAGTTTATTTGCAGAAAAGGGTAGTGTACATGTCTTAGTGTAAATACAATAGTTTCACCTTTCCCAGCTGTATGCAAACAGCATGCAAATACATTGTGAAGTTATAATACATTAAATAAGCATGTTCTTAATTTACCTTAATTTAACATTAAATAATACATAACAATGGACAATTTGACAACTAGAGAAATTATTTACATATATGTATACAAAATTAGAGTAATAAACATTAAAAGAAAATAATAATATGATGCCTAACATTATATTGTACCACTAATTATGATCTACATCATTATTATGATTAATATAATCACTAACGCTGTAAAAGCAGTGATTAAGCAGCCAGGGGCCTTATTCGAGATGCACAACTGTCAAATTTCGCGTCCACATCAAATCAACACTTGATTCTATCGCATGTTGATTGTATCAAGTGTTGATTCTATCAACTGTGGATATTATCATTTGGAACAATCAAAACTCATTCATAGAAAAAATAATCAAACAAAAATCAACTTTGTTTATTACTACTATATAGTTTGAAATGGCTCTGAACTCGAAGTGGTTCGGTTTGATTTGATTGTCACCTGACTGTGGATTGCTAATGTCAAATTTTGACAAGTGTTGATTTTATTGCTAGACTTTATTGTCCATGGGCTTGGGCACCATCTTGGATTTTTTGACGTACGACAGGGAATACCCTTCCTTTCCTACAATATATGGCATAGAGTAAAGCGTCTTTTTTTTTAAACATAAGTTTACAGGAATCAGCGACATCTTGTATTCGATAGGATAAGTAATGCGCTATGAACAATGCGGCGGCGAGTAGTGAAACTGTACCTGACAAAGTCAATCAATTAAAAAGTGACCACACAGTTGATGGTCGATAAAGGCGATTATTAATTGAATTTTAACGACAATAAAGAACTATTGACATGCGATCTTTTTGTTGAACCCACACCTACACGTCGAATAATGCTCGCTCCACATATTCTCCTACAAACGCTCAAAATTGTAAAAAAAATTGATGCAATTTACTCCGCACCCAGTCTCAAGTTGCTTCTAAACCACATTCACGAACCAAGTTGTAACCTAACACATCTGTAAATATAAGGCATATGATTTAGAGATAAAGTCCGTTTTTTTTTAAATTACGAGATGGTTCATGAATAACCTTTATTACTATAAAAATAATACTACATTTGTCAAAAAAAAATTCTGTATTGCGCTATTACATAATGCATAAAATTTATATAAAGATAGGTACCATAGTAGCTCGCTCACTTGGTCTATCAACAACTATTTTAATGCTCTTTGTACTCGTATACGCGACCCCATTGTATGTACAGTCGCCATCAGATATATCGGAACGCATGTATGAGATCTCAAATTATTAAGATAAGACCTACTGTACTGTCTATATTACTTACCAAGACCTAAGTACCTATTATTTATATGTACCTACACAAAGAGAATTCCTATGTTAAAAGGAGATTAAATACATATTTTGTTATTCAACTACAAATAAAATAAAATTTATCTTTTTCAGTTAACACATTTTTTTACCGATTTCTTTAATAAAATAAAACATTAAAGTATTATGTGACTATATTTAATTGTCTTCGGTGTAGATTATTTACTGATGTTCCAATTTCCTGTATCAGTTTGGTACCAGGAAATATAAAAACTACACCTCTTCAAAAACTTTGCTGGTAGTTCGACATCTGTAAGTTTAAATATAAAACATGATAAAAACACTTAAAAACGTATACATAAAATATTTGCCCTATATTCTGGTCGCTCGGTAGGGTGCCCAGAAGGCTGGGTGCATTTCCGCGCTGATTAATAATGCTGATCCTCTGGTCACCAGAAGCCTATATAAGGCGCTCTCATAGAGCCACGCTAGTGCCCTAGAGTTTCAAATTCAACCCCAAGTGCCACAAATATGTAGTTAAGGGTTTAAATTCTGGATCAAGAACATGGAATACTATTCGCTAGTAAGGCCATAAGTATTAGAAAAAAATAATAGTAGGAGACGGCCGTGGTCATGGTAGGTGGTACAGGTGGGCCAGGCAAGCTCTGAAATTATGCACCTATTTTACTATAACTTTGTTCACCTGTGTATATTACTGTTTCCATGATAATCATTTTTAATATGTAGCCCGTGTAATCGGGCTGTATAATTGGTCTCATATTTTTTAACACAAAATCATAATTTTAATTCAATAATTAATGGTGTTTTACATATTAATCATTAATGTACCTATTTTGCAAAATTTTCTTGCATATAATAATATTGTTTACTTCAATTGACGTGTTTATTATTTTCGTTACTATGTCAACGTTAATACTTAAAAAATTATAACGTGAAGGTTGAGTCCGCAGTACAGTTACAGTTTACGTACATAGTAGCATTAGCACAGTCGGATTAGGACCAAACTCGAAATGTCTGAACAGTCATGAAATTTTGGTATGTATATACGCCCCTTAAAGGCCCCTTTTTCATGCCCACACCATTTGACTTTTGGGGACCTCGAGGAACCGCAGCCATCTTGGAAAATGTGGACCATCCAGGAGAAATTCGCGTTTTACTCTAAATCTACGTTCTTTATTCAATAATCGTGTAAGGCAACATTCAAGCTTATAAAATTCTACATAAAATAGTTTTAGACATCTTTGCGAAAAAAAATGATCTTGCTTTAAAAAATACTTGCTAAACCCAGATTTAGCCCTTATACCCTTTCATGGGATATTCTCTTAATAGGAAACTTGGAAGAATAAAAATTCCACTTTTAACTATACATTTGTACATAATCTACCCAAATATCAATATTTTACTTGACTGCAACTTAACCAGAAAGTAGGGTTATGGGTATAAGTACTGAGGATTCAGGACACCCTGTAGCTTAGGATACTGGACGGATTTTTTAAATGACGTATTATTTAGCCCTAAACCTTCTTCTTCCGTTAATTTTAGTAACTTTGTAGTGCATAGCACTTGTATACTAACTGTGGATCTACTGATGTCTGTTTTACTGTACTCCGCTCAATAGTTTAGGCGCTAGAAGAAAAAATATGATTTAATATTCGGAGTCCTCAAAGCGGCTGTATTGATTTTTCTTTAATAGAACAAGTAAAAGTAGGTCGTCAATGGCAAGAGGAATCTAACGATAAGTCATTTAAAAAAATCCGTCCAGTATCCTAATACCTAGCTACTGGGTGTACTGAATCATCAGTACTTACACCCATAACCCTTCTTTCTGGTTTAGTCACAGTAGAGTAAAATGTTAATATTGGGGTAGACCACGTACAAATGTATAGTTAAAAATAGAATTCATATTCCTCCGAGTTTCCTTTTAAGAGAATGTCCCCTGGAAGTGTATAAGCGTTAAACGTAGATTCAGCAAGTATTCTCTATAACAAGATGTATTGTTCTGCAAAGATATCGAGGACTTTTTTGTGTAGAATTTAATAAGTTTTAATGTTGACTGTTGTGTTGATGGTACACATTTTCCAAGATGGTTCGGTTCCTCGAGGTCCCCAAATGTTAAATGGTTTGGGCATGAAAAAGGGGCCTTTAATTTATATACATAATAAATTTCATGACTGTTACAGAGATTTTGAGGTTGGTCCTAATCCGATTATGCTACATTGTGCGTCCGCAGCAAATTCGGTTCTCCATACAAATGTAGTTACGCTCTCATTTTAAAATGACTTGCTAGATTGCTCTGAAACTTTGTACTTACAATAGGATATGGTATGTCTATGCCTATAATTAATTTAAAACATAAATGTGAAATGAGAGCCAATTAAGTTCAATATTAAGAATATGTGTCGTTGTTGACTCGCCGACAACGGAATTGAGAATTTGAGGTGCCATGTTCTGTGCTGTGTAGAAAATCCTGAAATTATAAAGGATTTGTCTTGGCTAGTTTTTACGTATA
Organism: Cydia pomonella; assembly: GCF_033807575.1. NCBI lineage: Eukaryota > Metazoa > Arthropoda > Insecta > Lepidoptera > Tortricidae > Cydia > Cydia pomonella. The sequence continues at coordinate 18,306,503 of NC_084708.1, read as the reverse complement.
GGCTACGTATCACCGAAACGTCACAAACACCACGAAGGTTCGGCTTGTACGGGCCCTCGTTTTTCCTATATTCTTATACGCTGCGGAGACCTGGACTATCCGAAAGACAGAGGAGAAGACGATAGACGCCCTAGAAATATGGTGCTGGAGGAAAATGCTGGGGATATCCTGGACCGAGTTTCGGACTAATGTCTCCATCCTTAAAGAACTCCGTATCAAGCAGCGCCTTTCGACTCTCGTAAAGATCCGCATACTCCGTTTTTTCGGTCACGTCTCGAGGAGGAACAACGACTCCATAGAGCGTCTAGTGGTGCAGGGTAGAGCAAACGGAAAAAGACCGCGCAAAAGGCCACCTATGCGATGGACTGACCAAATCAAATCTGCCATGAAGGGTCCCCTGAACGCATTTGCCAGAATGGCCCCCAACCGCGAAAAATGGCGAGAAATCGTACGGCAAGCAACATCTGCGCCTGATATCAGCAGTTGACCACGACGCTCTGCAAAGAGTACAACGACAAAGAAGAAGAAGACGTATCATATTTGTCTAAAATTTGGTTTGTTGGTACACACACAAGGGATAGTCTCTAGCTAGGTACGGGGTGCCACACTCGTCAGCGCGACGGCGATATTTTTTACCTTTTACCTAAAAATCTCAAATTTGTGTACGGGCTCAGCTCCTGTTTCGTCTTAAGCCTGAATTTAACAGATTCTGACTCACAGGGGGCTTTGAGCATGCTGTTGCGTTCGTTTTGAAAAAAAGAACTAGCCTAACAACACAATAAATGCTTGTTTTTCCGCATTCTTCACTATATCTCCCTGTCTCACTACTATCTGACCTTCTAACCCAGAGGGGAAAATATACCTTATTGGGGCTACTCCATCTTCCTCATGATAATATATTTTACTTTACTGAAAAGCAATCGGTACATGATACAAGATGCACATTGTTAAGAGCCGGGGTTAGAACCCACGACCATTGGTTTTAAAATGAAGCTTTGTATATAATTTGTATTTTTATAATAAATCTGTTTTCTTGTTGACATTTTGTGGTATTGTATTGCTTTATGTTAATTGTCAAGATATTTCTTTCATCCTGGACAATTGTCACATGCGTCACATGTACGTTTTTATGATAGATCTACATCGACGCAACTGCATGTCATTGTCAAAGAGCATATAATCACTACGTTTTAAGAGACGGGACTTCCATACTAGCGAGTGGAATCAGTTTGTTTCGCAAATAATTACCAAAATGTACGACAAAGAACTGTCAAAGAACCATAGTACCAACATAAGCGATTTAAATAGTGTAGTACGCTACACGCTTACGATTCTTATCGATATCGATAAAATGGGGAGGGTTGAAACATAGGCTCCTGTCTACAAATTTTGTACTCGAAATCAGGTTAGCATCGAGTCCACATTTAAGTTGTATGTTATATAGTGGATAGTTCTTAATTGGACTACTATCTGGTCGGGCTTAATGTGGACCCGAATTATTTTAATACAGTTTTTAAGTCGTGTTTTTTTTTATTTTATTAAATGCTTGATTTTCATAATGATGTGCACATACATGTTTGAATAAATGTAACTTTTCTATGGGAAGATGTATCAGGTCTTCGTTCCCAACAAATTTGGCCCACTGCCTGCATCTGAAAACATACAGCCTTAGAAAAACATGACTATATCTACAGTTTATATTCCATGTGTTTGCTAATGAGATGATCAACTGATTATTTCGCGCTAATATGCATCTATAAATCATGTTTTTCGGCATCCAGTTATCAACAGCCCTTTATCAATGCTTTAACTTTTTATGTATTATATGTCTGTTAATCATGAGAACGGGTCTGGCCTTGTTGGCAGCGACCCTGCCTATGAAGCCGATGGTCCCAGGTTCAAATCCTGGAACGGGTATTTATTAGTGTGATGAGCATGAATATTTGTTCCTGAGACATGGGTATTTTCTATGTATTTATAAATACTTATAAATTAGGTCTATGTACATATATATATACATTATTGCACAAACTGACTTAGTACTAAAGCATGAATGGCATGTGTTGTGGGTATATATATATATATATATATATATATCGTTGTCTAAGTACCTTTTTGCACTAAATAATAAAGAAATTACACGAAATACCCGAACAAAACATTGAAGCCTTCAAAACAAACAAAGCAATTAGGCTGACAGTAGACTTGATGTAAACGTGACAGAATAAATAGCACTGACGTTTTCTTTTTCTTCGTTGGCAATGATTTGCGAAACAAATTCCATACAAAACTTTTTTCTTCCTAGTTGCGTCAGCCTGATCGGAATTTGGCAGCTAACTCCATCTTGCGTCCAGTAGAAGAATCAAAATCGTACAGGTAAAACTACTCTCTGCCTTAGGATCCCCTTTTAAATGTCATAAATCCAAACATGGCAGCCATACCCATCGACAAAAAAGTCTACCGTTGATCTAATTTCATTTGACAGTTAACTAATACGTATTCGACACGCTTATATTTGACAACTAGAATCCTGACTAGAGCTGGGACTGCGTACCAAAAGTACGTCTCTGTTACTCGTACCAAAAGTACGTCTAAAATACCAGTTTTACGAGTATGACCCCCAATAGGCAGTTTACGTATTTGCCGTGCTTAGGAGTCTTACAAATAAGGATTATTTATACAAATATCGACTTATTATTTCGGTAAGGGTCGGAAATATGGTGACGTTTTGAGTGAAGGCTATGAATCTATTGTCATATTTTTGTTATATATTATTACATTATTTTTAGATACAACAGACACCCAGACGACCATCTGTTAACAAAATTTTATTTACCTAAAGTAACGGTAAGAATGGAGGTACGAGGTGATAAAAGTTTCATATTTGTTTTATTTCAGAAATCAAAGTCTGTACTTTTAAATACTCGACAAGCTAAAAGTAGTCTATTACAAATAACCTGTTCCAAAAACTATTCCGGTACAACGCCCCGCCTCTAGTGTGGATATTGTTCACTGACAGGTGGTGATAATAGCAATTCGACAAGTCACAATACTTCTCACATCAAATGGAAATCAACACGAAACGTCACTTTTAGCATGTCGAATAAGGGCCCAGGTTCTTAGGGTGTGTTTAAATTTGGGACTTTCAAGTGTTTTTATTTGGTCTGGTAACTTGTTGTAGATTACTTTACTCATGTTGTAGGCGTTTCTTTTATAGATGTTAGCCCTACAGCGAGGCTGGTTTAAAAGGTTTATATATTGCATTCTTAGATCACCTAAACACACTTCAGAGCGTTTAACGAAGTATTTTGGATGACTTTTGACGAAACAACAAATTTTCAATATATACATACACGCTAATGGTAAGATGTTCAGCTGTTTAAATAGTGGTCTACAGCTACATCCAATCCGATTATTTGTTATTGCTCGAACACATCTCTTTTGGAGTTTAAATGCCCTTTCAACATCCACTGAGTTACCCCATAGGATGAGTCCGTAGCTAAGTATGGATGCAACGTGCCCGTGATAAGCTGTAACTGCTGCTTCAGGAGATACGGACTGCCGTAGCTTTCTCAAAGCAAATATGAATCGGTCAAGCCTTAAGCAGATCGAGTTAATGTGTTCTTTCCAGTTAAGTGACGAGTCAATGTATAAACCTAAAAATTTAATTGCATTACTTTTTTGTAGCCTAATATTATTAATACTGATATTGATATCTGGCGGTTTTGCCCCGTATGAATGAAACTGCATATACTGCGTTTTAGTAAAATTGATGAGAAGGTTATTATCGACCATCCAGTTATTCGTATCAGATAAGGCTTTATTGATATCAGACTCGTATGTACAACAATCTTGGCTTTTAACTGCTATAGTTGTATCATCCGCAAAAAGTATGGTTTTGGGCGTTATGGCTTTAGGAAGATCATTTATAAAGATCAAAAATAATAGTGGGCCCAAATTACTTCCCTGCGGTACACCTGAAACCACAGCACGAAGGGACGATCTGTATACTATCTTGTGCATTTGATTTTTTATTTCTATAAATTTTGAGATTTCTGTACATTGTAGTCTGTTCATTAAATAAGATCGAAGCCAATCATTTGCTTGACCTCTGACTCCACAGCAATCTAATTTTTTGAGCAGTTTTTTGTGGTCAACAAGGTCAAATGCTTTTGTCATGTCCAAGAATATAGACATAACGGGTGACTTATCATTTATGGAGTCGGTCAAATATTTAGTAAATTCAAAACACCTAAACACCTAAAATATAGTAGGTATTTAGTTTAGCACACGAGGACAAATATTTACATTTCTTTATAACACGCCAAATGTTAATTGTTGCAGCGTGAAATGCCAATTTTAACATAAATAAAATTTACATACTTACGTTTCCCGTTCAGTATTTTTCTAATATTTATTCTTTGTCATTCCAATAATAAAATAAGTCTCCAAGATGTTACTCTTTATAGAATGATGCTAACATTGCTAACACAAAGAGAGTGGTTAACTCGTTTTAGCTACAAGTAAACGAAATAAGGCTAAGTTCGAATTCCCTCACGGATGGAGATTCAGATAGTTTTCATAAAAAAAATCTAAAGCGGACCCCAAGCTTTCGTGTGTATCGGGAAAACGTTGCGGAGAAGCTGCGAGTAAACCAAAGCAATATTTTTAAATTGCCAGTTGCACAAACACCGCGAAATATGTTAAAATGTTGTTTTGTTCACAAGGCAATAGATATTAATGGTTACATCGGAAAGCTCTCGGAGCCATAAATCGGCACTTGCCCCGGGCGCTAGTCGACTTCCCAGCGTGCGCCTTGCCTAGTCGTGATTATGTTAAAGGTGTTTCTTTGTTAGCTTCTCTGGAGATTCCAATACTGGTGTCTTTTTAGAGTCAGACCAAGATAAGTTGGCAGTGATTTTGATAGCCCAGACAGTGCAAGTGTTATTATAATACGTCAAACTTCTATGAAATTACGACGTTTACTTAACACTTGCACAGGCTGATCTATCAAAATCGGTGCCAACCTTATCTTGGTCTAATTCTAGCGGCTTTGGCTTTGCATTATATTTAAATAATATTAACAGAAAAATAATTCTAGTTACGGTTAATTTTAAAGCAGTGAAATTACAGAACGCTTAGCCGTTTAGTTATAATTTCTTATTTATTTAAACGATAATTTTGTTTAGTTATTTCTGAAAGTTTGTATCGATATAAAATCATTGTAACTAAGTGTTGATGTAGGTAAATATATTTATATGGAAACAACTAAACAAAAACATGTCCCTGAACCCTAATAAAGACGATCCATGAATAATAAGGAGAACCATCCACTTAGGTTATTATCTAATCTTCTAGCTAGGGGTGGGGGCAGTTAGACCAAATCGTATCTTTTATGTAATCACTTATCTATTGGTTACTCTTTGCAATCTTGGATATCCAAAATCCACAATTTGGTAACCTAACATCATTTCAATAATTGCTATAGCAATCTAGGAAATCCAACGTAACGTGGAACGAATAAAGCAATCATTAAAGTTGTCCACATAGACCTCACAGTCGTGGGAACGCCTTATTGTATAACTCCGGCTATTGTATTTAGTCAATAGTATTGACACTTGTCAAATGATTAAGTAAATCCGTGCAAATCGCGATGCAATTTATCAATTGACCCGAGACTCCTACGTAGGTACATGGTACATGTCGCTCGCGCCAGTCGCGCCACAACGCACATGTTCGCAGGTTACGCATACATGTCAGATTAATGTGTGATGATTATGTGAACGTAAGCATTGCATATAAACGCATTTGGATTTGGATAGACGTATTACTTAGCTTTGACGTCAGTTACGATATCAAGTCGATCAAAGGTGAATCTCAGCTTACTTAAAGTATAGAATATGAACATTACGCATATAGGTTCGTATTTTGAACTTAAGTCGTCATACTATTTGACCAGATAATAGGAATTCGAAAAAGTAAACGGGCTACTCTGATAAAAAAGCATTTTACATGATAGGCATGATATATGTACCAATATTCGTAGATTTGATACTGTTCTCTAACGGTAATAGCAGCTTTACATCATTCCTACGTTATAATATATTATTATTTTACGATTGTTAGAGGTGCTTCCAAATTACTTAGTGGCATAACCCATTCTGTGTGATAAACGGATGATCAGGCGCAGCGCATGCCCTGTATTCTCTTTGTTTCCGCGAGCGCGAGCGACTAAAGCTCGTGTGGACGAGCCAGTATAACAAGAATTCGAGACCTATATAAAACATGTATCTGTATTTATAATCGAAGAGGGCTCTTACATCGGTTCACTCAAGTGTTCTAATTGCCAGCGTTCTACCAGCGATTGGAATAGGCATGTATGTCAAGCAAAGTTGTTGCTAGTTCGGTCGCGTGCAAAGAGAGTAATTGATGAGCTCCGAGCTGCCACGTAACGCTTGCCTTACGCTTGCACAATGCTCGGATCAAACCGAACTGACCACCGTCTAATGTACATGATCAAATGTCAGTCGCCTGCCATCACTCATCTCGGAATCAGAACGCAACACCGTATCGTGTGTGAAAAGATACCTATACAATTATATTAACCCTCAAAACACGTTTGTCCTTTAGAAGACAACACAGCTAACTTTTCTCAAGAGTCAAGATTCTCTATATGAATGAAAAGTCTGTAGGCAGGTGTGGTGTTTTAATAAACGTGACGGATGCCTGAAAACATTAGTAGAGTTAGACTAAGATAAATTGCCAGCGATTTATAGCCCAGACAGACAGCGCAAGTGTTATTTTAAACGTCAAGCATCTATGAAATTATGACGTTTAATTAACACTTGCACAGGCTGGGCTATCAAAATCGCTGCCAACTTAGCTTGGTCTGACTCTAGATGGGAAGCCATGATCAGTATATTAGCAGTCCTCATGTAGTGATGCAATAACAAATTGTTTTAATTGTATTCATTGATGATTATAAAGACTGACCAGTATTATATGATCACGCGCCATATTGCGGAATTTCATTGAAAGTAAATTTTTCATATTTAACTGAACTATCACCCTATAGGTATGAGAATAACAGTGATCTCTTAACAATAATCATATATTCCTAGCCGGGCTTTACATTGTCAGGTTAATTAAAACACATCGATATCGCAATATTAAAATCGAAATATTTTATTACAATTACATTAAAATTTTAACTTATTATACAACTAAATTCGACTAATAAAAACTGAACTATAAGACTAAACCTACTTAAAGAAAACAACGTATACAATCTTACACAGATCAACCTAGCCCCAAACTAAGCAATGCTTATACTATGGGTAATATGCAATAGACATACTCGTACATATATAAATAAATACCTACATAGATAACATCCATAAGATATCTATGATGTATATATCCCAGAAATAAATATTTATTCGTGAAAAATTACCAGGATTCGAACCCGGGACTTCCTGCTTAGTAAGCAGGGCCGTTGAAATCTACCTGACTACTCGAACAACCCATCCCGCATCGCTCCCAACGCAAAGGTGCCCGTAACGCTTGCTGCGTTTCCGCGTTGAACTGCGATGGACATTACGGACAACCCCTGCGCAAAGAACACCCGGAGCGGGGGTCGAGGCCCCTCTCCTGTAGACGACGAGCTAGCTTTCTGGGAAAGGTTTTGCCCTCTGGCTTCTCAAGAAAACTGCTTCCCATATTAATCCCTAATATACATTAGACGTGATCAATTAATCTACATTGCTGTAGCCCTTTACGGCCGGGAAAAATATTTTGCAAAGATTCATAAAAAATGCATGTGAACCGTTTTTAATTGTTATAAAATACGCGTATAAAATGTTTAAAAAAATCCTAGTGTCCTTTATCATAAAAAAAATCGCGTGCACGAAAGTGACGTTCAGGAACTATCTGGAAATGCACGAACGTGCAAATTCATTGAGTTTTGTAAAATAATATGACTAAAACGCAACATTTTACAGAACAATGCATGTGTATGCTGCACATGCATAGCATATGAAGTAATCAGTATTCAATTTAGCATAATTATCACAATTTTCTTTAAGAATCAACATCTTAACGATTAAAGAATGATTAAAAACAATAATCAACAATTGTAAAGTACTCTCAATTGAACTACATCTAAAGGAAATGCTTGAAAAAAAAATATTTTGACGTGTAACGAACACGTTGCATTTAATACAACGAGTAATAGCCCTGCTGAAGCAGTCTGAAGCAGTCTGATATTGGCGGGCTCTTGGAGATTTGGTATTGTCAAATTGAAGCATCATCTGAAACATCACTCAGACGCCTCAGACATGCTTCACTACGTCGTTTTCTTGGTGGTTTAACCAACATTTCTAAGATTTTGAAGCGAAAATCGAGTAAATGCAGTATTTCGCACCTAGGACGGCCTATGGCATCACAATCAAGCGAATATCCATAAAATGAATACTGATTCATTCACATGTAAAAATAAAGAAAGAATTTAGTTTCAGTGTCCATCTCCTTGTTTAAAAAAAGGTCTCCCATGGGTTTATTAGTTCATAACTTTTTCTGAAGCTGTAACATACACGTATGACCGAATCTTTATCTCCCATCTCTTGACAACCTTAATGCTGATCGTTCCCGAGCAGTTAGACAGTAGGAAAACATATTTGTTGTCTTTCCTCCTAACTAGTGACACTGGGTCTGTCACCATCAGCAGATCTTTAGGTACATCTCATCGTATTCGTCGTTGATTCTTTGATTTCGTTTTCAATTCATTCCAAACGCGAATAAGGGAATTCTTCGAGGTCATCGTATAATTCCTCAATATGTGATATACTCGTATCATTATTGCACAAAATTTCAAGGAATTTTTTGCCTCTTAATGGACGCTTAAAAAAAAACACAAATCTAACATTACAAAACGAAAAGTATTATAAAACTATCAAACATATGACTATTTCTTTTGATTTGATTTTCTACGCAGAAGCCGGATAGACAAAAACTTGCAAATAGTTATGACCATCGATTTACGGGCTACGGCCGAACCCACAAATTCGTGCACTTCTTTTTTACGAGCATGTAGTTTCCCCTTAATAACTTATTGTTACTCTAATTTGTGATAAATAAACACACATAACTCTTTTACTGTAATAATTAAGTATTAAATAACAAGTTTGATACCAAAATTATACAAAATTAAGAACTTGCGTGTGCCACTGCTCCCATCAAAAAATGCCACCATCTTCAAAGCAGTCTCGCGACGGACTGATCCTACTGACCTGCGGTATTTAGTACTGAAACGTGTCGCTAATGTCTGCAGATTCGATGGGAATAGGTCTGAGCTCGAAAAGACAATTCACTTGCGGGCAGGATTTTTTAAAAGTAATTTGCAGAATTATATCGAACCGGTCGTAAAGGGGTAGGCATTGCAAACGTAACCTTCTTATTTTAATTGGCCGATGCCGAATTCTTGAAACTTATTGACAACCCCTTAGTCTTGTCACTTCGTGGATTTCGGTTTTCATTTTTACACACTACTTAGATAATGAATCGTCAGTTGTTCATTTTTTTCTTGTAATTTTTTATCTCCGAAAAAATATCTAAAGGTCACCGACTTACCGTCTAAAATTATACATTAATACAAACAAACTAATTAGAGCAACGGGTTGTTGTTAAGTTGTCTGTTGCCATGTAGGCGCTACCGTGGTGATATCTCCTTATCGCCGAAACATTCGCGTTTTGAACACGTATTAAAAATTTCTTCGGATAGTTACACAAATCGGTTTAGACATTTTGCTGGGACATAAGTTATCCGCGACCACGACCAGTGAAACCTGAGGGCCTGACAGAGAGGGGTAACAGAGACGCAACACGTCGAAAGTGATTCGAGGTAGCATCGAAATCGAAACAGCGGAAATAAAGGTAACAAAATAAATTCACGCGTGTGCCTATTGGAGCGGGCGACGCATTCGAACTTTTAAAACTTATGATAATTTGAAATTAGGTGTAGGTACCTAATTTCAAATTATCTTAGGAAACATTAGGTTTTTCGTGGTACCTAAATACAATTTTTGCAAACCCATAATTTTGATCAATTGTGAGTTGTCACAGATCACTGCCGCGTAACTCATACTTTAGGCGGATGAATCGAAGAAATCGATCTAAATAGAATACCATTTTATTAATCGTTTAATTTGTTAAATATAAAATCAAAGTCTTAACTCTCAAACTTTGCTACTTACTCAGTCAGTAGTGAATTATAACACAAATGCAATTGCCGGATACAAGTATCCTTCATAATGAGATATTCCGTAAATTAACCATATTAAGGAAATCCTACGTACAAGTAATTGTAACTAGCTATTATAACTCTGATAAAATCAAAATTCTTCCTTGTAATTTCTTATTATCTAGACATCGTTATCGATTTGTATAATTTTGATTTCACGGATTTTCACCATCGCGTTACACCTACATTAGGAGTTCAATAACATTATAATCTAAAAACGTCTGGCTCGTTACTATAGACACACTACGTTACGTTGTTACTATATACTGTTACTAAATGTTATATGATAGTACCTATCTGTAGGTATTCAGATTCAATGTAATAATTATTTAAGGCAAAATTTATATGGAAGTATAAATAAGTATATACTTACTTTGTTTTTAGGGTTCCGTACCAAAAAAGTACAAAAGGAACCCTTATGGTGCGACTTTGTCCGTCCGTCCGTCCGTCTGTCACATTGCTAAATATCTCGAGAAGTACGAGTACTTAAGCTATCGATTTGAAATTTGGAATAGTAATGAATAACGCTAACCCAAACATATTGGAAGTGTAATTTTTTTATTTTATTTGTATTAATTATGGAAAATTCTCAATATAAAGAGGGGGCAGTACGAGTACTTAAGCTATCGATTTGAAATTTGGAATATAGTAATGAATAACGCTAACCCAAATATATTGGAAGTGTAATTCTTTTATTTTATTTGTATTAATTATGGAAAATTCCCAATATAAAGAGGGGGCAAAATTTCAAAGTCTAGTTACTAGGTCAAGTGAGGTAAAATACCATTCCCCCCCCCCCCCCCCCCTTATCTCCGAAGTTAACGAATGAAACATTATGAAATTTTTACATAATAATTACATTATCATAAAGATTACAGGAAAAATAAAATCAGATATAGAGATGAGATTTTTTTTTTTTAATTAACGAAAAATATTTTGTAATTTAATTTGCAATTTAATCCCGTTTGCGAGTGTTTATTATAGTTGAAATTCCTATGAGATTACACTAATGGCAGCATCTTTCAAATAAAATAAAAATTATTGAAATCGGTTAACTTGATAAAGAATTATCCCTGGAAAACCAACAAACATACAGATCGCACAAATTAGTTAGCCAATTCGTCCATAGATGGCGCTGTACACAATTATACTAATAGTATACTTCTGGTCAAAAGTTTTTCTTGAGAAAATTGAATGTTTGTACGGAACCTCGGTGCGCGAGGTAAACGAACTCGCACTTGACCGGTTTTTTTTTGATATGGCTGTAGTTGTAGCCACTGTAGGAATTGCAATATAAGCTTTGCCGAACTTATTTATAGCTTTATTTGACTTCATAAGCGCATTGTAATATACCTCCTTGGAAAATAAAACATCTAACTCTATATCTTAATTTAAAATTTAAGTTACATTAATAACTACCGTCATAGGTGTTTATGGAATTATAAGTTAAAACAACAGCGGTTAAATTTACTTAATGAATAGTTACCGAGATGCTAATAGACATTGGTATTCAACGAATTATATTAATTTTATATCGTGAATCGTGATGAGTCCCACTAACGGTAACCTATAAATAACTGGTAGCTATTTTACGACTGCAATCAACGTGCAATGCTTCCAAAAGTAAGTTTTTGATAACAGATCGTAATTCCGATTCTTGTATTTAGGTATATATCAGGATTTTGATTTGTGGTATAAAATTGCAAAGACTGCGTCCAAATACTTATATTTTTGAAATTGAAATAATAACGGTGACTCAATTAGTTGTTAGGCTGTAATGACATTATTGCAGATTATTGTGTGAATCCAAGACCGTTTTACAAACATTTAAGTAAAATTTGTGGGCTTGGCCTTCAAAACTATAAGGGCGTTGGAATATTGCACTATAGTGGAAATATATTAAAGTCCATACTTGAACACTGTTTCAGTGTTTACAGTCCTATGGTATGAGACATGTCGCAAGACCTAGGCGCGATCTCACGCGGCAGGGCGGTGCGGTGCAGCCTCACTGAACTTTGTCTGACCTCTAGTTAACTCTTCGTGCCTATCCAATGTATTATAGGCGGATAATTCGCGTGCATTTGTTCTAAAAGACTAAAGGAAACCGGATGTTTTTACACTTTTCGTTTACTTTAAAATATTCTCAACTAAGTAATGTGATTTGAACTTTCCGCTCCATTTGTCAAAACATTCTTTGGTCCATCGATTAAACGTTATTATGTATCTGACAATGCGTTGGAAAATATCAAGGTTCAATAAATCATGACTTTAGACGGTTTTGTTCTCCGACTTGCAGTGCTCGATAAGAAGTGACGATGACGTTTAGTTATTAATAGATGCGGACAGAACCTTTGGAAGCCAAGCGACGCCCGCCGAGTGCGAATGTCTTCGGTTCCGTTCTCTTTGCAATGTGTAACTGCCTGTTTATGAAAAGTTATCATTATCAAGGAGGTTGGGTAAGTGCGTGACCGACTGCTTCGGAGGCACCCTTTGAGCCGCCGCGATTCGTTGCGGGGATTAAAAAGCGGTGCCATATATCACGAAAACCGTGAGGACATTTGCGAAATCATCTTGCGGGCTAAGCAAGTCGGTATAAGGGTATCAAGTAATCAAGACACGAAGTGACACGTTTAACGTATTTAATTAACAGATCAGAAAATGATTAAAGTATGGAGTAGGCATGATGTCAGGGACTAATTTTAAGTTATCGTTGAATCTAGCAAATTAACAACTTCTTAGTAGCATGAGATTACTTATCTAACTCCAAAACTGTTACGTTTTATGTGAAACAGAACACTTGTAGAGGACTGGTTTGTTTTATAAAATTGAGAAAAAAAACGGTTTCAGTAAAAAACAAACTGTTGACAAATGAAGTTAACATTTAGCGAACTGCATTTTCGGAGAAATAAATATTTGAAGATAAAATGCGATGAAATCTTCCGCAACAGCTTCAGATTAGTCAACTTCAAGTGGGTAGGTAAATCATATCGACGATATGAAATCTGCCATAGTAACCCACTTTGGTCTTGCAATTTTATAACCTATCAGAATTCTAGTTCGGTTGAACTTTGAAGTCGCATCTGTAGAGCATTGAAACTCACGAGTCTGGGTGTTGAAATGTCGTAAATCACACGTGAGAATGAACTCGGGGCGGCGCGGGCGGGCGCAAGCTATCATTATCCTTGTGTGAAATGGATTCTTGAACAGACTCATAAATTATCTGAGTCAGATAATACAATACATGTATCATTTTAAAGCGCAACCTAGTAGTCTTGTGTATGATACTTACTCATCTATATAAGGTGAGGTAGGGGAAGTGCGCCATGCCGTCTAAGTGCGCCTACCTTGAATATATCGAAAACTGCTTATATACTACTAATATTACTAGTATTCTACAACACTTAGACTTTAAGAGTGTATGTCGCACTTCCCCTACCTCACCTTAATTATTCTCTTATCATTATCGTTACCTATCTTATCTTATATAATATATTTTGCGGATTAACAAAGTAATAATTTTGTTCGAATTATACATCGGGTGTCGACCGAAAATTATTACATATTTTTATTTGCAGCAGTACGAGAGTATGTGCCCTCTCTGTCACACATTCAGAGTAAGCCTAGAAAGCGAAAATAACCCTATCCCCTCTCTTACTCCTGCACGACCGGCCCCCCGTCACGTGGTTCCGTGGTTCCAACGTATTGGTATGATGGAAAGGGACAGTTTATGAATAAGGGGGAAAGTATTTAAAGTCTTAATCTAAACAATCACAATTTATGTAGAGTAAAAAAGATTACATCAAGGTATAATATGAATTATTGTAGACAGCAGTTATGTTTGTGGTGCAGGCGTGCGTGTGTGCGTGCGTGCGTGCATGCGTGCATGCGTGTGCGCGATGGCGGAGAATGGGTGGAGCGGTTGTGCGGAATGAAGTAAATAATAACATTGTTTGCAATTACGGATGTTACGAAGAACCTGATTGAGTGTGTTAGACAATATTCATGTCTAGGTATACAAATATTACAGAAATACGGTTTACTAATTGGGGTTACTAGCCGTTGGTAACTTAGAAAGAACGCGGTTGCAACGCGGGTCCGCGATTAAAACGCTTTGAATCCGCCGACTGCGATCAATGTGACATCAACGCCTTGCTACCGCTCCGCTCCGCGACCTCGTTTTTGATGTGGTTACTCATATTAAATGAAAAATTACAATGAAAAAATTTGTTTTTTATTTCAGACTTTTTCAAATACATTATCAAAGTGTAACTACACGTACGTATACAGATTTTAAAAGATATTAATTTGATATTTATCTCGAGGCGTTATTTTCACGCCAATCAGCACTCGAGTTGAAATTTCCTTGCTTTCTTCTGTGATGCGCGACCATTCTTACCCTCATTGTGTTGATGCAATCCGGATATCCAGTACGCAATACGATAAAATTGTCACGCTGACGTGGACCTAACAACAGTAGAGCCGAGAGATAAGCCGTGACGCCCGCCACAGTTCAAATCCCAGGCTATCGGCGAAATGTTCTGACCCCGAGTGGAACTTTTCATGTCTCAGATATATTTTCCCTATTGAATATAAGGCGAGACCTAGCTACATCAGATTCTACACCAGGAAAATTCACCTTGTTACGTGTGTAGTTTAATTTAATTTTATCGTTCAGTTTGCATAGCTTCTTCTGATGCTAACTGTACTTATATAGAGGAAATCATAAGTTACAGACAACATGCTAGGTCGAGTAGTTGTCAACCAAAAACAAATGAAAGCCCCATTGTCTCCGGTATCGTTTGGTGGCATCTTACAAAACATTTGCATGCGTGAAAGCCAACTATAGACAATAAACTAAGTAGGCTGAGGCATGGCGTCTACGTCTGGCAAGAGAAACATTACGTGTCGGTTATGCGAGGCGGATATCTGGATCCATAATAAATGACATTAATTAAGATTAAATGAAGAGCACGTCTGCTATTTCTTGATCAATATCTATTCAATGCAATCATTTTGATCAATGAAAGCGTACGTGATTTAGCTGGGAGGTCTGGAGCGGTGTCGTTTGATTCGTGTGTTTTGTCATAGGTCTTGACCCGAGGACCTGTTAGCCAGTCGCAACAAGTAGAAATCAGAAAGTTTTTTCAGTGTTTCATAATGTTAAGATCGTTGACGGAGAGCGTTCCTAATCAATTGTCGACGCTGATGGCGGCTCGCGTTCCCCAATCGAGCTACGTTCCTGTACATACGCTAATATCGTAACCAAATTCGATAATGTCTTTGTAACATATTATTTGAAAGTAATGGGAAAGACTGTTAACGCTACTCTGTGGCAATTGGACTTGAGCGGCAGTTAGTGGGGTAGTAGAAGGTCTCTTCATCGGGAAAAATAATAATTGTTCACCACATCAGTTGGTAAAGGCGCTCGGATGAAAACTGATGAGAAAGTTGATTTTATCCACACGTGGAGCAAAGTAAAGTAAAGTTGTTTCCTTATTTGACTTTTAAATGGATGGGAATGGATTTGATTTGAATTAATTTTGTTTGATATCTTGCAGTTAATATTTTCCTCGGGTTTAAGTGGTGAAAAATTTTGTGTTTCACTCGGGGGCAATATTTGTTTAACCTTCGTGCCTTGAAAACCTCGTAACGCTCAAGATTCCACTTTTCGAACCACTCGCCACGCTCATGGTTCAATTTTGGAAGCTTTCGCTTGCTCGGGTATCAATTTTAGTACGAGCGGTTAAAAAACTACTTTGCCCCCTTGTAAAACAAATTATTATCAATCATTAATGTTATAGCTATTGTAAGGTAGGTACCTAAAGTAACCAAACTGTGCCCAACTGTCAAAGCAATCTAAGAATGTAACGATTGAGATAATTTAATATGAAATGAATATATTAGATTTTTTATGACGGCAAACACCGATCGATATCAGATTTTATAGCAGATAGCGCTTACGTTTACAACACGTCTAAAACACATAAACATAGTTAATATATTATGATGTTAGGTTGAACGTCTTTGTCAATCATCGCAATTTTTTTGTATTTTATTCATTAAGACATTAACAATACGCGATTGTGCAAATATTCGTCCCTGTCGATATAAAATTATGGAAATAAGCTATTGCAATGATAATGGAACGCTCAGATACTGCGACCTTGGGCCGTGCAACCTTTGGTGAAGAAACAATCGTCGCATGCACAAGCACATGCTCCTAGTTTCCGAATGCCATGACATGACATTTGGGAGCGCACCCGAAAGGGCCGCTCGACGCGCGGTGCTCGGCTCACGGGACCTGCCTTCTGGCCTCATTTGCTGTCGTGATCGTGATATCTCTGGCTGGAAATAAAAATATGATTTTATTATATTACTTTAAAGTGCAAAAACTTTCCAACCTTGTGTTAAGGTCGAACATTTAATGTTTATTAATTTGCTGCGTGTTGGTGCTTTGTAAATGTATTTAATTGCAGATATTGAATTACTATATTATAATCAGTTAGGCTGATTCTCTTTATCTAAATAATTACTCTAAATATAAATGATATAACGACCCACCAGCTGAGTGAAGGAAATTTACAAAGATCATAATCAAAAGATAAGGGACATAATTTCTTATCAACGTCACGACGTGCTGAATTGCTCGTACGCTCCGCTGAACAAAATATCGCAGCAATATACTTATAGGAAAATATAATTAATGTGTCAAATATGCATAGAATCCTCATATCCTGTGAATGTCACGTATGGGGTTGGCCGGTCGAAGTATTTTACAGATGGCACCATTTTTTTAATGGCCTGGATGCTATAGCCCTTTGAGCCAAGTTTCATAGAGCATAACTGAATGGAACATGAATGTTATTAAATATTTGTGACGTTCCACTGGAGTAGGTACCTTATGGGGGATAGCGCTTACGCTGTTATTCACGTCGCTTCTATACAAATACGCTGCTACGCATCAATCAAATGTCATAAGGTACCTTTACCCGTGGGACGCCACATTTATCATTCAAATTCATCACTTAGTAGGTAAAAGTCAATTCCGACAGCCAACATGGGGAAACAACTCAAAATTTGCATCAAATTACTTTGCCACTCTTTGAGAGCCTTTATAGCTAGTGTGGCGAAAATATTATGCAACCCAACATACCTATAACATGCAACTTCGAATTCGCATACCTATCGTCCGTTTTTAGGTCGCACCTGCCATCCTGCCAAGGTCCCAATAACGCCAGAGACAAACTACGAGTACATGCAAAATATCATCCAAGTCGATGTCCCTGACAGTAAGCTGGTATTGCGTAATAATTATAAGCGCATAATGAGCGCACAGGTAATGCAGGGGCCAAGTCTGCAGTGACCCCACGATGCGCAAACGCCGACTGCCTCTAACACAGTTTCCCTTGACCTTGTCCTAAGCCCTGACAGAAAACGAAAGGTAATTGACATATTAAAAAAAACCATCGATGATTGTGATTTAAATTGTCTCATTCTTATATCTACAAAGGAGACTTTATTTATAGCGTTAAATAAAAATGCATATAGCTAAAGCCGTGAGGTGTCGGTCGAGGTCGCCGACATCCACGACACTGCGTGGAGATGTGACCCGTACCAATTACCTATATTATACGAAGCACTAAGTTACATAGGTACGCTGTGTAGCACTAAGTTACTTAATGGATTATTTTTAGTGCGTCATAAGAGATGTTAAATATTTCTAACATAATCATTGTTCCATCTTTTTATGAAAATCATAATTACTGCAACACCTATTTACAAAGCTATTACCTTTTTGTAGGACGCAAACGAGCACACGAATCGCTTGATGTTAAGCTATTACCGTTGCCCATTAACACCCGCAACACTAGAGGGGATAGTTCATACCTACAATATAAAATGGAATAAGTAAAAAAATTAACAGTAAAGCCCAGAAATCTTGTTATCGATTAAGTTCAGCTCCATTTAATATTTCATCATCAGAGTAAAATAGAATCAGAAACAAGTTTATTAGATTCAAAACACGTGTGGAAGATGTGACCATTAAAGTTAAAACACGCAAATGGAAATGGACAGGACATATGATCAGGAGCAGGGGCAAAGAGAAATGGAGGAAGAGAATTATACTAAAAGATAGAAAAAGGAAACATGGAAGACCAAAAATGAGATGGGAAGACGAAATCGTAAAATTCGCAGGGAGGCACTGGACCAGACTGACGAGATTTAGAGGAAAATGAAAAAGGGATGGAAGAGGCCTTTGCCAAACGGCATAGAGATAAAACCGGTGTTGTCTGAAATGGTAAATTATATGTCAAACTACGTATTTGATAAAAACTTTTAAAATGTAAAATTTGTAAAAAATTGTCCGAATAAAAGGCTTATAGGGACCGTGCGCGTTGGAGAGTCTGCCATCTTGTGGCCTGAATCGGAACCATAAACATGTACATTTATACGTCACGTGTTTTCTTGGGCATAGTAGGTTCTGCCATCTTGTGGGCTACATCGGAACAATAAACATCGTATTTACGCCTCGCGCCAAAAATCTGACGGCCACTGTGCTGCCACCTACAGACAGTTCATGCACGCCCCTATATAATTATTATACGAGTAAGTACATTTGAACATAGTTGCGTGCGGCACCTAACGTCAAAATTGCAAAAATTTTTGTTTGGTATAAAACTTCCAGAGAGCCAAAATATGGGTAGTTTATATCATTTCTGGGAATTCAGGGATGACCCAAAAGTTGTTTTATTAGGATTACAAATTCAAATCTCGGAGTATGGCCCGACTGAAAATACATCCTCAATGCTATGTAGTAAACAACTATAGTACATTACGATACAAGTGCGAAAAATAGGAAATTCGAAACGAGTGGCGATAAATTAAAACACGACCGAAGGGAGTGTTTTAAATCGACACGAGTTGCGAATTACCTATTCGCACATGTATCGTACAACGTTTTACAGTACATATGGCCCTTTAAATGTTCGACACAGTAACATAATATGCTACTTCTCGCACTAGGGCTATAAAGTAGCCCCATATGTACTGTAAAATATATATCATAGCGATGTTGCGTGTCTTCTTAGCATAACTTCAAGTACGCGTATTTATACGTATGTAAGCTTAGGTTATATTTAAAAACTCGGGAACCTACTTGGTTAACTAAGAAGACAAATCTATTTATATAAACCTACGTATTTATTTTATGTTTAGCGAATTACGTACTGTAGAATATTATTAATACTACGTGGTAGAGATAATGTCCTAACCGGCTCGTTCAATAACAATTAATTTACATAATTAATCCGGGCACCCGTTGATTAATGTTATTACTATAAACATCGTCTGGAAAAGTCTTTAATTATTGTTTGCGGTCGCGTCATAACAAAACAGATGTTTTCAAAAAAATGTACACGTACTATGCCACGAAGTCGAACCGTGGTGCTTATTGTTATTCAGATGTTCTAGTTAGTGACTCATGACTGTTTTTATTGCGAATCGTACATTTTCCTCGCAAGAAGGTACCTACAGAGGAGGTAAAAAAATTAATATATCTAGTACCTATTACCTATTTAGAAGCAGTTATTTTCAAAAACGTACGTTTAATATGGTAGATGTTGAGCTGGTACAATTTTGTACTACAACTAAATAAATAAATATTATGGTATAGGACTTTATTACACAAATTGTTTAAGTCCCACAGTGAGCTCAATAAGGCTTGTGTTGTGGGTACTTAGTCAACGACAATAATATATAAATACTTAAATACATAGATTACACCCATGACTTCATGCTCATCACACAAATAAATTCTCTTAGGTACCAGGATTTGAACTCGGGACCATCGGCTTCATAGGCAGGGTCACCGCCCACTAGGCCAGACAGATCGTCAAAAAACTAACCGAATTTTAATCTGATCTGACGTATCATTACAAACTCGTGCATTGCTAGGTTTGGTATGGGTTTCTAGGTTCCTTTTTGACAGTTTAGTCACGAGAAGGCCTATAAAATATGGATTCTATATTACATATCTGATTTACGTACATTTTTGATTATACGTATGAACTGTGAACATAGGTACGTAAGAGCGTACAATTTTTTTAATGGGTCGTTTTTTATTATTTACATACATATTTAAATCGATTAAGGGCCGGCTGCACCTAACCGTCTGTCATAGATCATGTTGGTGCAACTGGCACTCAGCCAGAATTTGCTAATAATTTACCGAAGTTTAAAACGAAAGTGGAGGCCCCGTGCGAAATCACCTT
The DNA here is from genome assembly GCF_033807575.1 of Cydia pomonella. Classification (NCBI taxonomy): domain Eukaryota; kingdom Metazoa; phylum Arthropoda; class Insecta; order Lepidoptera; family Tortricidae; genus Cydia; species Cydia pomonella. The sequence goes on along the minus strand of NC_084708.1, from coordinate 18,285,935 downwards.
TTCATACAAACGTACTCCTAATTTTCCTATTTGGATTTTATTAAAAATTTATTATTATTATTATTATTTATTTGATACACTAGCAGCTCTTGGAGCTGATGCGTGTATATCGCAGCACTTGTGTTTATTTAGCACTTTTTAATGTTCTAAAATGTGTATCTAGTCTATTTTTGAAAGAGTTCACTGACGGTGCACTAACAACAGTTTCTGGTAGAGAGTTCCACACATTTACTACACGATTTGGCAAGAAGTGTTTCCTAGGGTTGCTAGCACATGGAGGTTTGACTAGTTTGTTTGAAATCTGTTTCTCACTACAAATTATTACAATAATCAAAAAATCGAATAAGTCAAACGTAGGGTCGTAGTTATGGTTAATAATATACTTCAAAAGATGTAAAAATATTTTCCAATATGTATAATAATATCCAGAAAGAAAAATGGGGACTACCTTTGTATGGAGAAGCTGCCGTCCCCTTTCCTCTTAAGGGGCTCCCCGCGGTTTTCATCGATTTTTGACTAGTTTTGAGTCCTTACTCCTGCATTTGCACTATAGATAGAATTATAAGACAAACGGCTATCGGTTCTTCAATCTTTTATCTCCATTCGAGTCTGCCGGATTTTGAAAAAAATGAAGACTTATTTTTTTTTTCAAACATTGTCTAAAAAAACACTTTTTTGTTACTCGATTGCTGTGAAGGATTTTACATGTACGAAATCTACATATTTGGGTTCGTATTTGACGCCTCTAAAAACTGGTCAGAGATTTTAATTTTAAATTAATGAACACAAAATTGATGGCCAGTAAACCAGTTTTTTTGGCCTAGAATTGTTCAACTTTGATGCCAAATATCTCGAAGACAGTAAACATTGAAGTGAATACGGGATACTATATTGCTTACAGCCGTTGCTGTTAATATGATAAGCTAGAAAAAACATTAGAAAACTAAGGGATTAAGATCGATGGTCATTGGTGTTAGGGAGCCCCTTTTATAAAGTTACCATTAAGTAACCGAAATTAAAAATGCTAATTAGACATTTAGGTTCGAACCCTGGATACTAAGCTATCATGCTATTCAAGTACCAACTCTTATAATTTGTGCATGTTGTCGTAAAGTTCGGTAATCGTTTCCATATAAATATAACACTCTTGTATATGAAGAATGTGTGGGAAGATATAGTTTTGTAGGTTTTGCTAACCTAACTTGTTGTTAGCTGTAGGGCAATACACACTGACATAATGGGATTGGTTAAATAGGTTTAAAATACCTAGGTATAACGGATTTACGAGTCTATATTGAATATTGGAACGCAAAACTTTGTCTTGCCTATTTTCACTTCGCGTAACAACTATTGGCAAAACAATGTTTGTATGTATGTATGTATGTATGTATGTATGTATATACATACTTTATTGTACAGAGAAATAAAAACACGAAAAACATAGTTACAGAGTAAATTAAATACAACAAAGGCGAACTTGGTTTGGCATAACTATTGATCCAAATAAATTATTATCCTAATATTTATGCGCACCTAAGAGTTATCCGCCGTACCGGTTAAATTTTATAAATATTTTTATGTCGAATCGTTCTATACGCATAGTCCGTATAGCCTAAATTTTAATATGCTGAAACTTATAATACTGATGTCTACTTTTCTGTTAGGGTCGCAGTTCTAACCTAACTCAACGCATTTTTCTGGTAGCGGCTTACCTGTGAGGGTCGCAGTTCTCTCATAACCTAGCCCACATCTCTGGTACTAGTAAGTTCCTGTGGGGGCCGCAGTTCTAACCTAACCAACTTTTCTGGTGGCAGTTTGTTTCGTGAGGATCGCAGTTCTAACATGACCTAACCCACTGTTTTGGTAGTAGTTCGTTTCTGTAAGGGCCGCAGTTCTGACCTAACCTAACCCACTTTTCTGGTAGCAGTATGTTTCTGTGATGGTCGCAATTCTAACATAACCGATGATAATAAATTTAAAAATGCTAGTAAGAAAATGTTGCTTGACAAAGCATATTACTCATTAGATGATTTTTTTAAAGACCGATCACTATCATAACTCACTTTACGAGTATGTACCTCTACCCACTGACATCTTAATAATAGTAATACTTTAAACAACCCTCATATAATATTTTTTAATATAAATTTTTAATATATATGCTGATATAGACTTAATAAATAAATTTAGCTCGCAATATTCCCAGTATACCTAATATAAAATAAAAATAAGTTGAGTTTATGTATATAATTTTAGTCTTAAGGACAATAATATTAGTGTGCCCTTACAGGGTGTCATTTACCTACCGTCTATGCTTGTAACACCTTACTGTATTATGAACATGACTACAATGAAATAAAGAAGAAAGAAGGGAGAAGAAAGAACCCACTGTTTAGGTAGCAGTTCGTTTCTGTTGGGGCCGCAGTTCTAACCAACCCTAACTCACTTTTATAGTAGCAGTTCGTTTCTGTGAGAACACAATGAACACGTACAGAATTAAGTTTTGTTTATGCCTATATTAATTCAAAAACGCTGTGTTGCGTTATTCTAAATAGTACACGCACTTCAGCTCTTGCCAAGTCGTTTGCGAACATCGTGCGTACCTGAATGGTAAACAATTGGTAGCTGGGAAACCATGCACAGTTTTGTTATTCGCATTCCTAATCAAATATATGCACACCAGTATAAATGTGATCCGGACTACGAATAGTTGTAACGAATCTCAAGGCCCGAGATTCTATACTGATCCACTGATGCGAGTATTCAGTTGTGCTTCGAATACAACCAAGTAGTGTACATAGGAATTCACATTCCTCATATACGAATAGGTATGGTAGGTATGAGTGATCTAAGTGCAGTGCGTGAATGCCGACCGGTGTGAGCTTATTGGGGTTCTATGTACTATTCAGGTTGCTTGCGAAATGCCAATAATACCTACTATTGTGATGCTGCCGTCGCCGGCGTCAGGGCTGTGTATGTAGCATTATAGTTAATAGTTTATTTAGTTAGCTAACCATACCGACGACCGGTTTGGCCTAGTGGGTAGTGACCCTGCCTACGAAGCTGATGGTCCCGGGTTCAAATCCTGGTAAGGGCATTTGTTCGTGTGATGAGCATGGATATTTTGTTCCTGAGTCATGGGTGTTTTCTATGTATTTAAGTATTTATAAATATTTATATATTATATATGTATATCGTTGTCTAAGTACCCTCAACACAAGCCTTATTGAGCTTACTGTGGGACTTAGTCAATTTGTGTAATAATGTCCTATAAATATTTATTTATTATTTATTTATTAATCATAGTACAATTTCAATAAAAACAATATTTCAACTCGGGTTATTCGATGATAATATATCTCTGAAAATCAGGGATTGTAATACCTAATTCCCTAAGGCAAAATTAATTTGCTCAAATTTAAACGATGCAAACTAGGTAATATGAATAGCATTTATCTTTGGAATATATCTACAAATGGATAATCCAAAATAAAGGCGTTGTAATAACAAAATTTCATCTAAATCGTTTTTTTGCAAATCATATTTGACGATATGCCGATATCAGCGCCACCTACCGGGTCTTATTGTTTAAACCGTCCATGTATACGAGTACTAAAACCTTCTCCAGAATGTAACAAACACTTTTCTGAAAACCGCATAAACATAATCGTGGACAAACATACATACATCAAAACATACGGGTTAAATTGAAACCTCCTTTTTTTTAAGCCGGTTAAACACATAGTAACAGGAATGTAGGCGTTGACTCCGAACTGAGTTATAGTTGTTTACCCAAATTAAGGAATTAATCAAGAATAGGATAGACACATTAGCGAATATCTAATTATGCATAACAGTTTCCATGTTATTGTTAACTTACAGTTTTGATGGTGGCGCCTACATTTATTAGTTCGTTTTCAGGTCAAATTATCAAACAATAATCATCTCGTGAGTACGAGCACAAAATCAGTATCAGATGAGATAACATCTCATATTGTAGACAGCCCTATTTACTGGCGCTAGCGACCGCGCACCCAGCGGCAGCGACGGCGCCAGGACCGCCCCCCTTGTGTCGCTATCAACTAATCATATCACCGAGGCCTTGAGCTGTCCGTCATCTTAGCATGATGACTTGTCATTCTCAAGGGCAGTGAACCGGAGCATGATCTGGCATTCCACGATGATGCATCTGCATAATTCACTGCTAATTATAAGGTGTGGAGTCATTTTTTCAGGCTTGATTGTTAGATCATACAATCGTTTTTAGAATCCGGTTGACAGTTGTCCAACCGGCATACTGTGCCTGCTGCTAACAAGACGAGAAATGCGTGTGAAGTATTCGGCAACCTCGCGCAATTATCATAATTGAAGGTACATAGTTTACCCGTTGGAGCTATGCAAACTTATAAAAACAAGAGAGTTAGAAAGCCATTAACGGTCTATCGGTGTTATATAAAGTTTGTTTGATAAAACGACGTAATGACCAACTGAAAATAGGCTTCTTCCGTGGACTTAAAAATTGTATTGTTTGGAAAGCTACTTGCAAAAGTATAACTTTTTACACCTTTTTATCTCAACTACAGATGCTAATCTTTACCTACTCTTTTTTTTATAGAATGCTTGGTTTTTATTATAATAACTAAATCGATTGTTACGAGGTTTTATAATTACTATCTTTAAATAAGTAGGACCTAATCGCTTTTTCTTGTTTGTTTAGAAATAGCTCGAGGAAAGTGTAGTAAAATTATATAATTACTTTAGAAAGGCAAATGTTTTTACCGAAAGTGGCTTATCTGGTAAAAGGATTAAATTCACGTAGTACTAGACAGATCCTTATCTGTGGTTGATATTGTCGGGACACGCGTTTGTTGCGTGAATTGTATCTATATCTTCCCACAAATCCACAAGGTCAGTAAGATAGTACTTTTACTCGTACTTCATAACAAGTAATTTCTACTAGTTAAATAAACGTAAAAGTGTTTACGGGTAGATCATATCGTTCAAGCAGTCATGATATCATAAAGTATGTATAAATATAAACTCGGCAACACTATGATAAATGTTTATTTTTGTCATTATTAAAAGTATTTTTAGATGCGTTTGTAGACTTTACGGATCTTGTTGTTGTTTTTGTCATTACATGACTCGTACTCGTGTAATGCAAGAGTTGACTTAATTTATAAATTTTATATAGGTATAGGAAGCCAACTAGCCAAGTTGTGTACCTACATATAATTCATAATTTCATCACATCAGAGGACCTACTGCGAAAATAGAACATAGAACTTTCGGTATCCGTCTCTCTAGTCTCTATCACTTCAATTACCCGGACCGGGACCCGGGTATGTCCTTAAACTACGTCCACAAGAGAGGTATGGGCATTGTGAATGTCATCTCGCTCTGTGTGGTAGGGCACAGCACAGCGGATGTCATTCCAGATCTAGAGCAGAGCCCAACTGGGGAAGTACCTCCACCTTACAGAAAATCGCAGCCAAATAACACTAGACCCTACTCATAGTGTTGTGTTCCTGCCGGTGAGTAAGGTTGCCAGAGCTCAACGAGGGTGGGAGGGGGTTAGGGTCGGCAACGCGCATGTAACTCCTCTGGAGTTGCAGGCGTACATAGGCTACGGATACTGCTTACCATCAGGCAGGCCGTATGCTTGTTTACCACCGACGTAGTATAAAAAAAAATACCAGGAGCCATAGAGAGAAATTTAGATTTTAGGTTTGCGCGGTAGGCTCTCTTGAATTCATTTTCGGAATTACCCGACATGTAGGCGCGATTCGGTATTACCCGAATAGGTATACCGTATATGAATTAACCTCGGAAAACCACGAGACCTATTTTAAAGATAAAGCTGCATTGAAATTGTAACATGAAATTTCTGTAAAAAGCACCGGAAGTAGTTTTATATAAGAAACTGTTAATATGATGAACTCGACGATCAGTGGAAACATAATTAATTTCCTTTACCCTTTTACCTTAGTAAATTTTCACCAAAAAAGGAATTTATTTAAGAAATCAATAAATAAATTATAAATAAAGATTATATGACATTATTACACAAATTGACTAAGTCCCACGGTAAACTCAATAAGGCTTGTGTTGCGGGTACTTAGACAACAATATATATAATATATACATATTTATAAATACTTAAATACATAGAAAACATCCATGACTCAGGAACAAATATCCATGCTCATCATACGAATAAATGCCCTTACCAGGATTTGAACCTGGGACCATCGGCTTCATAGGCAGGGTCACTACCCACTAGGCCAGACAGGTAGTTCGGAAAATTGTTTTGTCTACCTATACATAAGGGTCCTTTCACTGTTATCTAAACTTACTCTACTCCTTTAAAATACCGGATAAGTAACAGCACATTTAATACTATTCGTTTATATAACTGCATAATTATTAGTGATAAGAATCAGCATTGTATCATTTCATACGTGCGTGTTAATAAAGTAAATAGTCAGACAGACCAAGTAAATATACTCTATAAATGTCTTGTTGTACTGTTTGTATGGCCGATTTTCCTGCTTTTATAAATTTGCTACACATGAGTAAGTAAAAATTTGGTTGCTATGTCGTTTTAGCATTGTTATTGAGTCATGAAGCTATTGGAAATGTACCTATGGCTTAATTTACCAAATACCTAACTGTTTGAAGAACTACAGCACTTGTATGGTAGCAGTGATCACATTACCTACAAAAGATTTTTTTAAATACCACGTCGGTGGCAAACAAGCATACGGCCCGCCTGATGGTAAGCAGTCACCGTAGCCTATGGACGCCTGCAACTCCAGAGGTGTTACATGCCCGTTGTCGACCCTTTAACCCTCGGGAAAACCTCGGCAGGGTGCAGCAGTGGCCGTTAGCATAATGTCAAACAATTCTTCAGAGCACAGCCCATTGTACAAGCGGTAGAACACACACAAGGAGGCAAAGTCTCTTCTTAGACTTAAAGGTTCAATGCCGCTTGTGAGTTTGGGATCGTCGACGATTCGTACAGCGCGCCTTTGGACTGAGTCGAAGAGTTCAAGCTAGCATCTAGGTGCTCCTGCCCAAAGGTCTGACTTGCGATTTATATAGTAGCAGTCTTTGCCCCGGAGGAAAGTATCACCTCGCTTTATTGAGCACACCGAGTTTTTTGGATGCAAGCTTAGCCTTCCCTTCCAGGTGGCTAAGTACGAAATTGTACGTCACTGGAAATGTCGAATACGTAAATAGGCACAAAAAACAGTAAAGGCTTAGGTTTTTTCTAAATGATTTCATATACCTATAAATCGCGGTGCTTGCCGCTCGCACTTAAACATTGATGTCAATTAGATACGCTATGGGTGAAGTCAAAATATCATCAATTTGCAAAATTCTACCTCCCAAGACCTAAAACAACTTTGATGAAACTAAGATATGTTACTTAAAACCTGTCCTTTGTGTCTTATTCAATTGTCAGTAGGTATTTATTTACAGAAGGAGTGCATATACCTACGATAAACAAAAATGCATTATATTTTAACAAACGATCAATATCGACCTGTATCTTCAACTTATGATTATACCTGCACAGCACAGCGGATGTCATTCCAGATCTAAAGCAGAGCCCAACTGGGAAAGTACCTTCACCTTACAGAAAACCGCAGCAAAATAACACTATACTCATAGTGTTGTGTTCCTGCCGGTGAGTAAGGTTGCGAGAGCTCAACGAGGGTGCGGAGTGTTAGGGTCGGCAACGCGCATGTAACTCCTCTGGAGTTGTGGGCGTACATAGGCTACGGAGACTGCTTACCATCAGGTGGGCCGTATGCGTGTTTGCCACCGACACAGACGTACTTAAAAAAATATGACGTAGGTAAGTTATCATCCATAGCTATAACAAAATCACTCGAAAGTGTCGTGGTCCGTTGGTGGTACTCCCTGCGACGCATTTACTCGTATCTCGTATCTAGGCGGATTACAAAATCAAATACTCGTACTGATAACAATGAAAATAAATACCTACTTACATTGGATACTAATGATACTTGCGTTATCTTTATTCTGACGTACTTATATGCTGTCATTATTATACTTAGTGATAGTGTAACTGATGCCATCTGGTACAGCTAAATGGAAAGTTTCTATTGCATTAAATGATATCTTCAGGAAACTTTGTTACTAACTTCAAAATGCAGACTAAAGACCAGAAGATTTGTTTTTATCCTTTTTTTAAGTTTCGTAGCAAAAATGACAAAAACATAGTTTTGGTATGTCCGTTTGCAAGTAACAGGCATTTTACTTAGAGATATCTCTCTCTACTAATCCATTTTTAGGGTTCCGTAGCCAAATGGCAAAAAACGGAACCCTTATAGATTCGTCATGTTCGTCTGTCCGTCCGATTATGTCACCGCCACTTTTTTCTGATTTACAGGTAAAAATCAAACGTAAAGACTCTCAATTTCAGTGAGTAACATATGTATGTCGGCAGCCAATCATAAGATCAGGCAGATCGTAATGTTCCTGTGTAATACTTTGACGGTAGTCACATTAAATCAATAGATAGATAAATAGGTAGGATAGCTTCGTGGCTTCGTTAGGTTGCTTCAGATGCCCGAAGGGCAAACTGTCTTGAAATAAGAGCCCCGCGTAGCGGGGCTCCGTCGACTCACGGAATATGGCAAAGATTTTCACGTTTCACGATATGCCCAAAAATTTCACGATCTGCTCAGGCAAGATCAATTTACAATCGGTCGCCGACATGTATGAATGTTTATCTGGGTCATGATTTCAGGGGGTTCAATTGTGTTCAGACGCAATATATTAATTAACTTTAGCAATATTATGTAGTTTATTATTTTATAGTTGTTATCACTGAAAATGTTGATGTATGAATTATTCATAACTATATTATAAATAATAAACTACATAATATTATATAGCCGCTCTAATTTATTTATATTATAATGTCTAACAACGAAAACTAGTACTAGACATAAATATAATTATGTTAGTTGTATATGTATTTTAAATTTCATGTTATTTAAGTACTGCATTATTAGATTAAATTTTGGATTCATTCGCAATTATCTTTGGCAAGTTACAAGGGTAACTTACCTACTCAAAAATTCTAATTAAAGACGTAACTAAAATATATTTTTATGGATCGTATATTCCAGTTGATACATGTTTGATTAAGTAGTTAATACACTTAATTTTATGTCCGGAGTTCAGATTGTACAAATATGAGAGTTTAAAATGAAGAAAATGTTATTTTCCGTGGTCATTAAGCTCATTTTAGCTACCTACAATTCAAATTGGGTTTTCGCTTTTTATTTCCAAAATAAAATTTGATCTCGGATTATAAATAAGAACCTGATCTTTGTACCTACATCCTAAAGTTCGAAATAAAACGGACCAGAACAAAATGTATGTTATAATTTTTGCAACATTTTTAATTCGCCGCAAATAATGACCCGTCTGATGTTTTGGTCTGGATTGGGATTGGAATAAAAAAATCATAGTCAAATAATTACACAAGCGCGATGCACTGATAACCACTGAATTGAATATGAGTTGTTTTTTTATCGCTGACAGACCCGAACCACAAAGAATGTTAGGGCGATATTAATGTTACGAGGTTATCTTTTGAAGTATCTTTGTCAGCTTCTTGTAATTGACAGCTAATAAATAAACATGCGTGCAATAATAGAAGAGCTCGTGTTGACATTTCGTAGCAGCAAGTACACAAGGGGCCATGGATTGGCTTCATTGTTCGAATGCTAATCGAAGCACACCTATTGACTAAGCGAGCATCCGATATTAGGTCAACAGAATCTCCGCAATCTAAGTTCAACTGTTATTCGCTTCTATTAATAGTGATTATTAGTTATCCTGTAGACGTAAATGTATTTATAGTATTTGGTTTTATTATATTTGCTGATGCTGATCATAAACCGGTCCTTTTGGGTGTCGGGCCTTGCCCCAGTTTACAACTTGTAACAGGACACTCGTGGACTAGTACTAGTTGCAGCAAGGTCTACAGACAGAGCCATCCCTAACAATGTACCTAACAGAATAAACAGAATACGATAGATGGAACAAAAATGTGTAGCCGCCCCGCAGGGCATAGATGGGAATAGACGCTACATACAAATCATTCCCATCTGTGCCCGTATCTTGTATGGCGGTGATCACGTGGGGCGGGCACAGATGGGGATACACCATAAAAATCAATATAAAAATAAATTCAGAAGTTGTTTTTCTTGGTCCTCATCTAAAATTTGAAATGTGCATTGATAACTTAGGAACAGGCGGAAAACCTCAGCTCTGTTCGATAAATATGCAATGAATGATCATCATTTTCGACGCCCACTTAGCATCTAATTTCATCATAGTAAACAGTTTAAATTTCCATAGGCTTTTTGTATATGCAAATGAAGAGCTGTAAATTAGTGAGCATTTTATTAGCTGTCGTAAATAGTTCATTTCCATTAAAATTGGTCCGACGACGGAGTTTAGTTGGCGGCGGTTGCCCTTGGCAGTTAAAATGTCGGACGTCACCATATTCAAGTGTTATATCTAGGTAGATATATAGTTAGGGTTGCCATCCGTCCGGGTTTCCCCGGATTTGTCCTAGTTTAGAGGGCATCCGGGGAGCGTCCTGGAGGGCTTCACTTGTAGTCCGGGTTAAAAAAATTAAAGTCTTAGGCCGCCCGCGACACAAGCACAACCTGTTAAAAAAACCTGTTGACATATCCGGGTTTCTGGACTCTAAAATCCGGAGTTTACACGCGTCTTGTCTTGGTTTCCAAATTTTAGAGATGGCAACCCTATATATAGTAATATTAATATTCGAAGTGAGCTTTGATTGGTATCCCGCAACATTTACTTATTACTTATTGATTTGGTAAAACACTTTTCACTAGTTTATTTAACAATAGGTAGAATATAGGTAGATAATATAATAAGTATTAATATTTAAAAATATTAGTGGTAACACGTTTTAAAAAAATCTAGTGCTAACCACCAATTATCTGTTAACCTATTGCTACCGGTGGGAACCTATAATTGGCTCTTTGTTATCTATATATATAACTATTGTACAATTTATAGCTGTTGGTTCTCCGAACAATAAATAAATAAATAAAACTACCGCGGGATTCAAAATATTAAAAAATAGAGCGGGATTTAGACCTGGCCAATTGACTTGATTTTATTAATTGTTTATTTATAAAGAGATGTCATTAAATGGACATACAAAACCCCGTAATATGACTGCTACTCGTATAGTTGTGAGCCACTACATAGTAATTGGCCACTCCTAACAATAGGATTTCTACATATATGGCTTGTTTCTTTCTGATTTGTTAGTAGTTGCCAATTACTATGTAGTGGCCGCTAATAACTATCGATAACATTTTCTACTGACATATTATCTATAATATTATTTTAATTGCAATAGCCCGTAAATATATTATAAATTATGTTAAAAATATGAATAAGGAAGTATCCAATGAAACAAATGAAAAAAAGTTTAGTCTGCTTGTAGCAGCCTTATTTTAAGGAATCTTGAAAATCATAACATGTATTTAATACATATGTCAACTTAATAGATATGCATATGTGTGTTTCACGTTAACAAATTACTCTAACACTTAATATATAATTACTATAACCAGTATCACGTTTTTGCGTATTAATCAACGACGCCTGCACAATTTTATTACGCACTTATGCCGCTATGCCGATGCTGTATTGTACACACTTGGAAATGTTTGCAATTAATTAATTTGAACAATTTATATACAGCATATCTTTCTACTTTTTTATTAGATGAACAGGTTATCCCGCATGTTTGGAACAACTGGAATTTAATGACTTATTTAAATATGTACATACATATTTAAAACAGCTCCATTACTTAGATACCTACTAGCAAAATACGAATTACCTAAACCTTGAATTTTAAAACTAATGTTTTTCTTATGTTGTAGGGATCCAGTTTTTTTTTTCAATTCATTTCTCAGAAAAAAGACTTAAAAGCGTTTTAAAATTCGCAAGTCGCAGTCAAAAGAGTAAGGTTGGGTTAGTAAAGTTTTTTTCTTAAAATGAAAATTTTAACTTTAATTGCCATTACATAAAGTTTCGTAATTGTTTGTTTCAATACTTTCAATGCGTGTGCAGCGCCGTTACCAGCGGGCCAAGGCAAGATTCCCCGGATGAATCATCGAGTGGGCACCCCGTAGGCTTTCGGCAGGTGCACTTGCATTGTTCATTATTACACCTACCTAATTACATGTTCATGATATGAATCATGACCTCGTCATTAGAGGTAATGCCTATCTGAGTATTCGTTTATATTAATAATTAGCTGTTGCCCGCGACTTCGTACACGTGGATTTGTATGTTAGTGGTTATATGCATGAGCATAGAACATTATGCAGCAAAAGGAGTATCTGACACAACCTACGAAGTTTCAAGCCCCTAAGTGAAAAAAAATGTTCTCGATATAATCTCTCTCAATTCCTTAAGAAGATTTTCAAGTCCACTATTCCAATCGAATGCAAACTTGAAACCCTTTTTTACCAATTTAACGGATTAATACAAACTTTCAATGAACGACACTTTAACTCCCTTGGGGAATTAATTTCTAAAAACGCTGAAATCACTTTTCTTGTTTCCTATTATTGTGTCTTTTACGTCATTTCAAGATTACTATTTAGAAAAAATTTCGTTCCCGATGCAAACTTACAACCCTTTTTTCACTAACTTAGGGAATTAATTTTCAAAAAAAGTGATATGTATCAGTTTTCGTCTATTTGAGTATAGAGGTGATGCCCGTTTATGAAGTTTCAAGTTCCTAGCTTAAAAGAAAACTTGTACCACATATGTAATTAATTATAAACTTCTATTCCTATTTTAACTTCCTTAGGGGTTGAGTTATGATGAACGTTAAAATAACTTTTTTAATTTTTTATAATGTTTTTCTATGAAGTTTTAAAGCATTTGTAATGGTTTCTAACTTTCAACCCCTAATTAACCCTTTTAGGAAAATAATTTTTAAAATCGTTGAAATAGTTTTTGTTTTATTTTAATAATATGCCCATATAAGTCCCGCACTCAAAAAAGTTTGACTTCCATATAAACTTTCAACCCCTTTTTCACCGCCTTGGGGGATGAATTTTCAAAAACGCTGAAATTAGTTTTCTTCTATTTTAATAAAATACCTTTTTATAAAGTTTCAAGTTCCTAGCTCAAAATAAAATTTGGACCCCATACAGACCTTCATACCTTTTTCAACCCCCCTTAGGGGTTGTATTTTCAAAAACGTTGAAATAACTTTTATTTGTAATCGGTTATTATGCTTTTATAAGAAGTTTCAAAACATTGGTAATGGATTCAAACTTTCAACCACTTTTTAACCCCTTTAGGGGATAAATTTTCAAAAACGCTGAAATTAGTTTTCTTCTATTTTAATAAAATACCTTTTTACAAAGTGTCAAATTCCTAGCTTAAAATAAAACTTGAACCCCATACAAACATTCATCCCCTTTTTTAACCCCCTTCGGGGTTGAATTTCTCAAACTCATCATTTTTTAAACCTCCTGTGATCTAATAAAAATATTTCAATGACACAATTAGCTAAATCGGTCCAGCGGTTTCGAGTTTATGCGCGACTAACAAACGCATTTCATTTTTATTTATATAGATAGATAAAATATAAAAGAGTGGGGGGAGGGGCACAGCATCATAGGACATACCCATCGGGATAAAGTGAGCGGACGCACCACACAACATTGCATTGCCAAAAAAAAATTACAAGTGATATTAGTGTCCAAAATATCACCCTGGCTCTAAAACTAGCCAGAAACGTGTGACGTTATTTATTGATGACCCCTTATAGGGAAAAGTTCGCCTTTGTACTTTGAATATCTGTATTTTTGCTTTATTAATTAATTAATTTAATTTATTTATTTATTTCAACATAATATATATGATGCGAAACTTTTGTATAAGTACATATAACAAAAGTTTCGCGAAACTGAAGACAGTAGAAGTTGTAGTAATTTGGTGTTGTAAATAATTTCCACTTGTCTTATGTACAATAAAGTGTTTACATACATACACATTGCTCCCCTCGCAAGATATTTTGCAGATAACGGTATAGCGCCTACTCAAAAGTTCGGGGGTCAAAAACAATTACATATTATATTATAAGCAGCTTCATTAGTAATATGCCCACGTAACACCATATTATGTTAATCGCCTGTCACAAATTAATAATACATCATTACTACGAGGTCTACGAGTAGCAGATAATATGAAAAAGCAATTTGTGATTATTTTGAGCTGTCGTCTAGTTGTTATTGTTACCTAACAATAATTTACGTAAAAAAACAAACTGATAAGCTTATTTTACTCTCAATTAGCTCCCTAATGTATTCACTTTACGAGTATATAAAAAAAAAAACATTTATTCAGAATAAATATAACCCATTTTTCAAAACAACTCTTCAGCCAAACTGCAGGACAGTATTATATTGAGTTGTAGTTTGTTACATTAGTTGAAGCTCACATCAGGTGAACTTTTATCATTCCATATCGGCGTATTTAAGCCGAAAAGCTAGACTCACATTAGATCGTTTTTACAAGATTTTATATAACTTGTCCTCTTAGTATGTATTATGTATGTATGTATAGGTCAAATCTTGGAAGCTAGAGAGGACCCACTTCCTGATTTTCGATTAAGCTAAAATTTTGCATTCATATGTAAATATGATGACATGAAGCTGATGATGGAGACAGGAGGTGGCCATGGGAACTCTGTGACAAAACAACGCAAACTAATTGTGTTTGGGGTTGTTTAAATTGTCTCGATGAGTAGTGTGAAAGAAAAGTAAAGTCAGCGATAAAAGCTTGTAACAAAGATTAAAATATTGCTAAAAACTTATTGCAAAATCGTACTGCTTTTTGAGATCATAATATGGTTGGAAAAAAATATGAATAGCAATCTTGAGGGCTTTCTCTAGTAACTTCATCGATTTAAAACCTGATTAAACAACTTTCGTCTGAAAGAAAAAAAACATGAACATAGGTCTAAAATGCACAATTAAAAACGCGTAACTATTTTTGCACAAAAGCTATTAACATGAAAATTGTTTGTAAAAATGCGTAATGTTATTTTTGATCGAACTCATTCAGCTTGTAAAAATGTGTAATGTTATTTTTGATAGAACTCATTCAGCTCGTAAAAATGCGTAATGTTATTTTAGATAGAACTCATTCAGCTTGTAAAAATGCGTAATGTTATTTTTGATAGAACTCATTCAGCTTGTAAAAATGCGTAATGTTATTTTTGATAGAACTCATTCAGCTTGTAAAAATGCGTAATGTTATTTTTGATCGAACTCATTCAGCTTGTAAAAACGCGTAATGTTATTTTCAAATTCCATATCCGCGTTCCCGGGTACGCATGGCCGTCCGCTCAGTGCTCAGCGAGCTCACTGTACCTTAATGTACTTGTACTTGCCTACTCAGAGATATATAGGTAACCATCATGAGTTGCGTATTGCATAGCATGGTCCCTACAATTATTATTTCAATATCACACAGCAATGCATACTAAGCAATATTAACCGAAGAAGATTCGATCTCAACTAGTAATATTACTTAACTACATGTCAAGGGTCAGTATTTGAATCAAGGTCGGCAGATAGCAAGGCGATTAATCACCCGATAGGTCGCACGCGCAGATGCAGGTCGAGCGACACACGAACCGGGGGACTTGAATGCTCAGGCGCTTATCCTTGGGCAGTTGGGACCTCGTCGTAAGGGATCGTTGCGATTTGCGATATTTAGACCATTTTGTGATAAAAATTATAGGACCATCAGCAGGGTCCGTGTCACGTTACTCAATTATATTGTAACACCTTAATGTGACAACTTGGAAATGCAATAGGTACACAATAAACAATAATTGTAGGTTGATTCTTAAGAGCTGTCACGAGCTTAGTACTAACATGTCAAAATCTCATATAAAACCCGCGTTAGCTTTCTTACGAAAGCTCAATCATTAGGTACTGACCGCCTGTTGTTTACCTCTTCTTTATGTTTTTGTATTGAGGTGTGCAATAAAGAGTATTTGTATTGTATTGTATTGTATTGTATTGTATTGTACTAATTAGTTGTGATCCGTAATATTTCATTACCAATAAATTATATTTCTGTAATGTTTTTTATACATTCTGAAATCGTTTAATATAATACCGGCGTTATTTATTTATTATTGTTAAACAAATACCTTGCAATGCCTCTGTTCGAGTTTCTAAGCTAATTTATGAAAAGTTGGTTTCTTAGGTAACAAATTTCACTGATATGATATGTTAAGGCTACAACTGAGTGTTAATGTATAATATCTTCCTACTTTCTTTATACTTAAATCTTTAGTGGTCTCTTTGGCAAGTTAAGGACAATGTGAGAGCTTATTTGGAATGTATGACGAAATAAAGAGCTATTTATTGTAAGATTGTCTTTCGACACAATGAACATTTAACTGCTTATTTTAAGACCTGTCATCGGCTTCAAATTAAGCACAAAGTCGTAAAGTCGACGTAGAATAGAGATACATACTTAGTCTTTCTAAATCGAAATACACATGTAGGTACGAGTAGGTACTTGTTTGAAAGGCAAGTACAATACGAACCATGTACTCACACTCTGACTGGTTGTCTATATGACAGGTGGTTGCTGGTACGAGTTTACCTATAGGTACCTGTTAACTTCATAGCTGGACCAGTACCCCTAGTGTAAATAAATTCGATTTCGAAACGTGACGTACGCGTTTGCGTTTAGTCTCATTTTGTATTGGATTTAGAAAGAGCGCGCCAAGCGGGACGTTTTGGAAACTCAAAATCCTATACAAAATGAGACTTAACGCAAACGCGTTCGTCACGTTATGATGTCGATCAAATTTACACTAGGGGTACAGTTAATTTTTGTGGACTCGGTTGTCTTTTTTTTGGAAGGTAGGTAATGTTTAAATTGTAAATTATTTTATCTACATCTATTGTAAATTTACAATAGATGTAGACAAAATTCAATGTAGTCTGTTTAAGTATTTTAAGTTTCTATGTACTTAATAGAAAATTAAGAACATCTATTCTCTATGACATTTTATCTGGATATTAAAAATAACAAATTAATGCAAAATTTACAAATGGCAAATGATACAGGTTTTTTGTCCACTAAAACAAATATTATATCTCATCTGGTTTTGCAAGTTCGTATTATCGCTAGCATTTCAATCTCTCGTTAACCGTATGAGGTGAGTTACTTAGCTAAGGATCACTCCTTATTTAGACAACTTATGTAAAGCGAGATTTACTCAAAATTAAACTTTATCTTAACAGCACTAGCATGAAACTGGTATAAATATTTTCGACAAAGGTTTACAAGAGAGGAGCGCCACCTGACCCCGAGGTCATGTCCAACAAAATTGTTGAGGCAAGTTGTCCGCCACACACGATAACGGTGACGTCACTGAACGTCCGCAACTAGGACGGGTCTCCTTGCCAAAATATTTGACAAATGACCCTCAGGTTGGTGATCTCAAAACGTGTATGTTAAGTTTATACAAAGATGCAAAAGTATAATGCATACGGGTTCTTAATATTTATATCCATAAGTTAACCGATTTACTTTGTTAATGCACTCACGCGCACGAAATTGATGCGATTACTCGTCGCCGAAATGTTGCAACTGTTGCAAGTCACATTTGCAGTTTATTGAAAATAATGTTACTTGATTTTGCTAAGTAGGCACTTTATGAGTCTGTGATCGCACATGGTATGTTAGTATTCGATTTACATGCAGACACACGTTGCACTATTGACAATAAATATTGCCACAGAGTAATAAATAACATAAACGATTTGGATTGTTCATTGCGAACATAATTGCAATGCTATGGTATAAAGCATTTAGCCATAAGATATTACTAAATATCTTGAGCTAAAGCCTACATGATACGTACAGATAGAGAGACCATTAAAAATTAAATATGTTTGGAACGTGTAGTGAACATTAATGCCAAATCTGGGATTGGTTATTAATGAGCCCTTGATAGAGACCTTTCCCTTGCTGTTGGATGTAGGTAATACAGTTTAACATTGATAGTAAGATACCTCTGTCTAAATCTCACGTTTTATTCTTATTTTTGTAAATTAATATTTACATTTCTACTCGTAAAGTAAAGTCTAATGTCGGAGGCAGCTGGAGTCTATTTATTGTTGTATCTTTATCGTATTTACCTAAATACATACTTCCCTAGCCATCAGATGCAGCCATATTATGTCGCAGCAAAAGAAAAAGTACAATACCACATTTGCTCGTCCAAGGTTATTTTGTGGTGAGGCTTTGCGATGCGAATCATTGTCTTCAATGATAGTACTTCAAGTACATACTTACTCTTATCTACCTATATTCTCTACTCGACGAACTAACTCTAGACCTCCAGACATTTCTTAAAGTATCCATTTAGTGCGAAATAAGAGATCAAAATAAGAGTACCTAATGACTATGGTTTTCAAGGCCTAGATGTAATTTGGATACCTATTGCAAAAGGACGGTTGAACAAGTTTAGCGTCGAAAATTCTAAATGTGAGAATTATTGTTTTTAATTTGTTGCGTAAAGTTTAAGTGCATTAGCAAACTCTGAATCTTATATTAACCTTCTTACGATTTATCTATTGAATTCGTCATGCGGATTGCGGGTGCGGAATATCACAGACACCACACCTAAATACCTACCTTTTGTAAATAACGAATTACTCTTATTAATTCTGAGTAACGGTATGATTTTGAAACTTAATTCCAGTTGATCCGTTGACTAGACCTCGAAGAAGTGATGTTTTAATTTATTTAGGTGAATGAATTTGTTACACAACATACCAGTTATAGTTAACCAAGGGATGAAAGGCACTCATTCCTGTCGAGGTAGTTTGGCGCTCGAACGCAGTAACGCGCATTTCGAATACGAGAAAAGTAAAATACATGTGTTTTTTTTTTAAACCTGACTCAGTATAACTTTTTATAACAATTATTGAGGATACTTTCAATTAACAATTTAGGTAAAAGTATCGTTATTCATAGAATGGGGAGTTAAATATCAGAATGGAAATTATATAACAAATCCATTTAAAAGCAAATTTCAAGGCTTGTCGTAATAAAAGAAAAAATCGTACTTGGATAATAAAATGCTCCAGTGCAGAGATGTATCACTTTCTGCACACTTTTTAGAACAACAATGACCCGCTTTCAGCGCATGAGAAATGAAAATTTATTTGATGTTAATGCAGTTATAGAACAGCGCAAGGTAAGGAGCGGAACTTAAGTTTTTTTTTTTGTATGATTGAATCAAAATCTGATAAAAAAATCTCGTTTTTTTTACATAGTGCATTTACAACAACATTCATCTTCCTGCTGTCACCTAGACGAAGATAAATGGAGGTTAAAGTATTACTATAATAACAATAACATCATATAAGTGGTTAATCTACTAATAAGTAATAACGCTTAACCGCGAACTTATTGGCATACATCTTGGTTCTTATCGCTCTAAGTATTCAAGTAGGTAGGTGTTAAATATGTTTTGGATCTGCCAAAACTATATAGCCACTTAAGTGAATTATCATATGGTAATGATCGGCAGTTTATTATCGAGAAGTGTGTGATGTGATATCGTTTTGACAATGTGAAACTAGCCCACAAACTCATTAGTAAATGTCAAATATTTAATGAGCCAGTCTATAAACTTGAACTTTGTATCGCTTCGCGCTTTATGCGGTTGTTTGCGGCTGTGATTTATGATCCTGCAATTGACGTGTAACATGTTCAAAATTATTTTTGTAGCCTTTTTAGATATATCCTGCAGATCCAAATCTTTTATTTTATATAACCCGTAATATTGTTCGTATTTTTCTTGGGCAGTAGTCAACCACGTAACAGCATTTTCCGCAATTACTAATTTAGTGTGTACATTTATTGAACACATAGCTAAATTGTTAATAACGTAACATGTAAGCCCACAAAATGATTCCTTGCCTTAATAGTGAAAATTCCTGAAACTGAGGCATACATAGGAATTTTGTTAGTAGGTAAACACGAACCTTTGGTTTTCAAAGAACGTTGCATTTAACTTCGAAGTGGGTCCCAGTGTCAGCCGCGATGCACTTGCGCCGCGAAGGTTAATCGCCTTGTTACTAAAAGCCTCCGGCGCATAAACGCTTTCCGCCCTCAAGGCAACGCGTGATTGAACGCATCTCGTTGAGTCTATTGTTTAAACTATCCTTCCGATATACATATATTGTTTGATTTATTCTATAAAATAGTAAGAAATGTAATTTCCCAGCTCGCTGTAAAAAAATCAATAAGACTGACGGATGTCACATAGTTATAAAAAATGTAATACCTACCCAGCGTGCGCAAGTGCTGTTTCTCACCTTTTGGCTAATCGTTACAAAGCTTTGTTAATTATATGGTAACAACCAGCCATCTTTAGTTTCTTCTGATGTAACCGACATTGCTAAACGTATAATCGGGTCATAGTTTAATAAATGAAAATGTGAGTACTCCTCTGGCGTTCGCATTAATTGCCTGCCTCGGGAGCGACAACCGGATCCCATTTGGAGCAGGCTGACCTCTAGACCCATCGTACGCCCTCATTTATATCGTAAATCACGATTCCTTATCCATTCGATTCATGCAAATCAATATTGGTTCGTGACCTGCCATGCAGCCGATATCATTTATGTAATAAACTCCCATTAATGTTATAATCTAAAAAATGGTTAGTTCAAGTCACTTTTAACTTCCAACGGACTGGCCGTATACAGTTATGTTGGCCTAATGGTTATAAAAATAAAACAAAACGCGGCCATAATTCGAGATGAGCATGATTTGACAAGCGTGGCTTCATTATAAGTACAAGCATTGTTTTGCAATTTTAAAGCAATAGTTATGCGCGTGAAATGCGTTTAATGTCTTAACATCATAGGAATGGTTAAGTGAGTGGTTAATTTTCATTGGTATTTTACTATTACCATTTTGCAACATATGTGCTCATTCTTATACATATGTTGACAACAATAATTGCATTTGTTATTGTAAACAGTAGGTAAACTCGTTGCAATATAGCTAGGATGTTTAAATAAACTAATAAGTAATTATGAAAGAATTGTATAGGTTCTTACAATAACCGAGAATCGTGTTCAAGCGTTTTCGTAGAAATTTAATTTGCATTAGATTTATCAGTCATGACCGCGCTGCTATGCGGATGGCATTTGTGTTTATTAAAGTTCATTGAGGCGAATCCTTCGTATTCTATATGAAAGGTCAAGTAAAGGCTGCACGAGCTTTTTTAGTTTTATAAATGATGAAAACCAGATAAAACATGACTGATATGACTTAATATTCATAATAAACGACCTTGAGTAATCGAGATGAAGCTATTAAAATGCATTTAAGCCTTAAGGTTGCGTTTGTGTGAATTACTTAATAGTAAGTGATGTCATTACAATATTACATATATGTAGTTTTATGTAACTTAATTATTGCCGCCATCGTTATTACTTCCGTATGCCACAATCTTGGAAACAAATTGATGAACTGAGCTAAGATAGATCATCATTTGTTTAATGGCGCAAATATATAGGTAAGGAAGGAAACTAACATCTATCAAACATTAGCACGCAACGCAATCGTAATTTAAATAATTTTGATAAAATTATGCGCTAGCAGCTACTACTATAGTTTGGTGTATATGCTGTTAACCACTCGGGGACGATTAAAGTTGTCGAAGATCGGACAGTGACGAAATCGACAAGTCTAATTGGTGGGAAACAAAGATGGAATGTCAGTTGTTCGGCGTCCGTGACCTAACAATATACGACGTTGTTTTTAGGCTTCCATGAGTTTTCGTCTCTTCTAACGATTTAATTAATACAATAACAAACTATTCACATAATGGCTACTCTTATATTCAATAAAGCAACATTTAAAATTATTATTTTAAAATATGTCTATTCATAATAATATTTAAACGAAAATAGGCAGGTCACGCGTTGTCAGACTCTGAATGTCTTCCTTATTGAAATAAGGAGCCGACTGCACGACATCATTACATCAATCTTATTTGTAGACCCACAATGGAATGTATTACTCGTAATAATTTTTTTATCATACAGTCGATCTTTGATATTTATGTATGTTGGCATATTTGAACTTATATTGAAAAGGATGAATGCTTTAGTATTTATATATGCATTATTTACAAAATTAATAATTTTTAAACCATTATACAACATAACTTTTATAATATTACTTATTTAACACACGATTTCGTTCTGTTGTTTTTAATAATGAGTAAGAATTGGAAATGTTTAAATTATTGTACCTATTTTTCCAATTTTTCATCAGATGCAAGAGATGAGGCTTAGGATAGTAGAATATAGCATCAAAAATCAAAGGATCAGATAAACGTGACAATAAATGTTCATTTATTTGTATGTGTGTATAAAAAACTACAAGCAGTTTTTAGCTAGAAATCGGCCAGCTTAGTTAACGCATACAAAAGTGATTCTCGTGTGAACTTTCATGTCGTGTCCAAGTCAAGCTTACTACCGCGAACACCGAAGTTCGCAAATGCGGGTACATTCTCTGTCACTCTAACTACGGCTTAATCGGAGTAAAAGAGAAAGATACCTCTGCTACGGAAACGTCAGTCACTGTTCAGGGCAGTTATTCACATTAATTATCGAACACTCGCTTCATGATAAAATTCACAAAATATTAATGTTATCTACGTCGATGAAATTTATTACAGATCTCGGGTCCTACTTATATTGGTTAGCCTGAGGTGATTTAAATGATATTGTTGACAAATAAGTGCTGTCAGGTTGAACGGAAATCCCCGAAGATAAGAGACAATTTTTAGTGTCGCAAAAACGTTATCCTACACCTCTATATTATGAAATATCCTGAAGTTTTTTAAATTAGATATTATGTAAAGTCTGCTGTACAGTCACGTCTGAAAACATCGACACGATCGGAGTGCCAAAAATATGTATACAAGACTTTATGGCCCATATATTACAGTAGTGTATATGTCATGGACCAAGTGATTAATGTGGGCATTATATATAATGCCCGGGCATTATGAATAATGGCAAGCTATATCGGGCGAAGTGATAAATTATTATCTGAACTTCATTATTTATCACATTGTCTGGTCATTATGAATATTGCAACGTGGTCGTTGGGCAATTTGATAATAAACATACATTGGATGAGGTGCGAGGAGGAAAACAAACACGTGACACGCGTTGACCAACCAGAGTCCGCGATAGCAACTTGCGGACGTCAAATGATTCACTGTTAACTGTAAAACGCTTACTGTTTTTATTTAGATGTGGACTGAATTAAAACCGGATACGGATGGACGCAGACGGATCTTATTTTCGTAATTCAGTTCCGAATAATATGTAGTAAAAACCAACTTTTTTTTTTTTACTTCCCTTTCCGGGGGTTTGAGGTGGCCATTTCTGGCCCTTTTTGGCGGCGCTCTAACAATCGCTTCGAGACTTAGCGTCTCCTAGCAGGAGAGTCCTGGCAAGTAAGTCTTATAGATCCCCAGCTTTGTGCGTATGGGGGATGGCTGCTGTGGAGCAGTAGACAAAGCAGAGTACGCGCAGTTACAGTTTAGTACGCCCGTCTACTAACTCCTCCGTGTGTTGCTCCGTTGTGATGCCCCTGTGTGACCCCTAGATATTTTGCCATGTGCTGCCCCTATATCTCCTCGCATAGTAGTTGCTCGCATAGGCTGCTCTCGTGAGGAGCGGCTGCGTCTTGGTGACGTTCACCTAGAACCTCCGTTTGGTCAGCCACTCAGGTAGGACATCAAGCTAGCGCTGGATCTTCAGTGAGGCGTGTGTTGGTGTGATGGACGACGCGGAGTACGCTACGTCGTCTGCGAACAGACCCAGCTTGACGCGGCCAACCACCGAGATATCATAGGTGTACCAAGCATAACAAGATGGCGATAGATAGTTTTCTTGTGGGACTCCCACGAGATCAACTGCCACTTGAAAGCGTCGGTTGGTGAGGAAGGAGTTGACAACGTGTATGAGTCGACGTGGGGCCGATGACGTTTACAGCTTTGGCTTGCAGGCCCTCATGCCCGACCTTGTCGAACGCCTTCTCTGTGTCAAGGAATGCTGCGACGACATGCTTCTTCAGGTTCATCCTCTCAACCATGTAGGAGGAGAGGAATCTGGTTAGCTACATAAAAAAAAAACATAGAAAAACACTGGGTAGCCTTCCTAACGCACGCCTCAAATCTCATAGACCTATCTGGTCAGACTCCCTAATCCAGGGCCCAGTATGCTTGGACGTTAACCTGGAATGGATGGAAAACTGAAACTCATGCTGCACATAAACTCAGTTTTCCAACAGTAACGAGATCAGTCCAACAAAATAACCACCCGGTCAGTACGAGCCACGAATGATCTGAGTTACAGTGAACAGAATAAGGTCCGACGTCAGCTGCTGTAAACACAACCTCCACAAATGGGGTTACAAACCCTCACCAAACTGTGAATGTGGCGCGCCAGACCAAGCAACTACGCACATTGTGACATTGTGGAAGAATGCCCCAAGAGACGTTTTTCGGGAGGCATGAAAATCTGCACGCAATAACTACGGATGCCAGGAATTGGCTGTCAAACTTATATAGAGCTATAGATGTACATACGAGTATAAGATTAAACGCTGAAAATTTGATTTCAATAAAGCCTTACGATAATAATATTACAGCCAGAAAAAAATAATATTATTATTAGATCTTTGTCACTTGCTGCTGGAGTTGGAGCTGCGGCTTCAGGAGCTGTGGGCTTCGTCTTCTTTTTATTTTTCTTTGTAGCCCTTTTGGTGCGTTGGTGGCCGCTGGTTGGTCTCTTTCGCCGCCTACTAGGCTAGTAGTAGTCTAGTAGGGGCATTCGCCAGCGCCATCAGGGAGGCGGGCACTGACTACTCCACCGTGGGTTTTGCAACGCTAGCCTTCGTCACCGGGCCTGCCTTCTTACGGACCGTGTGCGCGTTCATGCCTGCCTTCCTATTATGGGCCTCTCTCAGATACACGGGGCATCTCCTGTAACTGGCTAGATGAGAGCCCGTGTAGTTGGCGCATGTGCAGGGCTCTTCTTTCGGCCTGCGGAACCTTGTTGCTGGATGAGGTCTGCACAATGGACGCACTTTTGCGGACTATGACAGTCCTTCGAATGGTGTCTGAAGCCCTGGCAGCTGTAACACTGCGGTGGTCCAGATTTCCCCCTCCATGCTTCTATTATAAAGAAGTTCAGGAAGAGAAACTCGTTCATGTAGATCGCGGTATAGTCTCGCGAGGGGGGGGGGGGGGGGGGGGGGGGGGCGAGCTGCAAGAAGTAAACGCAGCCCGGCTTGCCTTCTCTGGCGTTTATCTGCTTGATGTGCTCTACAGAGAATCCAAGGTCCACGCAAGCGTTCTTGATTTCGTCTAATGGCGTGTCTGCTGGTAAAGCTTGGAGCGCCACCTTCATCTTCTTCTCCGAGTCTAACTCGTAGACGTTCCACTCTACGGCATTGTCCAAGTTTTCGAGATGCTTGAACACCGTACGGTACTCTTCTGATTTGGGCACCGGCGCCACGATGCTGGAATATCGGATCTTCTAGGGTTGTAGGGGTTGTTGTTTTGTAACAGCATCTTTAGGCTTCTTCTGGGTTATATTTCTAGTTATATAATCAAAGAAAGAAGGAATTTTACGTTCACTTCAATGTTAAAATTAAAAATAATAGTATTGAAAAATGATTTTTTATTACATTGCCCAATAGGTGAGAGGCAGTATGTATAATGCCCGGGCAATTTAATTATTTGCATATTTATTATCACATTGCCATCTCAAATTGGGCATTTTTCATAATGACCGGGCATTATGAAAAATGCCCAATTTATCACTTGGTCCATAACATATACATATTTTTGGCACTTTGTCCGTATTGATATTTTCAGACGCGAGGACGTGACCGTACCTACTTTTTATTATGATTTTGCAATTTGGAATACAATGGAATTTTAGATTTAAGTAGTTATTGAAAATATGTATATGCAGCAGCAGCGGAGTCCGCGGTAAGGGCTAAGCACGCCAAATACTCCGCGCTGAAATCCACGTATGGCTTTGTGCTGGTAGCATAGACATATATCTTAAGGACGGGCAATAATAATAAGGGCCAGCACAGCGGTGTCACGCACACGAATTCGAGCCAATCGTGCAGTCTAACACCACAACGCGATTGGTTGATGAGTTCGGATCATGCGGGCGATTGGTCGCAAGAGTCGCAACTAGTTGCGTTAGACTAAACGATTGGCTCGAATTCGTGACACCGCTGAACTAGCACCATTTTTAGTGCCATAATTTCACCATTTTTAGCGGGAAAACGCAACGGGGATAATTAAAAAGCGGGGGTTTAAGCCATTTACGATTCAGGGTGGTTTATTTTAGATTTATATCTTAATCTGTATCTTTTTATTATTATTAGTACATATATATAATTTATTTATGTGTGGTTATTCCGGTTTTACCTAAGTCCGGGTTGACCACAAAGCTTCGACACGCTCAGAATATTTTATGCCGATGCTGAATATAATATATTGTAGGTACTTTATGGAGCGAGCGCCTCTGTAATGTTAAAAGCTATAGCTAACCGAAAGTCACAATTTATATTCGATTATAGACACAAATAAAATACTTTAGGTAGGAGCGATCGAGAAAAGTCTAGAATTAAAAAATATTTAGACTTATTGTACTTACCTATCGTAACAATTCATAGAACAAAAGGCATCTCATTAGGTTATTTTTCTGGTTGTTGTTATTGTGCAAGGAAACCATAAAATAAGATTGAACATTAACTATGTGAACGGTTTCATCGGTTATGTAAACTCCGTAATATTGACATTCTAGTCCACTCGGAAATGAGGATGTGACTCTTGACATTGTCAGCCATTTTTCTTTAGGTTTAATGCTCATTATCTTTGATTTTTAACCCGGTGTTAATGTGTTTGATGTTGATGTTAGGCTGAATATCACTTCGTTGGGTCACATTAGGTTGTCTTTAATTATGGATATTTTACAAAAACAATAATTACGCAATTAATTAAGGCGAATGTATGTAATTTTACAATGATGGATCTACCACTTGAATGTACAAATTAGAGACATTGCTCCTAACAGAATTGATAAAAAAAAAATATTTTTGTCAATACTGTCAGGAGTCAGGACTGTCAGGAGCAATGTCTGTAATTATATTTTTCCATAACCTCGAGTGTGGATTTAGATACCGATTTATATAGTTACCCACTAAACTTTTTGGAGCAGTTGCGTATCTGCATCATGATACAGAGATCGGACAGAATAGCGTCATTGCTCGCAATAACGTGGACATTACTCCAGAATTGTTTAAATAATTAATCAATTTAATAATTTAATTATTTTAGTTAATTTCTCACCTGAGATTTAATTTTGATTCCTAGTCAATATATATCACAAATATTTCTTATACTGTAGACAACAACTAAAAATCTGCTCTCTTATACGTAGATTAAAGAAAATAACTAGTATTTTTTTCCAAGTTTTCTTTTCTGAGCAGTTTCTATTTATTTCAAAAATATACTTGAGTGCTGAAAAACTCCGCGCTTAATCCACTGTTCTTAATGAAGCAAACTCAAGGAGTTTAATAGGAATATTGTTATGCCAATAGAATTCAGAGTTTTTTTTGTCCTAAGTACCTATTGGGTGACAATGACAATCTCAAAATCTGGATTTTTTTCAAGATAAGATGAGATAATACTTTTATTTCATGTAAAACTTATGCTAATTCATTTTGTACAATAGTAATTATTAGAATGTATACTTAAACACTAGTACATTAATAACAATACCTAAACTAAGTAAATGTTTACTTGTATCAAGGATGGTTTTCATTTTGCCTGGAAAACGGTTTCCTATTTCTCCTTGTACGAGTATTCTCTTCAGATTATTGGTCCATTAACACCAGTGGATTTCAGCAATTAAGTATATTTTTGATATTAAAAGAAATAGACTGAGTAGAGAGTACAGAAAATTTGAAAAAAATGTTTTTTTTTTTAAATTTTTGGTATAATAAATCTTTGTGTTATTTATAGACTAGGATTCAAAATGTAATCTCCGATAAGAAATTAATCAAATGATTAATAATTTAGCGATTTTGGAGTCATATCCACATTATTGCAAGCAATGACGCTAATTTGGCCGATCTCTGGAATAAGAAAGTTAAAGAGTTTTGGGTTTTATGGTGTTAACAATGATTGCTCTCGTTAAAGTCAGTACTGATTGCTATTGATAACTTTTATAATTTCAACAGCAGCAGTTAAAAACGTGGCGTCAGTAAAAGTTAACTGTTACGAGTTTGATGGCCATGGCGCGCTATAACTTCGTTATTTTATGATCGTTCCTTTGTAGCTTTCATCACTTTTACCTTTACGACGAGTAATCGGGCAATAAGTTACATATGCGTATCAAAGTAAGATAGTTTAAGTTAAGGTATTTTAGATAAAATTTATAGCCTCAAATAACCCGTTATTATCATTTTTAGGGTTCGTACCTCAAAAGAAATGAAACCCTTATAGGATCACTTTATTGTCTGTCGGCCCGTCCGTCCGTCTGTCTGTCAAGCAAGACCCTTTATCTCATGAACGCGTGGAGGTATCGAGTGGAAATTTAAATAATACACCAACTCAACTCAGATCTACAGTCTCTTGAAGCTGTAAAAAAAATGAAAAATAATTGCATTTTTTTTTTTACATAATTAAGCGTAGTTAAGAATCTGCGATTAGTTTTAAGTTAATTGATTAAACTGTGTTCTGAAAATTAACTATGTACATTGTATTTTATTTATTGTACTTAATTCATACACATATATGTCTATAGCATACGCGAACACTCTTTCATGCATATAACTAATTGTTATTGTTAATTGTTTGTTGTTGTAATTTGGCTTAATTATCGTAACATTTAACGATATACATTTTTTTACAATTCACCCAAGTAATGCCGTCGTATACTACAAGTATAGGGAAAAATCTTCAAACTATACATTTGTAATTAAATTATTAATTTCATATACATAAAGAGATAGATTAGTTCCCAAGTTGCCCAACATGCTGAAAAATTTACTTTAGGATATTTTTTTACAGTAGTAAATTCTTTGTAGTGTTTAAAAGATACCATTAATAACAACTTAAAAAAAATGTTTAATTTTTCGACACATTATTCCGAACCCGCATTTTAGGAGCAGTTTATCTATTGTTCTTTTTGATTACTAATACTAAAAATAGATTGAGAATTTACTTTGCAAGATTTATTAAATTGCAACTTGTAATGTAAAATTAATTAAGTTGTTAATGTCGTTTTAATGTACATAAGTTACGTTTACTAAAATGACGACTACATTCCTGAAGTTTTATATTATTATTATATATAAGTACAAAATAACAAACAAGAAAGGACAGTCTTTTTTATTTTGGGAACATTCAATGAAATCCCCGTACATTTTTCAACAATTAAGCAATTGTTGCAAAATTTACAGGGGCTTCTCTTCTAACGGAAATAAATGTTTGGACTTGTTAAGTATGTAGTTGAGACTTACGGGTATGACTGACGAAGACGCCCCTGCTGCCATCTAGATACCAGCCCGCGTAGCCAACATGCCAATAGTTAACGCTCCGTAGCGAACGAATCGCAACTGTCACTGTCGCACTAATACGGAAGAGTGATAGAGAGAGATGACTACGCTACGAAACGTAGCGTTAACGATTGGCACGTTGGCTACGCGGGAGTTTATTCAAACGTCCTCGCCTGAACTTTGCTAAAGTTTGGCGTGAGCTTTTTGATCAAACGTCTGTATGATTGTTTGTATGACACTGTAACCTCGTCTTCAGCCTTATACCTTTAAAGCTGATGCGACCTCAATGCAGCGCGTAGGCCCGTAGGTTTAAAAATAAGCAATGGATCTAATGAGGTTATTCATTACTGTAATGTATATTTAACAGCTGTGATGATCATTAAAAGGTGGATGTACTCGTACGTAGCTTCCTACACCACTTTGTTAGGCCGTTATCGTTTTTAGTTGCAAAAATGTCAAATTGATGCATGAAATTGTACAGCTTTTTTTAACTATTAGAAATAACAAGTACTGGTTTCAATTAGCATTAGCACGTCTTGTTATCTTTCATTTTGATGAATCATTGTTTTGAAATCAGACTCACTTAATTAGTAATGATTTTTTTCTGATGGACGTTTGTCCCTTCTCGTCACATATTACCGGGGACGCACACAAACCAAAACTTGTTATTTAGATATTAAGTAACAACTGGTGTACAATTTAAACGACTATTTCTGATTTTTGCTCTAAAATCGCTGCCAGGCTCTTAACATTGTGAGCACGCTAATCCAGTACGAAATGTCGTGAGTTATATAAATAGAAAATTAGTTATTGGAATATTTTGCCCACATTTTGCCGGATCAATAAAGAGAAATGCAAGATATTCTAAGAATTACAATTCTAACTTGAACGTTATTCGAAATCACATTATACCTAGTATACCTACGCACTTTAATGTGAATGTGGTGTACCGTCACATTATTTAGGTAGGGATGCATGGTTGGATATCGCATTATTGGTACATCTGAAGTCTTGGCAAAATTGTACATTATACTACAGACGCCGGGAAATTAGGGATTACCGAGCCAAGCGTATATAGGTAAAGTTCGAAGGGGCGGGCGCTGTTGGGCTAGGGCGTTCGTGCCGGAGTGCCCTACTAAGGCCCTCGCAACAGTTTAATCCAGTGTGCGCAAACTTTCTTCATGGGGCCAAAAAGTTTAGGCCAGAATTTCTGCTAAAATTTATTTATACATTTATAATAATAATTAATTATTATTATAATATTATTATTATATTAATAAGCAGGGCAGCTTGTGGCGAGCTGTTGGGGAGTAACGACCCCACGGACCCGAGTGCTCCAGAGAGTCGGTCAGGGTCTCCGTCTCCGGCGTGTCTTCGTCGGTCGGAGTGGAACCCCAAGGGGACCCGTAGGATTCTCAGCTCTGGCTTGCCTTAATTGGCCGTCCAGAGGGGAGACGTTAGAGCTATACGCTCCAGGGGTGGAAGTGTTAAAGAGCATAACGCCGCGAGTAACTTCGGAGAAAGCGCAGCACACCTCTCGACACCCCTGAGCCGCTCACGCCGGTGTTGCGCCTGGCCGTCTTAACGATGGCGCATCAGGTGCCCATCTAGCGAGTGGCGAGTCACCGCTTGCCTTGATAACACTGGATATCACAATGTTATGGCAGGTGTCCGGAACTCTTAGCAATAGCCCTGTCTTATTTTTCACCCAAATTCAAACCATAGACCAGGACTCTTTCCATTTTTCTGCAATAGCCTCCAATGCCTGCTGAAACCGGTTTATGGGTATCTATTTATGTACACATGAATGGGTTCCAGCAGGCGTTTTACATGACATCAAAGCTCTCCAAACGGCCTCTACGTGTTGGATCTATATCCCCACGCACGCCTTATAAATGACCGGGCTTAAAAACCCGAGAGTTTGTAACGGAGATATTAATAATATATTAATAATTATTATTATTAATTAATAATTTATAAATTTATTTAATTTATTTATTAATTTATTTATTATATTATCATGGGCCAATACCATATACATACTAATTATTTCATAGGACCGGCGGCGGGCCGAATAAAATCCATTCGCGGGCCGTAGCTGGCCCACAGGCCGTACTTTGCCCATCACTGGTTTAATCTACCAAGATGAACATAATAATAACATTTCGCGCATGTTTGAATAATATCCGACTTGCATTTATTCACTCACTCAATTCTTTACTAGTTAATACAATAATAGTCAAAGTTATTTCTAATTTAGACATTTAATTCCTTGTATTTTGGTCTCCAGATATAAACATCACGTAACCCGTACATTAATTATTCGATCAGACGCTGATTTATAACTTTAATAGCGTTAATTTTGTCATAATACATTTTTTAACATGATCGGTAGCGATTTTTCACGTTAATAAAACTTTCGAGATGGTATGAATATGTTATAGTCATAATGATTAATTCATTTTATTTTAATAGGTAACTTTAGAATGACAGATAGCTTTATAACGTATTTAAAAATTGATTACTATTAAGAAAGTACATTTGATGAATAAATTTGTAGAATTACATGGGATTACTTAGGACTGAATTGTATAGCAAATTTAAATATTCTGCCCCAATTCAAACTGATTTTGTGTGTAGTAAAGAATTACAAAATATTTAATTTTAAAATTTTAATTTCAAATTCTTAAACCACATGTAAATTATATAAAAATATGCATTTGATTGTTCCACTCGGGGCGCGGCAGAAGGTTAGTTACGTAAACCACTTAAATGGTAATAATAAGTGAATAATGGAGTGAAATATTTACGATAACCGTAAAGTTTTACGATACGATGCGATCACAGATCACATAGGTAGACGAAGCATTCCTATAGTTATAAAGGTACTCGCGGTCATATTAGTATTATTAGTTAAGTCAGTTTTGAATATTCATGTAACAAAATGACAACAAGTATTCGTAAACCATGAATCTAAGGGTAAAATGGATTGTTGTAATATAAAATACTGTAAAATGTAAATGAGACGTGATATCTGTAGCGTAGTATTTTGCAAGTTCAAGAGCATTTATTTGTTTGGTAAGTTGTCCCACAATGACATAAACACATTAAATAAATTTGAATATAATAACAATAAACACTAAACTACTTAACACTTGAACCGTTAACATGCATCACTAAGCTTATAAATAAATATAGTATAATAAAAACATTAAGAAGGGGCTGATGCAAAATTGTTTTTTTTAAAATATCGAATATTTATTTACACGTTTTAATTGCGGTTAAAATTCTATAACAAATTCTCTCGGAAACTAGACTATATTTGCGAGGGCCAACTCACAATAAAACCGTAAAAGGTTAATGTTGGCTCGATGGAAAAAATCACGAAAACTTGTCTAATTTTCATTTATTTTCGATGGTTCGTTACTACTCTGCTCACCATAGCAGTATAATTTTAGTATAAAATAGCTGGTGATGTAGCCGAGGGATTTGACTGGTAAAATATACTTTTGAGTTATTACGGTAAAACGTTAAAAGCCACGTACTCGCCAAATCTTCCGTCGCAAGTTTCTCGTGGTCTAATTTCCTGGCTTTGCCTTCTTTTAAATAAAAGCTTGAATGCGTTGACGTCAATGTTCATAATTCGAAGTCTACGTGAGGAAGTCGATATCCGCCCGATGAAGCGAGTGTCGCAACGGGCGGCGCAGCGGCGCGTTGATGTCTTTTGTGAACGCGCGGAAGATTGACGAGCGCGCTTGTTTGCGTTGAGAGCTCGCGGCCTCTTATTATTTAGTGTTGGTAATAAATAAAAAAGATGTGAAGCCGTGAATTATATGTGCATCGGACTTTATTCATATGATTTACTTACGTTTTACCTGTTAATAAATAATATTCAATGACCAGAGCAAAATCCACAACTCCGGTTTCGTCCAAGTGCACAACAATATTTCTGTTTTTTTTTTTAAATATGTTTCTTCATAAATAAGAAACTTACCTATTCTTCGTCTTGTTTTCTTCGTTTGTCCAATTTAATACTCAATTCAGATTTTTTTGTAATAACATGACAGTTCAGTTGAGCAGATAATAGATAGGCTTGAAATTGGGCTTTTAGCATGTAGGTATCTGGAAAAAACGTTTGAATTTAGTTCAATGAATACAATTTGTTACTTCGCTATCGCTTGTGATTAAGACTCATCCAAATCGCATATTTACTTCTAGTAGCATAGCAGAGCACACAAACTGTTATGCCTCTATTCGATTAGATAATAACAATAAAAATAAACGCCTATAAATAAACACTCACTGTATGTGGTACAGTAACACAATATAAGTAATAACAATAGAATAATGAACAATTGTTTTTTGCGTGTTTTTTTTATGAGCCATTGGAGTAAGAAGAACAAGGAATTTATATTTGGTTAGTGCGATTTAGTATGTAGGTACTTTACTTTTACCTAACTCCAACAAACTATTTTTTATTTGGATTTGAACATTTTGATATCTGGCTTTGCGTTCGACAGTAACAAGAAATTCAATTTTGATAGAACTGAGACATTGGCTGCAAAAAACTATGCTTTAGCGTTTACACTTTAGACCTTGAGTTCTCTAGGTAGAATTAGACCAGGCTATGTTGGCAGCGATTTAGATAGCCCAAAGTGTGCAAGGGCTTTTTTCAACTAACTTCTATCACATTGTGAAGTTTAAATAACACTTTCACAGTCTGCTTAGCTTGGTCTAACTATATCTATGTTTAAAAAATCACACACACGAGCTCACCTCTAAAAAATTGTTCCCATTCAATCGAAGTGACGCTCTCATTTTCAAACGACATGCTTAAATTACATGAAACTTGGCTTGAACATTTACGGAACGAATCTGGTACTAGTTTTCGTTGCTAAAAATTGTTATACAAAGAAAATAAAGCGAGTAGATGTTTGGTATGTACACCTTCTCCTCGCTGTAATCTATTTGGATTCAAACCATAGAGAAATAAGTCTCCAATCTGATTAAATTTTCTGATCAAATCAGGTGGTGTGGACGCAAACGCCAATTTGACTCGCCGATTTCGACCGCTGATTATAACCGATATTACTGATAAAATGTGGGTGTGGATGCAAGAATACCAATGTATGACGCTAGTATACGTGTTTGGGAGCATTTTTTTTATAGATTTAGAGCGCTTTTGTTTATATCACCATGTTTTTAGCGAGTTTTGCTTTAAATATGACAATTTAACGACTGTTCCTATTGGAGATTAATTGACTTTTTATTTCTAGTTTTTTTTTATTGTTCTTATATTTTGAAATTTTGACATTGTACATTTATAATTTGGATTTTGAAGTATTCATTACCTACTTACTCTTATTCTGATTGTATTGACAATCCTTGATAAGGACTCAAGTTTCGACTTAATGGCTAGAGACTGAAAAACTGAGTCGAGTCTCAAAGCAGAGGACTCAAAGGACTTGAGTGTTATCCAACACTATACTCGTATAGTACTCTAATATTGTTCGAGCATCTTTCCTTAAAAGGGCTAAGAACAGTTGTCGCTGGAGCCAGCGCGTGCGGCGCGTCAGAGAGCGACTCGAGTTGCCCAATGCGTGCACTTGTTGCTCAACGTTTTGTTTTAGAATAGGTACTCTAAGGTCTGCAGCTTTGTGAATCAGGGTCTGGTTAATGCGACAAATGTTATTTATATTCTATGTACATTTTACAATGTGGCCTACAAGATTGTGATTGTGAGTACTGTTCCGACTATACAAGTATCGTATATGTTGTAGGATGATTTTGTAGGAAATACTAAAAATATCCACCAAGTTGTATCGAATTCTGATGAAAAAAAACAAGAACTTAATATAAATCGGCCAATCGCAACTGGAAAATCGCATGCGGCTTTTCTAGTCTCTAAAAAAAATTAAACTTAGACTTATATATTCCTGTTTACCCGTTGCTCCTTAATTTCCTGAAGGAACACGATATTAACTGTTGACCCTCGGGCCCTTATATTATTTATGGTAGTTACAATGCAAGATTACAGTAACAAAATATACTGTTACTACTATCACAAAAAATGGGGCTTGCGAAGTATGTGTTACTCCAGCCAAGATGTCGGTTTGTAACAACAAAACGGATTTAGGATATTGCTCAAATATTATATCTTTATTAATTCAGGTGTTTTTTTTACTTGGCGTGTTGGTGTTCACGAACCTCCTTATTTGCAATGGTACACGAAATCAACTCTTTCCTTAAAGACTAGGTTCACGGCTGCTCAAGCCATATACCTGAATTGTCAAGAGCCTCCGCATTTCACGATTTTTAGTCACGCTTTTAATAAGCACCGCGACACTGAATCCTTATCAATAAATACTGCAAAATATCATATTTTTACACCTCTTTTAGGGTTCCCCTTAAAAATGATTAGAGAAACCATTATTTATTATTTATTTCTTGTTACAGGTATGTTAGCATCATTTTGCTTAAAAAGGAAGATGCAATTAGATTTGATGGTAAGTGTTTGACAGCCGGTACACGGTATACCGGCTGCATTTCAACTGCGAAGTGGGTATATGGAACCTGCAGTCTGCGCAGTAACGTCAGCAACTGAAGTGCAATCGCCATACAAGTCTTTAATGGAATGTAATGTAAACCTTGGACAGGTTCAGATGGATTACATAATGGATGGATGGTTAAGGCGAAAATAATATATGTCTACATGTAATGTAATATAAACTCCTGTGTAGGTGTAAACCTACCTTTAAAAAAATGCTATCCAAATACTTCAATACCTACATTGGACAAACAGTTACTTTAGGGAGATAACTATGTGGCCCTGCCTGTAGCCAACTCACAATCGGTGTGTATTGAATAGGTGATCAAACTTATTTGTTTGGGAACGGACTTGACCCGCCACGTACTTGCTCATTTGGTGTTCACTTGCTCACGCTCAGTGACAAATGCAATGTAATATCTTTTCTGTTTATTCTTATTCTGAAACAGCTCAATGGTAAACACTATTGTGCTATTCATCACAAATGATCTAATGCACTTGTAGTAACGGAAGCAAAAAGTGTTTAAAGGACGATATGTTCACATAAAAGCGGCCAAGTGCGAGTCGGACTCGCCCAAGAAGGGTTCCTTTATGACGTATTAAAAAAAACTACTTAAACTACTAGATCTCGTTCAACATTTTACCACTTTGGACACACATTTTACCACTTTGGTAGTGTCTCTCGCGCAAACTATTCACTTTAGAAAAAAATTATATAAGGAACCTAAATATCATTTTTGAAGACCTATCCATAGATACCCCACACGTATGGGTTTGACGAAAAAAAATTTTTTTTAATTTTATGACTAATTAAAAAAAAACTACTCACTAGATCTCGTTCAAACCAATTTTCGTTAGAAGTTTGCATCGTAATGTATATCATATATTTTTTTTAGATTTTTCATTCTGTTATTTTAGAAGTTACAGGGGGGGGGACACACTTTTTTTCACTTTGGGAGGTTCTCTCGCGCAAACTATTCAGTTTAGAAAAAAATGATATTAGAAACCTTAATATCATTTTTGAAGACCTATCCATAGATACCCCACATGTATGGGTATGTTGAAAAAAAAATTTTTTTTTTAATTTCATGACGTATTAAAAAAAAACTACTTACTAGATCTCGTTCAAACCAATTTTCGGTGGAAGTTTACATGGCAATGTATATCATATATTTTTTTTAGATTTTTCATTCTGTTATTTTAGAAGTTACGGGGGGGGGGGACACACATTTTACCACTTTGGAAGTGTCTCTCGCGCAAACTATTCATTTTAGAAAAAAATGATATTAGAAACCTCAATATCATTTTTGAAGACCTATCCATAGATATCCCACACGTATGGGTTTGATGAAAAAAGTTTTTTTGAGTTTCAGTTCTAAGTATGGGGAACCCCCAAAATTTATTGTTTTTTTTTCTATTTTTGTGTGAAAATCTTAATGCGGTTCATAGAATACATCCACTTACTAAGTTTGAACAGTACAGCTCTTATAGTTTCGGAAAAAAGTGGCTGTGACAGAATCGGACAGACAGACGGACATGACGAATCTATAAGGGTTCCGTTTTTTGCCATTTGGCTACGGAACCCTAAAAAGTGGTGAAATGACTTATAAATAGTATTTAAAAATAGTGTCAATTTGATGGGGTAAATGAACGTTGACGCTTTATATAATTTGATGACCTATATCTAAAATAACATAATCGTTATAACTTTAGCGTTGCTTGTAAATATTGAGCTGGAAATTAAACTTTTTCTACTATAGACGAACAAATAAGAACACCTCCTCGAGGCTCCTTTCAACATTGTGCAATACGTACACAATTGTACCTACAGCCCTACACATAAATTATGCACTCATTTTTGCCGCTTGATAGACATATACGGAACACAGTAGGTACCCGCGGGTAGCCATTAACTTGACTGCTTTCTTGCTCGATCTGTTGCTACATATTATTAGCCAAATCGGTTTGGAAACTTTTAATTAAGTTTTTTGTTTTATTTTTAATCACGATTGAAAATAAATATCACTAATGTACTAAAATAAAAAGGCAACCGTTCGTAACTTGACGTACCTAATACAGAGGTACCTTTATGATAACTCTGCGTAAAACGCATGAAAATGTTTGTAGATTTTTTTTTAACTTGATGTTCACATATAGTAGAATGCTATTATTCAATGGCTTCCGCAATCCTACAAATTTTGAACGATCGTTTTAAGGAAACGATTTGCACGACTAGCGTGCAGCAGTCTATTCATCAGATTAAGCAATTACCTACTGACAAGACTATCGCTCCTGCATTCGCATGGGTCATTAATTTGCTTATTACAATAAAACGTGATCGTAGCTGGGTCGCAATGGACACTTTTTACACTCCCGTGCGTGAGAAGTGGAACACATCTTACAACGAAATAATCTTGTCTATTTAAATCGCGAGCCAGTCGCAGCTAATTTACCTACCTCTATACGTGTTTTATATAAACTATTTTAAACTAGATTAGGCACGTTACCTACTGGAATCGGCTAAAATCTGTAACGCGAAACTAAAGTTTTATTGGAATGTCGATATGTTAGATCTTTTCAATGGTTGTTCTGATTGCCAGAGCTATTGGAAATAATAGCCGATCAAATAGGTTATTTGATAGTTATGCGGCTCGATACGTCCGCAGGCAGTTCTCAGGCTTGCATTAAGCCATTTAATGCTACGCAATCTATAACATCCCATTGAATCTTTTGTGCGTTACCATCTAATTTACATGGTTAGTATCTTTAGGCTAGATACTATATAGAGTTAACTATATAAATTGGCAGTTAAACGCAGGTTAACCAGAGACGCGAAAGGTTAAAGCGAACGCGTTGCTCAACCGATCGCGTCAAGGATCAACGAGGCTCTGCATTTCGCGTCACAATTATTCTCGCATCGTCTATTGTTTTGTTAACGCTTTAATTCGAGCACACGAGATAATAATAGTCGAAATTATCTAGTATCTTCTGGATTGGATTGCGTAAAGGCTATAGTCGTAGTTTCCACGGTTTCTTGACAATGCGTGGTGCAACGGTGGTGCGCCTCAGTCGCAGCGCCGGCGCACGCGTGTACTGTCAACTCATGCGATTAATACTGCACTAGTGATGATCGCCGCAAATTGTGATAACACCGTGAAATACTAGTGTGTAATTGTGGAAATTTAACAGACGAATGCAGATTGTTTGGTTACCCTGTCGAATAATTGAAGTGCGGGTTGTTGTTGTTTGCGATTTGTGGTTCCAATTTTAGCTATACCGATTGCATGGACTTACTAAGCTATTGACAGGTTTTGTCTTAATATTGTAACATTTACCAAACTAAAAACATACCACATGTACCGAAAGCTACTATTACGGGGTATAAACGAAACTTTACTACTACGGGAACTTAAGGGTCCCCAGCAAACTCGGTTCTTCATACAAACGTAGTTATGCTCTCATTTTAAAACGCCTAGCTAGATTGCTCTGAAGCTTTTTACTTACAATAGGATAAGGTATATATAAGACTGTAATTAGTTTATTTAGCCTCAAAAACTATACAATAACTAAAAAAATACAGCGAATTTAAGATTTTCATACAAAACTTGTTTTTGCCCTAGAGTCAGACCAAGATAAGTTGACAGCGATTTTGATAGCCCAGCCTGTGCAAGGGTTAAGTAAACGTCATAATTTTCTAGAAATTTGACGTTTAAAATAACATTTGCGCTGTCTGGGCTACTAAAATCGCAACCAAGTTATCTTGGTCTGATTCTATTTTATTTGTTTTATAAGGTTGAGCAATATAAACTAATTTCAGCCCTATAGATATACCTCATGTCATTGTATGTATACACGGTGGCCAAAAAATATGTGCATTCCCGTTGGCAGGGTGGTTTTGGGCTTATACTGAGATTACTGAGCAACTTTTACTATGGGATCAACCCCGAAATCGCGAAAAAAATGTTTGCCCTCCCATAGAAAATGGACCAGCTAAAATGTATGAAAGAGCCCGATTTTTTTTCCAAATTCCGAGGTTGGTCCCATAGTAAAAGTTGCTCAAGCCCTGGCAATGGGAATGCACATATTTTTTGACCACCGTGTATACAAAGTTTCATTACAATCCAACACGTAGTTTTAAAATATAAACGAAACTCGGTTTGTATTGTATCTGAAGGTGAAATTCGGTCGAGCTTGCCGGGGACTCTTAACGCTTTCATATTTATAGGGCGTAAAGTATATCACTTGCACATGACTGCATATGACACAACTTTATGTTCCTGATTCCTTACACGGTTTAATGACAACCATTTGCATAATATGCATATCGCCCTTAAGCCGTTTTTATTCCACGCTGCATAACGCTTTATAGACAGAGCATAAATTCAGTATATGGTCAGCCTCATAATCAGCTGATCCATATTGCATCGCTTTTACAAATGTGTCTTATTCGAAACTGCCGCATTGTTGCATTACTGCGAAAGAGCAAAGTTATGTTACTTTTGTGGATGATGTTTATTTTGAAATTCGCCAAATAAGACGAGACGAGATTATCACAAAATGTGGTTTTAAGTGGGAACGTTTTGGGACAATGAGTATTGCTAATGTAATGATATTACTCAATGCCCCCACGAAAAATGCTTGTTTATGTCTTAAGTAATGTCTCTGTGTGGACATCTGTCAGGGATGGACCGAGGGCAGCTAGTGAGTGATTATTTAGTAGCCAGCAAAGTAATTTCAGCGGGAACATAAAGATCTACCAACACTGAATATTTTTCCGCCGAAATACGATGAACTTTGAAAAACGAAGATTATTTGTTAAAGTTTTGATGTTAAGGCGCGGTGTATAGTAAAATGCACTATTTTTAAATCGATATTTACAGGCTTGTACAAAGACTTCATCGATTATTTTCTAGTATGTATAACTTCAGTCCTTGAACTAGCCTTCAGCTTGTCAGAAACACGATGACTCATCTTTTTCTTGATAGATTATTGCTTTGAAAATATGCTTAAAATGGTGTCTCTTTCGATATTTTAGAAGTACTATGAGGAATATCAATATGAAATTTACTTCATTCGATAGCTTTTAAGTAACTCTATGATTTTGCTTGTCATTTTATCGGTGCGTTAAATTTTTCATTCATAATTATGAATTCGATCTGTGGTTGAAAATTAAGTGTTGACAGTTTAACTTATAAAAAAAAAAATATTTATCAAGTACCAACCCATTACATTAAAATATATGCTGAATATTAAAGTACATTAAATAGATCTAAACAAAAACTATAAATTAAAAATTCTAAATTATTAGTACCTGCTAATTGCTAAGATTTCTTAATAGATAATTTTAACTTATAGTTTGTTCATGTTAGCAAATTTTCTTCTTGGAATTCTTACTCATAATGTAGAGACTCTTTGTATAATGTGTACCTTCAATTTATTCATTCCCAACTGAATCAAATCGACTAGTCTAAAAAAACCAACTACCAATTAACATTTTACGGTTTATCAAACTTAAGTCAAAAAATTGTAAACAACTTTCAATACATACGGTTCAATACCGTTACAATATATTTAAAAAAAACGTTACATACGAATAAGAAATCTTAGGACTATGAAATAATGTTCATTGTAAAAACCCTTTGACAAAAGCCGAACAACCATTACCTATTATAAGCGTAGTCATTATGAAACTAGTATAGACATACGACTCTCCGATTAAGCACAGTAGCATAAATATACTTACTATATATTAAAAAAAACGGTCGCATAATTGCCCAGTCATCACCTAACTAATTAAGCCGATGCCGTTACAAGAAACGTATCGCTACGCCTGCGCCTGACCGTCACAGCACGTAATTGTATTGACCGCTAATCGCCTGTTAATGAACGTTACGTGTCGCAGGCGCAGTTTCTCCTTAAACTGCATTGCCCAGCCACTTAGCCCTAATAAAAAAAGACTAATTTTAATACAAACGTCACAGTACTTAAGCCCTTTCGCGACGGAAGCTGGAATTGCTAACGGAATGCTAATAGCCGTGTCACAGTTCAATGCTCTAATAATTCCAGAATGCCAATCAGTAAATTGCTAGGTAGATTCTTTGTAATGTATGGTACTCCTCAGTAGGCACGGAGTACTGACCGATTCAATGTGGATAAAACAGTGTTTTATTTTTATATAATGTTGTTTTCACCTAATGACAAAATGCTTAGAATTTCGATGCCTAAGAATGATGGAACGTTTTACTAAAAATGGGGTATAATGCAAGACGAAGTATTTGTTGTATAGTTTTTTAGTAACTTTATTCCTTAATTTCATAGTACGGCTAATTTCCCTAACAAATTTCAAAAGTATAGTCCCGTCATGAAGAAAGCATGAAAATTGGCATGCACGTTAAGCTAAAATACCTGCATGCTACATGGAGTTTCATGGCGACGGATGGCAGACACATAATTTGAAAACTGTCATTAAAAACATGCATGCTGTAATACAATTAGTGTAGAATAGAATATTACTATACTAAGGATATATTGCTGCCTATTTTGTTGTAACTTAAGCCGTTTCTCGAATAAAAACAAGAAACTGCAAAATGGGACACTAGAGTGGGAAAAAGCAATGCACAAGGTTCATGATTTCTTCCAGTTGGGACTGTACTTTGAGCGTATAACTCGGACTAATAGGTGACAGTATTTTTAAGCAATATGCCACTAAATTTGTCTCGACGGGTAAGAAGATTTTAATATAATTCCTCTTGTCTAATTGAATTATGTAAATTTGATCAAGCTGATTGTAATATTTCGTACAACGCATATTAAATATTTGCAATTGCATATCGTCATTCAACCAAAACAATCAAGCAATTAT
Source organism: Cydia pomonella (assembly GCF_033807575.1). NCBI lineage: Eukaryota > Metazoa > Arthropoda > Insecta > Lepidoptera > Tortricidae > Cydia > Cydia pomonella. The sequence goes on along the minus strand of NC_084708.1, from coordinate 18,242,730 downwards.
TTATTCAAACATCACGAACAAACAACAGTATCGTATATGTCATAACGTAAACAGATGAACAATATAAAACACAAAACAAATGCATAAAAACGCACGTAACAATTTATACTTTACTATTAAACGATCCATAACATTGACAAATTTTCGAAACTAGTTCTGAGTAGGTACTCCTACACTTCTTCTTCTTCTGGTGCCATGCCCAGTCTAATGGGCGTCGGCGGTCAGCATGGCATTCAGCTCTCTGGTCTTTGCCAATCTCTTGAGGGTGGCTGCGTCTTTTGTATGCGTCCAGTCTTTAATGTTATTTATCCATTTATTTCTAGGTCTACCTCTCCCTCTTTTTCCCTCATACTTTCCCTCGATGATTGTCTGTAATAAGTCGTATTTCTTATTTCTATAGATGTGACCCAGATAGGCTGTTTTTCTTTTCTTAATGATGTTGAGTATTTCTGGTTTCTTCCTCATTCTACGTAGTACTTCTTCATTCGTAATGTGACTGGTCCATGAGATTTTTAACATTCTGCGGTAGAGCCACATCTCGAAGGCAGCAAGTCTGTCTGTTGTGTATTTATTCATAGTCCATGCCTCCATGCCATATAGTAGGATGGATATTATGTAGCATTTGACGAGTCTCCACCTCAGTTTGATATTTATGCTTCTATTGGTAAACAGTGATTTCATTGATATAAATGTGTTCCTTGCAATTTCTATTCTTATTTTAATCTCCTGGTCTGGGTCCCAACTTTCATTGAACCACGCTCCTAAATATCTATACTGTTTAACTTTATCTATTGCTTGATTATCAATTATTAGGTGTGTTGTGTCTACTCTACCGGGAAATTTGGAAACTACCATGTATTTTGTCTTCTTTACATTCATTTTCAGTCCTAGATTCTTTAGTGAGGTATTTAACTTGTTGATTAGTATTTGTAGATCTTCTATGTTATTTGCTAAAATGGCGGTGTCATCAGCAAATCTTAGATTGTTAATGTTTCTTCCATTGATCTTTATACCTTCCTCTGCTTCATCGAATGCTTCTTTGAATGCGTGTTCTGAGTACAAGTTGAAAAGCGATGGGGATAAGACACAGCCTTGGCGCACTCCTTTAAGTATATGGATGTTGTTTGTGCTACTATAATCTAGTTTTACGTTTGCTGTTTGATTCCAATAAAGATGTTTTATAATTCTCTTATCCTTACTATCTATTTCAGTTTTATCTATTATGTGCATTAGTTTGTCGTGTTTTACATTATCGAACGCTTTTTCGAAGTCGATGAAGCAGATATAGACGTTTTGATCCATTTCTAAACATTTCTGAGTTAAAATCTGAATTGAAGTTAGTGCTTCTCTGGTACCAAGACCATTCCTGAAACCAAATTGTGTGTCACTAATTTCTCTGTCTATTTTGTAGTGTATCCTGGATAATATTACTTTTAAAAATATTTTTAGGGCGTGGCTCATTAGACTTATCAATCTGTATTCGTTACACGTTTTTGCATTGGCTTTCTTCGGAAGTGTTATGAAGGTAGAGTGTAGCCAGTCGGCTGGTATCCTGCCAGACTCGTATATTAAATTAAATAGTTTTGTCAATACTTTAATGTTCTCTTCTGAAAGTAATTTAATAATTTCGATGTATATACCGTCAGGACCCGGCGCTTTGCCTGATTTCATATTACTGATAGCTCTTTCTATTTCATGGCTAAGTATTAATGGACCGTCGTAAGTATTTTCTTCTTCTGGAATTGATTCTGACCTGTTGTCTTGAAAGAGTTTCTCTACATATGTTTCCCAAGTCTTGTTTATTTTTTCTATATCCGTTACAAGTTGATTCTGATCGTTAAATAATTTGGCTACTGTTTTCTTCCTATTTGTTTTCGTAAATTCTTTTACTTTTTTGTGTAAATTGAAGCTATCATGTTTCTTTTCCAACTCTTCAATTTCGCTGCATTTCCTTTCTAACCATGATGATTTCAGGTGATGTATTTTGGATTTGATATGGTTGTCCAATTCTTTATATTTCCCAGTATCTGTATGTTTATAGAGTCTTCGTTCGTCCATAAAATCAAGGACTTCTTTTGTTATCCATGGTGTCTTTTGGATCCTTTTCTTGTGTCCTAAGGTTTCTACGCCTGTCTTAATTATGGTTACTTTTATTTCGTTCCAAAGTGATTCGATGTTGTTTTCGTTGTCGTTAAGTGAGCTGATTTTATGGATTTCGTTGTTTAGGAGGTGTTTTGTAGTCAGCAGTGTGTCCTTATCTTTAAGTTTTTCTATATCTACCTGTGGTTCATGTCTGGTTTTCTTGATTGATTTAAGTTTTAGTCTGTATTTTGCTACTAGTAGGGTATGGTCTGACATAATATCTGCTCCTGGGTATGTTTTAACATTTACTATTGAATTCTTGAAACGGTTTTGTATTAATATGTAGTCAATTTGATTTCTAACTATGTTTTCCGGAGTATGCTGGGGTGACGTCCAAGTATACAATCGTCTAGGTGGGTGTTCAAACCATGTGTTTGATATTACAAAATCGTTTTCTGAACAGAATTGAACTAGTCTCTCGCCTCTCTTGTTCCGTTCCCCCAGCCCATATTTGCCAACATGCTTTCCTACGTTACCATTTCCTACTTTTGAGTTGAAGTCTCCAATTATCATTACTACTTCCTGGGATTTTATTGAATCTAATATGGTTTTTATGTCTGAGTAAAAAATTTCAATATCTGCATCGTGTTTTTTGTTGGAGGTTGGTGCATATACCTGTATAATATTTGTCTTTACTGGATGGCTGTTCAGTTGAAGTAGAAGGCATCTATCTGATAGTGGTGTAAAGTTTGATACAAATGGTTTTAACTCCTTTTTTATTAGAATGCCAACTCCATAATGATGACCCCTTTCTTCCTTTGGTTTTCCAGAATGATATAACACATACTCGTCCATGTCTTTGATGCCATTATCAGCCCATTTTGTTTCGCTGAGTCCTGTGATATCCATCTTGTGTCTTTTCATTTCTAATAATAGATTTTCTAGTTTACCTTTCTTCTTTAAGCTTCTCACGTTCCAAGTTCCTATTCGAAGTTGCTTCTCTTGTTTGTTGATCCTCTTTTTCTTGCTTATTGCATGTGTCTCGGTAGCATATTTGACATCTGAGGACCCGGAAACCCCCAAACGCCGGTTATTAGCCGGATCGCATATCATATCCCTTTCATTCATTTTTGTATTTGCCATGCTGATTTTTCTTGGGGCTTCGATGTAGTGCAGTGGCGCCCCTCGTCCTTCTGCACGGGCCTGGTTTTCTATTTAGTTTGGATGGGTCTGAGCTATATATTACGTCCTTGGTTTGCGTCTGCGTGTGAATGTTATGATGGCTATGTCTTTACAGGGCATCTATTTCTTCTATTGCACAGGCAGAGATGGTATTTGTTCTGCCTGCCCCCTTCCGTGTCTGTCGCCGCCCAACTATGTTGCTTGGCTTAACTCCTACACTTAAATGTACTATATTAACAAAGAAGTCTTTATCTTTCGAAACCCTTAAAAGACAAAATATAACCTAAATCGGTGTATGACTATAAAATACTTCGCGAATTGCCTCATGTCCATGTGGTATATCTTATACCTTTAAACGAGCAATTCTTGTATATTTATATATATATATATTTCGGGGATCTCGGAAACGGCTCTAACGATTTCGATGAAATTTTCTATATGGAGGTTTTCGGGGGCGAAAAATCGATCTAGCTAGGTCTTATCTCAGGGAAAACGCGCATTTCTGAGTTTTTATATGTTTTCCGAGCAAAGCTCGGTTTCCCAGATATTAAGTATATAAGGCTCTAAGTAAATAGGTCTACTTGGCAAAGTTTCCATTTCAGTAAAACATGAAAACGTCTCGTAGTCTAAAATATCAGCAAACAGTGGTTCGCGTGCGGTTGTTGTAAATTAATGAGCAATACGCATCGCGGCAGGCGCTGGGTTGTGACGGTGTTACTGTATACTCAGACCGCTAGGCTACCGACTGAGCGAAAACAAATTATCTTTCCTTCTTTTGGATCTTCAGCAATTGCGTTGGAACTTTTAATTTATCTCTGTTTTTACCATTTTATTGAATTCACAAGTAGAAAGCAATGTAATATCTTGTTTACGGAACATATAAAAATATTCCTGTTTGTAAATATTTCCAGAAGTAGAAATACAAACAAATAGTACACTATAGATATAGGTACGTGTAAGAAATTGCAACTGTATTTCAATATTTTATCGCCAACAAATGACTAAACAATGCTTTAACACATAATTTGCATATTTCATGATTTTTATAATAGCCAGCTATTATCTATTATATTGAAATTCCGTAATTCGCCGCAACAAGTGTGAAGGCACTTTGTGCCGGTGATTATTTGACTTTGAACTCAAAATAATAAATGAATTCGAAGACTCAAGGTGAGGCTCAAATGCCAAAAGATAAAATAACAACAGGGACGATCCGCACTATAATGTCGGGGTTCGAGGCGTAGCGTATTGTTGTAAACCTAATAATGACTTACGAAATAAATACCTGCCCACACATAGATCAAGGACTAGGTTTGTTATTACGATGATACAATAATGCGTACCTACAATCTAGCGATTAGGGAATTCTTGCTATTGTATTCTTTAATTTAATTTAAATTTGTGAGTTATTCCTAGAAAGATTATATTTATTAGATAACAATTTCAGCTTGACAATGGTAGTTAGTGATGAAATGAATCGGAGCAATTTATTGATTCACAAAGCTTATTTAAAGAAATGGTAGCGCCCGTAATGCTTCCTGCGTGCGCTTCTCTGATGGACCGATTATTTCAACACGAGCAAAAAGGTTAAGCCATGGAGTCCATCGGCTACTATAGAAGTTTATGCATTCTGTAATGCTCCTGAGAACATTTGTGTTGCATCAGACTGCCGTCGATGTAAACCATTAAGTAAACTTTAATATCAATGCTATCTTCGTGGAATCAAAAGATCTTTAAGTAGGTTTAACTAAAACGGAAAGTGAGAGCCGAAATGTTAATTACGGACTTTAGACAATAAGTTTATTTAACGCTACTAGTTAAACGCTTTATTTTGAATAGATAAATATGAGTAGACACGTTTCGCAATACTTACAGTGCAAATGGGACTGGAAAAAGTAATTGAAGCATCAAATTGTCCTAGTGCGCGTCGTGACTTGAATTTACCAAAGTTTTATGGCATTGAGGATGCATCCACAAAATGCGACAACATCTACAGTCAGCAAAGTTATTAGCTTAGAATCTCTGCTACAAATATGTATGCACGTAGGCGAAGCTTATGGTTTTGCTAACTGTAAATATATATTAGTATTATTTTGTGCTATCAGTTTTATGATTAATTAAAGTCAATCAATTTAGTTTACAATCACCGGATGTAAGTTCCTACTGGTATCTTAGATTAATTAATGTATGCTGAAATTTCTGAAATGAAACGACCAATTAAAATCACATATATGAAAAACGGGAAAAATCTGTTTAGGTGCCATTCAATCAATTAGCATAACAACGTAACAATCCGGAATAATTGTGTTAGCGGGTTGCCGGGGCGACCTCGGGTTCAATCAAGCGAAAGTATTTTATTTTTTTATTTAAATTTCGTCAATGCACCTAGCAGAATGATAATCTATACATATATCTGATAAATGTTAATATTATAGCTCTAAAGACGCCGCACATCAATATTCATAATACAAAATGCAACAAGTATTTGCATGCATTTTGACTGCAGATTTATTAGTATTTTATAATCGATTAGACACAAATTTACCTATTAAGTAGATTTAAAGAAGTTGAGGTTTTAAACGGAATTCCTACTTTAGGCCAATGTTCAACATCTCGTTCCAATAACTCGTCTGTTTAAGAGGAAAGTGCGCGACGGTATAAAACAAATGTAGGGATTTTCCTCTTTTTAACATTATATAAAATATTTTTAAACATTTTGATGTACTTTTATCATCGTTAGGTAGGTCCTTAAAATAACTTTATTTTATAAAAAACTTTTTATATCAAGTAAATATTTTTGAAAATCTTCGTTATGAAAGTTCAAGAAAAAGGTGTCCCCTCCATATAACTTTTGAACCAGGTGTACAAATTTTTTAAAAATTCTACTTTTTTTTTACTGCAGGTTTGTGCGATTTTAAAGAATCTTGAATTTTTAATATTCGTAATGCGCTTTATCTTACACTAGCTACTAAAACTTGATATGCACAGAATAGGCCTCAATATTTAACCATGGCTTTTTTATTTTTAGAATTTATAGCCTGGAGTATGAAAAACATACAACTATGTTACCGTCCCTGCCCTTTTACTCATAATGACAACTATGTTACTTATTAAAATTATATATATAAATACATAAAATATTTTTTTTTACTTTGGTTACAATAGGTATCGTTAGTCCGGCATTCAAATGAGCTTTTCATTAATATACAATTTAAAGAAATACATAATTTACAAATATAAAAATCAAATATGTACTGTCTTCTAGGGACACAAAAACCTGCAGTTAAAAGTAGAATGACCCAAGTATAGCTTAGTAAACACTTTCCACGAAAATTGTTTAGGACATGATCGGTTGACCAATTAATGAATTTTTCAAAGAAAAATTCTCTGTTTAATAAAAGGACGTAGGTAATTGGGGCGAAGTTACGGTCTTTTGTTTAAATGGCTTATTCATATTGTTTGAAGAGACAGAACCCTCCTATATGCGTGGTCCGTACGCACATGGCAGGTTTTTAGTTATTATAAGAGTTAGGAGCTTTAAAAAAGTTTGTATGGAATTATTTTTTCGCTCTTTATAATAAAAAATAATCAAAATAGACAAACGACTCCTTCGTATATAGCTACGAATAACATATGCCTATCAAATTGTGAATAGTAATTTGTTTTAGGGGGCAAAGTTATTGTTTAACCGCTCGTACTAATATTGATACCCGAGCAAGTGAAAGAATCCAAAATTGAAATTCGAGAAGTGGAATATTTAGCGTTGCGGGGATTTCAAGGCACGAGGGTAAAACAAACTTTGCCTCCGAGTAAAACACAAAATTTTCACCACACCAACGCGAGGAAAATACTAACTATGAAAGCAAAACCGCATTTTGCTCACCGAATGAGACAAAATAACATTCAAGTGACCTTTAGATTCGAATGTCATTTCAACGTGCGGGGCCTAATACAAGTTCGAAATATTTGGATTCTATTGTCTTTATCCCTTTCACGTCATTAGCAAAAAGAAAGAGACAAAAAAGTGCATACGTAATTCAACGGTATATTGACGGTTTATAATAGACCCCCGAAATAAGTCAGACCGCATCGTTCCAAAACACCCTACGAGTCTTCATTCGTAATAATTAATTAATGAAATAAAAGTTTTAAATTTAATAAAAACACCATATTTTACGTATTTTATTATACAATCAAAACAATGAACTTATACAAATTTACGCAATTGTTACGCAGTAAATAATTCTACTTAACTACTTTTAACGATCTTTACTATAGTTGACAAATAGTAGTATCCGCAATTCGGACCGGATCTTACGAAGTTTTTTTTTTACAAAAAAAAGTTGTCGATTGAAGTGTCAATTGATGTTCGTTAATTCATTATTTTCGTATTATTTTATTGAAATTTCTTTCGTTTTGTTTTATTGCGGTAATTAAAGTTAATTGTTAGAATACCTTCAGAAAATATGAGTGAAATAGTGATCCGTCCGTCTGGATTACATTTTTTCAGGTTGTATTTTTTGATGGCTGACTGACGTGAAAAATTTTGTGTACTACACGAGATCAAAGTTATTTACATCTCGTGCGCTTTTGAGTCCCTTACTATGCTCAAGATTCTAAATAAGATTCACGAGCGTAGCGAGAGATTATAGAATCTTTCGCTTGCACGGGACTCAAAACAAGCACTCGAAGAAATATCAAACTTTGCTCTCTTGTTGTACAAATAACTATTGCATATCGTCAATATTCAGCTCCGCTTTGCCGAGGAGAATGAACTTAACTGTAGGAACTGCGGGTATTACGCAGGCGCACGTCAAGATATCAAAGATTCCCTGTGAATCGCATCCCAGGAAACATGTAGCACCAAATGGCCCCAGTTATCAGTGCATCTGTTGCATTAACGGCACCACTGTAAAGTTGCATAAAATCCAGCGGGTTGCACAATCCCAGCAAATCACTCTCGTTGTCCCGCCATTGTCGCCACGCGCCTGAGAACGTTCCCGCGTCGGCAAAAAGCGCGGGAAAAGCCCGACAATAATGGTCGACATAACGCTCCGAATGTTATCTATCGCCTGCGTTTTACAACGTTGTGAATGTTCCACTTACCGTCTGACTAACTATGTCTACTTAATCTACTTGTTATTGTTTATTTTCATAGCGCCATGCATCACTGGCTACTTTTAGAGCAAAGCATTATATTTGCTCATTATGTCAGTCGTTGACAAGGTCATTGTTATTAGGCAAACGTGCATCCAACGATGAAATTAAATTGATCGATTCTAAAACGTTTTGCTCAGTTATTTGACTCTGCGACGATTGCACAATAGTCTAAACTATTTGTAAATATTTAGATAACAATGCTTCAATGTTGGAATTTTTTGTTTTTTGGCTGAAATTGGAGGTATTCAATTGCATCAGTTTGAATGACAAACATCGTATGATAACAAACAAACAATCCGCATTATTACGTTCATTCATTTAACACAGCATTTCGGCTACACTAGTAAGGTTTCAGCAGCCCTCGGTGCATCAGTTACCTCATGGTTTCACAATATCAAGTATCATACCGAATGGCCCAGCAGGAGTGGTGACGATGATGTTCGTCCATAACTGTAAAAACATACGTAACTGAATAACAACGAACATAAATATTCAAGAATGGTTAATGGACATTATATAATGTATGGGGACAGACCGTCCTCGGAGTCCGAAATAGTGGAAGACCACGTGCAGACACGCACCGCGGAGCGCAAAACCCGGCGCAAGGCGAACAGGACTGCTAACGAGCTGCAGCCAAGTCTGGCGCAGCTTGACAACGAAACCGACTCTGTTAAATATGAGAAGAAAGAGAAAAAAAGTAAAGAGCCGAGGATCCTTCGCTACGTGCCCAATACGGAGGTAGAAGAGCATCAAGTCAGCGACAATTACGAGACATACGACTTGAAGACGACGGACGCGAAGCCGAGACGGTACGCATTCAAGAAGAAACCGAAGAACCCGGCAGATGGATCTGTTAACTATGCTTATTCAAGATCCAGCAGCAGCTGCTCCTCGCCTAACGGCAATCTACCTACTATCGCGGAGCATGGCGAGGCGCTTTCGGCGCGACATACGGCGCCGCCGAGCCCCACTGTCAGCGAGATAATCACTGGCTACGAAAACAAATTGGACAAGTACTTCAACAAGCCGAGAGAAGTGAAGAAGTACCGTTCTAAGGTAACTAACGTAAGATTATTGTAGTGAATGTAGCGATCCATCATTAGGTTTATGTTATTTGGCCTTTCACTAATCTTCTCTGGAAAGCTCATGACGAACGAACTTTGTTTGCACGGTTTACCGCGATGCGACCGCAAGTAATTAATTCTGTGCCTTTTCGTAATTATTTCTTTGATTAATGAACAAAAAATATTGCATAAGGAATGTGCGCGGCGTGAAATGTGTTGAGCTTAACTTATGCGAGTGCTTCTCGAGCGATTATATCAGTTATTGAAGGTTAATACCCAGTTCGACGTGCCTCATTAATTTTCCTTCAATATTATTTAATAGCGCACTTAGTCGCTATCGCTAGGGCAATTGACTTTATGTAGGTACATAAAATGTAATATGATATCTAGTCCTGTACTAGGGCACATGTGATTAGCCGGGGGTGTCTTGGTCAAAATGCCTTCCGCGTTATCGTAATAACCTGCATACGTCATACTAATTTACTACATACAAGCTGTCGTATGGCGACATTTTGATTACATGCTAGGTTGCAGTTGGGTTACGGCTGACCACTTGAGAGATCTAAGTAGTTTGCTTCAGAGAGTTGCGCTAAACATTTAGATCCCGTAGAGCCGTTACTTGACTGAGACTTTGGATTTAAATGAAGTATTGCGCATCTGAAGAATACTGGGTTACGTACGTGGTATTTTTTTCACTAAAACATTTTAACATGTGTCTTCTATCGTTATGAACGTATGAACTTACAGTGATACTCGTAAATTAAAATGAAATTAGCGTTTACGGTATGTATTAAGCGTATACCTACCAGGTACTCGTATCAATTTTACAATATTAATATTACTTTCTATAAATTAAGACATTTTTTAACCAGGACGACGCTAGAAAAACGATGTTGAGACTGATGTTTTTATCTTTCTATTTACATTTTGAGAAAAATATACCTAAACAAAATTTTTTTTTCATAAAACTAGTTTTATCTTATTCTGAAAACAACGTCCATGGAGGTATCCACGGCCTCACTTTAAAAGCACTGATGCCCTCCTTAATGCAATACTAGTGGACTAATAAGATCTTCACTGTCTTGTCTGGTATCATTATATGCGTGTACGCCCTGTCTACCGAGCTAGCTATAATAATTTTATAGGAGTTAATCCTAAGCACGAGTAGTGAACTCCTAGCATTTCAATGGTCATTAGCTGAAAGTAATATAGGTATTCTGCTTTAATACGCTTATGTAAATAACTATAACGATAAGAAATCACTAATTTCGCTATTATTACAAACACGATTAAATAATAAATCACAACTCGATTAACTAAAGTGCCCACGTCGTAAGATTCTTTAATTCAATTGGATTTATGGCACTTTCTGATGAAATACCGATACTTCGCACAAATATTAATTTATGAGTTATCCAACCTCCGACTAATAATGAACTAGGTTTATCATCTTAAAAGTAATGAGAAAATAAACAGACATCAATACAACTTTAGTTATATAATTCTGTTTTTTTTTTCTGGTATTATGTCCTAGTTTTCTATTATATAATAAAATAAATAAAAGTTGGTTATACTTGTCTTACTTCTAATTTTCTTTAATTTAAGCCTTATCTATATTTATATTCACGCGGTGAGTACGTGGAGTTTCAAATTTCCACTTATCTTAGACAAAACATAAATATTTCGACAACTCGTTCTTCTGAGTCGGACTTCGCATTAATTTACGTCCATTAAGTTGCAGTTAATAAAAGTTACGAGCATCGGCAGCACGCGCTTCTGTCCCCGTATCGAGGCATAATAACATTTTTAACAGTCACGTAACTCGTTGAGAACTGCGATCACGGCGCGGTGTGAATTAATTTTATTGTTCAGCTACCTTTGTTGTGTCCGTGAGTAAATTCTGAGGGTTAATATCTGTTATTACACGAATTTTAGCTTAAGCATTCACCTACTGACCTTCCAACTTTATACTCGTATTTTGTTTTGAAATGGCGATGACGATCAATTTTTAGGTTTGTAGTTCATCTTTAGCTTTATTTTCGTATAGCTAGTTATATTTAAAGTTATCAGTGCTGCCATGAGTGAATTAATTAATTGAACGAAATAAACGTGTGTTATGCGTAGATACGTCTGCACCTAGGTACTTCAAGACACTTGCATGTATAGTTTCTATTTTCCTCCATGAGCTTCTACGGATTATCGTCTTATCTATTGTTTAAAAACCGCAAAGGCGCGTGCTACTATGAAAAAATGGTCAAGCCGCATAGGTAGCGTTTATTGAATTACTATTCTATTGAGCACGGAATAAGATTCATTATGAACTAATAAAGAATTCTAACAGAATAGCTGTCTGATCTCTATTGGTGCGTCTAAGGTAGGCGACTAAACGCTCTCAAACCAGCTTAACTTGTGACACTGCGATCCGAAACAAAGATACGTATTCGAAGACCTCGCTTATACCTTCTTATACTTATGTTAAGACCTATCTTAACAATTTTAGGTATTAGCATACCTAAATACCTACTTACCTAATCTAGATCGATTAAGTCTCTCTATCGTCGGTAGGTGGCACCACCTATGATATGTATCTAATTAACTTCTTTAAGGTGACATCTACCGAAAACCTGTGTACTTGCTAACTAAGCTTAGAATCTCGTGAAAGCCGAGAAGGACAAATCCAGTAAGTACCTAGACTTGGCTCACGAGATAACCCGGCGGATAGTCCGGCGGTTCCTCTCTCTGCGGCCCTGACCACCGGCAGCTTGGGCCTTGCCCCGCTGCTGGCGGCACCCTAGGTTAGGTTTTTTTTATAATGTGTTTATTTCTTGCTACCGGTTCGCTATCTGAAGGTTGTCTGGAAGAGATCGCTTTATAGCGATAAGTCCGCCTGTTGTTACCTACTAATTTAAGTCCTGTCTTTGTTTGTAATATGAGTTTTTCTTTAGTAGTGCACAATAAAGAATTTTATTATTATTATTATCTTTTGTATTGTTTTGTAAGTGTTTTTATATTTTACTTTTATATCCATATTATAAAAAATCCTAATCTAAGATATTAAATAAATAAAGAGAATAATAATAATAATAAATATTATAGGACATTATTACACAAATTGACTAAGTCCCACAGTAAGCTCAATAAGGCTTGGGTTGAGGGTACTTAGACAACGATACCTACTTACCTAATCTAGATCGATTAAGTCTCTCTATCGTCGGTAGGTGGCACCACCTATGATATGTATCTAATTAACTTCTTTAAGGTGACATCTACCGAAAACCTGTGTACTTGCTAACTAAGCTTAGAATCTCGTGAAAGCCGAGAAGGACAAATCCAGTAAGTACCTAGACTTGGCTCACGAGATAACCCGGCGGATAGTCCGGCGGTTCCTCTCTCTGCGGCCCTGACCACCGGCAGCTTGGGCCTTGCCCCGCTGCTGGCGGCACCCTAGGTTAGGTTTTTTTTATAATGTGTTTATTTCTTGCTACCGGTTCGCTATCTGAAGGTTGTCTGGAAGAGATCGCTTTATAGCGATAAGTCCGCCTGTTGTTACCTACTAATTTAAGTCCTGTCTTTGTTTGTAATATGAGTTTTTCTTTAGTACTGCACAATAAAGAATTTTATTATTATTATTATCTTTTGTATTGTTTTGTAAGTGTTTTTATATTTTACTTTTATATCCATATTATAAAAAATCCTAATCTAAGATATTAAATAAATAAAGAGAATAATAATAATAATAAATATTATAGGACATTATTACACAAATTGACTAAGTCCCACAGTAAGCTCAATAAGGCTTGGGTTGAGGGTACTTAGACAACGATATATATAATATATAAATACTTCAATACATAGAAAACACCCATGACTCAGGAACAAATATCCATTGCTCATAACACGAATAAATTGACGACCGGTTTGGCCTAGTGGGTAGTGACCCTGCCTACGAAGCTGATGGTCCCGGGTTCAAATCCTGGTAAGGGCATGTATTCGTGTGATGAGCATGGATATTTGTTCCTGAGTCATGGGTTTTCTATGTATTTAAGTATTTATAAATATTTATATATTATGTATATCGTTGTCTAAGTACCCTCAACACAAGCCTTATTGAGCTTACTGTGGGACTTAGTCAATTTGTGTAATAATGTCCTATAATATTTATTTATTTATTTATTTATTTAAATGCCCTTAACAGAATTTGAACCCGGGACCATCAGCTTCGTAGGCAGGGTCACTAGGTCACTACCCACTAGGCCAAACCGGTCGCCCATTAATATTCTACTTATATATCTGTACTTTAGAACTATACATTTATAATAGTTGATTCGTTTACACCATCTGTTACAGCGGCAGAACTCCTCAAAATATTAGAAACGCTAGTATAGCAGTTTTTATTTTAATTTTACATAATGACACACGTGTTTAGGTAGCGATCCTACCTATTCAGATAACACATTGTAATCGTAAAGGTCGACAATAATGTAATACTTGGTATACAAATATAAATTGAAAACCATATGAGTCTGTTATAATGCATTGTCTTATTTCTTTTTATTTGCCTTGTTCTAGGGCTCGCACCCCGACAGCCTTTACCGGGTGCCGCTGGGCGCAGGCGCAGGCGGCGGCAAAATGGCGCGCCTGCTGCGGGTTATGCGCTGGCCCGTCGCGCTCATCGTCGTATGCGTCGCTCTGGCCATCTTCGTGTATTTCCTCATGCCTGGTGAGTGTCCCTGACAGTCTGGTACAGTCACGTCTGAAAATATCGATACGAAAAAAGTGCCAAAAATATATATATACACTACCTTAATGTATGGGCAATAGAGTCGTGTATACATTTTTTTCGTATCGATATTTTCAGACGTGACCGTACATGGTGCTTAGGGTTTCTGGTTTCTCGACCTTTTTTAATTCTCAAGGCACGGGAATTCTCGACCAGTATTTCTCGAGTTTCTCGAGTATCTCGAGAAATTTTGAAAGTTTAAAAAAAACGATGTTATTTAATTTTTTTTGCTCTTTTTACAAACCAGTCAATCAATAGTCAAACAAATGGTAGGTACCATAAATTGCACTTAATAATCAAAATTTCAAAAACAAATAAAACAAAACGTGTATTTCTGTAGGTATTTATAAAAATGTAAACAACCCACAATATGGTATTTTATCAGATAAGAATATTCAAGTCAATTAATTTCACTCGATGTGACAAACTTATATGTAGAAGATTTTACTACATAATATACTTACTAAACGAAACAATAAAGCAGCTAAAATTGTACTATTTTGCCAATAGGAATATAACGAGATGGTTTAATTTATCAATGGTATTTTAGTTTTGTAATATGTATTTGTTATTACATGGTCCTATAATTTGTATTTTAGCATTAAAAAGAAGATAAGCGATCTTGACGTTTTTTTTATTAAAAAACACTTTTGAAAAATATGTCGAGGTAAATGGTATTATAAATCATAGACGATTATTTACATAATTTATTAAAAGCGATTTTCAATAAAAGACGCGACAAGATTCTTTACCTTTTTTCTAATGATAAAAAAAGGACGCATAGTAATTAAACGAGACGAATTCTGTAGACATCTGAGGGTAGTAGTTCAAAAGTTACAAAACATGAAATATGTTGAAGCCAGAACAATAAGGACGGATCAAGGCAGTTTTGTACTTGGTTGGTGAACTAATAAATGTTTAAGTACCTGAAAGAGTACAAAAAAGCTTTGTCTTACATTTATTTGCCTACCTAAAGAAATACACTATAGACACGTCACGTGTGTGTGTATAAAGACGGGTTTTCTTTTTACTTTTTTAACAAGAAATTTATTTCTCGAGTTCTCGAGGCATTGAGTTTTTTCCCGCCTCGAAGAAGGATAAATTTCTCGAGATTTCTCGGCTCGAGAATTCTCGAGCAGAAACTCTAATGGTGCTGAGCGTATCAAGATAGCGCATCTTTTGTGTTGACTTTATATGTTGGCCCATGGAGCTTAACATGGTGCGCATCGCTCTCGCCATTTTCATGTACTTCCTCATAATCCTCATGCCTGGTGCCCCTGACAGTCTGGTACATAGGTACTACATAGTACCAGGCGCAGTAAGAACACGCGCATGTTGCGGGTTATTCCTATGCTGGCCTGTAGCACTTATCGTTACGTGCGTCGCTCGCGTCATCTTCGTGTATTTCCTCCTGCTCATCTACTATCATCATGTAATTATCTGCGTGTCGCTGCTGCTCCACGTCATGTAATAAGCTGAACCCTCGCGCTATCGACCTTCTTATCTTGTACATCCTCAGTGAGTCTTTCATGGTTTTCTTATTCCGTCATTATTTCGGCCAAGTCAAATTTATTGCAAGTTTAATACCCATAAAAAGTATGTATGTCCACTGTCTAGATATTGTTTTGCTCTAAGAAAGATTACCCACTAAACATTATGTATTGTTCGGTAGGTTGCCTAGGTACCTACAAGTATACAGGGTGATTCAGGAGACGTGAGCAGGATCAAGCTTGAGCATTCAGTAAGTTATAAGCAACTGTTTCGTACCAGTATTTGTGAGATTAACGTTCTTTTATTTTTTACTGTTAAAAAAAAATGTTTTCATTTATTTACGCCATGTATGGTGACCCTCTTTGTTTTATCCATAACAAGTGACAAATTAAATGTCATCGGAGTCTGGTTACTTTTGAAAAATCGTATCTCACTCAAGTGTGACATTTTGTTTTCTTCATAATCAAACTGCTGTCATAACGGTTAAAGAGGTTTTATCTTTCTTAATTAAGTGTTGTAGGGTGTCCATGATTGTAGATTATCAAATTTGTCCTTCCCAAAAAGTTAAATAACAGAAATAAAGCGAGATTGTTTTACTTAAATATGATGATGAACGGTTCATTAACATTTACTGATTGTGTAGGCTTAGTCCTGCTCACGGCTCATGAATCACTCTGTATATTAGGTGCGAGTAATTATATAGATATTTAGTCATTGAACACTTCATGCTGACCAACTTTCTGTTATGTTATGTTATGTTATCAGACTTTTATATTTTCGTATCATATAAATCAATCAAAAAGTTACCTCTAATAGACTTTTATTATCAGGAAAACTGAAAATGTTAAAGCCATAAAACTACTAATGTATCTTTTTACTGACGTGTTCTCCAATTAATTCGATTATTATTGATCATTTATTGCTATAGCCAATTAGCTATATATGTATAGGTATTGAAACTTCTTCTCTTCTCACCAATTAAATTGGCATTGATATAATATGATCGCGTAATCTTTACCCATACGTGATATTCTGATTCTGAACGGCTGAACCGATTTTCCGCGATCTAACTTTTTTTTTCTATTATTCTTGTATTGTAAGTTATGTTTATAAAATTATGATTTACTTATCTAATTTTAAATGAATAATGTAGTATAACTTTTTACTGACGTGTTCTCCAATTAATTCGTTTATTATTGATCATTTTTTGCTATAGCCAATTAGCTATATATGTATAGGTATTGAAACTTCTTCTCTTCTCACCAATTCTCACACGATCAAATTTTTTTTTATTTCTATTATAACTTATATTGTAAGTTATGTTTATAAAATTATGATTTACTTATCTAATTTTAAATGAATAATGTAGTATAATTCGTATGAAAATGAATAGGGTTTGAACCACAAAAATGACTATTTTCGTTGCGTGTACTTTCGCAATATTTGCTCATCTCAACTCATTTACCCCGAGCATGATCCCATATTTGTCTGATAGCTGTAATGGCTGTTCCGGGGCAAAGAACAGGCTGTCGGCGGCCGAGACGTCTCTGCACGAAGCGCCGATTTTATGTAATGCTAATATAATGTGAGCCCTATTCAAATAGTTTTTTTTGTACAAACTTTTATTTAACTTGCCCTGTTAGTATGTTAGTTAGTATGGATCAAATCTTGGAAGCTAAATTGACCCACATCCCGATTTCCAATTGAGCTAAAATTTTGCATACATATGTAAATCGGATGACAATGCAATATTATGATGACATGGAGCTGATCAGACCTGTGTCACCTATGTTTGGGGTTGATAGAATTGTCTCGATAAGTATCAGTTGTCCGTGGAAAGAAAAGTACAGTCAGCGATAAAAGCTTGAACCAAAAATGATTTTTTTGCCAAAAACTTATGATATCAACCGGTTATAGATATGGTCTGTCAGCTATCAACAGTGACATATCCCAGGTAGCAAACTGACGTCAGTGACGCACAATTGACGTCATTTATAGGTCATAACAAGGTCAGTACTCTATTCGTCGAGAGTAGACGTTTCACTGACGTCTATTTAAGGTCATTATTAGGACGTACCATTTTGGACACAAAATTGCCGTTTCACTGACGTCTATTTGGGGTCACTATCAGGACGTACTTTCTTTGTCACAAAATTGACGTTTCACTGACGTCTATATGGGGTCACTATCAGGACGTACCTTTTTAGTCACAAATTTGACGTTTTACTGACGTCTATTTGGGGTCACTATCAGGACGTACCTTTTTAGTCACAAATTTGTCGTTTTACTGACGTCTATTTGGGGACACCATCAGGACGTACTTTCTTTGTCACAAAATTGACGTTTCACTGACGTCTATTTGGGGTCACTATCAGGACGTACTTTCTTTGTCACAAAATTGACGTTTCACTGACGTCTATATGGGGTCACTATCAGGACGTACCTTTTTAGTCACAAGTTTGACGTTTTACTGACGTCTATTTGGGGTCACTATCAGGACGTACCTTTTTAGTCACAGATTTGACGTTTTACTGACGTCTATTTGGGGACACTATCAGGACGTACTTTTTTTATCACAAAATTGACGTTTCACGTACGTCTATTTGGGGTCACTATCAGGACGTACTTTCTTTGACACAAAATTGACGTTCTACTGACGTCTATTTGGGGTCACTATCGGGACGTACTTTTTTTGTCACAAAAATTACGCTTCACAGACGTCTATTTGGGATCACTATCAGGACGTACCTTTTTAGTCACAAATTTGACGTTTTACTGACGTCTATTTAGGGGTCACTAATACGACGTACTTTCTTTGTTTTAAAATTGACGTTTATTTGGGGTCACTATCAGGACATACCAGCTTAGTCACAAAATGGACGCTTCACTGACGTCTATTTGGGGTCACTATAAGGACGTTTTTTTTAGTCACAAAATTGCCGTTCTACTGACGTCTGTATGGGGTCACTATCAGGACGTACCTTCTTAAGTCATTAAATTGACGTGTCACTGACGTCTAATTGGGGTTGTAATATAATGGTAATTGGGGAATCTTTTGTAAAAACAAGAGACTTAGCAACACTGCCGTGTTGAAACAGCGATTGCAGCGGCGTCACAACAACGTTATTAATTTTCGAACAACGAGTCAAAGATATGCAGGCCTACCGCGAAAAAACGAAATTCGCAAATTGAGGGGATCTTTCTCTTTTACTCTCACTAAGACGTCATTAGAGTGACAGAGAAAAATGCCCGCAATTGACGAACGTCGATTTTCGCGGCTATTGCCCTGTTTCACTAAACGTGATTCTTAATATTAGCGTAGTAACTTCTTATAGAAATTTACATCTATTTGGGGTCTCTGTTAGTAGGACGTACCATTTTAGTCACAAAATTGACGTTCTATTGACGTCTATTTGGGGTTACTATCAAGACGTATGTAACCGACAAAATAACGCGTTTCGTTTCTTGATACCAATTTGTCAATCTTGTATTGTAAAATATTTATAAAGTAAAAAAAAACATTTCCGTTTGTTTCGGTAACTCTAAAGTTGTTATACAGTATTTTTTTTATAGATTTTATAATTAATAACACCAAAACAAGCTTAAAATTGTTATTTTTAGAAACATCAGAAGTTGGAACGGAACGAAATTCTGACATTTTGATTGCAGTGTCATGTGTCATGTATGGTTTCCCTCCTTTTCCGTTTGCCCGGTCTGTTGTGTTGTATCGCATCCGTGGGTGCTGTGCAATTCGAGACTCTTAAAGGTATATTTTAGTTTTATCACATGATAAACACATACTCAGTGATGAGTACATACTCAGTGATACAATTCAGTGATCAAGACGGCGGATCAATATCTATTGTAAAGAATCAGTGGATTACGCCAAGGCGTCGGGAGGTATTCTGGCCACCCGTCAAGGGATCTAAAACTTTTGAAAAGGTGTTGGCGGATACCAAAACACCGGATGAGAAATGGAAACGATACGCCATCCAAAGAGTTTTTTGTGAGACTGGTACGTATATATTTATTTTAAGAACCACGTGGATTTTGCTATTGGTAAGTCACGTACTTAGAGGTATGGTATCTGGAAGCAATATTTCTTGATTTACCGAGAGCTTACTAATGTTGGTGGAAGTTTCCGTTTTCTGTGATAGTTCAGTTTTTCGAAGATAAAATATGTAGAGTCATTGCTTTAATTTCCGTACAGATTATCAATTAATGTAATTGATTTTTAATTTTCTATTTGCGACATATAATTTTATGTAAATAGATTGATATATTGTTTTGACATTAATGATTGCAATAGGTACGTACAAATTTGTGCAGCAAAGTACGTTTATACCAATCTACTATTTATGAAGTACAAACTAGTACGTTTTTTAATTTAATACCCAAGTTTTAATACCTATGTGTTTCTTAGCGAGTGTCAGGATAACAGGACCATATATTTATAACGAATGTTACTCCAAGTTTTAGTACCTTTTTAGGGTTCCTTACCATAAAAGTACTAAAGGAACCCTTATGGTGCCACTCTGTCTGTCCGTCCGTCCGTCCGTCTCTCACATTGATAAATATCTCGAGAACTACTTAAGCTATCGATTTGAAATTTGGAATAGTCATGAAGAACGCTAACCCTAACACTTTGAAAGTATTATTCTTTAAATTTATTTTTATTAATTGTGGAAAATGCCCTATACATTTCAAAGTCCAGTTACTAGGTCAAGTGGGATATCGTTTGAAAGAGCTCAAATTGTAAATTATGAAATTTTTACATAACGTTAACATTATTGTAAACTTTACAAGAAAAATATAGTCACTACTTTATCTTGATAACTTTTTTTTTAATTATCAAAAAACATTTCAAATTTTTATTTGCAATTTAACCCCCTTTACAAGTGTTTATTATACATGAAATTTCTATGACATTACAAATTTCAAAAACTTTCTTTCAAATAAAACAAAAATTGTTCAATTCGGTTCACATGATAAAGATTTATCCCCGAAAAACCAATGTACATATTATTTAAGGTCGCGAAAATTAGATAGCCAATTTGCCGATAGATGGCGCTGTACATAATAATGCTTACAATTAGTTTACTTCTGATCAAAAGTCTTTCGTGTTTATAGTAACATGTGATAATTGAACGTTTGTACGGAACCCTCCGTGCGCGAGTTAAACGAACTTTCACTTGGCCGGTTTCTTTTGTACTTGGTACCTGACATTAAAAAAATTGTACTTCACTTAAAATCGATAAATATTGTAAATGAAGTGGTCAGCCATTCTGACGTCAGGTTGACAGAACCAAGTCCAGTTCCCCTAGTTGTAGGCGTTATATCGAATCCATCTTTTGACAAAGATTTAGTACCTAATTTGTACCTTTCATAATTATTCTTATTTTATTTTGACTTACCATAAAAAAGTTACAGCTAGAATAAACTTTGCACGTGCAAAGTGGTTTAAGTGGTGCAGCCAGTCAATGTGAACCGGGCCCGAAAATTAGTTTAAAAGTAAATATTTTTGGCTTAAACATTAATTTTACAAGGGGTTAGTAGTTGTGTAACCAACCCAAGCATTGCGAGGGTTTCAAGGCACGAGGTTTAAACAATTTTTCTCCCGAGTGAAACACAACATTTTTTGTTGAGACACACCAAACTTGAGTTGTTTCCTCATGCAGATACCATGTGGCAGTTCTCATTTATCGACTTCCGATACACATATATCGATACAACGTAGAACACGAAATGTTAAAAAGTTATAATAGTTAATGGATATTTTACTGTGAAAGAAGTAATTTAATTTAAAACACAGAACTGAAGTAATTAAATGTGAAACTATTAAGATCGCTTGTTATTTACCTCTACTTTTAATTTTTTTTAATATGATGTAGGTACCAATACATTGTATCGAAATCGCTATATCGAAAGTCGATAAATGAGAAGTCCCTCATGACAATTAAAACTGCCATGAGAATTCCGGCCACTGCTCATATGTTGGCAGAAAAAAATTACTGGTGTTTCACTCGGTAGATAAATTCAAACCTTACCAAAAACCGGCATTACCAATTATTTTTAATTACAAATATATAAAATTGGAATCTGTTGATTCAGCTACTGTACTGGGTATCGATCTAGACACTAACATGAACTGGAAATCGCACATCCAGAAACTGTCCAAAAAGCTGTCCTCCTTTATATACGCACTACAACATCTCAAACGGGCGACCGACTTCCAAACTGCCCTTTCTGTATACTATGCATACGCGTATTCAAGAATGACTTATGGTCTCGTATTATGGGGGAATAGCAATGACATAGATAAGATCTTCATTCTCAAAAAGAAATGTGTTCGAATATTAACAAATACTGATCAAATGGAATTGTGCAGACCTCTTTTCAAGAAACTCCAAATACTCTACCGTCAATATATAACCTTGAATCATGCAAATTTGTTAAAAAACATGCAGAGTTGTTTACTCCGACAGCAGCGACAATCAAAAGGAACAATCGAAACTTAAATAAACTTTAAATTACCCCTCTCAAAGCTAAAACTAGTTACATCCAGCCCTTACTATATGTAATATAATTAAAATATACAACCACTTACCGAACTCCTTAAAAAAAATTAAATTTAAAAAATTTTTTGGCCCGGTTCACATTGACTGCCACTGTGCACATGCAAAGTTTATTCTAGCTGTAACTTTTTTATGGTAAGGCAAAATAAAATAAGAAGAATAATTATGAAAGGTACAAATTAGGTACTAAATCTTTGTCAAAAGTTGGATTCTATCGATTTAACCCCTACAACTAGGGGGAACTGGACTTGGTCCTATCAACCTGACGTCAGAATGGCTGACCACTTTATTTTCAATATTTAGAGATTTTAAGTTAAGTACAAATTTTTCGATGTCAGGTATCAAATAGTACAAAAAATTGACACTCAACGAATTGTACACAGACAAATTGGTTTTTATACGATTTCAGAGAAATACCAACCCGTTATTTTATGATCTGCAGTATAGTTAAGTTTGTGAATGTTTTTGTAATAAGAAATATTTACAGGTAGCCTACTTCAAGAGCCTTGGTGGACAGGGCGTTAATAATAAAGTATCTAGAGTTATGAAAGTTGCATTGTCTGACTCTATGGCAAGCAAGTACAACTTTTACGGTAAAAGATCAGACAAG
This sequence comes from Cydia pomonella, assembly GCF_033807575.1. Classification (NCBI taxonomy): domain Eukaryota; kingdom Metazoa; phylum Arthropoda; class Insecta; order Lepidoptera; family Tortricidae; genus Cydia; species Cydia pomonella. The sequence continues at coordinate 18,219,786 of NC_084708.1, read as the reverse complement.
AAGCCATTTGCAGAACTACGTCTCCGGGCGTGTGCAAAACCATTCGATGTAGAAGGAACCCACCATCAATTACAATGTCACTACCAGCAAGCTTGTTGTGGATCAGACTCTGGTGAAAACAAATTCGGATTTTAGAAGAAATTCAAAGTGGCGGCCGTGTTACAATCTTTGACTACGAATTCATATAAGGGTATCTTTGGGATCCTCAGATGTAATTTGTTATCGTGACTAGATCAAATTTTCCGTCGGACGTACCGTTTTTGAACTACAAGAAAAAAACTTAAAAATAGCAAAAAAAGTTCTACAACTTCTGGAATGGAGCAAACTCGGATTACACAAATTTAGGATCAAATAAAGGTATTAAGACGATTTGACTGGCCTCTTAAAATACTTAAATAGTACCTTGTTAATATGTAGTTTATATGTTATTATTAAACTACTAGTTCCTTGATGTACATTTGGGGTTTTTTTATTTTTCTTGCCCCCGTTCAGCATCGCGTCGCATGCAATTGACAAATAGTCGTCATTGGGATGTAACGGTTGCTTAATGATAATGAGTTTAGTTAATGAATTGGCAAAATATTTCGTATGTGCAATATATCAATTGAATCTTCAATAAACGAATGATAACTGGCTTAAATTGAAGTCCCATTGACGTCTATTGTATTTGCCAATTGAACGTCATTTTGTCGTTAATAGGACTTCTTTTGAAGACGTCGTAGTATCTTGCATACATCACAGCAGGGTAATAACGTAATACTGCGTACGTACGTTAGGACGATCCAAATGTCATTCATTGTGTAGAAAAATTACATTTGGATCGCCTCAACGTACATACGAAATTTTACGTAATTGCCCTACAGGAGACGTCTATATTACGTTACTAAAAGACGTCCTACTAACGACGTTAAAAGACGTCCATATTACGTTACTATTGAACGTCCTACCAACGACGTTGGAAGACGTCCAAGATACGTTACTAAAAGACGTCCTACTAACGACGTTAAAAGACGTCCATATTACGTTACTATTGAACGTCCTACCAACGACGTTGGAAGACGTCTATATTACGTTACTAAAAGACGTCCTACTAACGACGTTAAAAGACGTCCATATTACGTTACTATTGAACGTCCTACCAACGACGTTGGAAGACGTCTATATTACGTTACTAAAAGACGTCCTACTAACGACGTTAAAAGACGTCCATATTACGTTACTATTGAACGTCCTACCAACGACGTTGGAAGACGTCCATATTACGTTACTATTGGACGTCCTACCAACGACGTTGGTAGACGTCCATATTACGTTACTATTAGACGTCCAATACGACGTCGTTAGAGACGTCGTGAGGCTATGACATATGTTCGTCATTTCGAACGTCTGTACGACGAAAGTAGCGACGTCATTAACGTCTGAAATGACCGTGAATGGACGTCGTGACGACGAAAAATTGCTACCTGGGATCGATGTTTGATATGTCACTGTTGATAGCTGACAGACCATATCTGTAATGTACGTACAAAAGACATCTACAACGTACAGCGGCGAATTTATCCCTATAAGAGATCTCTTCCAGTTAACCTTTGAGCAATTAAAAGAAAAAGAAAAACAAGATAGACAAACATACTGTACAGAAAACACATTACGGTTCAATTATTACCAATTTTATGTGACATATCTGGTCAAAGAAATGTCACTGTTGGCAGCGAACACATCATATCCATAACCGTTTGATAACAAGAACTTACTTTCTGAATAGGCCTCCGTGAGGTGTGTGCGTGATTTAGCGCTGGGTTGAAAGTTCCTGGAAGCAAGCTACTAGGCGATCATCGTAACTGGATGAGAAAGGAAGAGTGAATGTCATTTGTCGTTTTCCTGACATAACTCATAGCATAGCTATTTTAAAAATAGAAACGCAGGTATATTCGTGAAAGTTATTTAGGGTGTAATTTTTTTAAACGCGCTTATTTCCATTTACACTTTATTCCTTTTGAACTTCATTTTTCCTTAGTAGTCTCCAATTCCCCCCGTCTCCCCTAGATATTGAACTAATTTTCCTATTTAAGTTTATCAGAACAGGTGATGGACTCCCAACATAAGTCTTATCGATCAGCATTTAGTTAAAATGGTAAATACATTTAAACATAATCGCTGTCGTTAAGTATAATCATACGAAGTTGACAAGGCTCAATTTGTTAGGAATATATTTTAATAATTAATTAAGCAATATTTTCAACGGCAATAAAATTATAAACATTGAATTAAGAGCATCCATGTTAAGCTTCTGATCTCATAATAAATTGACGTAACTTTCTCGGTGCACACGCAAAGGATCCGTTTAAGTCCGTGTGGGTCCTTAAGCTGAGCCGCCTAGAGTCAAACAACGATAAGTTGGCAGCGATTTTCGGAGCACAGACAGTGAAATATTTATTTTAAACGTCAAACTTCTATGAAATTATGACGTTTACTTAACACTTGCTATTAAAATCGCGGCCAACATATCTTGGTCTTACTCTTTCGTTTTCACATCGTGTATATAGGATTGAAGTAATATCTATAAAATATATGTTTTTCTGTACTTATTTATTAACTTAATTCATATAAGAAACTTTATTGATAAAAAAATGTTAATGCAAAAAAGGCGGACTTGATGCCATAGGGCACTCTCTATAGCTGTTTTTCTCATAGGCACCCTCCGACATCCGAAATCGGAGAGGCACTTCCGATAATTTGAACCATGTTGGACCCCCTGTCGGATCGACATTATCGGATGCATAATACTGCGGAATACTGTGATACTGCAGAAGCGAATGTAGTATTCTACATCCGATATCGGATCGGACAATGTGAAAACGCTCTTAGTCTCACTGGATAGTTGACGAAAATCCCGGCAGAATGTCTATGGTAACGGAAATTTGATAGAAGCGTCAAATTTTCAACAACTGACTGAGTAAATGCATCAAGTACCTACCTAGTTTTTTTTTTATTTATTTCTTTATACTACGTCGGTGGCAAACAAGCATACGGCCCGCCTGATGGTAAGCAGTCTCCGTAGCCTATGTACGCCTGCAACTCCAGAGGAGTTACATGCGCGTTGCCGACCCTAAACCCGCCCCCCCCCCCTCGTTGAGCTCTGGCAACCTTACTCACCGGCAGGAACACAACAAGTAGTAGTAGTAGTTCAGTTTATAAATCAAACAGCTGACAAATTTCCGCTTGGATTTTTTCCATATGTGGCAGATCGACTCGGCATGACAGTGACAGAATTCTGCCTGACAGTTTTTCAACATCTGTTATTTCTGTGTAACAGAAATCTGCGCGAAATTCCGCGTGTCTGCGGTCAGCCTTATACTGCAATGCAGTGAAATAAATGCAATTGTTCATATAGAAAGTTGCCCCTTCACCAGAACTAATTTGCAAAAGTAAAACGTCCATCTTGAAGACAGCTTCGTTATATTGCGTGCCCCCGGTGACCCTTGATGCGACTTTCCTTTGTATCCTTTTAAAGTCAACGTTGACTTCGCATTATTATGATATAACTATTGTCAAAATGTTGCTTTTATGGCTTAAGTACTTTTATGAATACGTTAATAGCCATTCTATTGTCAATTAGCATGTTGCTAGAGTCTGATTGCTCATATTGAAATCTACTTATTGGGCTATTGATAATGATAATACCTACTTATATAATATCTTCCGCCCATTTAGTTTGTCAGAAGGAGACATTGAATATTTTTTATAAATGATTTATAAATGTTTGATACCTTAATGAAATAGTTCAGGAGTAATCTACACTCAAAGTTGAATTAATTTTTTTTCAAGACACCAAACTAATTCCTTCTTGGACTAAGATCGGACTAACTGCTAATTCGAACTCTAAAGCAAGGAGAATAAGTTGCATACGTTGAAAAACTCCGGTCTTTTCCTTAAAAATACATTTTTTATTCTTTTTTTCAACGTTCGTAACACACGATTGTAGCAAGAGGAGCGGGATCAAATGGCGTCGGACGCCGCGTCACACATTGTATTTCTAGTGATGGAAAATAACTACTATTTTCGTAGCAATTGCGATCATACGATCTTATACTCCATCGGATCTTATCCGGGTATATCTGACATATTATCGACTCCTTATTTTTCGTAGTCTAAAACACTGGTAGAGTAACGCCTGTGGGGACAGATACCTACTTATATTTGAAATTGCACCTGCTTAATATTTCACAGAGACATAATTGCCCTAATAACTGAATATACTCCTCAGGGTACGCAGCGGTGGTAACTACCTAGTAAGGTAGTAATATTGCATAATTATTATAATCTAGCCTAATGACTGACATCCAGTGGTTATGTAGTCTCGTTTCCAATTTACTACATTCATAACACGTACTTACCTATTTTATATAAGTACATAAATTAAGTAGTCTTGAAAATTTTGTATCTAATCAAATATGTATAAATAGGTATGTGAATAATAAGTTAACTTGGTTGTAGATTTAAAATACCTATTTATTACGAGTACGTCGCGAACAGCAGACCAAGCAAACAGTACCTAGACCATTTCAAAAGCATATAGGTAATAGGTAGCTCTAATTTCAACTATTTTAAGCCGAGTTTCTTGCCGGTCCCATATCGGGTTACCCTCCTAGAATTTAGGAGGGATTTAAATCTTCTCGGGTCAGATATGTAGGGCCGGCGTAGCTTTATTTGACGTTCATAAGCGCATTGTAATATGTCTACTTGGAAAATGAACTACCTATCATTATCTATAAGGAAAGGGAGAGACATCTTTTGTTATTCATTCTTAATTAACCCAGTTGCTACTTTAAAAAAAGGTCAATCTCACGCAATACTAGGAAACGTTCACATTTGTAGTTAACTCTAACAAAAGAGCTATTGCACCATGTTCTACTTATTATCAAAATTAAGTTCACATGTGACACGGTACAATGCATGTAGGTAAGGCACGCATATGTATACAACCTCGAGAGAAATTAACTCGTCGCACAATTCATGAATTCATCGTTTTGAATTCAGCAATTAATCTCCTCTCCTCTAGGCTAACTTCAAAGGAGTTGATTAATAGTTGATATATGCACGTATTTGTATTATGTAGGTATGTTGTTGTGCAACAGAGATAAGGATTAATGTCCGATAGCAGGCTGAGGTGTGCCGTGACATCTTGAACCCCGCTTTCACCGATTTTGCGTCTCCGCCGAGTGGGTGCTTCTCCCAACGGCTTCCTCCCTTGTTACGTCATGTTGCGAGCGTTCAATGGCTGTTTGCACAAAAGCGATATTAGATACAGTATCTGTATACCCATCTGCTCCATATGCCATTGTTCGTTTAAATTGTTATTTGTTGGTTAGATGAACACTTCTCCTATCTACAGAACTTCTCTCACATGTCGATTATTTGATAACAAAAAACGCAATCTACTTCATGAGAATCCTGAGTCATTAAATAAAATTTGTTTTAAACCGGAAATTAAGAAATGGGTTAATAATATAAATAAATTCCTCGTAAGCCTCAATTTTTATTCGTTGTGTCTGCTTATGTCACGCATTCTAGTTAGACGAAGATGTCAAAGGGTAATTTGCACATACTTTCTTGATTTAATTTGGCAATTTGTAGACATTTTTACTAACCGCCATAAAATATAATATCCATTCCGCGGCAAACATGTTACGCACTATGGAGTTTAAAATTGTTTATGAGTTCTACTATTCGGATGAATAATTTTAATTTCAAAATAACTGTTACACGCGGTTTTCGTATAAAATATTTCTATGCTACTGTCGTCGCTTATTTAGTCAGTCTGATGAAGATTTTTTTTGTTTATATAAAGTTGTCAAGTTTGGTTACTGTTTATATTATTTACTACTCCAGGCTGGCTCGCGATATTGATTATTATCGTGTTAACTCATGAGCGCAGGCTTCAGGATTATTTAATGACATCATTTTCCGTTCCATTGCATAAAGGTTTCTTTCGCCGTTGCGTTACCAAATGACTCCCCCGCTTTTGCTTCGGAGCCTATAATCCACTGTGTAAAAATTTACCGTTATATTTTTTTTTATTGCAGATAACTTCCAGACGGGACCAGAGATGATAAACGCGACGTACTGGGAGTCGAACGTGGCGGTGGCCGACACGCACCGCGCCCACGACCACGTCTATAAGCCACCGGAGCCTAAGAAACTAAATACTAAAGTGCCAACTGGTAAGTAAGAATACCTAACAAAGGTGCAAATCGGAGGGATCTTTAAAGATAATTTCTTTATATCTACTAAAACGATGGCAATTTGCGTATGGCCGCTGGTAAACGGGTTAGATTGTGTTACAGACATCGGAACAAATGAAATTATATTACTTACATATTTAAATAAAAACTTATTGAGTCCTATCACGCTAAGTCGCCCGCCAAGTTAGGCAGTGTGTATGGCGCAGTCATATACATAATTATTGTCGCAGCGAAGAGTGCCGAGCCGGGTAAATTTAGGGTGATCGCAGTCTACTAATAAGAGTCGTGGTATACCCCATTTCATTTACTATGGCGGGATTCCACTTAAAACTACACAAAGAGAACCATAATGTTGATCTATTGTTTAACAATTGCTTTACGAGCTCTGTTCTTCAAAGCCAGCGTCTGGTTAAATAATTACACAAAAGGATCAAGACAGTTACATGTAAGACACGACGCCGCAATAAAGTTTGCCGGGTATCTTTTGTTGTCACTACTGACAGTCTCAAGTGGAATCCCGTCATGGTAAATGAAATGGGGTATAGTTAACCGTCAATAAGATCATAAAGTAGGTACAGTTAGCAGCAGACATATCTATTAGACTAGAACAAAATGGTCTATATAAAACTACAATAATAAATGTACACAGCACAATTATATACATTACCTACTTACGTCACGCGTGTAGATTATTTAGGTCTTCGTTCATAAATCATATAAATATCTTTTGGTTTTGTCTTTATTTAAATTTGCACTTATCGTCGATTCATTTTAGAAAGCACTGGGATACTGAATCGGACTGTCTGCAAGCATCACGTTACTTACTTTTATATAATTGTTTTTGTTCACTTTTAGTCGCTTTTATAAGTGTTTGGGATAATTGATAGTGGCAATAACACTATGTAGCTATAAAATTTGGTACTCTCTTTGATTAAATATCCATAAACTTTGTTTTCCTGGCACCACGGTAATTATTTTACACATTATTAACCTTTTCGACGCCGTGTCAAACATAAAAACTGTCACTCGGACGCCACGTTGCAGGTGTTGCAGGTGTCCATGGGCGGCGGTAATCGCTCACCATTAGGTGATCCGTCTGCTCGTTTGCCTCCTCTAACATAAAAAAAAGTCACCGAAATGTCAAAATTGAAATTGAACTTTATACATATGCACGTAGGTCTATCTATGGCGGATTAATCCGTTTTCGGCATTGGACCTACGGTGTGCATATATTCGTCATTGGCGTCAAAAAGGTTAAAATTGAGAATAACCAACGGAAGTAATACTACCGTTTCGTCTATTATATGTTCGTGTTTTCTTGTCAAGTAGATTTCATTAAAGTTTCGAAATAATAAATGCCTACTTACAGACACGAGACCGCCGGAAATAGATTTTTACGATGCAGACCACAATAAAAATGAAGAATTGCAGGCTGTGATCAGTACAATTACTGATAAGCAAACGAAACTGCCCATTCCTCCAGTGTTCCCTACCCACCTGACACCAGAGGTACAATATGGAAACGAAAATGCCGACACGGAGAATTTAAGATCACCGAAAGTATTACATAAAATAAATCAGCTTCCCGCTGACTCCACGTTGAAACCTCACATCACCCAGAAACCAGAGAAACCTTTGGCTATTTACTTCAAAGACGGCGAAGGTGTTACCACCACCACCACCACAACCACCACTAGCACCGAGGACGCTAGCGAAGCGATGGTCAACAATCTGTACACTATTCACAGTGACAAAATAACTCCTCAAAAAGTAGATGATCTCGCGTACAAACCTTTACTTGGCCTGTTACCTTGGCCTGTTAAGACTGCTAATTTAGGACCTGTTTTGCCTCCTGAAATGCAAGAATTCTACATCCAAGGTCCAGCGAAAACCAACTTCACCTCGGGCCATTCAAAGCTCTTTGGAATCGGAATTGAAGATGCTGAAAAAATGCAATCTACCACGCAGAGCTCTGTCTATAACACAAGGGTGTCACCGACGCTGCCTACGTGGCGTGATAGAGATGACACGACCACTAAAAACTACCCAGTAAATGTCAACCCTGATGGTAAGTCAAAACAACTAACCTAGGGTATGCATGCGGTGGAAGGAAATAATTTTGTAAGTGATGCCATTTTACTTTAGAATATGGGATACATGGGTTGCACTCAATACTTATTTTCAAGGGATCACAATCTGGTTGTTCAAAATGGGTTAGCACTACGAGCACAATCGTAAAGAATCGCTACAGTGTTAAAGAGGTTTAATATCAAGCGATTCTCTTTTCTTAAAGGAAATTGCACTCACGTACGTAAATGTGTTAATGTTTCAGTATCACAGTGTCGGTCGACGAGCCAGCCGCTGTGCCGGGGCGTGCTTCCCTACGACTTGGCAGGCAAGCCGGCCTCCTTCGGCGGTGTCTCCGTCACCACATTGCTACCTCAGATCCTGTTCGTGGCCGCCACCAACTGCAGCGTCCGCTTCAAGACCTTCATCTGCGCCTTGTTGGAGCCCGAGTGCAGCCCAGCGCCTTATGGCCCCAAAATGCCTTGCTATAATTTATGCAAAGGTGCGTATCTCATACTCGTAACAATTTTGGCTAAGAAAGATATTAATGGACGTTAAATCTAGCAAATGCTAGAATACCGTTGCACTGTGGGCTGAAATTCGGCTCTCATAGACATAGAAACGAAATTGTTATTTCCATTTTTTATTTAAACAGTATTTTCCCAGCATTGTTATAGTAACTTTTGAATTTGGAACAATTTGGCATTAAGTGTTATGATATTTTTTTAATTTATGGAGCAGGAACAAATCATCAATTTCTTGAAAACCGCAAAACAAACCCTAATATCCTAGAGTGTGTCTTAATTGCAAGCTATCAACTGCATTAGGGATTGTACATACGAACATGCCAGTTCAAATGTTAACTGTGCCTATAAGGTCAATGGAAATATGATACTCGTAATAGATCATAAAATGTAAAATGTTGTTGTAACCTTTTCAAAAACCTACATCTGTGTAATAGGTATAATTACATATTTTTTATGATTGAATTGATGCAAGGATTATACGAGTCTACGTTCTTTTCCAGCTGTCTTGGACGGATGTGAAAGCGACATTCCTCACGAGCTTCGCACTGTTTTAAACTGCAAGCAGTACTCGAGCGCCAACTGCGTGGCGGCGCGTACACCGTGCGAGCGGCAGGAGCTGCCGTGCGGCGACGGTACTTGCATACCGAGGGACTGGATTTGTGATGGGGCTCACGATTGCCCTGCCGGCGAGGATGAGAATATTTGCGGCACATGCCAGCCGCAGGAGTTCCGGTAAGCATAACGAACATTTTAGAACTCTTGTTAGAAGTTAAGTGTGTCCCACGTTTTTTGCAAGCAAAGACACACAATCCTTAAAAATTCGATTAGAATCCGGAATGTTTAAATATTTGATGAATCGTTATCTTTTCGTAATCCCGAAAAAGTTTGGAAAATTTTTGGGATTTCGAAAGTAATGCAAAATGGACGTAGGTATATGGTATTACGGAGTAGGTACCTAGGAACCTGGATTAGCAAAAAAATTACACAGGCATGTGGCATGATGTTGTCAAGTGTATCACCAACATAACATAAGGTCCATATTAACAACCACAATACCCTTTCTATTCCACAGCTGCGAGTCAGGGACATGCATCCACTCACGCTGGAAGTGCGACGGCTATGCTGACTGCCCCGATGGTGACGACGAGAGCGAGGCGAGTTGCGGCGGGGTGCGCGAGGACCTGGGCGAGGAGCCCGCCGGGTCGGCGCCCGCGCCCGCCGTGCACCGGCCCAACAGAGTGCCAGCGCCGAAAAAGGCCCATCGATCAGGTATGGAGACTGTGTGGTTGGTGACGACGAGAGCGAGGGGGCGTACGGCAGTGTCGGCGATGACCTGGGCGAAGAGCCCGCCGGGTCGGTTCCTGCGACCTCCGTACACCGGCTAAGAGATTACTAGCGCCGAAGAAGGCCCTTCGGTCAGGTATGAACGCGAGGTGGGGTGCGGCGAGGCCCTCGGGGATCGGGGCTCTGAGAAAGCCGTGAACCGCCTCAACAAACTATTTGCAGTACCAGCATCGGACAAAGGCTCAGCTCAGCAGCAAGGTATTTAGACAAACACGTACATAAATAATAAAAACTACGAGTCGTCAAGCTACGAGTAGAAGGTCTAAGCCGGAATACGGCAGCTAGGTATAGCTACACTAACAAACCTCAATGTAGATTGTGGACTTTGAAACCGAGGTAAGATGCGGAAGTATTCGCAAAAAATCTAGTTAGGAATCCGATAACTCTGTGCCTCTTTTCAACTCAGAAGTAAAAATTAGACAGAATATTCTACATTATAAATCGCACCTAATATATCTATTTTTGACGACCGGCCTAATGGGTAGTGAGATGCCTGCCTATTAAGCCGATGGTACCGGGTTCGAATCCCGGTAAGGGCATTTGTATACTTAATTATAGTCATTATGTTACAGGAGACGATAGCAGCAAGGAACTGCTCATGACTAGTGACAGCACCAACGCCCTGAAAAGAAACTTCACCCGACGACCATCGTTATCTCGGCTGACACCATACTCTCCCGCCATGCTTCAGGCCACCAAATCTCAGAAAACTGAATCTAATGACGAGTCCTCGAAAAACGCCAACAAAAACAAACATGAAACTGAAGAAGAAAGTGAAGATGTACCAGCAGATGATCTTCCTTTACTCGAAGACACCAAAATAGCTACAGATTTGCAAGAAAAACACAAAAGAGCTGAAGACAGACCGAGGAATCAAACCAATGTTAATATTAAGAACCAACCTAAGATCACTTATAAGAACTTGACTAGAGTAAATCCATTACAAGGAAGAGCGCCGATGCCACGTCACAAACCAGCAAAGGTAGAAAATCCCGCATTATTGGCTTATCCTGCGGAACCGACCAAACTAGACCAGTCCATCAACAAGCTAGAGCGAGTTATCAATGGAGCAGACTTGATGAAGGTAAAGAACCAAGTTTTCTTCTAAAAGATAAACCTCATCAGTCCTTGAATTTCTTACTACTACTTTAGTACATTACGATACAAGTGCGAAAAATAGGAAATTCGAAACGAGTGGCGATAAATTAAAACACGACCGAAGGGAGTGTTTTAAATCGACACGAGTTGCGAATTACCTATTCGCACATGTATCGTACAACGTTTTACAGTACATATGGCCCTTTAAATGTTCGACACAGTAACGTAATATGCTACTTCTCGCACTAGTGCTATAAAGTAGCCCCATATGTACTGTAAAAGTCTTTTTGTCTCTATCAAAAAACTGAAACATCCTATTATGGTTCTTCGATCTCTTTTTGCGTCGGAGGTTAAAAACTGGAACTAAATAGAACAACCCTCCTACATTCACCTGTGTAACTAAAACTATGCAACTTTTGAAATGCACTGTCTACTATATTTCACAAATATCAAATATCAAATATCAAACATTTATTCAGCAAATAGGCCACAGGGGCACTTTTACATGTCCATTTTTACAAACAATAAATTAAAAAAAAAACAATTACAAATATCGAATCTATGAAATAATAAATCTGGAGATTTGAATTTAAACAAAAGTAGGCATGTAGCTTACTACACACACACTTACACTTTACATGTGAGAACTTTTTCTTCTAGTCTCGTGATCTTAAATTGATTTTCAGATGCTTTCACAGAAAGCCCAACGGCCCAGCCCAGCGACCGAGTCCGGGGAGTCGCTGGAGAACACGACGGCGGGCCGGCCCGAGACCGACAAGTTCGGCGGCAAGGCCTCCGCGCACGCGTCGCCGTGCCCCGACAGCGAGCTGCGCTGCGTCGACGGCCGCTGCATCACGCTCGCGCAGCTCTGCGACGGCACCATCGACTGCAGCGACCACGCCGACGAGGACAACTGCTACACGTGAAAAACTAACTTTTGAAGGGTGTATGGTTCTGACCTCTGAGAAATTGGTATTTATATTTAATGATTTGCCTTGAAGTGATTATGGAGACTCAGATTCTGATTTAAACCCATGTTACGTAGACAAACTTGATGCTAGCAATTTACTTTGCCGTATTTGCCTAAATACGCATCTGCATCTCTTTTGTTTTGTTACTCTAACCACGAATATTTTGGCAAATAAAGAAAAGTTGCGAACATCAGATTAAAGTTAAACCAATCAAATCAGAAACAGTTTTTGGATGGCCATTAGCGAAATGAGCTTTTATGCAATTTGTAAGTAGATAAATATGCTTCAGTTATAATTAGTACTGATATAAATACCTATGTTACGTGTAGGCATCGGAGTTTTTATCACATGTTAAGACGTTAGCGAGCAATGGAGTCGACATTAACAATAAAATTCAACTCATATTCATACTCATTTTATTTACTCAGTGATCAAGATCTTGCGAATAGAGAAACACTATCCACCCAATTCTTACTTTATTATCAAAACTATACCTTATAAAACTTTTCAGATAACGTACAGTAAAACTAGACACAAAATGTTGAATTTTGCTTCGGTATCTGTACAATCTGTACATGCACTATCAACAAATATAAACGCGAGATCTGATTAGATTTAAGATTTGTATGAAAGTTTACATGGTCATTCCGTTCATACCCGTCCATTAGAATATGTAAAGGTTGAATTTCGGTACATACTGGCGGTGCCGATATGTAGTAATTATATGCTGTGATAAAATGCATGGAAGAGGAAAACGTTATAAATCTAAATGTTTATCATAAGTTCAAAATCGTCTATGTAGGTTAAGGTTTATTTCCAAATAGAATTAAGTTGTCGTGAATCTCAAATTTATCTTTTTGTGCCTTATTTTCCTCTTGAAGTTACCTTTTTTGCATTGTTGTGGCACTGATTATTCGTTTTTTTATTGACTCACTGTCAGTTGTTTCGCAATGAGCATTTGTAAATAGATTAATTTATGTAAATTAAGCTACTAACTCTAACACTCTATTTATAATTTACACTTACATTTTAGGACTTATTTCCATGAACATATTTGCCGAACAAATTTATCTGCCTACTCATACGAAAGGAAATTCAACCAATCAAAGCAAGATATATACGTGCAAATAGCTAATGCAATGCAAATATGTCCATGCAAATATACCATAGTGTAACATCTAGATTCGTAAATATTTTGGTAAGAAAATCCAAAGTAATGTCATAATATATCTTCAAATTGTATCAAACATACTCGAGTTTACTTTAAATTTATTGAAACTCGGGTAGGTAAGTGTTTATGCTCTGTTATATAATATAACTTAGATTATACGCAATTTACCAACAATGTTTAGTTAAGTTAGCTCTGTTTACTTGTACTTAGAATATAAGTTTTTGTACCACAATAAATCATTATGCCATGTTGTAATTATTACAATTATTACTCTTATACAAATCTACTTATTTCATACATAATTATATTCTCTCATAAACCTTAAATAGGCCCTTGGGGCATTGTAAGGATGCTGGCGGTATGTCCTCGTTGTATCGCAATGCAGATACGTTGTGCGAGGAAGCCGCCAGCTCTTCGGTCACGAGTTACGTCAACCAGACGCTTTGCGATTTCTGCAAAAAACTTGTGCGCGCTGGGACCCCATGGACCTAGAGTATGAGCGAATGATTTTTTCTTCAAGCAAATAGTACATTGTGCAACGAGGGGTTAAGTGAAATTTTGGATACGAGGGTGGTAATTCCCGATAGCCGCAGGCGGGAGGGAAATAAAGACCCGAGTTTGCAATATTCTTACCCCAGAGTTACACACAATGTTTTTCATCACACTTGCGAAGAAAGAACTAAATTTTAAGCGAAATAAATTTTAAATACGTTGAATCAAACCGCCCGCCAAAAATTCGTCCGCCATTTTGTAATTTTTTGGCAGGTGAAGCAATCTTAGGCACAGACCTATTCGGCATTCAGCCACAATTGAAAATTATGTAAAAATATTTTAATCGGCTGTTAAATGAATCAAATTGAATAATTTTAAACATAAACAAAAATATTAAATTATAAACGTCAGTATTTCAAAAGTAAAATTCATTTATGCTACTTGGTTTGTATGAATAAGTGACATAATTTGAGAAAAAAGCTATAACTCCCTAGGGACTTATAGCTTCTTTTTTTTTCACAATACATAACCCCCGCGGGAACAAAATAGGCCTTTGTCCTTCAGCACACCTGCATGAAAAAATAAGATCTTTTTCGAGCAAGTGTGGTAAAAATATAATAACTACGGTAGAAGTACTAGTGCTCGGCGCTGCACTAGTACTCGACATGGGCACTTTATGTCAAAGTGACAAGGGTTAAGTTCGAATACAGAAAAATCTTCGTTGTTCAAATTTAACCTATATTTCCATGAAATAAAGTGCCCATGTCGGCGACTAGTACAGCGTCGAGCACTAGTACTTCTACCTTATAATAGCCCTTGAAGTGGTAGACCGTCGACTCCCGACCGATTATGTCACATAAATTTCAAATATGATTTATTAAAATAAAATCAAGATTCCAATAACTCAAAAACGACATATGCCACATGAAGAGATAGGCAACGAGTTACGGCGTAGCGCTACAAACGTATCATAGCAATAGCAGTGAGTTGAAATGCCTTAAAGCTATTGTTAGCCAGTCATCCATCGAGCAAACTAGATATAAGATAAACCTAGTGCTCGACATGCTAATGCGCAATAGATGACGGTGATACCCTGCCGCCATCTATACCTATTGACAATAACTTAAGTTGAATGACGACATGTACTGAGACAGTGACGAGCACTCGGACTCGGATGTCTACCTTATTTATAAACGCACCTATAGAGAAATAAGTGAGTACTAACTCATATTACTTAACTTTTTTACCAATAAAGAAAGTAAACTAAACTCTTTGGTGCTCACTCCATACATCAGTTTTCTTACCAAAATGCTTATTATTTTCGTAGTCGACATCTAGCGTCAAGTAGTCGATGTATCAGTAATGCTATTTGACAATAGATGTCACGACAAACGAAAAGTCTAATGTTTAACAATTTTCAGCGAATAGTGTGAAGGGATTAACCGGAACTCTATTTTCAACTCCTGCTTGTAATATTAGTTGTAAATTCTTGAGAAATACACTTTCCGTCAGTCGCGACACTCGACACATCTAGTTTCAAGTAGCGGTACCAACAACAACAATCTGCTACTTGACGCTAGATGTCGGCTACGAGAATTTCAAGAAAATCCCCTCTGCTGTTGCGGGTGTCTATGAGCGACGGTAATAGCTTACCACCAGCCAATTCAGCTGCTCGTTTATAAAAAAAAACATTGTTTAGTGCGAGTTCATACATTTCCTACTTGTGATTAGTAGCAAATGTACGAACCCGCACTACTCGTAAACACTAACTAATTGTAAGTAATCAATGTGTACGGATTAGGTAGGTCCTTGTTTCTTTAACTTACCCATAATACTTAACAGAGAATTATGGTTTTATTATAACACTTGAAACTTTTAATATTTACGTTTAACATGTAGTCCTTACCTACTCGTAGTCCAGTTGTGTTGATCGTGGCCTTTTCTTACGTTGCATTTAAATGATGAGCAAAACTTTAAAAACGCACTTAAATAGTTAGATATACGGTCGAATTAGATATATCTACCTATGTGGATTGTCGTTTTGTCGCAGCTGGCACCGTAATGTGGATACGGTCTGACATATTCCTTTCATATTTTTCAGTATTTAAAAAGGCAAGGTATAGCGTTGCTAATTATTCTATACAGGCGTTTATCAAAAAACTATACGGTGTACTCAGGTAATTCCGAAACAAAAAAAGTGGCGGATAATTCCGAAAAGGGACTCTTATTACAACGGAATATGTGTAATTTTTAAATGAATTTCGGAGTTATCCAAATTTCGAAATTACTCGAATACACCTTACCCATTTTACGGCTATTATTAGCAACCCTCTTGTATTTTTTTTTATACCACGACGGTGGCAAGCAAGCATACGGCCCGCCTGGTGGTAAGAAGTCACCGTAGCATATGGACGCTTACAACTCCAGAGGTGTTACATGCGCGTTGCTGACCCTTTAAAAATCTGTACACTCCTTTTTTGAAGAACCTCATACTGTAGACCCTCGGGAAAACCTCGGCAGGTAGCTCATTCCACAACCGGAGCGTGCGCGGGAGGAAGTTCCTCTTACACCGCACAGTGCGCGACCATCCAGGTTCCAGGGTGTGAGGATGAACACCCCGCCGACGGCGGGCGGTGCGGTGATAGAAAGTAGCCGTGGGCATCATGTCAAACAATTCTTCAGAGCACAGCCCATTGTATAAGCGGTAGAACACACATAAGGAGGCAAAGTCTCTCCTTAGACTTAAAGGTTCAATACCGCTTGTGAGTTTGGGATCGTCGACGATTCGTACAGCACGTCTTTGGACTGAGTCGAAGGGCCCAAGCTGGCAACCAATTCCCACAATGAGCCCTTTCATTTGATGTATAATACAATATATTTTTAAAAACTTTTATTTTTAAATTTCTCTTTTACCCCCCAAAAGTGGCCCCTAGGTTTAATATTCATTTGTTTAAGTTACATGTCAGGCTTTGGGTCACAGATTTACATATATGTACCAAATTTTAACTTTATTGGTTCAGTAGTTTCGGAGCAAATAGGCAGTGAATAGGGAGTAAATAGTGAGTGTGACACTGTCACAGTGACAGACACACGAGTGATCCTATAAGGGTTCCGTTTTTTCCTTTTGAGGTACGGAACCCTAAAAATTAGGTGCGAAGGGCTGATCTCCCATAGTAAATTTGAATTTCGCGCTTTTTCTACTGACAAGTTGGGTGTGTTTGAGTATAAAATCTACACCCCGTATTAAAAACCTGTTTCTGGAATGGTTTCACTGCAGCACTATCTGCGTTGAGCTTCGCGTTTTAATTAAACTGCTAATAAATAAACGTAGAACTTTATTTTAGTGTTAGAGCACGGAATAAATAAAAGTACGTTAGAGTTGGATAGAAAGAATAGCGTAGATATTATATGCAACACACAATGAAATATTTATCTAAGAGCGCAGCCCTAATTTTACATCTTGCCTTGCATTAAATAAGGGGCACCCTTATTTATACATATATTATTATACTCTTTGCCTTAGAGTAATTATAAATAAAATAAAAGTATAAAAAATTTGGAAATATGAAGATGCATAGGTACAGGCCTTATGTACTTACATTCAGCATAAAATAGATGGCCAGATCAATGTTCATAAGTTACCTATAAAAGGCGCGTTGCTATTGCTACACAGTATATATCTGAACGTAAAGCAATTACTCAAACGTTTAGGTCATACTGACCAAGTTTTACTATGGGACCAACCCTGAAATCGCGAAAAAAAATTAATTCTCCCATAGGACATTTCAACATCAGACCAGCAAAGTGTATGAAACCGCCAAATTTTGGCTACTTTAGTAGTACTACAGGTTGTAACAAAAATAATGTGGATCCGTTTAAAGACTTATTCTGTGTCGTGTATTAGGAAAAACTAGAACATTTCTTTTGACGCAAAACTTTTTTGGGTGTGTATGGAGGGTTGACCGTCTTAAACGACCTGCCCCATAGAAAAAAAAATGTTTATTGCGTCAAAAGAAATATTTCTTCTACTTTTTCCTAATCAGAACACGAAACGAAAGGAATATGCCCTAAACGGATCCTCTCTATTTTTGTTACACCTTGTATACATGTATTTAATACTGACTGTACCTACCCGCATAAGTGCAAGTGTACCCAATGTTCTAAACAACCTTCAAGTTTACGAGCACGCACGGTATTTCGCACTTTATGATCTGCATTTGAATTGGTGACTCATATCTCGCATCTGTTTAGAATATCTGGCTAAGATGACGACGTTTCAAAACTAACGCGCAGAAATTACAAAATAGTTCTTAATCTTGATGGCCGAAGGTTGAGAATTTGATCTCGTGATTTAAGCCTTGTACATGGTGACCGGCCTTACAGTTAGAAGTTTTTTATGCATTTTTTCATTGATAAATTGGAGGATTACCTCACCGCTGCTACTGTTCAGTTTTTGCTTGAAAACGATTGGCGCGTTTTGCGTTCTTTTGGGTTTTTGCAAGCTGGCCCGCCGTTCATCTTCATTCTTAAACGCGGGTCTCGCTGCTATTTTTAGAAAGGTTTTTATTTCTACTTATTGTTTTATACAAAGTTAT
The DNA here is from genome assembly GCF_033807575.1 of Cydia pomonella. Classification (NCBI taxonomy): domain Eukaryota; kingdom Metazoa; phylum Arthropoda; class Insecta; order Lepidoptera; family Tortricidae; genus Cydia; species Cydia pomonella. Next base: position 18,201,276 of record NC_084708.1, on the reverse strand, counting down.
GAAACAAATCTAGTTTACATAAAATGGGTAAAAATTACTAACTAACATTGGAATTTGTAGTACTAGGTTAGTTTTGCACTTAAATAAAATATATAGGTACAGTCAGCGTCAAATACTTCGTAGCAGTCAAAGTGGCCAAATAGTTCGGTACACCATACTAAATATATGGTGTACCGAACTATTTGGCTACTTTGGTTGCTACAAAGTATTTGACGCTGACTGTACCTACAATAACAAAATTGGTTCATAAGCAGCGAGCAAATAAGTTTAGGTACAAGCACGAATAAAACACCTTCAATCAAAAAGAGCTAATCGTGCCCTATGACTATGACTCATATCAGGTTAAGTAGGTAACACACCCCACGTGAGCAGAGCGTCACGAGTTAAAAATAAATTAACATTCACGTTTGTTTATTGCCCTAAAAAACTTTTACACCTTTAGAGTCCGACTTTATCAACCACTATCACAGACCAACACTGCATTTTCTTGTCCCTTGTTGCCATGGTTACGTTTCCATGGAAAACTCTTTAAATTTAAACCCGGATTTTATGGCATAAATTCATCAAAGATTTTGTGGTAAGTATTTATATAAGCCCTTCCCACGATGGGACATATACCAAACACGTCCAACGTACACGTAGAACGTGATTGATACAACATTTGTTCTAACAAGTATCCTCTGGACAATGGGACAGAATAAGACCAAAAAAATTGGTCCAGCCAATTAAGAGGCTGTCAATACCTAAAGCGCGCATACTGTCTATTTGTATCGGAGTAAATGAGATAGCACTGTCGCATGTTACTGGGCCTGGGCAAGGGAATAATAAGAAAAATATTTAAATAAAAAAAGTGGATTATTAGTGTAATATTTAACTCGACCACGGTTTAGATATAAATGTTTTGAAATTGTGATTTTAATTGCAGACCCATAAGTCAAAACAATAAAGACATAAAACCGTTTAATTGTGATTTTAAGACCAATCTTTGCAATTATTTTCTATCGAGCCGATTTCGTTCAATCGTGTATCGAGTACAACCACGGTCTTTGAAATATAATTATTATGAACATATATTTTTCTTACTTGACTAAAACAAATAGTCTTTCTTAAAAAACTGTTTAAGTAACATCAATTTCAAGGACATTGGGTGTTGACAGCCTCTTAACATGACTCAACAAATAATTTTTTATGTAGGTCATTAGCTTAAGTAAACATGTATCTTACGTAATTACGATTACAGAAGTTTGGTGGAAGTAATACGTAGACTACCTAGATAGGTATAGGTAGGATGTTATTTCAACCCTCATCGGTATTGTGCGAGGTAGGTCATGCAGTATGACCTACCTCGTATGACTAGTAGGACTCATACTGAATAACAAATATCTCTTACGGGATTAACTCCGAAATCGCAAGAAAAATTGGCAACAATATGAAACATCAAAACATCATACTCTCTTAAGCCATAAGACCGCCTGTTGTTACCTCTATGAAATTGTCTTTGTTTGTTTCTGTACAATTTATTGTAAACTAAATATGTGAAGTGTGCAATAAAGAGTATTGTATTGTATCTAATATAGAAATTTGTTATGGAACAGCCAACATTGTTTTCGTGATTTCAGAGTCCCGTGGTGTAAGTTGTTCAGTGTGCTAATGGTTGAATAAGCAACCTGTATACTCGTAGTCCTACTCCTGGTGAGTTTTTGCTGCTTGCAGCTAAAATCATACATGTATGAGGGCCGTCTTAAACTATGATGGGGGCCTTTTAAAGAGCGAAAAGTAAAGAAAGCGAATAAAACTAACATTTTTCCATTTATAAATTACTGATACTGATACCTACTTACCTGTCCTTCGGGGCACCCTGAGGATGGGGGCCCTAGGCACGGGCCTCGTGTGCCCTTATGGTAAAGACGGTATTGTTTATATCATATATCATCTAGCTTGGTACTTATCAGAAGCGCACTATTTATGACATGCACCAGATTGTCTGCGTAGTCAATAAAGATTAGTTCATAAAGGGCCTGTTTGCTTGCTCCGAATTCCCTTCATCCGTAACAACTGCGAGTATTTTTTATGATATAGAAGGCAAACGAGCAGACAAATTGCCTGATAGCTGATAGTCAGTATAAGCAATTACCGTCGCCCATGGACATCCGCAACACCAGAGGGGTAGAAATCTTTACTTGTAAATTTGAAGGCCGTATCGGTCCAGAAACCGCAGGTGACAGTTATCAATGGTGAATGGGTTCAGTAACAGTAAGTATTTACTTATACTGGTTTGTCTCCGTCGTTGCGATGAGAATTACGTTCCAGGGATAAATAAACAGGCGTGAAGTCATCGACCGCTGCCCACTGTACCACTGTCTGAGTAGACAAAAGGACGTAACTTTCAAGAAAGTATATTTAGGTCTGACGTTTAGTGCAAGTGTGGAACTGTAGAAAGCGACTGAGTCACGTTCAGGCTTCACGCGGCAGTTAGCTATCATCTAGTTAAAAAAAAGACCTCTGGAAAGTTCGCTAGTACTTATCTAACTAGTTAACGAAAAAGATTTCAGTCTTCATTTAGTTCTAAATAAGTTCCAAATGTAGGTAAGCGTAGACACGTTTGTGGTACTTTTTTTGCTCTGCATATATTCGCTTCCATGATGTAGAGTGCCCGCCCCCTGACAGGAGGGGCGGGCACAAATGGGAATGATTAATTCCCATCTGTTACCGGCGGGAACAGATGGGAATAGTTTCATTCCTAACTGTCCCATTCCCATCTGTGGCTGGCGGGGACAAATGGTAATGAATCCTTCATGTCTTCCTGTCTTTTTTTATTACCCATACAAATATCTATTTTGATATAGCAACTATCAATTCCAATTCGTGAAATACTGAATACTCAATATTTTATTGCAAATTTAATACTAAAATAGTGATCATATCTGCTACATAACTCTATACTTGTTATAAGTAGTCGTTATAATGAAATCAGTAAACATTTTTTCACATTTATGATGTAAATTATTCATGCTGAACCGCGTCAAGCAATGTTACCTTTATAATGTTATATGATTTTTATTTGACGAACTGGAATGTTAATTGTTCAAATATTCATATTTATATGAGTAGCAACTTACTATGCATATATTATTATACTCTCTTTGGTAGCAACTATCAAAATCGACATTTGTATAATAAAAAAGACAGCAAGTAACCGAGGCGGTCACAGATGGGAATGGATCCTTCCCATTTGTGCCCGGTGGGAATACACCTATACGAGTATGCGGTTCAAATCAATTTTGCTACCGCTTATGAAGAAAGTTCAAATGCCCGCAGAAATTGACCATTTTGAGGTTGCGCAGTCCAAAAATATGTGATATATAAGATACCTACCCAACTACTGGAGATTTCTTAACTCCACATTGAATTTAACAGTGTACGTAATAGCCATAGCTGCCATAGCCACTTTCGCAGTGAATGCAATATTTTACTCCCTTGTGATACAATCTACCTACTTATTCAATAGTCTTATACTACTAAAGGGCAATTAAAAATGGTTCCTAATCTGCAGTACGTAGGTAGTTATTTATGATTCATGGGGGTCTAATTGGCTTAGTAGAAATAACTTAAAGGTGAATAAAGTCTTTGTGTCACCATCAACATTCTTATTAGCATTTTCATTAAGCAAACACGCATCGGATATGACATAAACAACCTTAGTAACTTGCTAAGATAAATCAATAATAATCAATATTTGCAGCTTGTAGCAAGCTGTTGGGGAGTAATGACTCTACGCACCTGATTGCTCCCGGAGAAGACATGTCAACCGACAGATAGGGTGGGTAATACTAATATATGACCTTCCACCTCAGCCTTAACCGGCCGGCGCCATAATGGTGCCCTCGAGAGCTGCGTTCTCGAAAGTAGATGTGGAAACATAATTACCAAATTAGGTGATCGCTGGGATCTTTTATTCTCAGTGGGAAACAGATGAGAAAAAATCCCAGCTATTGCCAGTGTTAACAACTCGGGGGTGACAGCTAGGAATGAGCAGACTCACGCGGTGATATGCAAAGGGACTTGAACGTTTCGTTCGTGTTGCCTGCACTCTGTGGGCGATGAGAACAGTCCAGCAAGGCCGAAGGCTGCCTTTTTCCTGGAAGCGAGGTTCGTGCCGTGCAGGAAAAGTACACTGCAGTAAATATTTACTCGTTGCAACGCTGGGGTATTTAGGTCGTAATGCAGTCTGCTTAAGTGTGATGTAAGAGAGCTAAATATTTAGTAAGTACACTTGAAGTGTGTATTGGCTACGTGTATGACTGTGGCGTGGACCTGTCGGCAATGCTATTACCATTATACCTATTTGACAGTTTATAATACGTACCAACTGTAGATGCATGACTCAATGAAAATTCATATTTTGCTACGATATGCGCTGTTATCGCTTTAACTTTAGCACGCTCTGCGCAAACCATGAGTCAGTTTATCATAGTAAAAAATATATTATTTGATGCAAAAAAAATGGCCTTTGTATGATAGTTGGCAGACTTGTATGACTTGCCCCATAGAAAAAAAAATCTTTCGCGTAAAAAACAAATTTTCTTCTGCCCGAATTCCGACCATGCCCTTAAACGGATGCCCATTATTTTAGTTACCCCTGAATATTTTTGTAATTATATGCTACCTGGGTAAGTACCTATGACAATAAGATCTTTTTTTTTATAACACGACGGTGGCAAGCAAGCATACGGCCCGCCTGATGGTAAGCAGTCACCGTAGCCTATGGACGCCTGCAACTCCAGAGGTGTTACATGCGCGTTGCCGACCCTTTATAAATCTGTACACTCCTCCTTATGGATCTGCTGGAGCTCAGCTACCGCTTTATTAGGAGCGCTGGGACTGCTGTCGTCACTCGAAAATTTTCGGTAAACGGCGAAATGCTATTTCTGAAATCTAGTGGTATTGGCTCAGAGAGTCCGCTGGGGGCCATGATCGAATATGAGCCCAGGGCCCATAGTAGATACAAGGTGGTTGTTATCTAGTTCCCTACGGCTGAAAGGTAGTTATCTAAGCTAATTTATTCTCAATCTAGTTGTTTTTTTTAATGGAAAATGTGAAAGGGATACATATAGTGATTTTTGTATTTTCATCAACAAATTAAGTACATACATTTAAAAAAGTGACATTTGATGAAGTGGAACTGCTGATGCTGATCAGAATGGAACTCTTCAACGACGCATAGTTCCAGCTTGGCGATTTCTCGTCTTCATTATGTTTGTTACGTTTGTTTTCAAGACAATTTTTTTTCAAGCTCGAGATTTGATAGTAGAATCTATGAGGAATCGAGGAAACTCATCAAATGTTAAAGACATACATATAGTGATTTTTGTATTTTCTTTATTTATATTTCTATCCTATTTATTAAATACAACTTGTGTTTAAAATAACTGCGATTTATGTTTTCTAATAATTATCTGGTGCTCTATTATTTCATGCATGGTGTGATTTTTTTGTACATTCGAATCTTTTATTGCGGGTATCTTAGCAGTCAACCATAAGGCAAATCTGAAATGTGTCAACGTGTCAAGGTGGGTGCAGTGGTAAAAAAAAAAAACATTTTACTTCCTTTTCTACATATTTAAGCGTAGCAGGACGCTGTTTTTTTAATTTCATTGCATGAAATCCAAAATCAACAATAATCTTTCTTTCACCGGTCTCTCATTGAAGTGGTTTTTTTTCTTAAAAATTAGTTTAAATCGACTTCACGATTTTACAGGAGGTTATTATTTTATATGTAGAGGTTAGAATTTATTTTTAGCATGTTCCCCGATTTCACGGCGACATCTGAGCTGATTTGGAAAAACACTTGTTAAGGTAACGGAAATAAGTATTTAAAATAAACCATTTTTTTTCTAATTTTGTAGATTCATATTTAATACTTACAAAAAATATTTAATACCTATTACTTACGTGCGCATCTCGAAAATTACGCGCGTTGGGCTATTTTAAGCGTTGAATTGAAATTATACAATATGTAGAATGGAGATCGAGTTCCAGAACTTAGTAGCATTTTATTAATAATTTCCTTCTCGTTAAGACTCTCTTTTTATTTTCTTATTTTGCGATAATGGTCAAAAATTAAATAGCCAGTTTTTTCATGTTCATTGTTTATAACTATTACATTTTTTATGTGCTAAATAACGCTTATTTTTCTAGACATCATTTCGAATCCAATGCGGTATCACGCGTAGGTATTTTAGGAGCAGTAGGTATCTCTATTCTTCACCTTTTGAATTTGTCGACTAGACTAATTTCGGCAAAAAAATTCCATATTATTATCTCGATCTCATATATCAAGATGTCAAATATTAACTGGGCTTAATAGGGAAAAAGATCCAACCACAAAAATGTGTCAATATAACTTTCTGTCAAAAGGAAAAGTCAATAATTTCATGACATTTTTTGAGGATGGATCCCATTTATTTAACTGCGTCCAACTGATCTACGGTGTACCCCTTAAATCTCAATAAAGTGTCAACAAGGGATCTACGTGTTGCCTTCGCCTCCGCGCAGGCCTCCCAAATGTCCGGAACACAGTTATTCCGTGATGGATAAAGACGATCTATAAAATTACATTGCGCGGGTCTAGCTAGCCCTCTCTCTGAGGACAGGTTGTGAGCTAGAAGGTTCGACGAATGAAAGTAAATAAACATCCCATTCGCGAGGTAAACAAACTTCCACGGGACCAGTTTGCCTGGACAAACCAACAAACCTATAAGTACCTTAAGTAGGTACATACATTGTAACTTAACGCGACTCCGAAAAGTACTCTTTAAAGTTTTAAATGTTGCGACAGTTTTTTTTGGTAATTCTATCCGGTTCGAAGGACTATTAACAGAAGTCATTAATATCATTAGCTAAATAGTATAACAGAAGACAACAGTTTTTACTGTAACATTGATAAATAATGAGAATAGAAATAGGTACTGATATAAACAGCCAGCGAACATATTTGTAGAGCATAATTACTTGTAACTGTACCCAACAATATGTTGTGCATGGTTTATGTAGTAGATTTTAGTGCTGGGGAATGCGCAATACTTACACCATTGTGGAACTGAAGTGTGCTGGTGATTCATTTCTCGGAATTGACCTTGCTATGAGTCATTCGCTGGAAGGCAGAGTCGGGGATACCGCGCCTGTCTGCCGGTTGCTTGCTTTGGTATACACGCATTCCGCTCACCGCGAATACTTTTAACAAATAATTTTGTGTTACTCGATATAAATAAAGAAACAATAACAAAAATGTGTGAGTGTACAAAACAAAACAACAGTTAAATAAATTTGGCTCGCAAACTCTAAAACTACTTGTAAATATTTTTGTGTGCTTTTATAGTTGGATATCATGATAACAACCATGACGTCATTCATATTATTGAAGGTAAGCTACATGATTTTTAACCGGTATATTCATATCTACAGCTTTATTATAATTTAAAATATTTTTATCATGATTTAATTCGTTAGTGAGTCATTTAAAATTCTTATCAGTATCTCATTTGACTAATTTCTAAAGTGACATGTAAAATATTACGCCAATAAATGTAAAAGTACTGTAGTTATCATCCTTCTCTTTTCAACAGGAGGAAATCACTGTCATACGGTATAATGACGATTTATCAGTGCTGTCTACGGTATTTGTTAGAGTATCCAAATGCGTGGTGCGTGTGTTAGAAAGAAATAGAGAATAAAATATGTATTGTAATGGCGAAATTCTTTAGCGTATGATTACGCACAGAAAAATAATAAGTAAAGTTCTAAATGTAATTCATATTCATTTAACTAAATGAAGTGTATAGAAATATTGTCGACAAGCTATGAATCTCGTACTGTTATTTTCGTGTGAGGCTTTGGAAGAAAAAGTTATTGTCCAGCAACAGCAACTTGTTGAACAAGTTTCCAATTAACTTTTCAGACGAACTCTTTCCTCTTGAGGATGAACAGAGAGGATAACGTCGACTGGTTCCATGGGAAAATATCACGAGAATCTGCCGAGAAGCTGTTAAAAGAAGGTAGGCGTTGGTTTAAAGTTCCTTTTTAATACTAAATGGTAACAAAAAAATACAATAGATTCTGATTCCTTGTTTACCTTTGGCGTTTCCAGAGGGCGAAGATGGTGTTTTCTTGGTACGTGAAAGCAACACTTCACCAGGAGACTATGTTTTATCAGTTTTGCACCAAGTAAGTACTAAAAGTTTATAACCTAACATTACTTAAGTAAACAAACAGTGCTATGTTTCAGATAACTTTGTCTCTAAAAAGTGTTGAAATTATTGTCTTTATTCTCACAGAAGAGTTAGTTATTTATAAAATGGGTTCCTAAAAGTGTATATAATGTATTACATTTATTGTATTATAAAAAGGTTAATAAAAAATAAAAATGATGATAATTTTAGATTCCATAACTTGTTGCCTCTGCATGCATCCCACAGTGGCAGGCTTATGTTCTTTGACTCCACACTCTACTCCCAATCTACTGGAATGTTTAGTGCATTAATCGCAATTTCACATTAAATTATAATTTATTTCAGGGTGAAGTAGTGCATTACCAAATTCGGAGGCATGGTGAGGATGCCTTCTTTTCCATTGAAGAACACACAACAGTGCATGGGTTGGATACCCTCATACAGCACTACCGCGGAGACTCTAATGGTCTCGTCACACGGCTGTCTGTTGTGTGTAAGGGGCAGCCTCCACCTCACGAGTCACGCACCCAGGGGACCACCAATCTTTTACACAGGTAAGCTGCTTTTGCTCTACTGGGGCAATATTTGTTGTCTAATGTTTGTTACACGATTTAAATTCACCCAACATACAGTTACAATGCCATATCATTATAGGCCCTCTTCTGAGCATATTCATAAAGCCTTATATTTGTACTTTACAATGTTTCTTCATACAAACTGTGTAACAATTGTATTCAGACTGGCAGAACATAATAAAAACAAGGAATAATAAATTTATTGTAATTTATCACCAGTAATTCTTAATTCAACTTTTAATAACAAATGAAAAAATCTTATGTCAATAAAATATTTGACAAAATTGGTTTAAATTGCCGTTTGTTCAGGGACTTGCCAGTAATTAGCAGCATAATATGCCAAGTAACAAGAGAATTATGTAATGTAAACTCTATTACTTTGACATAAGTAAATAAATAAATAAATATTATAGGACATTATTACACAAATTGACTAAGTCCCACAGTAAGCTCAATAAGGCTTGTGTTGAGGGTCCCACAGTAAGCTCAATAAGGCTTGTGTTGGGATAAGTACATACCAATGTTAATAGATGACCATGTCCTTTTCATACAAAACATAGTTCTCATTTTCCTCTCTGGATATTAACATTATTGAAAATATTTTGACACAATTAGACCCATTAACAACAGCTATACCCTTTCATTTAAATTTTTAGTAATTATAAGAGTTAGTAGGCGGGTCCAAACAGAGTGAGCATACGCGCGAGGCAATTTCCTCGCGCACAAAATGGACGATGCACTTCTACACTAGCCGTTTTGTGCGCGAGGAAATTGCCTCGCGCGTATGCTCGCTCTGTTTGGACCCGCCTAGTATCATTTAAAAATTAATATGGAAATAGTTTTTGCTCCTAATTCTCATAATAACCAAAAAATCTAAAAAATTACAAATAATGTAAAAATGTTTACCATAATGTCAGTATCCAGAGAGGAAAGTATGGACTATGTTCCTATAGAGAAGCGGCCATTTCTCTTGACAGTAACCATTCAGAATCCTTATTGCAATTATTATAATATCCATTAATAGTCAGTGAAGTGTAGCTGTTAGTGACTATGTCTATCTATCTATCTATATACTATCTATATATATCCCTTTTATCTTGAGTAAGAGACTAGACTTGAATCTTTTAACTCATCATGCTGCTTGGCAAAGGCCTCCGCTTGCTCTTTCCACTGTAGTCTGTCATGGGCCACTCGTCTTCATTTCAGTCCCACTGTTAGTGGAAGTTCATCCTCCCATCGTGATAAAGGACTTCTCTGGCATTGCTTGCTTACATAATGATCAGAATTTCATAAGATATGAAGAAGAATCTTTAAGGTGTAAGAAGTTCTAGTCAATGATGTGGGAGGTTGCGAATGTATGAAACATTATAGTTTTTTTTTTGTATTTATTGTGTAGATGATTGGTGATTATATGAATAATAAACAACCTTTGTTATGCGATGATGTTCCATTATTTAATACTGTCATATCAAATCCACAGTTTACTTGAATGATAGTGAAGAAGGAAGTTCTATTAACTGGAGAGCTACAGTTATTGCCCTTAATTTCTTCCATCTTGTTGGAACAAATTGCTTTAACCAATGTCTAGAGTACAATTTTAATTTGTTTTTTGTTATGGTCGTGTGAAATAGCCGCATAAAGTCAGTTGAGTAGGTCAATGCTCCGAGTCTTTTTACTTATGTTGCACAATTGGTTGATGCAATGTAAAAGTGACAACTTTATTGCTGTGTTCCTGTGGTGAATGCTGTTCAATAGGTCGTTCAATAATGCTGACAATGTGATATTATTATGATTATGCGCAGTAATGGTATTGATGCTTTAGTATAAGTAGGTAACTTGTTTTTATGCTGATATTTACATTTAGTTATAAGAAATTCTTTGAGATATTAGGACAGGTACAAATGTGTATTTGGGTAATGATGAATACTTCAAATTATTGGGTACTCAATTCCGAAAATGGACATAATGTGTTGGAATTATGGGTATTAATAGCCATTTAAAATATTGAAACACAATTATCAATCGTTGCTGTAAAAATTATGCGTGGCTTGGAATAACCCGACACTTACAAGTGTTCCGATATGAGATATTTTAATGATTTAAATTATTACTTTATATATTTATAAAGGAGAGTGTACATTATTTTTGGTACTGCAAAGTATAAAAACACTATCCGAAATTTTATTTTAACTTATCCTACATAAAATACAGCTATTGCTTGCTTGACCAATAAGTAATTAATCAAAATTACTGGATTAAATTTGACATTTATTTACGCATGTATTTTTGTTTCAATTAATTCGTTAAATGATAAAGGCAGATATGTATGCCTTATGAATAAATGCTATACTGATAAAATTATAACAGAAATATTTCTTATTCTTGAGAAAACAGCTAATTATTGACTTAAATGTCATTCTATTATATTTTTATGAATATGCGTATTACTCATACCTCGGCAACCCGCGATGAGATTGTTGACATGTTATAATATCAACTCACTCCAGATACATCTGTGTTTGAAGATGATGACTCAGAGTTGAGTTAATGATTCACATAATGATTTTGCGTGCTTTTGGGTCGTTTAGTTATGGAGTTGTGAGTCTCTTTACCATCTGTTAGTACAAACATTTGACGTAATTGGAATAGTGTTTATTCTCTATACTACTTATTAATTAAAAAACCGGCTAGGTGCGAATCGAACAGGCGCGGATACAAGATTTGGCTTAGGGGGGGGGGGCATTTTGAGAAAATCATATATTTTTGCACAGAAAATAAGGTAAAAAAAAATTTACTCAATTTAGTAATGTGAGAGCCAGGGTTTTAGGGGGGGGGCATTGCCCCTATGGCCCCCCCCTTGTATCCGCGCCTGGAATCGAACGACGCATAATGGAGGGTTCCGTACCTTCAATACCAAAAGCTGTACAAGCAAAAGAGCATATCTTCGCGGCACTTACGTTATTTTAATAAGATCATTTTTTTTTACTTTAAAGGCTCAACCTATTATATAAAAAAAATACGTGGAAAGTATTTATTACGCTTTATTATCTGTTTTTTTCTGTTCGCCCGGTTCAAAAGTTAGAGGACACACACACACACAATATATTTGACTTTCGGAGAGATTAAAATGTAGTCACTTAATCAAAAAAAATTATTGATAAGTTAATTAAAGCTATACATACATTTTACATTTATACTATGCAGATACATAAATAATGAAAAAAAAAACATTAAAATTGACTATAAACTAAACAGGAGTAAAAGTAAACAAAAAGAAAGACACAAATACAAAAATTAATCAAACAACCCGTCCCGAGCCCTCCCAGACGCAAAGGTGCCCATCACGCTCGCCGCGTTGCCACGCTGAATCGCGATAGACAGCCTCTGTATCAGGAATGACCCGGAACGAGGATCATGACCCCTCTCCCTCAATCAAAAACGTTTTTAGCATCCTTAATGTTATTTTTAAAGACCTATCTAATGATGTGCAACATGTTGATTTTATAAAAAAATAAAAACACTTTTAGTTACATGTATTATTTACGTAAGTGTATTTTGTGAGCCGCTATTTAGTTGCGTGTCGGGCACCACTTGGACGGGTTTTTCTATTGTATTGTTGACCTTGTACACCCAATTTACCAATTCAAATTAAATTCCTCTTCGATTTTACCGTGCCCAAGCTAGTTCATTAAATACCTAACCCATTATAACTTCCATATTCTCACAAAGTAAAAAAATATATCCCTTTGAACGCCACGCCTATCGTGTGGGGCGTGCCATTGTGAACCCTGTGGGAATGCACGAAGGTTGATATTGGACTGTAGCCGCGCGCGTCAGTTGACGTCTTTGGCGGTCAAATATTCCTTAATAGCTCCGCACTAGTGTGTAAAGTATAGTCTGTTGTATCATATTGCGCGTGTTAATGTCTAAAATAAACTACTTATTTGACAGAGCGACGGAGGCCGGTGACTACAACATAGTATCTCAAATGCTAGCAGTCGGATACCACAGCCGCGACGCCAAGAACCAAGATGGACAGACGGCGGTGCATATCGCTGCTAAAGCCGGACGCGACAAAATACTCGAGAAACTCATTGAAAGCGGAGCCACTGTCAATGTGCGGGACTCGTTCGGATACACCCCGTTACATGTAAGTATTCTAGGGCGACAAAGGTACAAGGTGGACATATAACAGTGCATATCGCCGCTAAAGCCGGGCGCGACAAGATACTTTGAAAAGTCATAGATAGCGGCGCGGCGCCACCGTCAACGTGCGGGACTCCTTCGGGTACACGCCGTTACATGTAAGAATTCTACGAGTAGGTCGACAAAGGTACAAGGTGGACTTACAGCGGTGCATATCGCCGCTAAAGCCGGGCGCGACAAGATACTTTGAAAAGTCATAGATAGCGGCGCGGCGCCACCGTCAACGTGCGGGACTCATTTGGGTACACGCCGTTACATGTAAGAATTCTACGAGTAGGTCGACAAAGGTACAAGGTGGACTACAGCGGTGCATATCGCCGCTAAAGCCGGGCGCGACAAGATACTTTGAAAAGTCATAGATAGCGGCGCGGCGCCACCGTCAACGTGCGGGACTCATTTGGGTACACGCCGTTACATGTAATAATTCTACGAGTAGGTCGACAAAGGTACAAGGTGGACTACAGCGGTGCATATCGCCGCTAAAGCCGGGCGCGACAAGATACTTTGAAAAGTCATAGATAGCGGCGCGGCGCCACCGTCAACGTGCGGGACTCATTTGGGTACACGCCGTTACATGTAATAATTCTACGAGTAGGTCGACAAAGGTACAAGGTGGACTACAGCGGTGCATATCGCCGCTAAAGCCGGGCGCGACAAGATACTTTGAAAAGTCATAGATAGCGGCGCGGCGCCACCGTCAACGTGCGGGACTCATTTGGGTACACGCCGTTACATGTAATAATTCTACGAGTAGGTCGACAAAGGTACAAGGTGGACTTACAGCGGTGCATATCGCCGCTAAAGCCGGGCGCGACAAGATACTCTTGAAATCATAGATAGCTGTGCCACGGTCAACGTACGGGACTCATTCGGATAGACGCCGTTACACGTGAATATTATGACTGTCAAACCTGTTGTCATACTGTGTCCACTATGTCTTCCGATCTCCTTATTGTTATTGTAGGCGCATCACATTAACAGTACTTTTCCTTGATTCCCGCATGGAAAATCGTAAGTACGAGTCCTTCATTCTAACTTCCTGATGAGACAACTCTTAAAATATGTCGGCAGAGGCAGTTTTACTTTTGATTGAATTGTATTTATAATAAGATCTGTAGCGGTGCCTGCCCATCATACAAGAAGTTGAATATGATATAAATTTGTTTCTTTTTTTCAGAAAACTGTTAGAGGAGTATATAACATCACTTAGGCTTGCTTTATTAGCTTATTACTTAACTGACATATTCGCTAACGTCTGCGTAACTTACTTTCTATACATCTCGCTCGTACTAATAGCACGAATATGTCAGTGTCTATCTGGTGGTAGGCGTACTTATAAAACAAAGTCTCCCGCCGCGTCTGTCTGTCTGTATGTTCGCGATAAACTCAAAAACGGCTGAATTGTATTTCATGCGGTATCTATCAATAGAGTGGTGTATAGTTTGTTTAGGTTTTGTGTAACCTGTACGAAGCAGAGACGGGTCGCTAGTAGTAGATAAAGTTTAAAATACCGTGACCCTGAATATCCTTGTTTTGCAGTACACCTGCCAGAACAACCTGCCCAGCACCGCCGAGCTGCTGATAACGAAGGGTAACGCCAACTACCAGATGCGGCACGCGCCCACGGGCAAAGTGCCGCTCCACGACGCCGCGCAGAGAGGACACATTGACTGTATTAAGGTACTTGATTGGTTCATAATTTTATTCAGATCGAATTAAGTTGTTACACGAGTGTTACCTATTGAGATAACTGGAGGTAAAACTGCTAAGATTCGCTGAAGGAGTATTCCATGGGTCTCTCAAATGTGTGGGTCAAATCTTAAAAACTAAATATGACCCACTTCCCATTTTCTAATCGAGCTGAAATGTTTCATACATATATGTATATCGAATGACACTGCAATATTATGATGACATGGAGCTGATCTGATGATGGAAACAGGAGGTGGCCATGGGAGCTCTGTGATAAAACAACGCAAACTAATTGTGTTTGGGGTTGTTAGAATTATCTCAGTGAGTATTAGTTTCCCGTGGAAAGAAAAGTACAGTCAGCGATAAAAGCTTGTGACAAACATTTTTTTTAAAGTTATTTTTTACATATTTTTCTTATTAACATTATTTTTTGAGTCCTTTTGAAACATCCAATTTATTCTAGAGAAATCTCTCTTTACGTCTTCCTGATACCAATGTTAAATTTATTGACGCCTACAATATTCTGAATATGCACATGTTTATAAAACAAACTCTCATTCTTGTTGAATGGCAACAAATTACAATGTAACCTGAAAACAGGAAGCCACATTCCATAACAACGAGTTGTTTGGATTCTTATTTGATAGGGATATTGACTGTTAGTTAAAATAAATTAATTCACACTATGAAATCAAGCACCAGGATATTATCGGAATAACAGTAGACCGAGTCATTCTATAATTGTGTTTCATAATGTCTAATCATTTTAACACTTGAAAAATGAAGCTGATTTGACTTGATATATCGACCACATACGCGCCAATAGAATTTCAACTTTAGTATTTCCATATAAGGTTCAAATTAGATTGCACTTTCGGGAAATGTCAGCTATCTTCAAATGAATCACTAAAGCTGGATTAATTGAAGTATATTTGTTTTTTTTTGGGAAAACCTTGTAGATTGGTGCGGCCTGGAAAAGGGTTAAGTCAGTTTCGGTTCATACAGGAAATGTTTGCAGGTCCTTCTAAAATTGAAAGCACCCGCGAACCCGAGGACGTTGCAGCAAGAAACCCCGGCTGATTTGGCGAAGCATCATGGTCATACGGAATGCTATCAGCTATTAAGTAAGTACTAGAGTTAGACCAAGCTAAGTGGGCAGTGATTTCGATAGCACATACTGTGCAAGTGTTATTTTAAACGACATAATTTCATAGAATTTTAGCGTTTTAAATAGGTGACACGTGCACGGTCTGTGCTATCAAAATTGCTGCAACTTAGCTAATTATGCCCGAACGTCGAAAAGGTTGTGTGTTCCTATTCATTTCCGCCGCATGTCCATAGTAAATGAACAAAAGGGAATACTCTGGGAAGGTTCTTGATAAGGCAGATCCGATGAACGATAGCAGTAAAAGAATTTTGCAGACATCAATTTGTAAAAAAATTATTGGTTTCCATAGTCAGTTTTAAGATGATCAACTTATGAATTAGTCTCATATACTTCAATTGTTTCCAGAAAACTACAAACCCGAGCCACCGCAAACCTCCAAAAGTCAATGGTACCACGGCACGTTGAGCCGGGACGAAGCCGTACAAACTTTAGAACAGTACTGCAAGCAGAACAACTTAGTAGACAAGGCGACGGACGGCGTGTTTCTAGTGCGGTACAGCGAGCGGCACAGCAGCGCCACCTGCGTGCTCACTATGCTGAGCGAAAACACGCCCTACCACTTTATCATAAGGAAAGAGGTAATTATAGAAATGTGCTACAAGTTGGAACAACAAAGTATAACGGACGGCGTATTCTTTAGTGCGGTACAGCGAGCGACACAGCAGCGCCAACTGCGTGCTTACTATGCTTAGCGAAAACACGCCTTACCAGTTTATTATAAGGAAGGAGGTAAATATTGAAGCTGGAAATGGCCATTAATCCGTATAACTAACAAACTCTTCAAACCGTCACATAAAATTGACTGTAGGTAGGAAGAGAACGGCCAACTTGTTTTTCTACTTCGGGCAACAATATGGTAGAGGAGGCAAACGAGCAGACGGATCACCTCATGGTAAGCGATTACCGCCGCCCATGGACACCTGCAACACCAGGGTTGTTTTTTATTTAATCATTTATTTCAAGTAACTTTAGACTCATAAGTATGTTAGTATGCACTTACAGCTATGTTAATATGTACAAACTTATCTCTAAATAATTACTACAATAAACTTCCTAATATTATAACTGAATTGTCTGTTAGTAAATTTAAAAATTATGTAAAACGTAAGCTTATCTCTAAAGCCTATTATAGCACACAAGACTACATGAATGATGAAACACCGTGGGATTAAGTGTGATTGTAAAGAATGAATTATTTATTGTTATGTTATTAATGATGAAATTGATAATTCAATGTATATATATACCGTATTTTTTGACATTTAGATTTTATTCTAGAAAGGTTCTAGACTAGTATTTTTATACAATTTTGATGATTGACGATCTTTTTGTGAAATTCTTATTATTAAGTTTACCATATCTATAATAGTTCAATGTTTTTTTTTAGAACAATAATAACTGCATCAATAAATTGCTCTGATATTTAGATTAAGATGATATTTGTAAAATTTGACGATTTAAAAGTGCTTGTTGCTAGGCCTATTTGAATAAAGAATATTTTGACTTTTAAGACAGCTATGTTTCTAGAAGCACCTACTTAGTGGTTAGACATAATAGGTACTTCTAGAAACATGCATGTCATCACAATGCCTCAAATATGGGCAGTCAAATCTCTCGGCAATCGAGCGCAGGATTGGGTTGTAAGTGCGTTGCCGGCCTTTAAGAAGGGAGAACGCTCTTTTCTTGAAGGTTTGAAGGTCGTATCGGAAAAAAATCGTCGAGTCGAGTGGAGTCGGTCGTTGTAATTGCAAACTGTTCATTGAAACAGGGTCTTGGGCTCAAACTATTTTTTTTCGAATTTAAGTGCAGGTTTACAACCCGGTTTTTATAAATTGCAAAATACAAATACGATGTGAAGCACCCATTCGTCGCAATCTGCATCCGGTTTTTCGTTCCCTAGTCCCAGCCGTCGTAGTGCTACGTGTGGTCAGGTATCCGAGGATCTGTGTCGGCTCCAATCTAATAATTGGCAGAAATTTGCGCTGCACTGGGATATGTGAAGTGCTATTATTTCGGAGGCTAACACCCGTTTTGAATCGATGAGCCAGTTTAGTTATTTCTGACTAGCTTTTGTTGTCCAGGCGGCAGGCTGGGTGTTCATCGACGACGGGCCGTACCTGGAGAGCGTGGAGCGGCTGGTGGAGCACTACGGCGCCGTGCCCGACGGGCTGCCCGCGCGCCTGCGCGTGCCCGTGCCGCCCAAGCCCAAGCCGCCCTTGCCCGAGGTATCCTTCTATAAGGATTTATTATAATTAAGCGTGTTCATCGACGACGAGCCGTATCTAGAATTCGTGATGCGGCTCGTTGAACGTTCCAGCGCCATGCCCGACGGGCTTCCCGTTTTTCATCTTACGTCCATGTGATGGTAGCTAAATAGTGTTGTGAATTTAAGCTTCGAGGCGTAAACTACAAGACTCTAGTCGCGACTGCTGAGTCTAGTAGCCTTGAACCTTAAAGCCTCGACCGTATAAGCCTCAAATTAATAAGTTGCTTACGATCACATTCGCGTTGTTGCTTACGATCACAGAAACCTCGAGTCTTTAGGTCTCAAGCTTTAAAGCCTCCTAAGTTTTTAAGATTTAAGTCTATAAGGTTTGGAACATTTAAGTCTTAGAAGCTATCAATCTATGCCATATTTGGTAGATACAGGATGCCCGTGGGGAACCTGAGAGATTTTAACAGCGTAATCCTGAGGTCATTACAGTTAAAAAATATTATATAAATTTTTGTGAAATAGGAGAAAAAAGAAAAAAAAAATTCGGACTTTACCGCAATATAACAATACCTCTAAACGTAAAGTTAAAGATTTTTTTCGATTGCAGATCAATTTTATGAGTGACATCAGTCTTTTTGCGATCTGTTAACCACTACACCCAGACATGACTACAAAGTGGCAACGTACCTAGTTAGGTTCATAATATTCTTAAAAAAAAACAATAATACTTTCTGCCTAGAACGCTTATTGTTTGAGCTCTTAACGATCGACTCAGCCCTTCGAGGTTCGAGGGGGCTGAGCTTTCAATAGGCCCGAGTTTTTAAAACTTGAGCTCTCTATGAAGTCCAAGTCTTAAAGACTTACTCTTAAGAGCTCATAAAAAGGTTGAGTCGTTAAGGTTCTGAACCGTTTTTTAGCTCAAACCTTCAACACTTAAGTCTTCAAAGCTTGAACCTTCAAGGTTTGCGAGCCTTTAAGGTTTTGATTCAAAAACTTCAAGACTAGTCTGTTACTAACACTATAGCTAAACGGCCAAGTCACATATTTTGACTATGCAAAGTTTGCGACATTAGGACGTTAAAAGCTTGGCTCTACACGAGATATGATAACTTTTCGACAGTGCAAGCCAGACGAGAGCATAAGGTTCTCGTCTTGGGAACATTTTACATGTAAATATTTTTGGTGGGATTATTTATCCATTTTGACAAACTGCTTTAAAATAGCTTCAAAAGCAGTCGCAGCAAGAGCATATAACAACAGACCAACAAACAACCCTTACCTACTATACACATTACGCCCAAAGATTAATTCTCCCAATATTTTTCCAGTTCTCAACAATGCCACGGACCAAGAAACCATCACCGAGTCGAGCAGCCATGAACCAGACGTTATCCCTAGTCAAAAACGACATCTTAAACAAGCAGATCTCGGAGCCCAGCTCGCCGCCCAACGCCTTCGAACTGCTCACCAGGAACCTGTCCTTTTCATCCGACTTTAACAACGACAGCCTCAACAACAACGAGTCGCTGGATGACAACGACACGTATAAAGTGCCCGTTAACAACAGCGCCGTTGTTGTTGGGGAGAATTATAATGAAATATCTATTAATTCTGATGGCCAGCTTTCCACACTGCAAGGTGAGTTGAACATCGCTGATGACGGGTGTGGTTTCATCGTTATTTTAGACCTGTTGGTGTTCAACTGATATTCTGGATATACCAAGCTTACAATAAAGGGAAATATTATAAGTTGCACGCTTTTGTATGTGTGAGAGTTCCAAACTCCAAAATAGGAGAAATGATAAAATTTGCCTAATATAAGAATCTCATATGCTTATGGGTTCTATGGTATATGACTAGATTTTTTTTTGCTGTAATCTAATGGACACTATATAATTATACGATTTCAACGAACATGGTTATTTACATTTTAAATTCTACTAAACATGTATATTACGAGTCCCGAAATTTATTTATAGGTAACTCCGTGAAATTGTGTAATTGTGCCCAATATCGGGGACAAATATACTTCGATGTAAAAAACGATTATACATGGTAAATACATCGTTTTTAATAGTGTTAATTTACAATATGATGAAATTCATTTAGCTATGGAAACATTAGTTTCAACTTACATATTGATTTCAGATTTCATCCCGATGAGCGAGCTAACGCTAGGAGCGACATTGGGCGAAGGCGAGTTCGGGTCCGTGCTGCGGGCCAGCCTCGCCGCCGCGCCCGGCCGCCCCGCCATGCCCGTCGCCGTCAAGACGTTACACGTACAACACACGGATTCTAATCAACATGACTTCCTGGCGGAAGCGAAGACGATGATGACCCTCCGGCATAGGTGCATTGTTCGACTCATTGGTGTGTCATTGGTAAGTTAGACACGGTTTTAGAAGCAATATAATCCTTTGCGATCACTCTTTACCTAGCGTCTTTAACATTTTAAAAATATGAACTTTATCCGTCGCTGCCAAGAGATGTAAATTTGATGTCTATTCCAGGGTCCTCCACTAGCCATGATCCAGGAGCTGGTGCCGCTAGGGTCGCTGCTGGAGTACCTGCTGCGGTCGCCGGAGCAGGCCTCGGCCGGCTACGAGCTGCGGCTGTGGGCGTGCCAGGTGGCGGCCGGCATGCGCTACCTGGAGCGGCGCCGCTTCGTGCACCGCGACCTCGCCGCCCGGAACATACTGCTGGCCAGCAGGTACAGGGTCCCCTCTAGCCATGATCCAGGAGCTGGTGCCGCTAGGGTCGCTGCTGGAGTACCTGCTGCGGTCGCCGGAGCAGGCCTCGGCCGGCTACGAGCTGCGGCTGTGGGCGTGCCAGGTGGCGGCCGGCATGCGCTACCTGGAGCGGCGCCGCTTCGTGCACCGCGACCTCGCCGCCCGGAACATACTGCTGGCCAGCAGGTACAGGGTCCCCTCTAGCCATGATCCAGGAGCTGGTGCCGCTAGGGTCGCTGCTGGAGTACCTGCTGCGGTCGCCGGAGCAGGCCTCGGCCGGCTACGAGCTGCGGCTGTGGGCGTGCCAGGTGGCGGCCGGCATGCGCTACCTGGAGCGGCGCCGCTTCGTGCACCGCGACCTCGCCGCCCGGAACATACTGCTGGCCAGCAGGTACAGGGTCCCCTCTAGCCATGATCCAGGAGCTGGTGCCGCTAGGGTCGCTGCTGGAGTACCTGCTGCGGTCGCCGGAGCAGGCCTCGGCCGGCTACGAGCTGCGGCTGTGGGCGTGCCAGGTGGCGGCCGGCATGCGCTACCTGGAGCGGCGCCGCTTCGTGCACCGCGACCTCGCCGCCCGGAACATACTGCTGGCCAGCAGGTACAGGGTCCCCTCTAGCCATGATCCAGGAGCTGGTGCCGCTAGGGTCGCTGCTGGAGTACCTGCTGCGGTCGCCGGAGCAGGCCTCGGCCGGCTACGAGCTGCGGCTGTGGGCGTGCCAGGTGGCGGCCGGCATGCGCTACCTGGAGCGGCGCCGCTTCGTGCACCGCGACCTCGCCGCCCGGAACATACTGCTGGCCAGCAGGTACAGGGTCCCCTCTAGCCATGATCCAGGAGCTGGTGCCGCTAGGGTCGCTGCTGGAGTACCTGCTGCGGTCGCCGGAGCAGGCCTCGGCCGGCTACGAGCTGCGGCTGTGGGCGTGCCAGGTGGCGGCCGGCATGCGCTACCTGGAGCGGCGCCGCTTCGTGCACCGCGACCTCGCCGCCCGGAACATACTGCTGGCCAGCAGGTACAGGGTCCCCTCTAGCCATGATCCAGGAGCTGGTGCCGCTAGGGTCGCTGCTGGAGTACCTGCTGCGGTCGCCGGAGCAGGCCTCGGCCGGCTACGAGCTGCGGCTGTGGGCGTGCCAGGTGGCGGCCGGCATGCGCTACCTGGAGCGGCGCCGCTTCGTGCACCGCGACCTCGCCGCCCGGAACATACTGCTGGCCAGCAGGTACAGGGTCCCCTCTAGCCATGATCCAGGAGCTGGTGCCGCTAGGGTCGCTGCTGGAGTACCTGCTGCGGTCGCCGGAGCAGGCCTCGGCCGGCTACGAGCTGCGGCTGTGGGCGTGCCAGGTGGCGGCCGGCATGCGCTACCTGGAGCGGCGCCGCTTCGTGCACCGCGACCTCGCCGCCCGGAACATACTGCTGGCCAGCAGGTACAGGGTCCCCTCTAGCCATGATCCAGGAGCTGGTGCCGCTAGGGTCGCTGCTGGAGTACCTGCTGCGGTCGCCGGAGCAGGCCTCGGCCGGCTACGAGCTGCGGCTGTGGGCGTGCCAGGTGGCGGCCGGCATGCGCTACCTGGAGCGGCGCCGCTTCGTGCACCGCGACCTCGCCGCCCGGAACATACTGCTGGCCAGCAGGTACAGGGTCCCCTCTAGCCATGATCCAGGAGCTGGTGCCGCTAGGGTCGCTGCTGGAGTACCTGCTGCGGTCGCCGGAGCAGGCCTCGGCCGGCTACGAGCTGCGGCTGTGGGCGTGCCAGGTGGCGGCCGGCATGCGCTACCTGGAGCGGCGCCGCTTCGTGCACCGCGACCTCGCCGCCCGGAACATACTGCTGGCCAGCAGGTACAGGGTCCCCTCTAGCCATGATCCAGGAGCTGGTGCCGCTAGGGTCGCTGCTGGAGTACCTGCTGCGGTCGCCGGAGCAGGCCTCGGCCGGCTACGAGCTGCGGCTGTGGGCGTGCCAGGTGGCGGCCGGCATGCGCTACCTGGAGCGGCGCCGCTTCGTGCACCGCGACCTCGCCGCCCGGAACATACTGCTGGCCAGCAGGTACAGGGTCCCCTCTAGCCATGATCCAGGAGCTGGTGCCGCTAGGGTCGCTGCTGGAGTACCTGCTGCGGTCGCCGGAGCAGGCCTCGGCCGGCTACGAGCTGCAGCTGTGGGCGTTAACGATACGCGCTAACGCTACGCGGCCGTGCAAAGCGCTTACGCTTCGTAGCGATCGAAACGCCACTGTCGCACTAATATGGAACAGTGATAGAAAGATACAAAGCGTTTCGTTGTCGAAGCGATAGCGATTGTCACATTGGCTAGCTCGGCTGTATCGTAAATAATCTTCGGAAGCGCCGCTTGCGCTCTGTGCCATCATCCTCAAGCTACCCACCGCCTGTGCACTATAGAGTTACATATTACCATAATAAATACATATATTACGTAAACATTTAACAATATATGTATTGTTTCAGACATCAAGCAAAAATAAGCGACTTCGGTCTATCACGGGCGCTGTCTATGGACAGCTCGTACTACAAGGCGAGCCAGGGCGGGAAGTGGCCCATCAAGTGGTACGCGCCCGAGTCCTACAACTACGGTACCTTCAGCAGCGCCAGCGACGTCTGGAGCTACGGCGTCACGCTGTGGGAGATGTTCTCTTATGGCAAACAGCCATACGGGGAGATGAGGGGCACCGAGGTTAGTATATCAACCCAGAGGTCTACAATTGTCGAGCATAAGACGACCTTGACGTTTTAAATTTAGAATTGAGTTTTCGCTAAACCGATATTGTGTTGGTGGGAAACGAGGGGTAGGTTGTACTACAAGGTAAGTAGCCCATCGAGTGGTACGCGAGAGAGTCGTCCTACAACTACGGCACCTTCAGCAGCGCCAGCGACGTCTGGAGCTACGGCGTCACGCTATGAGGGTTCTCTTAGTGTAAGGCCTGAGTGGACACTGGAGTTGAGCGTGCAGCGGGGCGTAACGTAAAGGAGCGGCCTTAGTGCATGCTGCTCAACTGACTTGTGAGTTGTGAGCGCGACGCCACGCTGCATGCCCCGCCGAACGCTCCGCTTCGAGCGTCAACTCAGGCCTTACACTTATGGCAAGCAGCCGTACGGCGATATGAAGAGCGCTGAGGATAGTTTGAAAGCTATGAACAAAAGCATTAGTTTACCTATACAAACTTGAATTAGGCGGGTTTGACGACAACAAGAGCAACGGTGTGTTTAGCTTTTCAACTAAGGCAGAATATAGTCATACACTTAAAAAAAGAAAAGGTGTTTCTTCCATTTCTTAAAGCAGGTCCTGTCGTAATTTTGGGTTATATCCACATTTTGGGTTATGTAGGTTTGAATTTGTTCTTTTAAAAGGACATCGGGACTTAGGCGGAGATTATGAAAATTTCACTTTCGAAATAGCACCAACAAAAGGTTAAACCATTGTTAGTAGATGAGATCAAACTTTCATTTATATTACAGGCAATACAAATAGTAGAAAGCGGCGGCCGTCTAGAACGACCCGAGGAATGCCCGGACGAGATCTACCAAGTCATGCTAGACTGCTGGGAATACAACCCCGACCGACGACCGACCTTCGGCCTGCTCGTCGACGTGTTCTCACAGCACCCCGACTACGTCAACATCAGCCAGCTAGCCCTCGACAACGACGAGGTAAACGTCTAACATTTACTTCAATATTTGCCTAACACAGCGCTGCGTCTCTTTTGTTCCTTATGTCGATAAAAAGAGATACAACGAGAATGTTTGGCAAATATTTCTGGATACTGTTATAGATTTGGCCCCTAAGGGCACGTACGATAGATGTCAGAGTGGAAAGTGACAAAAATGAGGACGTAAAAATAACAACCAGGTTACGTGAGATAGGACTTGAAATTGATAGCGGAAAAATGTCTTAACTATCGGGACTAACCGCAACTTCATTTGCTATTTTCTCAAGCATATTCAATAGAAAATTTGGATTATGTTTGTCATGTAAAATATAGCCAAGTAGAGTTGTAACTGAAATTTCGCTTTGTTACCTTGCCTGAATAGACGCCCATCGGTATCTGACGATGTATTATAATTTATAGTTTGCTAGCTGTGTAAATTTGATGATATGAACGTTTTGAGTGTATGGTATACAATATGGGTAGAGGAATAATGTTTCTCAGTATGAAATTATGGTGGCCTTAGCTTTCATAAACGTCTATGTAGTGATCAAATTGATTATAACGTAATATAGCTAAAATGTTCTTATGGTTCTAAACATTAACATATCAAATAAGTAGGTATTTGATAAATTATGTAATTAGTAGGACCAACATCAAAGTTAGATATAAGTCAGTCGAATACAAATAGATACGAGTAAAATAATTTTGACTTCATTATTATGATATTCAAATGGATATACAACGACTAGTATAATAGATATTAGGTATTTCGATGAGAAGAGATACTGGCTTGTTGACAAAATGGGAATATGCCTAAAAACCTATGTTCTCGTTTTTAGATCTAAATTAGGATTTATTTTCTGGATACAATGATGTAACAATGAATACACATTTGACAATTTATAGTATTTTACTATTATTTTGTCAATTATTTACGATTATAATGTATATGTCGACCTGCATTTTTATAACAGTGTATGTTCCTTTTAGAACCAAAATAGATTTTATGTTGTACAGTAGTTGTAGCAATCTTGTAACTTTTTATTTCAACAAATGACACCGGATACAAAATATACATTCCTTTATGTTTAACTAATTTAATATTGCCATGGAAATGCCATAGTTATTTTCGTGATTATCCAACAATTTGCCATGAGGTTGTGTTATTTTATGTACAAAATTCTTATATGTATAGTTACCCAAATTATTATATCAGTTTAGATTTAAAGGATTTATGTTAAATTCAACAATATTTCTATGAGTCTGACTTAGCGAATATGTTTTTTATATTATAACAGATTATATCAATTTTATATTTAAAAGAAATGTGATAATGGTATTTATAAAACATTAAAATAAATAATATAAAACACATTGCCTTTTATTTACTCTTTGAGTATACATTACGCAGAAAAAGGTTTAACAAGCGCTACTACATGTATATGTACGATACATTATTTTACAAAAGACTTATCGAAATCAGTACGTATGTAACAAGCGTACACAATATCACAACAAAAGATGCTTCATGTTTTCACAAAATTGAGTCTTTATCCCAAGAGCACTTATATGTTGAGTCTACACTCATGATACGGAGGCGGCGGAGTGTCGCCGCGCGGCACCCGGACGGCGTCCGCGTGCAGCGCCGCCTCCCGCCGGCCCGGCACGCCGTACGGCCGCGGCGCCGCCTCCCGCCGGCCCGGCACGCCGTACGGCCGCGGCGCCGCCTCCCGCCGGCCCGGCACGCCGTACGGCCGCGGCGCCGCCTCCCGCCGGCCCGGCACGCCGTACGGCCGCGGCGGACTGCGCTCCGGCAGCGACAACTGCCTTCTGTACGACGGAGGGGTCTCCAAGTCCGGATTCATTCCGCTGCCCCATAGTAAATTCGTCCTCATATCACCGTCCACCCTCTGCGCCCGCCGCCTCTGCCTTCTAGTTTGAGGTCGCGTGAAATTCACTCGCCGACACCCGCACAGCGAGCGTAACCAAATATACGTGACCACTATACCGATCGCCAACCCTAATTCCAGTCCTATAATAAACGCTTGCGACGACGAAAACTCTTTGTCAAGTTTCTCGTACCAAGTCAATCGCTTTGTAGGTTTTAAAATAGGAAGGGTTTCATGTTTCTCAGAAGTCATGTTCCAAACGTCTTTAACGTCGACATCTGTTCGCTCGACGGGCGCTGCCGATATAATTTTCTCAAACATTTTAGGAGATCTTCTGACGCACTTCTTCGTGTAGCTGATGCGATGTGAAGTTATCCAAGCTTCTACTGCCATGAAATTAGAATCGCAGGTCCAGTAGTCGTTCTGTAATTCTAACCTCTCTAGTTTTCGAAGCGGTTTCAGGACTTCCGTGTTCAAAGATATTAGGTAGTTTTCGCTCAAATCTAATTTACGTAAGTTTGGTAAACGGGTGAATATTCTGTCTGGTAGCGACTTTATCCGGCAGTTGTTGAGGTTTAACACCTGTAATAGAATAACATGTGTTATAGCAATCGTTTTTAAACAATGTATCGTTATTAATAATAACACCAATGTAGTTCTAAGAACCACACATAATAACGGGAAATCCCGACCTACCCCTACCACAATCGTTGCAGATATAGGGGGCGTGAGAACGCCATCTAGTGAAACTGCTATTTTTACGACATTTTATAAAATAAGGCCGCTTGTTTTCACCTGACAATTGCCCGTGCTAGGCGACGACGTTTCGTTTTCTTGGGCGTAGGTGTCGTTATCTAGATACAAACTGGACATGGTCACATAACACGGTCCGTTGTCCGGTAAAAAGAACGGACGCGAATGCAAGCGGCCTTATGTCTCTATTTCAACTCTTGGACAACGGCGCATAAGTTGACTTACCCTCAACTTTGTATGGTCGATTAAAGGTTGATTTTTGAGCTCCTCAAAAACGTTTCCCGATAAATCCAGCATTTCCAGCATTGGAGTTTCGAAGAAGAGGTCCATCACCACCGCCCTCAGACGGTTGCTGCTCAAATCCAGGTGTACCAGCTTATCCAGGCCTGCGAACGCGTGGATGCCAATCCAAGACAGTTGATTGTATGATAAGTTAAGCACTTCTATTGAAGTGATACCTGCTTCCTGGAATCATAGTTTCAAAACATTATCATGACTAATAAGGTATGTCATACTTGTATGAGTTTATTACGCAGAAATATACATTTAAAAAATGGCTTATAACTGACTAGCGTCGAGGTAAATCATATTATACGCGATTTAGATAGGTTAGTATATGACAATCGTAACCGTGACAGTTACAAGTATTATTTATATAATATATAAATAAACTAAGAACATTGTCACTAAATGCTTACCTTGAAGCAATAGTTCTCCAATCCGCTTATCACATTATGGCTCAGGCTATAGACCTGCACTCCACTGGGCACTCCCACCTCCATGCTGATTATGTTCTGCCTCTCACAAGTGGCTCGATTAAGCCCGTTCGACACATCACAATCACATTGCCTAGGGCACAACTGGCCGCAAACACAACCACACAAAAATATGAACACTGCTACACATTTCCACGCCATTTTTTATATTTCTTCCAAATAGTTTCTTTTGTACAGATCGTTTTCATTATGCGATAATTCACAGAAGCGATACTGACGCATGGACGATTTCGTACAAAATGGAGCAATGATGCACGATAAAACAACGTTATCGCGTTATAAAGAGATAAGATAACAACGAGACAATCTTTGTTTTGAGCATGCTCCATTTATGAACGCGATATGTTTAGATCGTGTAGGTAGGTGTGGTGATTAAATATAAACATACATATTGATAAATAATCTATAATAAAAATATATTTTTGTTTCATAATACGAGTATAATTGGTGATGAGATAATTATTACTAAAATATATAAAGTACATTAGTGTAAACATAATTCATTGGGCTTAAAATAATGACTCCTACTTCTAGGCAATCATAGTAGGTTTGCGCGTATATCTATACTATTTTTTTTACTTCAAAGTACCTACCAAAATCAATATGGCACGGTTATTCGTTAACTATGTTGGCTTTCACAGAATGATAAAGTATACGAAATATTTACCATAAACATAGTATTATTATAAAGCCACATAATGACTTGAAATAGTATTTTGAAGTAAAATAAATATAGTGTAACAACCATTTTCTCCACTCACTAATACTCAGTTGGCAATTAATAAATATGTAGTAGGTAAATGGGAATTAATAAACATACATTGCTATTAATTATAAGGCTAATAAATAGACTACGTCAAAAAATAAAGTTTCAGCTATAAAATCGTACATTCATCATCATCAGACAGCAGTTCACTGTTGGACAAGGCGTAGTGAGATCGGTCATAGCGCGTAATGGTAAATTTTATAATAGGTATAAAAATGTAATGTAAGGTTTAAAGCAATAAAGATTTCATTATTATTATATATAAAAAAAATATTCAACCCAGAAACGCAAAAATATACCAACGACCATACCGGATAATTTGTGAAAAGAATAACAAAAAGGCATTCGATCCCTAAGGCAGTATAAATCAGCCGTAAGACAGGGCGGCTACCGGGAAAATCGAAATTCGTCAATTGCGGGCATTTTTCTCTGTCACTAATTACGTTTTAGTGAAAGTAAAAGAGAAAGATCCCCGCAATTTGCGAATTGCGGTTTTCGCGGTAGGCCCCCTGGACCGAACTCGAAGCCGCGTAGAACGAACCTATGTCTATAGCTATAGTTAGTTTTTTAGCATGTAGAAAAAAAGAAAAATCTTGATTTGTCTTTTTATTGAAATTACGCTTTAAAAAATTGTTTATATTACTTATGAAAGCAAAATAATGTAAAAGATCGTACGAGTATATGATTTATTATTGTTACATATTTGCTATGACTTATTTTTCAAAAGTGATTTTTAATCAGAAGAGACGTCAAGATAGCTTACCTTCTTCCTAATGCCAAAAAAACAACAATGAACTGCTTACACCATATACATGGAATACTAGGACGCGTAAAGCCGCAAGTTTGACAGCTGTAGTTGAACGGCGCTCTTTGTTATAAATAGATTGTCAAACGTTGTACAATCCAGAGGGCCTACCGCGAACCACGTTCGACGTGTTGCCTCTCTGTCGCACTTGTAAATTCGTACGTAAGTGTGACAGGGAGGCAACACGTCGACCGTGGTTCGCAATAGGCCTTTAGAGGGCCTACCGACCGCAAACCACGTTTAACGTGTTGACTGTTCTGTCGCACTTGTAAATATCTAAGTGTGACAGGGAGGCAACACGTCAAACGTGTTTTTTTTAGACTCTCTGTTACCATAATATATTGGCGCCATCTACCTAAGACGTCAAATTTAAGTCTGTAATACTGCCCTTTACACGTCTCAGTATAGTTACTATTCCTTTGCCTAAGATATAAATTCACTTAAATTGCACAAATACAATACCAAAGATAGGAACTACATGTCAATTAACTAAAGATATTGGAGTTTTGCCTGTGTTGCGTCGTTGTGGCCGTGTAGCACCTCTTCATGGTGTAGTCTATGCTCATGATGGCGTTACGCACGTCGTGCACGGAGGCGCTGATACTGTCGAAGGAGTTCGCGAGTCGGTCCACGGCTAGGGCCTGTGAAAATTAGTTACGTTTAACCCAACGAGCATTTGCGTTTCGATGCAAAATTAAGTTTGAAAGTTGGGTGATGAGCTGAAAGCCGCTATAAAAGCATACGAAAGTATAAGAGATCGAAAATCTAAAATGTCAATGATTGTTTTTATGGTTAGACTTTTCCGGGTGTGTAAAACGGCGGATAACAAGTTAAGTTTTTGGCAAAAGAACTGTTTTGGTACAAGCTTTTATCGCTGATTAGGCGTGTCCCACAGACCACCTAGACGCCGCAAACACGCTCAATAGTATGGGGACCGAGCGTGTAAATTTTTTGATGCCTACTATGACGTCACGCAAGCGATTTTGTGATGTGCAACGCTATCGCCACGGTGATCCGATTCAAAGGCGTAGGTAATGATAAATCGGCGATGTTATGATTGATTTTATATCGATTCTTTTATCGAATATAAATCGAGTTTAATATGGACAAAAAATGCGAAGCGATTCCAGTACAGTCGGTGCTCCAGATTTGAGAAATATACTATAATATGAAGAATAACAATAATAATCTCTCACTTTATACTTAAGCTTAAACTTTATAAAGATCTTCGTAACACGAAACCGTCACAAAAATCGATTATAAATCGAATTGCACAGTGATACTGCATGAAACATCGCAGTGTACAACACTAGTGGCTTAAAATCGACAGAATATGAGAAAACTCCTACCATGCAACTAAACGATGTACGAAAGTAACATTTGTTTGCTGTCCATTGCGACCTACACATAAAATGCCTTTAGTGATGCATCAAATTTAAGCCGTAATGGATGGCGTACCTCGTAATCATCATACACAAACAAACACAAATTATAAATTGAAAATAAATGTAGGTTAAATAGGTTTCAAGTTGTGAAGCTAGCTCGAAATGCTTGAAAGTAGCTCGAAATGGTTTGTGTAATATTACACACGGTTGTGTCGCCAGTTCCATTTTCTTTGATCTTGGCTGGACACGCTACCGCGTGTCTAGATGATTTTAAATTAAATAAGGCGATACTTAATATCAAAATTACTTATGGAAAGAAATGTCACATTTCACACGACTAACCACTCTCGTCGTATTCGCACAGTTAATTATGCTACAATGAGGCATTTTGTTGCGTGGTAATAAACGTCTGACACTTGGGATGTCATGAGCACCACTGAGCGAGAAGTAGTGAACTGTAATACTTACTTAAAAACTCGCGCAAGTCTTGTATTGGCGGTATCTAGTTAATCCTAAATCTGTGGCGTGTCCACACAGAGCGAGCATACGCGCGAGGAAAATGCATCGCACGTATGGTCGCTCCGTGTGGACACGCCTATTGTAGTTTTCTTTCCACGGGCAACTAATACTCATGGACACAATTCTAAAAACCCCAAACACAATTAGTTTGCGTTAACTTACCAGAGTTCCCATGGCCACCTCCTGTGTCCATCATCAGATCAGCTCCATGTCATCATAATATTGTTTAATCTCAAACTCAGCAACTGGTGAATACATACTTGTATGTGTGATGCTTCTGCCAGTCTTTCCATAGCCTTGGAGTTGCTGAGGGAGGCTTGTGCGAGCTGGTTCATGGCAACTGCTTGTTGGTCCATTACTTCCACCTGCAGTATAGTCAATAGTTATGGATAATATATATATATATATATATATATATATATATATATATATATATATATATATATATGATAGGTATGGTATGAGTAAATAGATATTGATTTTTAGCTATAAGACTACCTGTGTCTGCCTCTATCTTTAATCAATTGTGTTTTTCACTGCAGTTTAACACACAGTTCTCAGAATACTTTATCCTGTCAAAGTGTTACATTCTACTTCAATTACAGCTGTCACATCAGACAGAGTTTGTGTACGACTTCAGTACAACACGCAAACTTAGTTATCCAACAATATCGACATCAAT
Source organism: Cydia pomonella (assembly GCF_033807575.1). Lineage (NCBI taxonomy): Eukaryota > Metazoa > Arthropoda > Insecta > Lepidoptera > Tortricidae > Cydia > Cydia pomonella. The sequence goes on along the minus strand of NC_084708.1, from coordinate 18,169,242 downwards.
CCAATAAAAGAACCACCCGGTCTAAATAAACCACATAAGATTCAGCTGCTGTAAACACAACCTCCACAAATGGGGTCACAAACCCTCACCAAATAGTGTCAGTGGCGCGCCAGACCAATCAACTACGCACATTATGGAAATATGGAGGAATGCCCCAAAAGACGGCTTTCGGGAGGCACGCAAGATCTGCATGCAATAATAGTACTTCAACTGGCAAAACTAACCATGTTATAGGTTCAAATTTCACTGGCAAACTGAGAACTTAAAATTGAAAGTGACACGTAAGAAATTAAGAGTGTCACTTTTTTCTTCAAAGTGAAGGAAACTGACCAGTTTCTCCATAATAGACATTTGTCTCTCATCAGCTTCTGTGACCAGCAGCTTGCTTGTTTCTCCAGGGAAGTCCATTTCCTCTATCTCTTTCAGGAAGGATTCATCATTGGAATCTTCATCATCTTCTCCATTCACTGGTTCTTGCTTTACACCTTTTTTTTTCTCTAAAAATATTGTTTTTTAAATAAAATAATGTTTATATTATTAAACGTAAAGAGGTAAGGTCAGTTAGAGCAAGTGCTCTTATAAGGGATAGAGGCCCTACCAAAGAGACCACACTTTCCTTAATGGAGAACTTGATTCAACTGATATGGTGCAGGCAAGGATGATCCAGAGTTTATGCTTTGACACAAGAAGTGTAAGGATGTCTATGATGAGAAAGAATGAAGCTATGCCAGAACAGAAATTCCCACCAGTGCTAAGTATTCATGTGTATCCATAGTTCTGCCACTCAACACAACTTTGAAGAAACTTTAAGGCCACGTAGGTTCGGGTTGCATGCTCGAAGTGGATATGCATGCTTGGGAATGCAGATATAATGAAATGAAATGAAAACATTTATTTCGGACAAAAACATCCATATGTTATATAATGTTTTTGAATTTTACTTTGTTTTGTGCATAAATTGTTTTTTTTTTTCTATGAAGCGAAAGGAAAAATATCTCGATTTAAATAAATGAAGTCACTAGAGAAAATAATTTTGGCAACATATTGTGATCTGAAAAAGGGGTGTGAATTTTCAAAAACTGTTCTCTGAAGTGTGAACCTAGGCCACCTTAAGTCTGAAGCTATATGTGCTGAGAACTGACAGCTCTAAGTCTAAAGTTTGCAATGAATGGAAGAGACCAGACAATTTATGGGTTTAAATGTTTAGATTTTAGTAGTTGTAATGTTCAATTGTTTACAATTAATTTATTAGATAAATAATAAGGCAATATTCTACTTACTAGTAGATATTGAATTCTCTGCTAGTGATAATTCTAGTATCTTCTTTTCTAGAGGTGTTAGTCTATCATCAAGTTTTCCTTCATCAATTTGCTTTTGTTTTAGCCTTATACTTCTCCTCTTGTCTGACCAAAACTAGAAAAATAAATAAATTAAAATTAAGAGTCAATATAAACATCTGGGACCTGCTATCCCTTAGGTTTTGTATGAGTTTTGCAAATGGCTTCTTACAATTTTGCTTTTAAAGCCCTTATATTTGATTAATCGGTATCCCAATACCAAACCCTTATCATATGGACATTCACTCATCAATACAAACATATTACTTATAATGGTCTACCTTGTTCACAAAGCATACATTGCTTTGCGTTTGATAGGGAGTGATCATCTACTACATGATGTCCTCAGAAATGACTGTCTATTTTCATAAATAACAATCAATAGTAGCCACTTAAAAAAAAAAACAGGCAAGTGCGAGTCAAACTCGCGCACGAAGGGTTCCGTACCATTATTTATAAAAATGGCAAAAAAGTTATGTTTGTCAGAGTCAGAATCTCAGAATCTAATAATTGTAATAATGTAATATCGAATAATACGTTAAACCGACATAATACATTGAAATATAGTTCATCAAAATCCTTATTTATGCAACCAACAAGCCCGGAAGAAGTTACCAATATAATTTATTCTCTAAAAAATAATAATAGCACGGGTTATGATGGAATATGCACCAAAATTATTAAAAGAGTTGCAGGTGTCATATCAGTACCCGTTAGTTATATAATTAATTTATGTATAGATCAGGGCATCTTTCCCGAAAAGTTAAAATTGGCGATTGTGCGACCTCTTTTTAAAAAAGGTGACAAAGAGAATATGGAGAACTACAGACCTATTGCTCTCCTTCCTATTTTTTCAAAAATCATAGAAAGAGTGATTAGCAGCCGAATAAGTCAATATTTTGAATTAAATAACCTATTTGCTCAGGAACAAAAAGGGTTTCGTAAAAATAAGTCAATAAATATGGCTATTTTCGATTTATTACAAATAGTAGTGGCAAATGTAGATAAAAGCAAACCTGTGTGCGCACTATACATGGATTTAAGTAAGGCTTTCGACCTTGTTGACCATAATATATTATTGCATAAATTATATAACTATGGAATACGCGGTAACATCTACGAATTGCTGAAATCCTACCTCACTGGTAGAAAACAAGTGGTTCAAATAGATAATATAAGTTTAAAATCGAAGTGTAAAGTAACTCTGTCATCTAATTCTAAAGAAATTACTCATGGTGTACCACAAGGGAGCGTATTGGGACCACTGTTATTTCTCATTTATATAAATGATATGCCACAAGCAATTGGCTACCCAATGGTTCTCTTTGCTGATGATAGCACGGTTATAGTAACAGGCGATGATCCACAAACATGTCAAAATAATATAGATAATGCACTAAAATTAATAATCAATTGGCTTAATCTCAATCATTTACGTATAAACTTAGAAAAAACTAAAATTATGAATTTTTATCAAAGGATCAATAGAATGGCTGACATAAATGTGACATATAATAATTATATAATTGAGGAAACTAACAATACGCAATTTCTAGGATTAAATTTAGACAATAAGTTAACGTGGAAAAACCAAATTGACTCTATATGTAGTAAATTATGTTCATTTTCACATGCATTGTTCAAATTAAATAAAATAGTTAGTCGACCAGCAGTACTCACTGCTTATCATGCATACGTAACTCCCACACTGCGCTATGGTATCATTTTCTGGGGAAATTCGACAGATCGAAATTTGGCTTTTAAAGCACAAAGAAAATGTTTACGATCTGTTTGCGGGCTAAGGGAAAGTGATGATTGCAAACGTTTCTATATTGACCTGAAAATTTTAACATTCCCCTGTCTATATATATTTGAAGTTATTATGTATGTAAAGTTAAATAAACATAAATTCACTGGCTTTAATAGTATTCGTCAACGACACAAAATTACGTGCACAAAGTCACACACAGCCCTGCGTGAAAAAAGTGTATTTGGCATGGCGAATACATTATATAATAAGTTACCTGACAAAATAATAGAATCAGACATGCCTCAATTTAAGATATACTTGTTAGACTTTTTAATAAAAAACGCATTTTACTCAATTAAAGAATATTTAGATTATAAGCCATATCTCTATTAAATTTATTGTAATGTAATTCATGCATGCTGCATGCTTAGGTTAAGATAATTTTTGTATAATATTTGCATGCCCAATCGCAGGCTGAATACACTGTTCGTAAAAATGTATTTAAGATCCACCTGACTGTATTTTAGCAAATAAATGATTTGATTGATTGATTGATTGATTGTTTGTTGTATGGGAGCCCCCCTTAAATATTTATTTTATTGTTTTTAGTATTTGTTGTTATAGCGGCAACAGAAATACATCATGTGTGAAAATTTCAACTGTCTAGCTATCACGGTTCATGAGATACAGCCAGGTGAGAGATGGACGGACGGACAGCAAAGTCACAGTAATAGGGTCCCGTTTGACCCTTTGGGTATGGAAACCTAAAAATAGTAATAATATAAAATGCTAAATTGTTAGGGTAGCCCTTATAAAGGGCTAGATTTATTGTTTGGTTTTAAGTTTTTTGTTAAGGGATAGTCAAATGAATGGGCTAGCATTTCGAACTGGTAAGTCTTTTTTTGGGCCATCCGTCTTAAAGGGATACCATTGAGCTTTTATCGAGGAAAGGGTTATCTAGTCCCTGATAAAAAATCTTAAATGCACATAATTCTTCTTCAAGGTAATAGACATTGCATGACTTAATAATATTTTTCTGATTATCTACTATGGCTACTAAGTGATTTTGAACATTTGTTTATTTTTAATATGAATTAAACAATTGGATACAATGGACTACTTACTTTAATCCAGCCTTTAGTGGATTTTACTGCTCCATTAAGTGAATTAGCCATACTGGATAGTTCAAACCATAGCTTTTTAAATTTTTCATGGTTCATACCATACCGAAACTTTCTGTTAGCTAGTTCAGGGTGCTTCTGCATGAAGTCTATGACTGCCTTAACTTGCGCTAGCGATGGCCTCGAGAACTGGAATTTTAAACATAATCGACATACAATTGCAAAGTATAAAACAAAACAAGAGTACATAATATTTGTTATAAACAAAATATAAATTTGGAGTAGACTTACTCGTCCTGAATTTTCGACTTCTGAGAGGTCTGCCATAGTTGCCTTTTGTGCACACAATAAATTAACCAATCAAGATATAGTGCATCATTAAAATAATTCTTTATAACAACAAATCGTATTTTCATTTGAACACTATCGGCGTCGCGTCTTGTTTCGTTTCGCAAATTTTGTTAATTTTAATTGACAGTTATAATACGATGTTACCATATTAAATATTGCAAAATATTCTAAAAAGGAACTAGATTATACGTTTTCTCATCTAAGTTAGGTACCTTAGGTGTCGCAATAATAAACATTATTGATAGTTTTTTCATGTGTGAAAGTTTAAATACCTTAATTAGCCTCGGTAAAAGCCATAAGAATAGGTATAAAATCGTTTAAAATACGAAATAATAAAGTTAGACCAAAGTACCAAAGTAGTATACCAAGATAACTCTGCAACGATTTTGACAGCATTGACTGTGTAAATGTTAATATACGTCATAATTTTAAAGAGGTTTGACGTGTAAAATTAGATAAGCACCGTATGGGCTATCAAAATCGTTGTAGGCTTATTTCGTCTAACTTCAGTAAATTTAGTGAAATAATTTAATAAATCAGGTTTTTTTTTCTACTGGTATGTCTCATACAGATAACAAAATATTGTGGCTGTCATGTTAGCCAACATACCGAAAGTAAACAATTATAACAAACATGGGCGTTTTTGTCAGTGACCGGAACAAGCCCACATGACAAAACAAATTTGACAAATCATTCTATGGTCTCTGAATTGTGACAGTAGAGCCACAATCCAATCAAATGTTTGTAATTCTAGTTCCCATTTTGTGACGAAGGGTGGTGTAATTGCTGTATTTATTCCATGAATCAACTTTATTAACTTATTATGATATGAATTGAATTAGTCTTTAACACTCTTAGGCAAAAAATAATAACCATTTGTGAGGTATGCGACTGCGTTGGTAAAATTGTCAATTTATGAGGTAAGAATGTGTGAAGGAAACATTCAGCTGATTTTTGTTTACTATTCGACTCCTTTATTGCAATTTAGACTTTTTATTTTCAGAAATGTATTCATTTGAAGGGGACTTTCGGCGTAAACCGCAACAAAACTTGTCCGGTGCCAGTGCTCAGCGCAAAACCAACCGAGACGCTCTCATTCTCCAGACTCAACAACAAAGACAAAAACGAGAGGTACACTTATGAATCTCATGATTCTTAATTTACTAAGTATGCTAGAGAAAACCTCGTACTAATTCATCTTTAAGTCATATCTAGCTCACAATTTAATACATGACTTCCAAATAAAAAATATTATACCTTTTTCCTTCCTTAATTACTGAAATATATCAATGTGTACATCATAAAATTAAAATATAGATATGATTGTTACAGGAGCACAGGAAACGCCTCAACAGCACTATTAAAATCCAAGCATATGTGAGAAGTTACCTGACTAGGAAGCACTGCAAGCAGAGTGAGCGGGAGGAGTTTGACAACATATTCCCTAAAGTTAATGCTGATGATGTTGATCTCTTGTGTGCACTGGTTGTAAAAATTCTGTTCTTTTATGATGGGAAAGTGGATTCTTCTAGACTGGTACGTGATTAACAGTAGTAGACCATATATTGTTCATTGTTTCTGAATACTGAGTTCGAACTAATTGTAAACAAGTTTTTACTGGATGAGCAAAGTTTATTTAGTTCTTATGAATAGGCTGTATGCACAATAATTATCCTTGACTCATTAAGTGGGGCTCCAATGTGATATAATTTTGAAAGACTGGCGACAATGTAATATATAAAAACTAAGCAATAACAAGTTTGTTTGTCAGAATTGTCCAATGAGTGGTATGTTTGTTGAAAGAATAATAGAATCAGCATTTAATGTGTATAAAAATTATTTTTTTTACAAAAATGAAATATTGAAGCTGTAAAAATAATTAATTAAGAGCAAAAAACATGACTTAAAAATTAATAAAATAAAGTTTTCGATAAAATAGCTATATACGCTAGAGGTAAGCTGCAATATCTGGTTGCCAAATTTCTGATTGGTTACAGGTGTCAGTTTCCCAATTGTTGTTAAAACAATGGCGAAAAGTTTTTCAAAATGGAGGTTGTTATATTCAAATAAGACGCCTGCTTATCCTTCACCTGCGGCTGTTAAAGGACGGATCAGAGGTATGGGTAAACTATTATCTGTCATTTAGTTTTAGTTAATCTTATCACCGAGTTGCTCTAAATATTTAAATTTAATGAAATATTGATTAATTAATAGGGGGTTGTGGAGGACTAGGGGAGAGGCCTTTGCCCAGCAGTGGGACAACTTAATAGCACCATGATATGTGACATTATCTATGAAAAGGGACCTTGTTGTCGGTGGTGCTTACGCCATTATCAACGATGCTCTTATATTATAAACAACGCTGCGCTACGCAGTGCGGCGTAAGCGCTATCGACAATAAGGTCCGTTTTCATAGATAATGTCACATATGTGTATTTAACAATTTGGGTGTGAATGTGACACAATATATATATGAATGTGAATTATTTGATAGCATGTATTTGCATAAACCTTTTTCTCAATAAAGTTTTTATTTCTTTCTGGCTGTTTACAGGTACCTTTAGCAGTGCCACTCAGAATGTTTGAAGTATTCACATCTGTCAATTCAGCAGAGAATTCTATGAACTCTGATGAAGTTTTGAGCAATGTTGCTGGTACATTTTTGTATTTAGTAAAAAGAGGTAAGTCAAATTTTCATTCAGTTATTAGATCTTAAAATAGTCATGTACCATTGAAGGAAAATAAATAAGGTTCATTGTGGAACTTCCATTGCTTTGGGCCGACAACATGCAAAAGAACTGCAGGGAAGAAGTTGCTCCGGGTCGCAGAGAACCGAGACGAGTGGTGTATAATAGAGGAGGCCTACACACAAAGGGTAGAGATGGGTTAAAGAGAGAGAGAGAGAGAGAGAGAGGGGAACTTCTTAATTGGGATAATTTTGAAAATCACTAATATATAATAAACCAGTAGGACTCCATACTTTGGCAACACTGACACTACTGCAATGCTTTTGCACATCTTTTGACCAGATATTGTAAAAAATCTGAAGCATGAAGTAATTAGAAAGTGTTCATTGTTCTTAGCAGTAGCTCATAGTAACACCAGATTTTCCGCAACTCCATATTCTCCATAGGCTAGTAAACTGATCTATGAGAATGATGGAGAAGAGGCAAACAATTTTTTTTATTTCATATAACGTACGCGGCTGGCGAAATGAGTACCCACTTTATGAATAGAATGCATTTTTGAGACAGTTGCAGCTTGCTTTAGGTGATAACCACAAAATTTACCATATGTGTCCTCTTCAGGCTACTTTACGGAGCTACGGGAGCTGTTATGCCGGAAGACGCCCCCGCTGTACGGGCCCTCTCCTAACCCTCCCACTCCTCTCTGCGGAGCCCTACTGGACCTTATCCAGAGACCTCTGAATCTGACCACGCATGTTGACGTCAGTGGATATGAGTAAGTAAAATATTCAAAATTCAAATAAGCCTGCTCTACAGCAACCGACCTACTCCTCTATAGGGTGCCCTGACCCCTGACGGACAAGTTGCCGAAGGCCTAGGACTAGCGGAAGGGGGGGAGAGGGGTATTACATTGTATGTTTTATTTGATCTTGAGTGCGTGAGTCAAAAGTCATGCAAATACATTCATTATCCTGCTGGGGAATCCCGACTAATTGATGTTGGTTGCTATTGTATTATGATTGGTTACGCGGTGATTCCCTGGGGAGTGCCACTAAACGGCATAAAGACGAATAAGTAATTTAAATAAAAATAAACAATATTAAAAGTCGCAATATATGTAAAATGTTTTTTACCCTAAAACGGATGGGCGAATTCTGTGTGGAAGTGCTTAGTTGTCGAGTATATTCGACTAAGGGTCTTTTATTTACTGTTTTCTATCTTTTTTTAGTAACATGGTTATGTCAGAATTCGCATCAGCATTCCTCTGCAACCCATACCCCGAGCCGGTGGAGATGTACATAATACCAGCACTCTCCGTGGACAGGAGAAAGTTCCCATTCCTGTCACTGATGCAGTGTCTACAGGATGAGACAATATTCAACAAGAGAGTGCTCAACGATTCGTGGCTACTGCATTCTGTACTTTCGCTAGAACCTCCTGGATTTGGTATGTTTTGCCCATTATGTTAAAAATTTACATATCGAACGCCATGTCTATCGTGTGCGGCGCGTCATCGTGAACTTTGTCGGAGTCGGAATACAAGGTTTTAATATCCGAATTTTTAGGGTTCCGTACACAAAGGGTAAAACGGGACCCTATTACTAAGACTCCGCTGTCCGTCCGTCCGTCCGTCCGTCCGTCCGTCCGTCTGTCACCAGGCTGTATCTCATGAACCGTGATAGCTAGAAAGTTGAAATTTTCACAGATGATGTATTTCTGTTGCCGCTATAACAACAAATACTAAAAAGTACGGAACCCTCGGTGGGCGAGTCCGACTCGCACTTGTCAGGTTTTTGATGCATGTTTCTATTCTCTTTGGTTTTATAAATTACCATCAAGACGATAAAGTTTATTACACAAAATAAAGTAGATTACAATGTAATGCAAATCGAACCTACCTCTCTGTCAGTTATTCTAAATAATTTCATTGTGATGCTTATAAAATGATAATAATGATGATGAATAATGATGATACTTTGGTATTTTAATTTTACTAAATATTTAATGTGTTGTGTAATTAATACGAATACCGATGTAGCAATAAAAATGCTCATAGTAATTTGGTTATACTGTTTGGCTATAATAGTTATACTATGTTCTCTTGCAGCGAATGAAATCCGCAATATAAACAACACAAGACTGCCAAACAATCCCATCGTCCTAGACTACCTTAAAATAATAGCCCAGCTCACGGTCAACGTGTGCAATAAACAAATAACTTACGAGTATGAAGACTCACTGTACAGCCAAGAGACTGCGGCAGATAAAGATGACGATAGCGACAGTGAGACAGAACCTAATCCTACTTCTGTACGAGAGCAGATGTTGCTCACTCGTTGTATAGAAATTCTCAATGAGCCGGATAGATGTGTGATGACTACGTGCTCGCAGATAACGGAGAGTGACCTTAGTGAGGATTTCTTGGATTGTTTGTCGAAGATCTGTCACAATTTGCTGCTGAGTCACAGGATGGCGTTGCATAAATATAGGTGAGTTGTATATATATATATTGGCCACCACATCTATAGCAGATGATTGTTGCAGCGTCGGGTAAAATCAGGTGTTGCGGGGAGGTTGATTGCAACGTCTGCGATGACTGAAGAGTCCAATACCAGAGCGGCATCTTCTGCCACAGCAATCACAAACATGACGAGAGTCCAAGGGAGGAGGTCTAGCAGCGCGGAGTCTTTTCTGCCTAAGGTTCTCTAACCAGTCCTTGTCATGCTTGTCTACACCCGTTTTGAGATCTCGACGCCACTCTGGCCTCATTTCAGCCTGAGATTCCCAATTGTGAGGATGAATATCGAAGCAGATCAAGTCCCTCTTGCAGCAGTCCTTGAATCTGAGTTGTAATGAATTTACATATCAATCGTTCGAATTTCTTGGGTTTATCGTAGCTAAGCTTGTTTAGGTTGTCGAGCGGACCCCAAGCTCTCCAAGTGAGCTTTGGTAAACTGCCGCGCCGATGTTAGGAAGATGATGATGAGATATGTTGTGTACCCTTTGCCGTGCCCTGAAGGCTAGCTAGCTATGTGCTTAGTACTTCTTATTTGGATAGGATGGTTTTTGCTTTCAAGTAACGTAAATCAACAAATTTCGATTTGACCACAATTAGATTAAACTACCTACTAGCTCTGTTTTGTGGGGAGAATTAACAAAGCCTGTAAACAAAGTTAAAGGGATTAATTCCTAGAAGACGGTCAATATTATTATCAGTAGCAGCAGCAGCAGCAGTGGCAGTTATCAAATGTTATCAAGTGATGTATTCACGATTTCTTAATTTCTAGATTATTATACACCCTGGCGTTTAAACCCATATTCCTGCGAGGCCTGTGGCACTGGCTGAGCCACATGAGCCACGAGTCGTCGTTCGGCGGCTCCGCCACGCCGCTCCTGTCCGCGCTGTCCCGCGGCATGGGCGCCGAGTCCACCGTCATCGGCGTGCACAGGCTGCTGGCGCCGCTGGCTGTCTTCTGCGCGCTGTTCTCGCTGCTCATCGGAACGCTGCACGACACGGAGTTCTGCAGGGACGTGGACGATGATGATAAGATGAGCTGCGAGTCCATTTTTAATAACGGTCAGTGTACTAAGCTAGTTAGCGTCTTTATTCTTTGTACTGAGACTGAGTGAAGTAGCATGATAAAAACGAACATTTCAGAGAAAATACGATGGGAAAGGACTTCACTACATCTGTAATGGTCAAACGTACTGTAATGTACTATTGAATATAAACGGCTATACACGGCTTGTTTAATCTATAACGAAGGTCGATGATGCCCTTAAGTAAGAGCAATTTGACTGAAAACAAGTCTGATGGTTTACAATGCAAGGAGCCAAATTTCTCTGAAATCATTATTTTCGTTGAATTAACTTACGAGGGGGCAAATTGGTAGTTATTAGTTAGGTCCTCTATTATTTACCGTTGTTTGATCCAGACTGAACACGACACCCTGTGTGCCAAATAAGACTTTTTTGCCACCACTTTCCATGCCTTTTACAGACATCAGCGTATCTCACTTAACCACGGGCGGCGGCGGCCGCGTCCACGCCTTCGAGTTCTCCGAGCTCGGCGGCCTGTGCCGGACGCTCCGGCAAGTCTGCCTCGGGCTGGTAGAACTGGCCTATCCCGAATCCCGGCCGGCGGTCAATACACAGTACCGGGATGCGGTTGGAGCGCCTATAGAGCTGGCTGGCAGTCAGACGCCGGCCTGGTCACACTTATTCAAGGTAAGAATTGATACTAAATGTTTATCACGTGAGACGGGTTAGCCGCGCCTTCGAGTTATCTAACTACGGTGGTTTGTGTCCGACGCTCGGGCAAGTCTGCCTCGGGCTGCTAGGACTGGCTTATCCCAAGTCCCGGCCGGCTGTATACACGCAATACCGAGAGACGCGGTCGGCGAGCCCATAGAGTTGGCCGGCAGTCAAAGGTCCGTCAGGTCACACCTGTTTAAGGTTAGCACTGATACTGAACCCATATGATGGGACATAAACCAACGAGTTCTCCGAGCTCCTTGCCTTGTGCCTGAAGCTCTGGTAAGTCCGATCACACCTGTTTAAGGTCAGGACACAATCTTTGGTAACCTCATGAGGGGAAGTAGCAGCTGTGCAACGCTGCTATATAGCTAGTGTCATCCTCCATGACGCGCAGATTTGTCAAATCTAACCTTTAATAACATGACAATACGAGTCAAGGCACGCGTCGTCGTGAATGACACGATCTATAGTTAATACTTAGTCAGTCCATAAGTTCTGTCATAAAAGTTTTGGCGGTGTATTCCCATCTGTGCTCACCCCACGTGACCACCGCCATACGGGGCGGGCACAGATGGGAATGATTTGTATGTAGCGCATATTCTCATCTGTGCCCGCAGGGAATACACTCTTTTCGCTGATAAAATGTAATACAAAGGTTTTAATAAAATATTTTTAATTGTTTATTTGTATGAACCTGAACCTACTTTATTAGACCAATATTTTATCACCAGCATTTACTTCTCCGGCAAGTCTGTACTTCGGCTAATAAATACCCTTCAAACTTAGGGTACGGTAAAACATGTACAGTAGCAGGGTTGGCAGGAAAATACACATAAATTATGTATCTAAATAAAGATAGATAGCTAAATAATAATAAACAGAAAGTATACAATATTTTTGTACCTAATTTGTTCTATTTAGTATATGCTTAAAAAAAAATTGGTAATGACTAAATTGTTTTTTTGGTAACAGTACACCCGCCATTCTGACTATCAGAATGGCGGGTGTATTACGCAATGATCCCACTAATGTTGATAAATTCTATAAAAACCAAAATTTTGTACCAGTTTTGTACCATCATATTAATTTATGAATTTAACCTTTTTATTTGTGGTTTCCATGTTTTACTCATTTTACTTTTTCATTGCTAACACACTTTTGCAGGCGCTACCATTTAAAAAAGAAACACTGGTACAATTATTTTTATTACGCCACCTTTCACGTTTAATCTGTTAAGTTTAATTATGTCTTAAGTAAGGCCAGGCGACATGTCAAAGGACTATTTCTAAGAAAAACTATGTAAGTACTTAAATGAGAGCGTGTGTGAACTGTAGGGGACAGAGTGCCTACCGCGAAAACCAAAGATCGTGTCAATAAGTGCAGAGCTCGGCAGCTTACTGTACTGAATTGGTACAAAAATTAGTTTTTTATATAATTTATCAATAATCGTATCATATCATCTTTGCGTAATAAAATACACTTGCCATTCTGACAGTCAGAATTGCGGTTGTACTGTTTTTTGGCAATAACTTTAAGTAGGTATCGGCAGGTACAATTTTTTTCAAGGAGGTACTAAATAGTACAAATTAGGTACAAAAAGATGGTATGCTTTTTGTTTATTCTTATTTAGGTACACCCGCCATTCTGAATCTTTTCTATTTTTTTACGACATTTTTCGAATATTAAATAAAATTATGAAAATCTACAGGTGCTTCTTTGTAAATTACGTTAAATTAGTAAGTTATTTACCATTAAATAAGCTTTTAAACCTTATATACTCGTATGTGAATGGGAGTTGAAATTCCATCGTGCTTGCTGCGGACTCTTAACTACGTACGCTAATTGGATACACTATTTTCTGAATAATAAGGGAAATGTACCTATAGCTTTTTTATCAGTATAAACCATTTTGACAGACTTTATGAACCAACTAAGTTGTATAAAATTGAATACCTAAACCTTTTCCTTAATTTCCTTGCATTTTTTGGGCAAGATATTGTTAATTACTTGGCCGAGAATTCCTATTTCCCCGGTCTTTGTAACGTACAGTATCGTTTCAGGTGTGCACGCACCTCCTCCGCGCGCTATACGTACGGGACTCGCGGCTGTGCTTCATGCCCTCGGGCTCCTGGCCGGTGCGGGGCTGCGTGCCCGAGGGCGCGGCCGCGGTGCTGGTGGTGGCCGGCACCCACGTGCGCCCCAACCCGCGCCAGCTGCGCCGCCCGCAGCACCTGCACCACGCGAGGGACCAGGGTGAGTGTGTGTACTGTACGTGCCCGAGGGCGCGGCCGCGGTGCTGGTGGTGGCCGGCACCCACGTGCGCCCCAACCCGCGCCAGCTGCGCCGCCCGCAGCACCTGCACCACGCGAGGGACCAGGGTGAGTGTGTGTACTGTACGTGCCCGAGGGCGCGGCCGCGGTGCTGGTGGTGGCCGGCACCCACGTGCGCCCCAACCCGCGCCAGCTGCGCCGCCCGCAGCACCTGCACCACGCGAGGGACCAGGGTGAGTGTGTGTACTGTACGTGCCCGAGGGCGCGGCCGCGGTGCTGGTGGTGGCCGGCACCCACGTGCGCCCCAACCCGCGCCAGCTGCGCCGCCCGCAGCACCTGCACCACGCGAGGGACCAGGGTGAGTGTGTGTACTGTACGTGCCCGAGGGCGCGGCCGCGGTGCTGGTGGTGGCCGGCACCCACGTGCGCCCCAACCCGCGCCAGCTGCGCCGCCCGCAGCACCTGCACCACGCGAGGGACCAGGGTGAGTGTGTGTACTGTACGTGCCCGAGGGCGCGGCCGCGGTGCTGGTGGTGGCCGGCACCCACGTGCGCCCCAACCCGCGCCAGCTGCGCCGCCCGCAGCACCTGCACCACGCGAGGGACCAGGGTGAGTGTGTGTACTGTACGTGCCCGAGGGCGCGGCCGCGGTGCTGGTGGTGGCCGGCACCCACGTGCGCCCCAACCCGCGCCAGCTGCGCCGCCCGCAGCACCTGCACCACGCGAGGGACCAGGGTGAGTGTGTGTACTGTACGTGCCCGAGGGCGCGGCCGCGGTGCTGGTGGTGGCCGGCACCCACGTGCGCCCCAACCCGCGCCAGCTGCGCCGCCCGCAGCACCTGCACCACGCGAGGGACCAGGGTGAGTGTGTGTACTGTACGTGCCCGAGGGCGCGGCCGCGGTGCTGGTGGTGGCCGGCACCCACGTGCGCCCCAACCCGCGCCAGCTGCGCCGCCCGCAGCACCTGCACCACGCGAGGGACCAGGGTGAGTGTGTGTACTGTACGTGCCCGAGGGCGCGGCCGCGGTGCTGGTGGTGGCCGGCACCCACGTGCGCCCCAACCCGCGCCAGCTGCGCCGCCCGCAGCACCTGCACCACGCGAGGGACCAGGGTGAGTGTGTGTACTGTACGTGCCCGAGGGCGCGGCCGCGGTGCTGGTGGTGGCCGGCACCCACGTGCGCCCCAACCCGCGCCAGCTGCGCCGCCCGCAGCACCTGCACCACGCGAGGGACCAGGGTGAGTGTGTGTACTGTACGTGCCCGAGGGCGCGGCCGCGGTGCTGGTGGTGGCCGGCACCCACGTGCGCCCCAACCCGCGCCAGCTGCGCCGCCCGCAGCACCTGCACCACGCGAGGGACCAGGGTGAGTGTGTGTACTGTACGTGCCCGAGGGCGCGGCCGCGGTGCTGGTGGTGGCCGGCACCCACGTGCGCCCCAACCCGCGCCAGCTGCGCCGCCCGCAGCACCTGCACCACGCGAGGGACCAGGGTGAGTGTGTGTACTGTACGTGCCCGAGGGCGCGGCCGCGGTGCTGGTGGTGGCCGGCACCCACGTGCGCCCCAACCCGCGCCAGCTGCGCCGCCCGCAGCACCTGCACCACGCGAGGGACCAGGGTGAGTGTGTGTACTGTACGTGCCCGAGGGCGCGGCCGCGGTGCTGGTGGTGGCCGGCACCCACGTGCGCCCCAACCCGCGCCAGCTGCGCCGCCCGCAGCACCTGCACCACGCGAGGGATCAGGGTGAGTGTGTGTACTGTACGTGCCCGAGGGCGCGGCCGCGGTGCTGGTGGTGGCCGGCACCCACGTGCGCCCCAACCCGCGCCAGCTGCGCCGCCCGCAGCACCTGCACCACGCGAGGGACCAGGGTGAGTGTGTGTACTGTACGTGCCCGAGGGCGCGGCCGCGGTGCTGGTGGTGGCCGGCACCCACGTGCGCCCCAACCCGCGCCAGCTGCGCCGCCCGCAGCACCTGCACCACGCGAGGGACCAGGGTGAGTGTGTGTACTGTACGTGCCCGAGGGCGCGGCCGCGGTGCTGGTGGTGGCCGGCACCCACGTGCGCCCCAACCCGCGCCAGCTGCGCCGCCCGCAGTACCTGCACCACGCGAGGGACCAGGGTGAGTGTGTGTACTGTACGTGCCCGAGCGTGCCAGTTTTTGAATGGCAATTACAAATCAGAAAAGAGAGCCAGAAAAGCCCCCGGGAAAAGGGAAAACCTAGGTAGGTGTGTCAAAAAGCGTATGTCTTTAGCTGATTCGAAGGTCTCTAGGGACCACGTTTAACTTTTTATGTAGGCGATATGTGAGCCGAGTCCTAGGTACACGTGTTACCATGTAGTACATATCTCTAGTTCAGAATTCAAACAAATAACATTGCTAAAAAAATCTGTAGGTGTAGCACAACGTAACAACAGGAATATGTATCAAATATTTTTTAATGTTTTTTTGCAGACGAGGGGCCACCGCTAACCATCAAAGAGCTCCGAACAGTCACTATTCTAAGAGAAATCCCGTTTGTGGTTCCGTTTGCCACGAGAGTCCTTATTTTCCAAGGATTACTTGTTAGGTAAGTTTACATATTAAATTCATAGTTTTTCTTTGCATTTGTATGAAATAAAATGAATATAACTACATATTCATTAGTTATCTCTGAATTTATCTGTAATGTAATAATTCCAGAGAAAAACACGACCACTGGTATGAGATGTCAAACTTCAATGAGGGACCTTCAATAAACATTAGCGTACGACGGACGCATCTGTATGAAGATGCTTTTGACAAACTCAGTCCTGACAATGGTAAGTCCATAAATTAGTATTACTGGTGTTTTTCTTTACCTCTAACGTTTAACTGATTACTCTGATTAGGTACTGATGAATATTTTGTCACTATCGTTGATTTTGGCCATTTGAGACTATATTCAAAGCTTGGTGGTTTTGGGTCCCCAGCTTAATCCATTCAAATCTTCTTTTTTCTGCTTTACAAAAGTCTACACCTGTTTTATTACCTCCATTGTAATTTATATTTTTATAATTTTGGTCAGCGAATGAAGGCAAATCTACAGAAGTCGACTTTGATCAGCTTTCATTTGCATTACTAATTCGTACACTACACTTGAGAAACGTTACAAATACTCCCGCTTTTAAAATAACAATGAAATTAATGAATAATGACGTAGCAATAGATACGCTGTACAATAATTTAAATTTTAACAATAGATATCCCATGAAATACGAGTATACACGGTCGGTTCATGTATTATATGTGTTTCCATGTACATTTGTTCTGAGGTTGTGCAATAAAGAGGATTTGTATTGTATTGTATTGTAGGTTTAATGCAAAGGTATATTTTACTCCGTATTTTGTTTTAGTATAAACTGAAAAGTTTTTAAAGTTCATAGATCGTGTCATTTACTAAGACGCTTGCCTTGACTCGTAATTTCATGTTATTAAAGGTTAGATTTGATAAATCTGCGGGTCATAGTGGATGGCACGAACTATATCCAGATGAAAATGCATTTCTAGGGATTTAGGAATATCCAACATCGTTGGGAATTTGTGTATAAATGATCATACAGAGCTTATAGTTTATGTCACTAATCGTATTCTTTTAATTTAATTAGAGAAATCGTTCGAACGTGTCTTTAGTCGCGCGAAAACAAGGTCGAGAAATGAATCAGATTTCTAAATTGACATACGATTGTTGTGCCTTGTGGGGTAGTAAGAGTATTATAATTTATGTATATTTATTCAATGGCGGAATCGTAGATGATCTACTCTACAGCTAAAGAAGAACTTGAAGTTATAAAGTATCGGTAAACAGCGCGGTGTATTGCTCCATTTGTTCCAGAGCCAGACATGAAGCTGAAGCTGCGCGTGCAGCTCATCAACCAGGCTGGTGCCGAGGAGGCGGGCGTCGACGGCGGCGGATTGTTTAGGGAATTCCTCTCAGAGCTACTCAAGTAAGATATATAATTTTCTGAAATTAGTTGAGTTTATTTTACATACATTGTTGCAATATGAATAGTGTTTGCTGATGGTCATGGACGTCATGGTACAATAAAACAAGTTATGTTCTTTCCAGTGTTGTCTAAAGTTACATTAGTCATATTGAAAAAAAAAAAGACGTGTATGATTTTGTAAATTCCTTTTTTATCCAAATCTAGCAGAATTGACGGCTGTTGTCCTGCCCGAAAGTTAATATTTCATATGAGTAAGGGCGTGTTTCACAATGTCCAAGTCTTTACTTGGACATTGTGAAACACGCCAACGATGACTTTATTCGTCAGATAAGTGGCAAATAGCTTATTCAGGACTTTTCCTAAATAAGCTATTTGCCACTTATCTGACGAATAAAGTCATCGTTGGCGTTTCACAATCTTCAAATAAGGTTAACTGGGAGATTTTTGTAGACATTTTTACCGGGCAGTCAATTTATTTGTCAACTATCCAATACTTGGACATTGCGAAACAGGCACTTATTGTGTTACTCTGTTCTGTGAAAAAATGTGACCGCGGCCGGTGAAACGTCCCAATTTGCCGCTTGCCATAAGGATGCCTTGGCAGGTTATTTGTATAAAGATACAAGCAAATCTCGTCCTTATGGCAAGCGACAAAGTAGGACGTTTTGCCGGCCGCTGCCACAAATATTCACACCAATATTGTAATTTCGGGTTTGAAAAGATAAAAAATTAGTTGAAATATTATATTTCTTAACCTATTATTTCCTTTCAGATCGGCGTTCGACCCCAACAGAGGCTTATTCAGATTGACGAAAGACAACATGCTGTATCCCAATCCCGGTGTACATTTACTGTACGACGATTTCCCCATGCATTACTATTTCGTTGGCCGAATGCTTGGAAAGGTAAAAGCTATGAATATAAAAATCTGTCCGCCAAATATATAGCCTAAGATTGAATGGGAACTCGGAGCTAAGTAGCTTTTTAGAAAAACTCTTTCTGAATGTTACCTTACATGCTAGCAAGAAACATTCCAAAATATACAGATTTATCTAATTTCCACTTACACTTCTGCACTGTCGACAATTATCAGTTATATTATATAACATACAAACTTTATTCTGACGACTGGTATTGTAATAGCGAGACATGTAGTTTCGAACTCATATTAGCCGCGTGAATTTTATTTATTTTTTCCAGTTTTTCATTGCTCACCAAATAAACAATTTCAATAACCTTAAATTTGCAGGCATTGTACGAGAACCTACTAGTGGAACTGCCGTTAGCCGAATTCTTCCTCGGGAAGCTGTGCTCGTCCCGCGAGCCCGACGTACACGCGCTGGCCTCTCTAGACCCGGCGCTGTACCGCGGCCTGCTCATGCTGAAGTCGCATCGGAGACAGGACGTGCCTGACTTGGGGCTGGACTTCACGATAGTCAGCGACGAGCTGGGGGAACAACGGGTGAGCAAACACCTAGACTTGTAGCACAATTGTATTACAGTTACTAAAGGACAAGAACACTCGACAGCTCTAATCAAAGGGTTCAAAGGAGCTTTTAGGGCTCAAAAGACACAAAACCTGCGCGGTGACTAGAATATTGACTGGACACTGTAAGTTGAACAAACACATGTTTCAAATTGGAAAGAAACAAGATGCGACATGCAGGTTCTGCCAGGAGTTAGAGGAGACTGCAATGCACATTCTCTGTTCCTGTGGACCACTAATGTCAAAAAGTACCTACTTAGGGCGGCATGTATTGCAACCCTATGAGGTCCAGAACATTACGGCCCAAAGAATCTGGAACTTCCTGGATTCCACAGGCATTAGTAATGAACTCTAAAGAGCCGTCATAATAGATCACTGCTTGGTCGACGTGGCATTCAAAGGCATGCAACACCCCAATAATAATAATAATAGGCGTAGGGATGTGACGACCCCATCGCCTGCTGGTTTTACCAGTGCAATCAGTCAACGCAGGGCAGCTTGTGGCGAGCTGTTTGGGAGTAGCGACCTCACGTACCTGTACCAGTTCTGTTACCCGCAAGGAGGGTGGGCGGGACAGGATTCTCTACCTTTGGCTTGCCTTAGCCGGCCGGCCAGAGTGGAGTCGTTAGAGCTATAAGCTCCAGGGGTGGAAGTGAAAAATTGCATAAGACGCGAGTTGGCACAGTGGCTGCCCACTGGGTAGAAAGCGGCGTACACCTCTCGACACCCCTGAGCCGCTCACACCGGTGTTGCCCTTGAGCCATCCTAGATGTCGCTTTTTGTGGGGGCCCATCTTGTGGGGGCGAGTCACCGTCTGCCGGAAATAAAATTGAATACCGTTTTATTAGGCAGGCGTCCGGTTTTTTATCCCATAGCCCAGTATTTAGTCCATCGCTTTCACCCAATAGCCCAGTTCGTTTTAGATTCCATCAACTCTCAAATAGTCCTTACACCCTGGCGGGTGCTGCCTCTGCGTGCGTCCCATGACGCGGGCAAGGGCAACATCCGCTAGGTGTACCCCTTACATTTCATTAAAGTGTCAAACGGGGCTCTACGTGTTGGCTTCGGCTCCGCGCACGCCTCCCAAAGGTCCGGAACACCATTGTTCCGTGATGGGAAAGACATAATAATACAGTTACTACGAATTCTTCCTCTGTAATCGCGCAAATAGTCCAACCATTTCATATGGTGATGTTAGCGTAACGTCGCATCCGTATACTATCCGTACCTTTTACATATTATGTAGGTTGCGACTCGGGTGCGAATTAATTATAACAATTTTCATCGTGTTAATTTTGTTACAGATAGAAGAATTAAAACCCGGCGGATCTAACATTCCAGTTACTTCTGAAAATAGGATAGAATACATTCATTTAGTAGCCGATTACAAATTAAACAGGTAAACCGCTGCAATATTTGTGAATACTATTTATTTAATGCATTTTAATAAATCATTTTTATTCCAATTCCTTTTGTAACTTACGAAAAATATTTTTTCTTATTCCTAGACAAATAAGGTCGCAGTGCAACGCATTCAAACGTGGTCTAACATCAGTAGTAAATGCGGAGTGGCTTCGAATGTTCTCATGCCGAGAACTTCAGCTGCTCATATCGGGCGCGGAGGTGCCAATAGACCTGGACGATCTGAGGGCGCACACGCAATATGCCGGTGAGATATCGCTCTTATTATCAGGCAGATAAGGTAGTTCGATAAGAACTGATGACGGTAGTGAATATGACAAAGAAAATTTGAGAAAGAGGTGAATTGTCAAACAAAACTTTGTAGCCACAGTAAAATTACTGCCATCTTTCGACACATGATTAAAACTTTTAGAACGCCATTTGACTTGATTTGTTAAATAACAAAAAATTGCGCCATCTAATAGATCAAAGGCCAAAGGTATGGCGGCATCATTTCGAGCGATGGTGCCACGAACTTTAGCCGATGCCCGGTTAATAATTTCAAATTATCTTTGCTACTAGTAAGTAATATAAAATGGAGCTACCTTTTTCCTTACGTTGCAAGTGCTCGACCTGCAGGATCGAATGGCGCACAAAATGTCGATTTAGTTGATTACTACTACGATTCTGATGTGCGTCTTCAACGATGTCACAATTAATAAGCTAAATGCGTTTATTGTTTTGGGCAGGTGGGTTCTCCGCGACGCACCCGACGGTGCAGTGGTTCTGGAAGGTGGTGGAAAACTTCGACGACGCGCAGCGGCGGCAGCTCCTCAAGTTTGTCACCAGCTGCTCGAGGCCACCGCTATTGGGTTTCAAGGTAGGCCTTAAAGATTCATTTTACAGTACATATGGTGCTACTTTATAGCACTAGTGCGAAAATTAGCATATTAAGTTACTGTGTCGAACATTTAAAGGGCCAACTGTAAAACGTTGTACGATACATGTGCGGATAGGTATTTTTCGCACTTTACCTTTAGATTAACGAAAGAAAAACTGACGACTAGATAAGCGCTAAGCTGAGCTAGTTTTATTTTTGCTGGCGTAGGTTTTCTCCTATAAGTTCTGGTCGGCAGTGTAAACACTGGACACTGGACCGTCAGCTATCAGCGATTGATATGTGAATTTATTTGGCACATGGCAGCTGTATCCACTCGTACGGACTGAATTGATTGGTTAACCTTTTGAAGGCCACGCCTATCGTACGCGGCGCGTAATCGTGAACCTTGTCGGTACGCATGAAGGTAGATATTGGGCTGTAGCCGCGCATGTCATATGACGTCTTTGGGGGTCAAAAGGTTAATAATTACCTTCATAAAATTGCCAGTATAAAGTAAACCCTAGATGACTTAACAATGACAATGGAAGTACCTTGCGATAACAGTTGATTCTTAATTCCCTAATAGCTGCTTACTTGCCAGCTGCAGTCGGACAGCTATTTAAATTTGAAACCTCTAGGTCGTTTTTTTCTGACAAAGTTAGATATGTATAGTTCGTGTCATCCACGATGACGCGCAGATTTGTCAAATCTAACCTTTAATAACATGATATTACTAGTCAAGTCACTCATTTTCCTAAATGACACGATCTATATAGTAGTTACTCCAGTCAAGGGATTAAAAATACATTTTGCTACAAGTAAGAACTCAAATATATACCTACTGACATGAGGGTATTCGTGTCCAGGACCTCCAGCCGCCGTTCTGCATCCAGTCAGCGGGCGCGTCGGACCGGCTGCCGTCGTCGTCCACCTGCATGAACCTGCTCAAGCTGCCCGAGTTCCACTCCGAGCAGCAGCTGCACGAGAAGCTGCTCTACGCCATACAGGCCGGCGCCGGCTTCGAGCTCAGCTAAAGTGAGTTACAACTCTATTATTCGCTCCGTGCATGACTGTGGCGCCCCCTAGTGGGGGTGGGATATATTGCCTATTTGACAGTTGGCAGCTGCCAAATAGTATCAGGAGGTCGTCCCATGAAAGTTCATATTTTCACCACGTCGTACGTTGGCGTCGTTAGTATTTCCCTAGCCATCAACTTCGCTCATAGTCAATAAAGCACCTCCGGCCTCCGTTCTGAATCCAATCAGCGGGCGCCTAGGTGTTAGAAATTTATCATAACTTCGAGTTGCTTTCAAAAAAAAAAGATTTTTATTTACCAGAAACAATTAATTGCAAGTACAATAAAAAATCAGGTAGAATTTACAAATATTTGTGCAGTTAAATTTACACCCCAAACGAGTATATTATTATCGTAGGCCTGTATTTGATGTATTACAAACGGAAGTCACTTTATCATCCTAAGGCCCTGCGTAGATACTATTTTTTGTACTGCAATCTATCTATTTTTAAACTTTTATAGAGTTAACTAAGCGTCACTTGCACCATCCCACTAACACGATAACTGCCTACCTACTTACCTATATAACTGCGATGTTAGGATAAATAAACTTATGAGCATTTTTTTTTTGTCAATGTCGAAACGTTCGTAAATTAATTCCATTACATTACAATACAATGGATATTTAATAAAAAAAATAAGAGAATTTCGAACCCCCGTCAATGTAAGTTTTTTATCCTTTATCAATGTAGGCAATGCTAATTGTTATTTGTTTTACAAGGGGCAAAATTGTTGTTTAACTCCTCGTGCTAATTTTGATACCCGAGCAAGCGAAAAGTTCGAAAAGTGGGTTCATAGGCACGTTTCGAGGGTTTCAAGGCACGAGGGTTAAACAAACTTGCTATGGAGTATCTAAAAATATAAATATACCCTATAAGTGACGTCCTGTCATATGATAATTGTACATTTGAATTTGGTAGATCGACCTGTATTATGCATAACATTACTTTCTGTTCATAAAAAAGTACTTTAACATATTTTTCTTTTCAGGTCCGAGAACAATATTGTATGCGTGCAAATAACTTAATGAATTATTTTGAAAGATTTTTCATGAATAGTACATCTAAATGTGATAATATTATATCTAATGACGTTCAGTGTCTTATTGTGTAAATAGTAAATGTTACCCGATCCATTCACTCACTTTATTTTAAGATCATGCATATATAATCTTACGATTGCAGTATGTTTGTTTTTTATGTTCCTATTTTATAATAAATATCTTGACATATAAAGAAATTGGTATCATCACACGAAGAAGCGGGTTTACTTATTTATATATTTATCTGGTTCTCGAAAAAGTGGCCCTTAAGCCATTCTTAACGATGCTCCAATACAAATTCGATGCGACGCTAATAGCATTATGGTTTTGGCTAGTAACGACTCTTCGATCATCGTTTTATGTGAAACTACTTCTACGTGTAAATATAATGGCAAAGCGCCGTATTTGTGTAAGTAGCTAGTCCGGATTGATACTGTTTTATTTGAAGTGTAAAAGGGAGTGATTATTATGAAATTTCGAATGCAATTGTACATAGTCATAACGGCTGTTTAGTTGAAGCAAAATTCTTGCACATAAAAAAAACGAGGCAATATGCATTACGTATGCTCATCGTATCAAAATCAAGACATCTTCAAAAATCGTGTTATGTTATAACTGTTGGTTTGTAGTTTTGTGTTCAATGTGGTGAGTAAAATTGCTGGACTTTTTGTGAATATATTGAATTGACGACGAAAGATACGGAATTTGTTTGTTTAATTAAAAGGTCAGCAGTCAGGTCAGTACTCTTGCTCAGTTACTGACTATCGTGGTCAAAAATAACGTGGTAACTCAAAGCCATATATATATACAGTGTGTCTCTAGCCATTGGACAAAGCCGAAATGTACATATGCATTAGGGTATTTAGAACCAGTGTACAAAGTATCATAACAACCGGTGTAGCGGTTTCGATGAAATTAACAAATTACCATTTTTTTCTTTGGAGCAGCCTGTATGTGTCAGTAGTTCCTAAGATAATATCCTCAAAGAACAGTATGAAACCTTCTTCGACCTTTTTGATTATCTTCTTTATTTATGACACTAATAAGCTTCTGACTTTTGAAAAATGTCATCATTATCAAATGTGTCGAACAAATTGTCAAAAACACTGCCAAAGATTAACACAGTGTGTTTCTTTTCGTTGTCGATTATTGCAAATAATTTTTGTTCGAAAAAAATAATTTTATAACTTTTGTTCTAATTAAAAAAATATTAACGTCAGAGCATTCCTGAGAAGTAACCCTACGTGGGATTTCAGGGTTTGTCCAATGGCTAAGGTCACCTGTATATAAACAGCAGAATCAAGTTGATCTCAGTTTTAACATCCATCAGTAGCAGTAGTTTCTAGGGTTTTGGCTTTTATTTAAAACCGAAAAAGTGGCCTAGAAGTTTGACTCAACTACACAGTCGTTAATTAGTTCAATGATTGGATATAATAGATGCATAGTTATATTTACCATGTCGGTCTGGTACCTGTATAATAATATTATATCCGTGACAATTTGTGTCAAATTTGCGTTATTATTTTAGATCATATATTTTAGTACCTATTTAATAAAGTCGTCGTACCCTTCACCCATGTTTTTTTTTACACAAATGCTTTTATGCAAAAAATGTACTTCACTATTTTAACAAATGGACACTGTTCCTGTTTCCTGTTCCATAGGAAGCTCAATAAAGCCCGATTTAGAAGGACTTGCAATATTCGATACATTGCTAACTACAGAGTACACAACGAAGTCAGCAAAAATATCTGCCACGATCTTATTTGTAGAGCCATAAGTGCGTGTCACATATTTTTGCGGACATCGAAGAGTATCATAGGTGACTGCAGGTATAATGAATCCAGTAGATTGACCAAATACCGTAATGTAACCAAAATCTAAATCGAGTTATTTGGGGTGTCTCAACCACATGGAAAGGACAACACTCTGTATTTAAGAATATACACCGTGTTTTTTTGATTTCCGTTAATTTCAAGGGTGCATTCTTGAGCTTAAATTAGTAACTTTCTCAAAGACACCGATATTCTAATGAACTCCATTCAGGAGATAATCAATAATTTATTTTTATCGTATAGGCCCTCACGAGCGTATACACTTGCCTTAGGGGCCTGTTTACATATTCATTAGTGTTTAGTACGAGTGTGTACATTTGCTACTAAACGTAAATATGTACTATCTTGGACGATTGATGTTCTAAATTATATTGAATATGTCATAGTTTTCAATTCTTTTGTTGAATTAAATGTAATGCCCTTGTTACAAAAACGCTATATGCAACATTTAATTACTTTTTATAAAAATAATATCAAAAATTATATATTTATTTAATTTTTAAATTAACTATGCCATTTAGTTTCCTTAAACGTACTTTCCCATACCCCGGAGTTAACGGAATTCAATAAAAACACGGTGTATAGGTATGTCGAGCTAGTCATGATCAGGTAATACTTACTTGCCGCTTTAGGATCGCTGGCGAACCCTTGGGGGGTACCAATATTGCCTGCTTGCACATCTCTCCCACATCCATAACTGAGAATATTCCTATATTATTTGAGTTTCACGTAAATTAAAACCAATTTCATAATCTACTCTTAGTAGCTCTACTGACGTTAGAAGTCTCGAAAATGATATATTTAAGTAATTTGTGTGAATTTTATTCATTAGGTTCAACATTTCATTCAGCTTAATCGTAACTTAAAAGTTGAAACTGGGGCACGGCTTACATACTTACCCCCTTATTCATAAACGTGTACTAAAGTTACGATGCCGCTAATAATCGTTTGTCTCTTTCCGACGTATTGGTATGATGGAAAGGGACAAACGATTATTAGCGGCAGCGTAACTTTAGTACACGCTTATGAATAAGGGGGTTACTGTTCATGTGACAGGAAACTTTTGCGGTCACCATCGCCAAGCGTCATTTAATAAAGAGTCGGCCGTAAACACGTAGGTATCAGCACATCGTAACGCGCTGTGAGCGAGTGTAAAGATAATCATGATAATAGCTCCGCTTGACGGACGATCGTATCGGGACCACCGGTTGAGACTCTGTGTTCGTCCCGCGGCAACGTCCTTGCTCTACGTGCAAGGTTTATCGCAGATGCGAAGGAATTTCGGTGCTGAATTTACAATTGGATATGGTAAAATAAATGTGGAAAAGTTTCGCCCATCAGGGAAGCTAAAAAAGCGTTGGTATGACAATATAATGTGGTTTGAAACCTTTAAGAAATGAGAATATTCCCATCTTAAATGCCCCGGTAACGCACTTTCAACCCCTCTGGTGTCGCAGGTGTCCATGGGCGGCGGTAATCGCTTACCACCAGGGCGATTCGTCTACTCGTTTCCCTCCTATATTATAAAAAAAAAGTCGGAGCAAAATTAAAGAGGCCTAGCCTACATCTAGAATTGGGATAAGTTAAAAAGAAGAGAATAAGGATATTCGTCAATTGCGCTCGAGTACGATTGGTACCAGTCAAGCTCGCCAATAATTCTCTTTTTCTAACGAACCTCGGTACATGTGCGGCATTAAAACTTAATGTAAGTACCTAAATATATTCACTTGAACGATATTTTAGTAAGAACAGCGAGTGCTAAGATCGTGGTGATAAGAGCTCGCGCGGACCGCATGACGGACGATGATAGTATTGTGATCAGGGTGCGTAGACAAGATGTAAATCGTTAACGCTCCGTAGCGAACGAAACGCAACTGTCTCTGTCGCATCAATACGGAGGAGTGATAGAGAGAGATAACTAAATACGCTATATATAGCGTGAACGATTGGCATTTTGTCTACGGACCCAATAGTGATTACTAGATGAGACCCAGTATGTCTTGTGGCAACGTCATTGTTTTACAACCTAAAATTATGAATATTACTTATAAGTAGGAGTAGGACATATTTAATATGTTATCGTGATATTATCCAAAAACTCCATTTCCGATCTTTTCGAAAATAGAATTATGTACAAGTTTCGTTGAGATTACCTATTACATTTAAAAGAGTGTACAGGTTTATAAAGGGTCGGCAAGGCACATGTAACATATATGGAGTTGCAGGCGTTGCGGTAACTGCTTACCATCAGGTGGGCCGCATGCTTGTTTGCTACCGTCATGATATATGTATAAAAAAAATTGGATATACTTTAACCGCACATACCAAAACTTGCCAAGACAAATGTAATTTTGATTTGTCACACACTTTAATTCGAAATCGAAAGGAAAAGGGTATCTTTTTAGGGTTTCGTAGTCACCTAGAAATCCTTATAGTTTCGCCATGTCCTTCTGTCTGTCCGTCCGCGGCTATGCTCCGTGACCGTTAGTGTTAGAAAGCTGCAATTTGGCATGGATTCATAAATCAAGCATGGCGACAGAACGGTAAAATAATAACTGTTAACTCCATACAAAATGACATTTTTTCAAAAAATATTTTTTGCTTGACCCAATAGGGTGGGGTATCGTTGGATAGGTCTTTTAAATAATAAGGGTCTCCAAAAATCATTTTTTGATAAAGTTTATATTTAAGGAAATAATCGCTCCAAAAAAATGCATCCGCTCTCCTCTAACTTTGAACCATGGTGGGTGCAAAAGATATGAAAAAATCGTAAAAGCTTAGTAAACAATTTCAATGAAAACTATAGCGAATATGATCGGTCTAGCCGTTTTTGAGTTATTGCAAAAATCTTCTGTTCTTAATAAAAAGGTACTGATACTCCCTTATGCATGATTTCTATAGTAATCTAAATTGTATTTTATTTTTCTTATTTAATGCATGTTAATTATAAGATGTAATGTTTTGAAAAGATGTGTCCCGCTTATTTTCTTGCCGGTCTATATTGGGATACCCTCCTCCAATTGAGGGGGGATTTAAATCTTCTCGGGTCAGAGGTGTAGGGTTAGAGCCGGTGTAGCTTTATTTGACGTTCATAAGCGCATTGTAATATGCCTACTTGAATAATAACCTATCTTTATAATGTACATGATATCAATTAATAGCCTTCGTTTGGCATATTCTGACAGAATGGTAACTACTAAACCCTTCACTGAGCATGGCCCGACATGCTCTTGGCCGATTTTTATTATAGGTCTCTGGGCGGCTAGAGGTTGTATCTACATTGAACATGTTGGATACGTAATGTCGTATCTACCTACTCCTCCTTGGATCGGTTTCCTCATCACTGAGGGTCGTGGCCACTTCTATGGAACAGCTTCTCTTTGACAATTTGCCCCCACCTCTTTCTGTCTGTCTGTGGCGTATGTACCATATGTACTGAAAAGGCATCAATATAAAAAGGCTATAAGTCTTATATTTTACATAAAACCGTTGAGTATGCAAAGTGAAACTTAAAACGACAGCATTTCATGAATAGTAAATTTAATCTTCGGATCGGTGAGGAATTTATTACGGAAGTTTATCACGGGATCAATCTAATGGGATTAGTATGGAGTAGGTCAACCTACGGCGGCGGTTACGTGCGGTACATGCTTGATATCGTGAGTTACGACTCGGGCGAAGGTGATCGAAACGATTGTCTTGGGATCACTGACATTATTAGGTAGGTATTACCTAGGTACCTACACGTTACGTCTAGTTGCACAAACCAACTCTTCTTCTTCTTTTAAAATATGGCTTCCATCAAATCTATGATGATTTTGCCAATGTCAAGTTTCGTTGTAAGTTTTAAGTGTGCTCGTAGAGCATGACGTTGTTCGGTAGTTGCTTTTAGTAAAGAGATAGCTGGACTTTACTAAAAGCCACGATGGATTGCCGGATGTTGATTAAAACATGGTTAAACGCGTTTCAAGATTAGTTTTTCATTAACTGTACACTTCCACGATAGTTTACTGCATAATAAGCTATCAATACTACACTTTGAACAACATAAATGAGCAAAACACAAAAAAATATTCTCGAGACGTCTTCGCCATCTTGAATCTCAACGACAACCCAAACCAACTCTATGATGATATCATAGTGACATATCGAATGACAAATGACCATGAGAGTATTATATCCTGTGGCAGTTTTGAAGACTACCTATATACGAAATACGATGGTCGCAGTAATGACAGTGGCTGTTACTTTCGATTTTGCGGTGTTAAACAGTGACTATTACCTTATAGACTGGGATATAAATTCAGAATTGTGACTGTGAGAAGCAAATAATGTAACAAGTTGATAAGTGAATTATATTAGGGTTTTGGCAAACGCTGAATGCGAAAATTGCTATTACCACTTCGAATAATTAATACTTTTCTCTCTCAAATTCAAGATGGTCGCCAGAAAAGAAATGAAATATGCATACCATGTGGGGTATCAAATGAAAGTGCGTCTTGAGTAGATTACAAATATATAACATGTTACCATATCAGCACTCACTGGTCAAGCATTAAAAAAAAAGAGATTGAAAAAATCAAGTTTAGGAGTCATAGACAGACAGACAGAAAAGTTTTATTTAACATCACAAATATCGCATTAGTACATTTGAACATAAAATCTTAAAACTACTAAAACAATTTAATACTCAGATGCGTTGACTGACATATAAACAGCGTGATGTTAAAAAGGGGCTCGACTCAAAATAAAGTTGCAGTAAATGTACTGCAACGCTGGTTTTCAGTCGGACCCTAGTAATAAAACCAAAACATAAGAAAACACATTTCAAAACAAAAACATTAAGACAAAACATTAGGAAAAGGAAGAGAAGAAAAAGTTAGATGGGTGTGTATGTGTATATGTGACGGAACGGAGTGCAATTTATAAAATTATTTGTGTACCTACTGTGTAGTTTTTGTATGTGCTTTAGTTTGTGTACAATATCATATTAGAGTATTTTAATAAAGCAATGTATAAAAAAAAATTATATATATAAGTTAGGATAGGATATATAGTTGAGTGTGAAGTGCATTTGCATTAAGAATATAGTTAATGAATTATGTTTGGCTGGGCTATTATTTTGCATTGCCGTAAATTAAAAACGACCAAATGAATTTCTGTTAAAACTTTTACTGATCACTTGGGATATCCTCTAGATTAACACGAGCAAATAATTAACCAGAAATATTAAAAAATAATAGATTCGCAACAATTTCAACTTTTTACTCATTTGTGCAATCAATACATTGACAGTACCTCGTGCAATCCATTCCAGCACCACGACACTTACATCGTTTTGTTTCACACTTTTCAAGTTTACACTTACAACGAATCAACTCTAAACAAGTTGTTGGTACTGAGCCAATAGTAGTCCAAATCGGTTTTAAGGCATTTGTCTAATCTTTTTCCCATCCAAATTACGTTGGGGCGGGGGCACCAAATTTTGCAATATGGGCATTTTCCCAAATAACAGTCTGCAGGTGAGCTCTTTGGATATACAGGTGTGCACACCTCTAAACAAGTTGTTGGTACTGAGCCAATAGTAGTCCATATCGGTTTTAAGGTATTTGTCTCATCTTTTTCCCATCCAAATTGCGTTGGGTCAGGAGCACCAAATTTTGCAATATGGGCATTTTCCCAAATAACAGTCTGCAGGTGAGCTCTTTGGATATACAGGTGTGCACACATCTAAACAAGTTGTTGGTACTGAGCCAATAGTAGTCGAAATCGGTTTTAAGGTATTTGTCTCATCTTTTTCCCATCCAAATTGCGTTGGGTCAGGAGCACCAAATTTTGCAACATGGGCATTTTCCCAAATAACAGTCTGCAGGTGAGCTCTTTGGATATACAGGTGTGCACACATCTAAACAAGTTGTTGGTACTGAGCCAATAGTAGTCCAAATCGGTTTTAAGGTATTTGTCTCATCTTTTTCCCATCCAAATTGCGTTGGGTCAGGAGCACCAAATTTTGCAATATGGGCATTTTCCCAAATAACAGTCTGCAGGTGAGCTCTTTGGATATACAGGTGTGCAGCGTCACTAGTGGGCGGTAAGGCCTCCGGTTTCTTTGTAATGCCAAAAAGACGATAGCGCGTTGTGTTGCAATCGCGCACGTCATTTCCTTTTAACTTGTATAGTTTTACAATGAAAACTTCTGCGTTTTTCTTGCATGTATCTGTTAAAGGTTCTGAACCAAACTTGTTAAGGAGCTTGAAGTGGCATTTGTCACCTATTTTGTTTAACCTCTATGTAAATGAGTTGATCGATGGCCTTAGCAGAACGCGTATTGGTTGTCACATGGGCGATAAGTGTTTTAATAACATTAGCTACGCGGACGATATGGTGCTGTTGGGGCCATCGATCAACTCTGTGAGGCAGTTGCTGAAACTTTGTGAGGGTTACGCTGAACAGCATGGTCTCAGATGTAACGCTACCAAAAGCGAGCTGGTAGTGTTCAAGGCCCGTAAATACTACGTGGAAGCTGTCCCTGAGATCATGTTGTGTGGTGTACCTCTAAAAGTAGTTGATAGGGTTAAATATCTTGGTCATATGCTCACCAGTGACCTGAGCGATGACCCGGATTTGGAAAGGTAGAGGAGAGCGATAAGCGATGATGCCCCTGTACGGGGCAATATGATCGCCGCAGATTCGCATGCTGTAGTAACGAAGTCAAATTGACACTTTTCAAGGCCTACTGTCAGACGTTCTACACGTGTAGTCTGTGGGTGAGATTTACACAGAGAGCCTACAACGCCATTCGCGTGCAATACAACAACATCCTCAGAATGTTGTTGAGGCTGCCAAGACATCCAGTCATCCCGTATGTTTGCAGAGGCGCGTACAGATGACTTTTTCGCCATCAGGCGAAAAAGAGTTGGATCACTGCTAAAACGTATGCGGGGCAGCAGCAACGACCTTCTGAGAGAGTTGGCGGAGCGCCTTGACCTTCCTCTAACTCGCTATTGTGTTGAAGTGGTGATTGGCAGGGCCAAATAGAGCAATTGTTTGCTTTGCTTGCCCCTGGCAATTGAAAAAATTACTATATCGTGTTATATATTTAGTTTTTTTTTTCTATATTTTTTTTGTATTATTCAACTAACATAGTTAATTATTAAGATCCTCTCTGTATGCCAAGTAGTATGAGATTCGGGGGTAAAACCGCGTGTCATATTAAGATCTTGGAAACGGCTCTAACGATAAATTAAGCGACAATTTTAAAAACACTAGAGCGGTATGGGAGATAGTTAATACATTGTGTGGCAATATGAGCCAATCAATTGAGGAAACCGTCTTACGTGCATTTTTTAAGTGCCATGAAAAAGAATTGTCAAGTAATTTTGCCAAAGAATTTCAGCGAAACGTAGAATCCATCACACAAACGTGCAATTAAGCCGCTATTAAATGAGTCAACTTACTGCAATAAACCAAATATAGCCATGCGACTATAAAAATTTCAAACGAAACTACAAAAAAAATCATAAATAAACTTAATAAAAACAAAAGCCCGGGATAGACTTAAAATATATTACTAATGAAATTGCCCCCTTGATTACGCATTTAATTAATACATCCATAGCTACTTGTATTTACCCCAATCCATTAAAAATAGGTACGATTCGGCCGGTATATAAAAAAGGATCAAAAAATGATTATAACAACTACAGACCCATTACAATTCTTTCAAGTATTGACAATATAATAGAGCGCTATATAGGAGACAAAGTTAATTCGTTTTTACAAGATAATAACATAATAAATAAAAAACAATACGGTTTTCAAAGAAACAAAAGTACCACTCAATTACTAAGCCAATTCAGTAATGAGATAAACGGACATTTAAATATGAAACGGCATGTAATAGTTATTTTCATCTACTTCAGTAAAGCTTTCGATTTATTAATGCATAATACGCTATATAGGAAACTCGAACAGAATGGCATACAGGGCCCCCTACTAGAATGGTTTAAAAGCTACCACAGCAACCGGTATACCGCAGTAAGACTAGGAAATTCATATAGTGACATGTTAAAAACATCGAAGGGAACGGCACAGGGGTCAATAATTGGCCCGACCGAATACCTTTTGTATGTCAATGACATGTGCAATACAGTTGGAGAGGACTATGTTATCAATTTGCAGACGACACTTGCATAGTAGTCTCGGATAGGGACTTAAAGACTGCCGAACGTAAAATACAGGATATATTCGACACCTTGTGTAAATGGTCGCATGACGTAGGGCTAGTCCTAAATACAAATAAAACGAAGGCTATGCACATATGTTCTTCTCAAAATAAATCAATACACAACCCCGCTATAAAAGCACACGTACATAGCTGTCTCCACTTGCAATGCGATAATTGTGACTGCCCTTCTATCGATTTTGTAGAGGAACATATGTACATTGGTCTTTTAATTGACTGTAGATTTAATTGGCAACCGCATATTGAACACGTAAGTAATAAACTTAGATCAGTATTGGGACGTCTAACTATTCTGAAACATAAATTACCGTACAACACATTGAGAATGTTATACCTAGCTCTGGCTGAATCGGTAATACGGTACGGTATCAGCAGCTACGGACGATCGTATAAAACTAATCTTTCTAATATCTACAACCTACAGAGAACTATTCTAAAAACAATAGTTCCGAAAAATATAAAAGTAGCATGTAACAATAACTACTCAAACCTCTTTGAACACTGTAAGGTGCTTCCCGTACAAAATATAGTTAAATTGTCCATTCTTAAAGAAGAAGGGGTGAGCATACCGCTGCGCGGTCGCGGCCACAGATCGCGCCCACTGGATGTTTCTGCCGCCAACACCATCGGTGCTACTACTACCGAGGATATAGCTTACTTTTATATAGCATGTACTTACATTCCGCACGGTTCCCGCCATCAGAACTTACTTTCATCGTTCTATGACAGAACCAGCGATATTATACATTCCAATCCTAATGATATTTTTTTGATACTGGGTGACTTCAACGTGACTCGGGCTCACTGGTATTACGACGAGGATATCGTTGGTATGAGCTTAGCGGCATGTAATGATGTCTTAGTCTCGTTAACTAGCGATTTTATGAGTTTATCTTTATTATCACAGTTCAACTCTGAATTTAATGCTAATGATCGAATATTAGACCTCGTATTTTGTAGCGAGAACTGTCATGTTATGGATTGTACGCACCCACTCGTGCCACAAGATGATCATCACAAGGCACTTTGCATCGATCTACCTTTAAAAATCAATACAACTTCTAAAAAAATGTTTTTTAATGCCGATTTCGATAGTATTCGAGTAGGTCTTAAGTCTGTAGACTGGGATACTATGTTTTCTTCCATGCATGACGTGGAGACTAGAGTATTATTTTTTTACGAAATCCTTAATGACTTAATTGATAAGTACGTGCCTACGCGAAACCTCACAGATGTCCATAAGTATCCACCGTGGTATAATCGTCCTCTCATAAAGCTGAGTAACGAAAAACGTAAGTATCATAAAAAATTGAAGACTTACGGTAACCTTAAAGACTATCATATTTTTTCAAAACTTAGGTCACGACTTAAAAAAAATGGAACGTGACTGTTATTTATCTTTTAACACGAAAGCAGAATTAAGAATAGCCGAACATCCAAAATATTTTTGGTCATTTGTCAAATCAAAAAAGAACACTGGTGGATATCCCCAAAAAATGACTTATAAGGATCAAACTTTCACTGATGGATTTGAAATATGTGATACTTTTAATAAACATTTTCAATCAGTTTTTGTGACACCTACCCCTAATTGTAATAATTATAACTCCAGTGATTCGTTCTCAGATTTTAAAATTGACATAAACACCATCACATTCACCGATGATATGATACTAAAAGAACTACGGAATGTCAATATTAACAAGGGAGCTGGCCCCGATGGGATTCACCCGGTGTTGATTTCGCGATGTGCCGACGAGCTACTAAAACCCATATCCAGTATATTTAACCTATCTATTAGGACGGGTGTCTTCCCTAGTGATTGGAAAAAGGCTCTAATCACACCTATACCTAAGAATGCTCAAAAAGAGTTAATAACCCAATACAGACCAATTTCCAAATTATGTACTCTAGGCAAAATACTTGAAAAAATGGTTACTCACCAACTATCTTACGTCGTGCGTCATCACGTAACTGAAAATCAGCATGGCTTCATAAAATCCCGCAGTGTAGAAACAAATTTACTAACTTTTACTGATCATTTACTTCAAGTTATGGATGTTAATGGCCAAGTTGATGTCGTTTATACCGATTTTTCTAAGGCTTTCGACAAAATCAACCATGATCTCTTGCTCACGAAGCTTTATAGACTCGGTGTGCATGGTAGTTTATTAAGGTGGATTGAATCATACATTCGAAATCGAAGCCAAGCCGTATGCATGAAAGGTTATTGCTCAAATTACCTTAAAATCCCATCTGGCGTCCCCCAAGGATCCCATCTCGGGCCTGTACTATTTTCTCTTTATATAAATGACATAGGAGACATTATTAAGTATAGTCAACATCTATTGTACGCAGATGATACTAAACTATACAGAACTATTAAATGTATTGATGATTGCCACAAATTACAATCTGACCTAGAGGCATTATCGTTGTACTGTTCCACAAATCAATTGTTTCTGAATGCAGATAAGTGTAATGTGATAACATATTCTAGAAAAATGTCTCCTATTCAACACAACTACAGGCTTTGTGGTAATCTCCTTAACCGTGTTAACCAAATCCGCGACTTAGGTATTATTCTCGATGACAGATTAACTTTTATATCACATATTGATAGCATAATAAAACGAGCATTTAGGAGTCTAGGATTTATAAATAGAATTACAAAACCATTCAATAAAATTATCACCCTTAAAATCCTTTATTTTGCTTTCGTTAGATCTATTCTAGACTTCGGTTGTGTAATCTGGAGTCCGTATTATAAACACCATATCGATCGTATCGAAAAAGTGCAAAGAAAATTTATTAAAATACTAAATTATCGACACAATCGTCCTAACGACCATTATGTCCATTCTTTAACATATTACAAACTCACAAGTCTTGCAAACCGCCGTAAGCTGTTCGATATATCCTTCCTTTATAAAATTATCAATAACGAAGTTGATTGCCCATTATTACTCTCAAAATTAAACTTCATCACTAAAGCCAGACTTCCCGCTCGCCCCAACCGTAACCTTCATATGTTCGTACCACCCATCCGTCGAAAGAACTACACTAGAAACAGTTTTATTCCCCGTACTATGTATCTTTACAACAGAGAATTCAACGAAATAGACCTTTTTAATACCACTCTTACAGGATTGAAAAAAAAATTTATTAATAAATTCACAAGTCACGAATGATAAAATAATAATGTATAATGTACCAATAACACGCTTAGATATTAAGTAGGTAGTAAACAATTACGAGGGTGAACGTCCTAGTGCTTGGCATGTCACTGTCACTTATACTGCTAATGAATTATGTTTAATGGTGCCATTTACTGGGACAGTGGTCAGCGCTTGAACGTTTCCCTTCTTTCAATTTCATCTTCTTCTCATAGTTAAGTTAGTTCAGGTCCATTGCAACAAAATTAATAACTATAATCTATAACGTTTTCGGCACTGTATTGTCAATATTATATGTAATATAAGACAAATGTAACTCTTCTGTAATGACTGTTTGTGCCAAAATAAAGAGAAAAAAAAAAAAAAAAAAAAAGAACACCTACACATAGATAAATTAAATGAATATCACAGAAACAATAGATTAAGAAGTATCCCTAATGCACCTAGATTCATCCTACCATCATATAATAATGTATACGGAACGAGAACTAATAATTTCATACTTACGAAAATAATAAATAGCCTTCCGAAACACATACAAGATTTATACCTATCTAACTCTAAATCAATTAAAAAAGTTAAACATTATTTCATATCAAATAATTACGACTATATTTTGTAAACATATATTTGCTTTGTTATATAAATTAGTTTAATAAGTCCGAACCCTTGCTGTAATTAAGCCATTCATGACTTTAGCAGTAAGTAAACATGAAACTCTGCGAATCTTTTTTAAAACTAATTGGAACTTTAATAAAAAAAAATAAAGATTTCGATTGAATTTTGTATGTGGGGGTTTTCGGCGGCGAGAAATCATTTTAGAAAAATGCGCGTTTTTGAATAAACACAAAAAAATTACCGCTTTAAAGAAAAAAAAAATTTTAGCTGCCATCTTGGATTTCAGGCACAATACAAGGAGTAATATGTCGAAATGCTAATAGCAATTTTTAGATTCAGCGATGTGCAAAACCCCGGAAAATGTCTCTTAGCAACTTGTTACATCGTTTGCTTCTCACCATGAAAAATAAAAGGAATTCCGTATTTGTATCCCAGTCTATTACCTATAACTTGGATGATTCCGCCCATCATATTACCAATGCCCGTATTTTGTTGTCTAACAAGAAACATAAATCGGTGTGATAATCGCCAAGTTAATAGTGCTGGTAGGTGCAAAAACCGGGAACTGAACCATCTCAGCCATTTGGCCTAAGTCGTTTTGAGCCAAGTGTCGAAATCAGAGAATCATTAGATTATTGACCCGGCTATTTAAATAGTTCAGCTACTGCTTACTTCCATTTAATTAGTATATGCCACTTACGTAGGTATCAATAAAATGTATTAGTTATCCTTCATTTAAAAATTACGCATGGTCGTCACAAGAACATAAGTAGAATATTCTACTCTTATCTTTACATGTCTTGTTTATTTGTGTATTTATTTATGATTACGTATGTTTTGACGTTCCATTTATTACTGGAGTACGCAAGAAAATACCTTTTTTAAAAAGAAGTCTTTATCCATCGTGTATCCAAGATTAATTATGGAAAAAAAAACAATGTTTCGTTACAACATCCACTTAAAAATCTTTGGCCAGATACCTATACCTATACCAGGGCTGTAACCGCGAAAATCGAAGTTCGTCAATTGCGGGCATTTTTCTCTGTCACTCTAATTATGTCTTAGTGAGAGTAAAAGAGAAAGATCCCCACAATTTGCGAATTTCGGTTTTCGCGGTAGGCCCACAGGTGTATGTATCAGTCCAAACATTTTTAAGTCGTTATTACCTACAACTTGAATCTCGAGTGTTTAGTCTTAAAAGTAGCTTGCCATTTTGTATTCCTCGTATTTAAGGCCCAATGTGCATTACAATATACACTTATATACACTTCGTTTCCATCTAATTAATTAAAATGGAGTTTACAGAAATTGCAAAGAATGTAATAGTTATTTGTTTTAAATTGGGGGTTTAAATATTGATACCCGAGTCGAGTGAAACACAAAAAAATTTACATACCAACGCCACTACCCGCTACCCGCTAGGCCAGGGGCCCATTATTAGTCCCCGAACTGTCAAGTCGTTTGGGTTACCATGGCAACACACTAATAATATGAGACTAACACCGTTCGAGAAATGGGCCCCTAGCCTAGGAGTTGACAAATATGCACGTCATCGTGGATGACACTAACTATACAACATGGTTTGAATTAAAAAAAGGAAAATTTTGTTACTTTTACTAAATAAAGACATTTAAACTGCCGCAATATAATTAAATAACCTGGTATAATAGAGTAGGTACTAAAACTACCGGTTACATTTGAGCCTATAATGGCCCAGACTACTGACTCATAAAACAGATTTCGTTATGCAATCAAACTCTTAATGACCAGAATAATCTGAAAGGCACGCATTTATTTCGGTTAGGACTCTGTAAGGACGTTTTCTATTTATAAACACGGCCAGAGAAGCTAGCTTGTAATGAACGCGATCATTCATGAAGATTGAAGAGCCGATACGGATTCAATTAAAGATTTATTGCCAATACACATGTTAACGAGCCCCTAGCCCGGCTCATTTACCTCGGCCATACAATGTTTAATAAATTGTGCGTCTAATACGTAACCGTGAACTTGGAGGTTGCGGTGATCAATAACAGGCATTAATATCGGCTTAGGTGCATTCATCGGGAGGGAGTATGAGGCCAGTCGCCGCCATTAGCGGCTGGACAGTTGCAATCAATCAACGCTGATGAATGAGGTTCGCGGGACAGCCGCGGCGGCCGCCACCCGCGGTAGCGCGCCGTTTATGCGCTTTTAATATGGCTTACCCACCTACTTAGTACGAGTACATAACATTACTGATCTGACACTGGCATGAATAATAATCAAGCTACTTACTCGTACGAACTAAAGAAGAGGCGAAGTACCGTCACGCTCCGTGATTGCTGAGCCATTTAGGGTCCTAGCTAAATTGGTTGATCAATACGTAAGTATTAGCGTAATCTAGGGAATATCGAACCCTACGTGGCTCAATAACCACGGAGCGTGACTGTACCTTAAGTCTAGCAAAATAAAGGGGAAGACAAACCTCAGTGAAGTCCCCAAATTGAATAACCAGTTGCGCAGAAAAGTAATCATGAGGGTGCATATTAAGTTGCTAACTTTTAAGCAAGTTAGCTTAGCGTTGCCGTTCTTTATCATTAATCAATCAGCTTTAGCTGAAGCCGATTTTACTTGACGTCATTCAAACCATTCTCGTTTTATACAGCATAATAATCATTACCGGGTGCTTTTGTAACCATTGACAATTACTTAACGTCTCATAAATTACAGTTAATCACCAATGAAAACTGATTGACCAATTGTGGCACCACAAAACTCCGACCCGGCAATAAATATCAAATTTCAAAAGTACTTATAAAAAAGCCCACGCAAATCGACTGTTACCTTAATAAAGTGCCGGATAAAGAACCGTTTTCCGGTCCTGGAGAGTCGTGGAACCGTGTGATGAAACGCATAACTCTTCTTTAGTGGCCTTTAGGCTGGCCTACGATTGAAAGAGTTTGTAGACGTCGTGATGAAGTATGGGGCTGACAGCCGTGAGTCACCGGCCACCGAGCTAGCGCTCAATTATGTATTGAAAATGTCGTAAAAACAAGAAATTCTAAAGTTCATAGGATCTTTTGGAATAGCTTCTGCTACGTTCAATAGCAATGGAAGATTAAACGACGGCCCATCCGACCGTAATGTGAATCAAATGACCGCCCCACATAACTATTAATAATATGAATGCGAACTACGTTTAAATATGAATAACACGCCTGGATTATTATGTTATGGCACCTAAAATTAGATACAAATTAGTTCGCACTTCAGCGGGCTCAGTATTCTTGCTATTCATAAATAAATGTCTTTCTGACAAACGCTTCGCTTCGTAAGATAAACTGACATTTAACCATATTCAGAGCGATATCTTCGCTCTGAATATGGTTGGATTGGTCACAGGTTCAAATTGATCTCTGAAGATTTCTAGATTAAAACTTCAGTATCATGTAGTCCACCCACAGCCACACTTTGGACTTAATGTAGGTAATCGTTACACGAATAACAAATTTGATGAAGCCTGATGTCGGTAATCCTCTCGTGAAAATCGTTAAAATCTAGTCATCAATATTCACAGCGCGGTCAACTTAAGTCTAGCCGTCGTAAAGATTCCTTCTAATGGTTAGTGTTTTGACTTACCAACGTTAGCTACATCACAATGAGAATTCGGCAAGCAATAGATACATAGCTCATGAAAGCGTTGTGGCCTGGTTGTGGCCAGGATTATCTGGGGGCACGGCCGTGGCCTTGCTAAGACGAGACAAAGGGCAAAAGGCAGTTTATATTTTACATCATAAGAGGTTTAGGCTTAATCATAGTTGAGTACTATGTGTTATTAATATAATGGAAGTAACTGAAGTTCGATATCCTGGCGTAATAATTGATAGTGAACTTAAATTTAATACTCATGCTATAGTTTAAAAAAGCTGCACTATGCTTGGATTTCTTAAAAGAAATTCCACTGGATTTAAGGAACCGCAAACTAAAATTATGGACCAATTAAAAAAACTTTTTTTTTTTGCTTAGGGGGTATATTTGCCATGGACATAATCTTCCTCTCTACGGCCTATAGCTTTGCAATAAGCATTTGTATGTACATAGTTATATATAATAAGCATTTGTATGTACATAGTTAATAATGTCTTTTACTTTAAAAAAACCGGACAAGTGCGAGTTTGACTCGCCCACCGAGGTACTTTTTCTGTACTTTTTAGTATTTGTTGTTATAGCGGCAACAGAAATACATCATCTGTGAAAATTTCAACTGTCTAGCTATCACGGTTCATGAGATACAGCCTGGTGACAGACGGACGGACAGCGGAGTCTTAGTAATAGGGTCCCGTTTTACCCTTTGGGTACGGAACCCTAAAAAATAAAGTAAGTACATTAAAACAATAATTAATAACACCCTTTGGGACCCCACAAATATAAAAATATTAAATCATTAACGTAAGGCTATTTTGACGACCACTTGGCAAGCTAGCGACGTATTAAATGTAAAATGTAATACAATCCAGGGGGGCGATACTTAGAAATGTGGTTAACATTAGTAAAGATGGCGGCGATTTCTTCTAAGACCTCGTTCCCACTATATCGTCTGTCGGGACGATTTTTTATCGTGTGTCGTAGCGGCAGAACATTTTATATGAAACTATTCACACTCGTCCGACAACGATTATGTGTCGGATCCGACATAAAATATTGTCAGCTCTCCGTCCGGAAAAAAATCGTGTCAGATGTCGGGCCGACCCCGCCCGCGCCGCACCCCCTGTGCCTCCCGCGCGTCGCTGCCGCTCGCTGATCGCATCGCGCATACACATTTTGGCGCGCAAGCAGAGTTGTTGCGTTTTTCTTCGTAATGGCTGTACTAAATATAAGTCTTAAAGTTACATCTTTCCCTCAGAATTGGGTGCACCCAATATCTTCTATCTTTAGCTGTCTTTCGTTTCCTCCGCAAATAATACATCACAACAAAAGCATCGTCGACGTCCATCGTGTACAGAAGCCTCGTTTGACTGTCGTTAAAATGGCACCAGCTGCGGTCGTCGCCGACAGCCGACTAGTGTGAACAGAACAGATGCGCCGACATCCGATTAAAAATCGTCCCGACAGACTACTAGTGTGAACAGAGGCGCCGACACCCGATTAAAAATCGTCGCGGTAGACGACATAGTGGGAATGAGCTCTAATGGGATCCGATAACGGATGCATAGCTGAATGTGCAAGTCGCAAAATGTGCAGGTTAGGTAAAATGAGCAAATCGCAAAATGTGCAGATCTCACAATGAGCAAACAGCAAAATGTGCAGATCTCATAATGGGCAAATCGCAAAATGTGCAGATCTCATAATGGGCAGATCGCAAAATGTTCAGTTCTCATAATGGGCAGATCGCAAAATGTGCAGATCTCACAATGGGCAGATCGCAAAATGTGCAAGCAGATAATAATATAACTAACTATTAACTAACAACTGTCCCTTCCTATCGTATTGCTATGGCTACCGTGTTGGTTACAAATTAACGTTGATTAAATATTCAGATGTCCTTGTTTATTCTATTATTTTCTTCGCGTATTTTATATAATATATTCACCTATCATAGATTATTCTTTTTAACCAATGACTACTTTTAGAAAAGGACAGTGGTCTCTTTTGCTCTCTTTTTCGGCACGTTTTCCTCCTTCAACCCTGTCAAATGAAAATGGACCTTAGTGTGTTTTAATAGAGTGCTCTTATTAACATTTTTGACAGTTAATCTTCCTCCGTATGGAAAAACTTCTTATTTTAAAGTCGTACTAACA
Organism: Cydia pomonella; assembly: GCF_033807575.1. Classification (NCBI taxonomy): domain Eukaryota; kingdom Metazoa; phylum Arthropoda; class Insecta; order Lepidoptera; family Tortricidae; genus Cydia; species Cydia pomonella. The sequence goes on along the minus strand of NC_084708.1, from coordinate 18,125,979 downwards.
ACTACACGGGCCCGCCAAGAATCGTTTCCTCTAGGACAAGGTTAAGGTCCAGGTTAAGTTCACGTCCGGATCTGCGGTATCGGCTCTACTCGGGTATTGAACACCCGTGACCCGCCCGGATGAAGAGAATTCAAGAAGACTTCTCATTCTCATCTACGAGTACAGTGTGATCTGCACATATTGCGACCTGCACATTTTACGAATTGCACATTTTGCGACCTGCACATTTTACGATTTGCACATTTTGCGACGTGCACATTTTACGATTTATACATTTTGTGACCTACTCGTTTTACGATTTGCACATTTTGCGACCTGCTCTTTTTACGATCTACACCTTCTGCGATTTGCATTAGTGCACATTTTGCGACTTGCACATTCAGCTATGCATCCTTATTCACGGCCCCCGAAATACGTTTGCGTAAAGTGGACTACCGATTGTATAAACTACATCACCAGATGTCACTATAAAATTGGTACCATTTAAAGGCATGAATACTACATTAAGAAGGTTGCTTATACCTCGTATGTCAAGACCTATCTTTATTGATAATGTTGTTACCTAGCAACTGTTGTTTACTGTCAAATAAATGTAAACAGAGATATGATTGATATGAACTTATTATTTCTCTATTAATTTTAAAGTGCAGAGCAGAGCATAGTAAAATCGGAGCAAGCATTAAACACGAGTCAAATTCAAATAGGGAAATTAGAATCCCTATAATTCTAGTGTTACAAAACCTGGAGGTTTAAAAAGTTAAGTGTTTAAGACAACGTCGAGAAGTTTAGATATTTTCGAAGGTAAGAAGAAAATACCAAGTTAACAGCACTACTCTTACAGGTGGAAGCTAAGTTTTGTAATATATATAAAAATGAAATTTGGCCATGTTATGAAGATAGCTTTGATAGTAAACTTTTAAACATTACAGTATGCACAAAATCTATCAATAATAATACAGATTTTCTATGTTTCTTGTCACAAATTCCCGATTATTACAAAGTATACATCGATGGTAGTAAAGCAGATTCCCATGTTCGAAGTGCAGTGTATGATCCTCAAACTAAATTTGTACAGAGCTTTAGGTTGCATGATGTATGTTCCATATTTACGGCTGAAGCATATGCTGTATTTGAAGCCCTGAAAGTTATAACCAGAGTGTCAGAATATAAACATTTCTTTATTTTCACTGATTCACTTAGCTTAATTTATGCATTACAGAATAATCAATTGCATTATGAAGATAATTTCATTTTGTACAAAAATATCTTATCACTATTTAAAAATAATAATGTAAATATAAATTTTATGTGGATTCCATCCCATACTGGTATAACAGGGAATTAAGTTGCAGACAAAGCTGCTTATTTAGGTATTAATGAATAAGATGAAAGATGTAGTACTAGAATTCCACTAACTGATTGTCAAGCTTCTGTGAAAACTGATGTTGCTAAGATGTGGATAGATTTCTGGACCAAAGACAGAGAGATAAAAGGAAGATGGTACGCTAGTATTCAAACTGACTTACCTGGAAAGCCTTGGTATGAGAAGATTAAGACGGGAAGACGTAGCTTTATTACCACCATCAATAGATTGCGGTTTGGTCACAACTGTGCACCAGCGCACTGACATGATGATGTGAGGACATGTACCATCGGCTATAAATGAAAATCTGGCTAGATTTTCATTTATAGCCGATGGTACATGTCCTCACTGCCAGAATGGTAGCGTTGCAGATGTTGAACACCTTATATTTAAATGCCAAGTGTTTTCATTTGAAAGACTAATCCTTGCAAGTGAATTAAGTGAAGTGTTTAATAATAATGTCCCCCGCCGCCTCACCGACATTCTTAAAAACGTTAACAGTTACGTTCCGTTATACAAGTATATTAAAAACACAGTGTTGAAGATTTAAAGTGAAGTGTTTTAAGTTTTAACAAAAGTGCATTCTCTGACATAAAACTCTTTAAATAATGTGTTTTGAACAAAACAAAGACTTGGTTTAAAGGACTCGCATCCAGGCCATACTGTAAAAAAAAAAAAAAGAAAATACCATCTTCCTTAGCGCTCATGTAGCGATGAAAACCAGTGATGATTATTTTAATTTTTGATTACGACAAACACTCTGCCAAGATTTGTGCAATTTGATTCCGCTAAGTTAGACGAGATAGAGTGCATCTATGGAGGTACGTGCGTAGACAAGACATACATCCTAGGCCTGAAATTCATTAGTACAAGAAGGACCCGAACCACGACATCATTCATTACTCATGTGTTTATTTTAAAGAATATCTGGAGCGAATTGTTTATGGAGCTAGAGAGCGAGACGAAATTACCAGGAATTCTCCTAATGTGCACTTTACCTGTCCTCACTTTACCTCCGGAATATCTTGAATTCAAGTCCAGTTGAATGTTAAGGTCAAGGAAGAAACGCTCAGTTGAGAACTAGGCAAGTTAGTTATGCGCACATGAAAGAGTTCCAAGTCAGAGTGAGACACAAGTCATAGAAGACAGAGATAATGCAGCTTTGTACACAAAGATGAACAAACAAGTAAAAAGAAGAACAATTCAAGTACTTACAACACCTAGTCTATTACTATCTTGTATACCAAATTGAAAGCAATAAACATAATTGTACTTGCTTTAGTATATAGTATGTCTTTTTCGGATTCCATTCTTTTAAAACCTTTCTACATAATATTAGGTCTACTTAGGCGGTTTACAAGTTAATGTTTTGTTTGATATCTTCTAAACAAAAAAACTATCAAAGTTACAAGAAATCAAACAAAAAATTCACTTGTATACGGCTCAAGTAGACCTAATATTATATAGTACGAAAGTACCTACACATATGGATGCATTTGTAGATATGCACGCACAACTTAGGTACATAGCTAGTTTCGTGAGAGTCAGAATCGCGGGTGTACAGTCAAGGTATTATATATGGATACGGACAAAGTGACAAAAATATGTACACACTACCTTAATATATAGGCAATTAAGGTCGTGTATACAATATTTTGGCACTTTGTCCGTATCAATATTTAATACCTTGACTGTACCTAAATAAAATCAAATGAAAAGCATACCATATTTTTGTACCTAATCTGTACTATTTAGTACCTCCTTTAAAAATAAAATGACTCGTATTATAATTGAATATGAAGGTACAAAAAAGGTACAAAAATTTGGCTTTTATAGAATTTATCAATAACCACGGGAACATAGCGTAATAAAGTACACCCGCGATTCTGACTCTCACCTAGTTTCGGATACAAAATAGAGATAGCGCTTTGAAATTAGTTTCCTTAAAATGCTTCAAGAGGGCTCTCTTTTCCTATATACTTAATTTACTCTTTGATACAATCCCTTAAATATGTACTTTTCTGAGTTCTTGGCAATGTACTAAATATAGGTAATAAATACATAATAGTGTTACGTTTGTTTCTCTGTAGTTAATGTTTTCAAATACTAACTTTATGTAAATCTTTGTCTACTCACAGATAGTGAATGCAACAAAATGCAAATTATGCAAAAACATATATAAATCTAAGAAACAGGTGCAAAACTTACGAAACCAACGACATCAGAACCCCTAGTGTAAATTTATTCGATAGCGTGACGTGACGTACGCGTTTGCGTTAAGTCTCATTTTGTATAGGATTTAGAAACAGCGCGCAAATCGGGACGTTTTGGAAACTCAAAATCCCATACAAAATGAGACTTAACGCAAACGCGTACGTCACGTTTCGCTGTCGAATAAATGTACACTAGGGGTACTGTTGTTTATATGGCGCCAATGGCGCCATGTTGATAATTACAAATGAATTTACAATGACATTTGTGTGCATCATTTTTAGGGTTCCGTAGCCAAATGGCAAAAAACGGAACCCTTATAGATTCGTCATGTCCGTCTGTCTGTCCGATTATGTCACCGCCACTTTTTTACGAGTATAATAAAGGAGGGTAAATAGCTCGACATATTTATTTAGGGGCAGAATTATGTTAGGTAGTAAAGTGAAGCTGCTACATTTTTAAATATTCTGTGTAGGTATCACGGGTGTTAGGTACAATGTATATTTGATGTAGATGTACTTCAGGAAATAGAAAATAAAAATGTTACATCGCTAAAAGTAGCAGGTAAGTCAGTTGCACCGGGATTAACCTTTGCCGATCCGGGTTATCCGCCTTTTCATCGCTTTTTCGCAAACGGATACGGTTACTGTTTTCATTAATTCTCTAATTCTATTATATCTGCACATACGGCGATAGCACCTAAAAATATACTCGTATCATGTATCGTGTCATGCGTCTCCCTTCTGCATGTTATTTGTTCAAATAATTATCCAGAAATGTGTGGGTTTATTGTATAAATATGCAATACGATATATCAACATTTATGGAAAATTATTTGAGTAGGTTGCTTCAGAAAACACGTTATAGGAACAATATTAGCAATAACGCCAATAACACATACCTATTTTGGCATGAAATTATTAAATGTGTTGAATTTTGTATAAAATAGGTTATGAGGAACGCTAAAATGACACAATATATAATATATGTTCCTTAAAACAATGAATTTTTTTTCGTATTTCGCGTCGTTTTTACCGTCATACTGGCAACAGCGCCTTAGCAGTCCACTCACGCGCCGGCACGCGCGACCACGCTCCGTGCCGATTGTCCTGCCAATTCGATGCTCGATTCATTTGCAACATTGTTCCCAAACTGCAATGTTACATGGAAAGTGACCGCCGTGAGACTGCGACGGCTGAATAAGAATGTGTTGCCAATGCCTGGTTTCACTGAACTTTTGTTACAGAACTACAATACACGATTTACCAAAGACCTCAGAGGTGTGTTTCTTTCGATTTCCTTCTCGTCGGATGAAAAGCAGACAATATTTTCATAATTATAATTACTGATGCAACTTTAGACTAAAGGTCCGATTCGAAGAATGAGATACGATAACGATAAGTTCTGGTTTCAATAAGTTCTCATTTAGATAACGTTTGTGTGTCGTATAATTAACAGAAGCAGCTCGATTCCGGCAACTTTGACGTTAGAAATATCGTAGATAGATCTTATTGGGATCACAGCGGAATCGAAATAAACGTTTTGACATGTCGTTTAGTTATCGATCTTTTAAAGATTTTTCCAATATCTTAAACGTGTCTTAATCATTCTTCGAATCGGGCCGTTTCTGATAAACAAGAGACGCTACTAGATAGAGTTTCCTACCTTGAATACAATTTCTCTCGCACAGTGACATTGACAATCGGCATCATGGGCGGGACAGCAATATAATTATGCGCGTGCAAAAGCAACCGGCAGGTCAATGTACGAAAATCTGTCTGAAAGTGTCTCTGCTTTAGTCATTGTTTGACGTTTGTTAGGTACCTATTCGTAGCTGTATGTGTTTGTGCTACGACATAATCATAATACTTATATGACTTCGTTGTGTATTATTATTGGTGGTCATATGTATCAGGTAGTAATCTTATTAGTCCACCTCGTGTAGTCTTTTAATATGTCGTTGTCACAAAAATACTCGCCGCTTCATCATGCCACGAGCAAATTTCTGTGCCGTCTCAAGTTACAAGGTAATTGGTTACTTTGTCAACTATCAACCTAAATATTAAGCAACTAATAGACTTCTGTCAAGAAATAAATCGCAATCAAGTAGCGCGGCGCCATTAGAATGGGCTGCAGTAAAGTGCAATCAAGCTGTTGGTCTGTTAAACCGGTGCTCTAACATATTGTAGTTGCTTATTACAGAGGAATGTGGTCAATGTGGAAATGGTAAATACCAGAAGCCATTTACTATAATAGTAGCGTTATTAAAAAATGCATGAAATTGAGAAATTAATTATATTAAAGGTCCTATTTAATTATAGAGAGCCGATGGCCACGAAGATATTAACATTGTTAACTACTTCAAAACATAAATATTTAAAGTATGCCACGTCGTAAAATCTTATAGGTACTTACACAATGAGCATTATAAGAATATACCTAGGTATTATGACTTATAAAAGTGGCCCAAAATGGTTCGTCATTCTTGCAACCCACAAGCGGTGTGAATATTGTATTTTTTTTTTGCGAATATTGCCGTGTAGTGTGCCTATAATTTTATTCGTTTTTACGAACAAGCTTAAAACTCAGTACAGTCACAGAATAAGTGAATACTCAATGCTTATTCTTTTTTCAACTTAAGAAGATTAAACCATTTTAAAGCCAGTCATTAACAGTGCAACGACTTAAATAAGTATCGCATTGTGAAGCTGACGTGCGTTGAATTAAGGTGTCAAGTGCCGTCTATAATTTGCCTGACAGTATAACAATCGGCAACGCCGGTGGTCGCGAACATTGTTGGGACAGTCCGGGTTCTCGGAAGGTGACCGAGCGGCAGGGCCCACCGTAAAGCCTCTATACCTAGGAGCTCGTAAACCCCTCTACGGCCTGTAATTACAGGAATCTGTTAGGTCAGACGACGCATGAGGAAGCTTAGCTGTAATGATTAGGTTTAGCTACGCAGAAATATTGCCGCTTAAAACGATTTCAATGCTCGTAAACTGATATTATGGTGCACGAACAGTTAGGGAAGGTAATTGGTACCACAGTAAATAAGTCTTATTTTATAGAGATCGGCTTATCTACATAAATGTCTTTACTACTTGCTTAGTAAATTAATTAGCTTGCTTAATAAAAATTTAATAATTCCCTCGAAAGCCCAATTAGCGGATGTTATAATAATTTATCTTTAAATATTGCATGTAGGTAGAATTGTAAACGCAGTAAAAGCAAACATTATCGATGAATAAATTGCTGCTTAAACGATTGCGTTTAATGACTTGTTTCTTTATACGGTTACAATGATATGTTTTAGCATTTTGTTAATGTTTTATTTATACCTACTCAAATTTTACTCAAGAATTTTGAGTGGGACGACCAAGTAGGCGGGGATATAATGTTGAACACGATAAAATCCTCGTGTTATTCGCGTTAACTAAAACAATTAAAGGTCTATAAAAGTATATAGCGAGTCATTACACGGTAGAGTAAAGATTGATGTCTAGTCATGTCACTTTCGCCTTGCCCCGTCATATCCTTCGGTGTTTGGCTTGTCAAACGAGACCAATGATCGCTCGGACCGGCGTGGAGTCTTGCCAGTACGAAACCTTTAGATCTCTAGTTAGTACAGATTTTGAACCAATACCCAAATGCTTTTTTATTTTCATTTTCAATCTCAGTAAGTAAAATCGGAAACGATTAATTGTGTACTCCACTCCCTTCGTGTGTGTATTGTATTTCTATTTTTTAGACATTGTCCTAATTGAACAAACGATAATATTGAGCAAACGATACTATTATGGATCGATGAGATTAAAGACCTTGAGGCGTATTCTGATTGTAATAATGTTATCATTTGATCTGAAATTGTTATGGGTCTGGTCTGTCAATGTCAAAAATGACTGAACAAACGTCACTTTTGACACAGAGATCATGTCCATAACAAATCCAAACCAAATTAATATCCTGTTATCATAATCAGAATTCGTTTCCATGTAACAAATAATATTTATTTAATATATATATCGTTGTATAAGTACCCTCAACACAAGCCTTATTGAGCTTACTGTGGGACTTGGTCAGTTTGTGTAACAAACAATGTCCTATAATATTTATTTATTTATTTTGTTCACGCATGCACAGGGGCAAATATCATAGCGCGTTGCAATCATAATAAGTTTGCGCGGTAAAAGTTTCAAAATTTCTAGATCTACAGATTTTTCTGTACATCTGGCAACTGTAGGCGCGCCGGCGACGGGCAGCGCGGCTCGGCACGCCGGGCAGGCCCGTGTGACGTTGATAATGCTGCGAGGTGACGTATCTAGGCGCGCCGCTGCACTAGATCTCGCGACAAGCCGCGCGAGATAAATCCGTACTCGCTATCTATTTCAATTCCATCGGAGCGCGCGATATCATACAAATCTCGGCCTTATTCTGTCTGCCGACGCCAGCGACCCACGACAGACCACCCAAGACGATATACACCACTCCTAAATATAAAGCGGCTGTCTATCTGTTTATTATTTGTTATACAGAGCGATTCAACAAAACCCAACGAGTATAATGAAAATAAATCGGATATTTTTTATTAACGCCGAACTTTATATAAGTAGGTTGTGTAAAATCTAAAATTCGAAGGCACTTCATTCTTTTATGCGGCGCGATGCACTAAAGAACTTAATTTAACTTTATATATTAAAATGAGATACGTAAAGTCATTATAGTTATCCGCTCTGATTATAAATCTTGTGTTTGTAAACGAAGTGGAGATGATAATAAAGTGTTCAGATTTTTATTTTTCGCGGTGCATTGGGGGGCGACCCTCATATTTCAAGATGTCTGGTCAAAGAGAATTGCATGTCGCGGTTGGCCAAAGACATATAACCTAAGTAGACTACAAAAACGCAGTCCAAAAACAAGATAGATAGATAAACACTTTATTCATTATTTATTTATTATTATTACATGAAATAAACTTATAATCTAATACAGTTTCCTGCGAAACTGTTTGCACAGTTTGACTGCAGGCGCGAGTCTCTGTTATAAGTACTTACATACATAATACATATCAACGTAACATATTATTAATTAAAACTAACACCATAAATATAACTCACTTCACTTGAGTGACACTTGCAGGCACAGGTATACAACTGTCACCCAAGTGTTTTCATTAGGTGCAGCTTTGGTGTTTTTTTAAATTTAATTTTATTGGGCTCAAGTCTGATATTTTCAGGCAGACTATTTAAAAAATACGGCAATCTTTTTCTTGATGTTCTTTTTCTTAATCTCCATAATAGTTGGTAACGTGGCGTATTTCATATTTTTGCACAGCCACTGATCTTGTATCATGTTTATGTTCTAATCGTGTCGACATATGCACCTTATTGCTGTGGTTGTTAATAGCTAAGAGGTATTTGTGTTTTAAACTGACTGGGAGTATTTTACAAATGTTAAAGTTTATTATAATTACCTTTACAGCTGTTTCTAGTTTTGTACTGACAAGTAACTTTAAGAATTTAATTTGTATCGCTTCTACTTTATCTATGTACGATTTGAACGAGACCATAGCAATCAAGGGCATAGCTTAACACGGAATCAACTATGGCAAAGTATAAGCATTTTAATAATATTAATTGGTACTTTAAAGCTAAGGTGGTAAAATCTTCCTAAAATTTATATGTTGTTGCCAAGAAAATGCGGAATCTATTTTAACACCTAAATATGTAACACAATTCACTTTTTCTATTGGTCTAGAATGGCAATCGTGTAAGTTATTATGAAGGCAAGTAAAACTGTGGGTATACATAGGGAGGAGGGAGGAGGGCATTTCTGATGGACCTTAATATGGCGATTGTATAATTAGGAGCTTAGTTTTATCTGAATTCAATATAATGCCATTGTCATGAGACCACTTAACTAGGTACTGAATCTATATCTTGTTGAACTAGACGACAAGTTTCTATCATATTGGTTCCTGGGTAGGGTAAGGTAGGGTACATAGATCGTCAGCAAACATGTGTGCGGAACAGTTTCGCAAAACTCCACATAAGCTATTTACATGCATTTCCCACAACATACATGGTAATTATAAGGAGATACTTATTAAACATTGGCATGCAGCTTAAATTAAAAGATAAACTAACGATTTGAACAAAGTAATAATAAAAACATAAAAGGACATAACCATGTGTCGTGGCAGAGAATTGCCGCTGGCTAAGCATGATGATGGGGCAAGCCATATCGCTGATATTCTGCCAAGACCTTACATAAAAGTTTGTGCAATGCTTTATGACGTACGTGTAAGTGTTGTGTTAGTGTAATTGTGTATATATGCGAGGCACGGCAATATTTTCTATTTGTTATTTGTTTAATTATTACTTTAACGTGAAAAAAATATAGTGACATAAGTACATTTTTATTTTAAACAGGGATAGTTTTTCGGCTATTTTGCTGCTGCCACTGCTGCCGTGTGTAACCCACCATGTAGGAGAAAGAGTACTGTGCTGGCACGCAGTCTTCGTTGGTAAGCCAGGAGGGTTCATGAAGGAGGACCTAGGAATGTTACGAAAAGGGTCAAGCTATATTCGACTTGTACAACGTTTCCAAGGGTTTTGTGAGAGTAAATAGGTATTTTATTTTTGTGTATAGATCTAGATCATAGACTCATTGGTATTTTAATTATAATTAAGCTTGAGCTTTAAAGCGCATGACAATATGTATGAGGTTTGACATTGTCAGTTTTGTGACGATTTCTAACCGGCCGTTAATGGTACCTACACAGTTAAGTCAAAAAGTCCTTAATAACACGTGCTTCTTTTAAAATTGTTTAATGTTCCTATTGAAATTTAATTCATATCTCTATAATATCGTCGACCATCATAAATTTCATTGAATAATATTGAAATAGCAGATTATTGTAAGAAAGTAAGTAGATATGTGTAGTAAAGTGTGTTTTTAGACAAATCTATTGTAAACACAAGCGACGTCTATGTTTGAATGTCTCGGCTGTATACGGCGACCGCTGGAATCTCTTGAAAATTCCAATATTCGGCAATAATATCTCGACGATTTATTACAAGCTGTAAATATCTTAACATTTGTAAAATATATTATTGATCATAATTCGATTTGGTAAAGCAAGGTCCGAATACGAAGAATATCTCAATAAATATGATCACACAACGTTCAGAAATGCCGCATGGTTTGACTCGCCTGAGCCAAAACCTAGTAAGAGCAAAAACTTTTGAATATTCACCTATGCAGCATCATGACTAAATTTTGTGTCAAAATTCAGTAAAGCGGCTGTAAAACAACATAAGTAGGAGAGTATTGAGTACTTTAAAAGTTTGGCTCCTGTAAGGTTTTAATTTGGGACAGCCGCTGATCCTTTTATCAATTTTAATTCAGAATAATGTCAGTCAGTATATTAAGGAGCACATTTCCACGTTGCATGTAAGCTCACAATAGAAGCAACAAGCCTCGACTATGGCGGTTAATGCAAGCGGGACACTATCTGAACATTGCTTTTAAGTGACAGTTAAATGAAAGCCGGGAGATGAATAATGCGGGCCAGACAAGGCGTTAACGACGCCAAGCCGTACGATGGAGACAGGACATTTACGGGCTGGAGTAGTACTTAGTAAATAATTAATGTGCAAGAGGATGCATTTCACCAGATAGCGACATTGGGAGTGTGCATAAACTGGTAGGGGGCAGCACAGCAGACGTCAGATTTTTGACGCGAGGTCTAATGTAGCCCACATGATGGCAGAACCTACTATGCACAAGAAAACGTACGAGAACGGTAGAGCACTTGCTTTGGCGTGAAGTATCAATGTTTATGCTTCCGATTCAGCGCACAAAACACAAAATAGCAGAACCTCCATATTTATGATATTTAAATAAGTATATCGAATTGACCTGTTTTATAAGTAGGTGTTTAGATTCCCTCATATTTGATTTTGGTAAAAAAAAATGCCGACAGCGCACTTCACTCCTTAAATAACGTCTAAGTTCATCGTCATGTCGTCGTCATCGTCATCGTCGTGTGTTGGTCGTCGTCATGTCCTTGTAACCTAGCCTAGCGCCATCGGAGAGATTTCGAAATATTACCTATTTATAGCTGCCAGCTGGACACTTTAGTAACAACAGTTCTCCCATAAGAGATTGTTCTCCTTACCCTCCATACCCAGAATCACTGTAAATATAAAACAAATGCAGAGATGTTGAACCTATTTTAAAGAGTTCGGAATCTTGACACTTGCGTATGTATGTTATCTTGAGTATGAAAGTTTGTAAGATCCCATAGTCATCTTTTTAGGGTTCCGTACACAGCGGGGAAAACGGGATTCTATTACTAACACTTCGCTGTCTGTCCGTCTGTCTGTCTGTCTGCCCGTCTGTCACCAGGCTGTATCTCATGAACCATGATAGGACTAGACAGCTGAAGTTTTCACAGAAGTATTTATGTTACCGCTATAACAACAAATACTAAAAAGTACGGAACCCTCGATGGGTAAGTCCGACTCGCACTTGTCCGGTTTTTTAGTTCAATGTTTTTTCATAACATTAAATAATATTAGCCAATATCATCTTGCTAGACTTATATGGCAAAAAATGTAGACACATTTTAGTTCTGTTTTGCACACAATTGAATTTTCTATGCGGTGTGTTGCCCGCAATCCCAGCAGAAATAATCAGCTCGGGTTAAGCCTAGCGCGTTGTTTCCATATATCGTCGTGGGTGGTATCTCGATCTTGTTATTTCCCAAAGAGAAAAAAACATATCCCTAAAGGAAATTAGTCCTCTCTAAAACACGGTCCGGACATGTGTTACTTTTTTCGCTTTAAACTGGTCTCAGGAATAAGATTTATGATTTGTTTCTTTCCTCACCAACATAAACCTGCGGTCAAGTAAACGTGGGATTAATTAAAATGGTAGATTGTTAAAATTCAAATTATCCTTAGTTGAAGAGACTTGGAGAGTTGTTTTTTTATTGCTCTCGGTTTGTTTGATTTCGTAATCCGTTTTTGGTGCATTTGCCTTTGGATTTTGTATTTTATGTGATGATAAGAGCGGGTACGCCGCAGGTAGGGCGTAGCACAGGTAGCGCAAACAGCTACTGTGCGAGATCCTGAGTACACAGCTTACTCATACAACAATACGACCACGGTAGGTGAACAACGATACTGGGCCCAAACACTGCAGGTACTCGAGATCTCAAATAAAATAAATACTTTTTTAGGCTTGCGTCGTTCTTTCAATCTCGCTTAAGTTTTTTCAATAAACTTACCTGGAATGTTGGGAATGCGTTATCAGAGAGTGACAAAGCTCGAATAGGTACTCTGTGGCTCGAAATTGTTAATTGATAAATATTCGTCGATTGCCATCGTTTTACCTGAGAATACAGTTTTTCAGCAAGTAGGTATATCAACACATACGTATATTAAATACATACTTACCTATGAACAAGAAGACATATCCAGTAGATACTTATAGGATACTAAACGACAGTGTTTATAGAGGCTCTAAGCACAATACATTTTGTCTCTTCTTAGGTGGAACTACTCATCGCTCATCAATTAATCCAGCTGATGGATGATGAGATATGGTGAAAGGCCACAATTACTGGAAGAGCGTGACATCAAACAGGACCAGTATCCAAAGCAGCTTGCGGTATGGTCACCACGCAGCGATGCAAATCGGTCGACAGGAGCATCGGTTGTTTGCGCCGGGTAACAAGAGTCTGCTAACTGCGCGAGCACACACCCGACACTCCTTGTGCTAACAGTTTTTTCAGGCCGTGTTGGCACAGCGCCTGCTTCTCGCTATCGATGGCAAATAACGAGAAAAAATGCGAATTCGTTTTGAGAGCGCTTACTTTGTTGTTGGCTCTTTACGAAAGTTGTAGCTTGATTTTACTTTGTCGACAAAATGTTAATTCTAATCTGAATATTTACAAATCATTACTGATTAGACTAAACTAGCGCATGGAAGGATGAATGGGCCGCTGCACATTCAGATTCTCGCCCGGGAATCGTGGACCCCACACGCTAGCTTCCAGGGTTTCCCCGAAAACTATGGTGCCGTTTTAACAGACTTGGAACGGGCCACGGTTGCTGCAGTTATTTCATAAACAAGTAGGGATGGAATGATCCAGTTATCTGGGAATGCGGCGAGGAAATCCAAACAATAGAACACATCATTTAATGTTGCCCTCTGCACTCATACACTGGAGCTAGAGAAGTCCTGCTGCAACTGACACCCGATGCAGCAGTATGGCTCAACAGCTTAAATGTTGACCTATAACTTTTTCGATTTGTATTCTTTTGGACCCGTTTTATTATTTCGTGATAAAACTGTAAAATATTATCTATGTACCTAATTGCCTTTTTGTAAAATATGTCATACGACTAAATAAATAACTGATTTGACTAGGAAGCTAGAAAAAATAATTTAGATATAGCTATTATTACAAATACCTCCTAGCTATCGTTTGCTTATCAGAATCGCTTTATTATGACTAGGTATATCCCGTACACCGTCTACACCTACTTTTTAAACCATAAAAATGATGAAAGTAGAGTACTGGCACTTACATACCAAGTTGCTTTGGCTTTCAACTTAGATATAATTATTGTTTTCTCTTTGATATGTTCCTAACATAAAGTCACCTCCGAAATACATATTGTGAAATGTGCAATGTTGACACAAATGAATAAGAAAAACAGCGTTAGCATTTTATGCCTGTTCCCACGATTCGGTTCAGGACTTCCGTGTTGATTTTGTCCACATATGGTATTCTTGGCTAAAATATAGCACTGCAAATGAAACAAACTCACTTATTTACAGTAACATACCATTAGATTATGTAGGTATTTTCGTCGGTATATACTTCAGCTTCACATATGGGTAGGTAGTTCATATTATAAAAATAGTAATTTAAGGGCATATACAAATATATCTATTTCCTGACGCTGAGTATATTCAAGCAACAAAAAGTTTTTCTGGACATAATTAATACCGTGTCGGGTAGTCTGATTCTCACGGAGTATCGCGACGAAGGCACCGGGACGGATTAATGTAAATAGGCGAGCTGCCGGGTAATACCGTCAGGAAGCACGCCCATCACCACCGGCAATCGGACGCATGTCCATGGGCATACGACAACATGGATGCGTATCCTGGACTTGAGCTGGACTTTTGTAACAGCCGCGCTGCCGCCATATTATGTGTAGTACTGTCAGGAAGCCCGCCCATCACAACCGGCAATCGGACGCGTGTTCATGTGCATACAATATGGATAAGTGTCTTTTAGTAACTGGTTTTGAGCTGGCTTTAGTAAATAGACGAGCTCTCGTCATTCGATATGTAATATCACTAGGAAGCACGCCAATCACCACCGGCCATCGGGCATGTGTCCATATCACACGACATCGTGGGTGCGTCCTTTAGTAACGGGACTTGAGCTGGACTTTAGTGAATATGCCAGCTGTGTGTGTAATACCGTCAGGAAGCACGCCCATCACCACTGGCCATCGGACCCGTGTCCATAGCATAGGACAACGTGGAGACGTGTCCTATGCTATGGACACGGGTCTCCTCCGGTAGCTGCACTTTAGTAAATAGGTGAGTGTCAGGTAATACCGCCAGGAAGCACACCCATCACCACTGGCCATCGGGCCCATGTCCATAGCATAGGACTTCGTGGAGACGTGTCCTATGCTATGGATACGGGTCTCCTCCGGTAACTGGACTTTAGTAAATAGGGGAGTGTCAGGTAATACCGCCAGGAAGCACACCCATCACCACTGGCCATCGGGCCCATGTCCATAGCATAGAACAACGTGGAGACGTGTCCTATTCTATGGACACGGGTCTCCTCCGGTAGCTGGACTTTAGGAAATAGGTGAGTGTCAGGTAATACCGCCAGGAAGCACACCCATCACCACTGGCCATCGGGCCCATGTCCATAGCATAGGACAACGTGAAGACGTATCCCATGTTATGGACACGGGTCTCCTCCAGTTTTTATTTGTTATTAGTCCCTTTATTAATTATTTAAAATCTAATTTAATCAATTTTAAATTAAGTATAAATTTCGGACAATTAATTTTGTGTCAGAATTTATGCCTAGACTAGGTACTTTTACCTACCCGTAATAATAATCCTAACAATTTTACACGAGGAAAGGTAAAGGTAAGGAAAAGTACTAAGGAAAGGTATTTGTTACGTGTGCTTAAATCATAAAGAGTAAAGTGAGACAATCGACAATGGACACAGTGTATCAGATAAAAATGAAGATTGAAGAGTGAATTATCGATGTCGCGCTCGAGGCAAAGTTTGTACAGCCGTCGCCGAACGAAACGAGAAAAAATCCAAAAAGGTAGCTGGGAACGGCACGACATCCTGCCCTTTCATTAATAAACTTTCAGTTTTTCTGTAAGCGGCAGTGTGGTCACAATTATCCATTAATGATTGATTATTCCGTGTTTACTTTCAATTTATACAAAGTCACTGTTTGGTTGCTCCGTGAGACAATGCCACGCCTGTCGGCCAAGTTATGACATCGAGGTAAACTTATTTGGTTACAATCTGGAAAGCTTTTCAAGCTACTTACTCGTAGTAGGTAATTCATAATCCATAATTTTAATTTAAGAAACAATTGTTACGCAGCTGATAAGATCAGGGTTGCCAAATCCGTCTACGGGTTAATTTCGTGCAACGGCATTTGCGGCTATTCTAACTACAGTATGCGCTTGCTGACTAGCATACTGCATAGCAGATCATATTTAATACCAATAATCAAAAACAGATGGCGTCCTGTAGCCAGTAAAAAAAACGCAATGTTGAGTTGCGCTCCGAACTCGACTCGACTTAGTGAGCTACTTTGTTGTGTGAAGGTGCGATATGTGGTACGACTTAGAAAGTATATGTTTATTATATTGTTCGATATTCATGTATATCGAACGTTTTATCCATTTTACAATATAATCTGTTTACGAGGAACTTATAGGTGGTTAAATATTTGTATTTACGAGATTAGCGAGTGGACAAATTGGAATTGGACAAATTTGGAAACGGACGAAATCGTAATGTGCCGGGATTTCCCTATTTCATATATTGCCAACCTTTTTAGGGTTCCGTAGCCAAATGGAAAAAAACGGAACCCTTATAGATTCGTCATGTCCGTCTGTCTGTCCGTTTATGTCACAGCCACTTTTTCCCGAAACTATAAGAGCTATACTGTTCAAACTTGGTAAGTAGATGTATTCTATGAACCGCATTAAGATTTTTACACAGAAATAGAAAAAAAAAATTTTGGGTGTTCCCCATACTTAGAACTGAAACTCAAAAAATCTTTTACAGTACATATGGGGCTACTTTATAGCACTAGTGCGAGAAGTAGCATATTACGTTACTGTGTCGAACATTTAAAGGGCCATATGTACTGTAAAACGTTGTACGATACATGTGCGAATAGGTAATTCGCAACTCGTGTCGATTTAAAACACTCCCTTCGGTCGTGTTTTAATTTATCGCCACTCGTTTCGAATTTCCTATTTTTCGCACTTGTATCGTAATGTACTATTTTCATCAAACCCATACGTGTGGGGTATTTATGGATAGGTCTTCAAAAATGATATTGAGGTTTCTAATATATTTTTTTTCTAAACCGAATAGTTTGCGCGAGAAACACTTCCAAAGTGGTAAAATGTGTCCCCCCCCCGTAACTTCTAAGGTTAAGGTTCTTGTAAGGTTGTCTGGAAGAGATCGCTTCTTAGCGATAAGACCGCCTGTTGTTACCTAACTTTTACGTGTTTTTTCATTTCCTGTCTATTTTTAAATGTATGGTGCACAATAAAGAATATTTACTTACTTACTTACTTACTTCTAAAATAACACAATGATAAAACTAAAAAAAATATATGAAATACATTACCATACAAACTTCCACCGAGAATTGGTTTGAACGAGATCTAGTAAGTATTTTTTTTAAAACGTCATAAATGGTACGGAACCCTTCATGGGCGAGTCCGACTCGCACTTGGCCGCTTTTTTACTAATTTAAGTATTAACTCATAATCATGAGAAGTGATGAGAGATTATTGTCTGAATTGTCAAAAACCTAATATAAATCCATGCTAGCATTCGTGAATCAACCTACATATATCTGTGCTCTGTTATTTAAAATAAAACAATGGACGTTATTTTTAAACTTTTATTAAAGGTTTATTACCGAAAACCTACTTTGATTTACGGGTCAACTTGGACGAGTTGAATAACACCTTAGCAGTTTTTTTTCCTTTTTAGGCAACACTGATGGTTCCAATACATAGTGACCGGGTGCGTGCGCAATACTATTATTTCGTCTTGAAAAAAATAATGGGAAGTATGCTTTTCTTCCGAATGTTGTTGGCTGAAAAATTTTCGACTGTCCTTGTGTCAATAATTAATACATGAAATTTTATGGTGTCTTACGTTAATCAGTGTTTATTCGTAAGTTTAAATAAAAACCTGAATTCGACAACCCATACATGTGCAATTGTGCACGTAGCCGGGGAATCCATGAGTCGGGGTGTCTTTGATCACTTATACATGGTGAAATTGATCAAATAGTTACAGGAGTTATTTTTGGAGTTTTCGATGTTTTCATGTATACTTTCAATACTTATATAATAAATAGGTTTCATTTGTGAGTCTGTAGTACAGGTAGAGAAAGTAGAATTGTAAGTTTGTATGTAGGGGTTGATCTCCGCAACTGCTCATCCGATTTAAAAAATACTTTCACCTGTTTCTTTTCTATAGAATTAACGTTCAGGGTGGAAATTGGCTATATTTTATCATGCTGCTTTGCTTTCGTTTTTCATTATACGCGCGTGAGACACCTGAAGATCTCGAACAAATGCTCAACGATCTAAGCCAGGCATCGATGCAAGTTGGTCTAAAAATGAATATGGAGAAAACAAAGTTGATGAGTACTGCTGAAAAGGCAACCAATTCATTGGAATGCAAAACGATGAAGAGAGTAAGCGATTATGTATATTTGGGTCACAAAATAACGCTAGACGGAAACCCCTTGGATGCTGAAATTAGTAGGCGCATTCAATTGGGATGGGGCGCATTTGGCAAACTGGGCAATGTTTTCAAGTCCAAAATCCCACAGTCACTGAAAACCAGGGTTTACAACCAATGCGTCCTCCCAGTACTGACCTACGCATGCGAGACATGGAAGTTGACTGTCGGAAGGGTCCGCCAGTTAAAAGTGGCACAGAGAGCTATGGAACGAGCGATGCTTGGGATATCCCTACGAGACACAATTCGGAATGTGTACATTCGCCAACGCACAAAAGTTACCGACATCGCTAAAGAAATTGCGCAGCTGAAGTGCGAATGGGCCGGCCATTATTTTTGCATATTTGACATTGTTTTCTTTCTTATTGATTTTATTTTATTTTCATTTTATTATTGCTTTTCTATACATTCTTGCTTGACGATCCTTTTCAGGTGAGCTATTAGGTATGTAATATTTTTTAAATTAATTGTTGTCATATCCATATTACATTTATCGTTTGACATGATTTTGACGTATATTGCATTCGTCGTCCGCCCATTAGTTAAAAAAGTAGCCTTAACCTTAAAATGATATATAACTTAAAAAGTACATAAGTATCCTATTTTTACGGGCTTTTCAGTGGGTTTAGTTTAGATTGTCAGTAAAAAAGTAGTGATTTCAAAGTAACCCCATTCTTAATATAATTTTGATCACGTTGTTTAAATTCATTTTTGAAAAAATATAAGTCTATTATTTTTTTATTTGGCGGGCTGAAAGATGAGAAAATACCGATTATTATATTTTAATTTCACATTTTTACGTACATTACGATCGTCAATAAATGGGTCCAAACTCTAAAATTGATTAAAGTAACCCCAGTTTACGGTACTCCTGATTAAAAAAATTGGCCGGATTTGTCCCGAAAAAATATTATAATATTTACTTTCGATTAAAATCAAAGTGATATTTGTTCATTTGATGCATATATTTTTGTAACACGTCACGATACTAGAAAGATATTGGTAGACGGAAAAGTCCCTAATCTTAGGGAAAATCCGTCTAAAAAAAAAATATTAACCTGTAGTACTAGTTAGTTTAATACATATAAATAGTTTTATATTGTGAAATTAATGCTTAACCTGCTACATTAATTTAATTTATTAATAAGTATATGTATATCGTCACAGTTATGACAAGCCAAAGGGAACTTATTAAAAATATGACGGTATTGCCCTCATAGAAAACCTTATAGAAAAATCTCATTAGACTAAGTAGGACTTCCCAATAGTGCTAAGTCAAAGATAATGGTTGCTAAATGGCACTTAAAGTATAAACATAAATCTTTTGTATGGAATGGCTCAAACAACCAGTGGCTGAACCCACAGATATTTACAACCTATTGTGAACGCTATCTTCTGTCCTACTAATTGAGTCATCCTACACCACGAATGGCATTGTTTTCGCAAAACTCCGATAACCATATAAGTAAACCTCTGCGGCCACTTGGGTGGTCTTGCGCTTCTCATTAAGTTTTAATATGTGCTACAATGTTACGTTTTCTGGACAAACTGTCTTAAACCTTGACTTGGAAGTTAAAAAGCAAATAAATATAACCTATTAAGTTTTAAGAGGCTTTTAAAACTGATTTTTAAGACTGAGAACATGTCAATAAATAATTACATATTATTTTAATGTATTTCTCTCTGGATGATAGCGGAGGGAAGCGCGTTTTTAAATGGGACTTACAAGTAAAAACCAGTAACATAAAAGTCCTTACGAAACTTGATCAGGCCTAATACGTAACCTAATCTAATCAACATAAAAGCCTTCAAAGAAGCCGCGCGATTTCAACTCTCTCTTTCACTGGCTGAAATTGAAATCTATCAATCTATGGTAAGAATTCTTTGCCAACGTTCACACGAATCTTAGAAAAATGTTAATAGATATATGTGCAGACAGGATGCATGACGAAAGGCGTGTCTATTGCAGCGCAGCCGGGGTGCCCGAAGGCCATACAAATTGATTACGGGGACGGGGACGGGCCACCCACGACGTGGGCTTATGCAACCCCGTTGTGCAAGTGCTAATTTGATATTTAAGGCTCTTAAACGAGCAAGGAACAGGAGCCGCCATGCTGTTCGCTTCCGCGGTTGAAGTTGCTTATTACAGTTTATATTCTAGCAAATTCTAATGAAGTTTGGTGGAGTAAATAAGCAAATAATATAACTTACCTATGGTTATTACTAAGAGTTGGGCTACGTACCTATATTTTATCCAACTAGTTTAAAATGCGTATTTTTTTAGCCTGCTTTATAAAATGCATTCAAAAACATCTTAGTACGAATATCCACATGGATCTGGATACTTATTTTGTCAGTAGATTTATCCATAGCATGCATGCATCTACTTTCGTTAGCCAAATTGTAGTCCTACTTAAAGCTAAAAATATTTTTTTTTTTCAGAAAGTTGCTTAGAAGCGTGGAATTTCTGAATATACGCACGTACCTTTTGAACTAATGTTAAAATAATATTAAAAAAGGAAAACAAGTAATATTAGTGCAAGTTTACAAATAAAAGCAGCACTCCTTTAAAAAGAAAACTCTTATTTATTCAAATATTAGTCTGTCATATATATTGGGACGAACTGGCTTCTAGTATCACCACTGAACTCTCCTTCAACCAACCTACTCGTGACTCTGATTAATATGAGCTTGTATGCAAGCTAAGTGCATTTATAAGCTGGTCATGAATTAATGGTCACTCTATCGCACGTACGTCACTATCCTTTCCGCTATTAGGCTCCTTAATTGCTCTGAGATTGGTCATGTAGAATCTTTATGGTAAAGCGGTCAAACTTAATTGTTTTTATGTGCGTCCATTTTTTGAGCTCTGAATTATTACTCGTAGTTTTGTAATAGAGGCGCAGGTGGTCTGTCATTAGAGAGGTTAAGGTTGTCTTTGGCATTCTAATAGACTGCAATCGCTAATTAATAGTTTAATAGACCTACTTTATGTGTATGTTAGGTGTATTATATATTTTTATACACCGTGGGCTCGGGTAACTCGACAGATTTTATTAACCACGCATTCCTGAGGAGCAAAAAATTTTATATGACTTTTGGTCATATTCGACAAAGAAATGTGTATATATGTGTGTTCTACACACGTTATTTCTATTAATATATTGGCAAAAAAATACAATGAATAAGAAAAGTTTTTTTTTATATTATTTATAGATGATTTTGCGAAAACCAAGTCACACAGTGGCAGCGTCGCAGCCTAAAAGGCATTATTCACTGAGTTCACAGAATGCAAAATAATTGTCATTATCTCTAAAACAAGAACGACTTCAGAAAACCTTGCATGAGATTTTAGTATTTAAATGTGGTCAAGAATACACCTTTAAAATCTGTCAGGATATTCAAGCCGACAGTGTATACAACATAAAATCTTTAATTAAACAATGATTTTGTCTATGATGCCAAGAACATGTAAGATTGCATATGGATATTATTACGGTGGTTGGTTATTTTGTTTTAAAATTTACATATACTTAGTATATTCGTCTGTTCGAGTGTACAGTGGTCAACATAATTTAATTTTTATGTAGTGTATGTATGAAAAGCTTGACGAAAGAGGTAATACGGGCGCGGGCACGAAGTCAAACACCAGTATAAATGCCTGTATTTACGTTTTTCGCGACTTCTGGGAGGCTACCGTATAATAAAACATGCCGTTTCAAACAATGGAGTCATAAAAAGTCAAAATTCGCAGTAATGACCGCCGCAGAGCTTGTTCCGTGTTCCATTAGCGTAGCGAGTCGCACGTTCTGAACAACTAGTCTAACTGTACCCAAAAGATCTATAACAATTATGCTGTATTAGCGAGTGTTCTTTATACCGGTTAGTCCGAGAGTTCCACTCGATTGTACTCGGTAAACAATTGAAATAGCAGCTCTTGACAGCACCGAAAGATGATGTAGTGATTTGATCACGTACCTTGAAAGGAAACATTAAACTTTTAAGAGCTTACTAATACTTACGTATTTTTTAAAATATTATAAGTCAGAGTTATATTTCGAGGAAACCTACAGCGAAACGTGTGGAGTTTAAAGCAAGTCTGCAGGTGGGGTTCCATGTGAAAATACAGTTATTAGTCATGTTTAAATATTTAAAAGCGATGGAGCAGACTTCCGTCACTTCTGCTTTTAAGGCCCTTGCTCCGCCTCTAACATTTGATGCTCTATGTCATGACTTACTTTTCACACATATCTAATCCACTTATTTATCTGAAATTTTAAATATGAAATGCATTTAGATTGCACACAGCAATAAATTATGAACAATACAAATCTCACTAGAATTTGTAGGTCCCTCGAGCAAAAATTGGGATTATTATCTTTCTTCAAACCTACAAATATGATCATCAGATATTTGGCATTTTTTTTATATTTCTTTACCTACTATACCCTAGAAAAAAATCATCCACTGAGGAATATTGCGCTCAGTCTTCTCTCCATAAAACGACAGATTACCTAGGCTAATACATAGAATACGGCGAGTTCGGAGAGCCAGTCAACTACGTCAAAGCCAAAATTCAGTCTTTTAAATAGCATAGTAATAATAAGACGCGTAAAGTAGGGCAAAATATTTAAGCCATTGACTGGCGCTGCACGACGTCATACGTTATGTGTAGTGGTTCCTAACTGGATTGGCAATAGTTGGCGCTTGATAAAACATATCCCATCTACTTCACTTTACAACAGCAACTCGACCAGAGTTTGCCCTTAGGACGAAATCGAAAATATGTTTATTTGTATTTGCCGCAGCTATGCCCCTTCGTATGATTTCTAGGTAACCAACCTTTTCAATTAAATGTAGAAAATATTAATAAGTTGAATTATTAAATGAGCAATAGGGGATCCTAGAGGGAGCCCTAGAGTCCGATGCGTGTAACCTCTTAAACGGAAACTGATATCCAGTTGTTACTTCGCATATAATAATACAATATATAAGGTGCTAACAAATTAGTCACGGATATTTTTACAGCTGATAGTACTCGGTTCTCGGAGTACATTTAAGTATGAAACAGCATTGGTTATGTTATGTTTTTTTGGAGAAAACTAGGAAACAAATTTGCTACGTTAAAACACCCTGTTAATAAGATAATTAAATGAGACCTCTTTAGACATTCTAGAACCTCTTTAAACTATCATTCAAGTGGCCTCTTAAAGTTGATAAATAAAATACTTGGATGTCAGTGTCATGCAATTTGCTGTCTGATTGTGTCGGTTGCAAAGAAATTTAATTAATTTACCATTATGCCTTACCGCTACACACTTAACGAGTACTTAAACATGGTAACATGTTATCGCGACTCAAACTACAGTGCGGCGGGAGCTTCAAGACTTTATGCACAAAGATACAATACGATTGTGAATCCTCAGACTATCTACCGGGCACATCAAAGATTTCATGCCGGAAACCTCATGCCAATAGGTGAAGCCGGTAGGCCTAGGTACCCAGTTCGTCTAGAAGTAGCAATTTTGGATTTTTTTGACCGCCATCCCATGAGCAGTACCCGGGACGCAGCGAATGTATTTAATGTCAGTGACGTCTACGTATGGAAAATTCTAAAACGTGAGGGAAGGCATCCTTACCATTTCACACGTGTTCAAGAACTGCAACTACAGGATTATGAACCACGTGTATTTTTCAGTCAGTGGCTTATTAGAAACGCAAGACGTAACATACTGTGGACCGACGAATGTACATTTGCGAGGGTAGGATTATTTAATATTCACAATGCACACTTTTGGTCGGAACAGAATCCCCATTTAGCACGTCCTGACCACTTTCAGACTCGCTTCAGCGTTAACGTGTGGGCAGGATTACTTGGCGATTATTTGTTGGGCCCTGTTTTTCTCAACCGCCTCAATGGTAGGACGTATCTTCAATTCCTACAAGAAACCCTACCAGAATTGCTAGACGAAGTACCAGTCGATCTCCGTAGGAGAATGTACTTTCAACATGATGGTGCCCCAGCCCATTACGATCGTAACGTAAGAAGGTATTTAACGGAGCGATTCCAATTACGATGGATTGGCCGGGGTGGGGTTCAAGCAGGTGCAGTGAACTGGCCAGCCCGCTCACCAGATTTAACACCGCTTGATTTCCACGTATGGGGACGAGCCAAAGACTTGGTTTATGGAAACGACGGGCACACAATCAGAACATCAGAAGAATTACAAACACGGATTACCGACGCCTTTGAGGTTATGAAAAGGGAAAGAGAGATCTTAATGCGTGTTAATGAAAATATCCGAAAGCGAGCACTATTGTGCATTGAAAACCATGGTCACCATTTTCAACAATTTTTATAAACAGTTTATGTTAATAAAAGTTTTCTTATGTCCGTGCTTGCTTTTTAAATTACTTAGACTAGTTAATTAGGTAGGTTAGCATTCGTTAAATATCTAACCTAATTATTATTCAATGGGAAAGTTTTTATGGGTAGATGGATGTTTGTTACATCAGGATGAAATTAGGCACAGAGATAGGTTATTAGTATGGAATAGCATACTACTTTTTTCACACTACTTGTTCGCATGGGACAGTTTTTTTTTCCACGCGGGCAGAGCCGTGAGCAGACGCTAGTATTTAATAACCTACAGTTTTCCCGCCGAATCATAATGACATTGAAGGAAAACAACTTTTGACGTGACATGACAGACAATGTTAAACATCTTGACAGGTACATAATAGGGTGATTATTTTACAAAATAATTATAATATCTTTTTTTGTTCGGTAAATGAAAACAAAAAAATGATATACAAAGGTTCCATAATTACAGTTAAAAGTTAATTGTTTTAATGTAATGTATTATCTCTTAAAATATCCGTGACTAATTCGTTAGCACCTTGTATAGGTATTGTATGCCAAAAATGCTTTACATCGTTTTGAAAAAGTGCTGATACTCTTCAAACCGCTCGATCGATTTTTATCAAACAGCTTAGAACCACAGGAAGGACCCTTTCACGTAAAAAAACCGCATCGAACCAATTTGGCAGTTCAACCTGTCGCGTCGAATGATGATCCCTGTGACAGTTCATTTTTAGGGTTCCGTGGCCAAATGGCAAAAGACGGAACCCTTATGGATTCGTCATGTCTGTCTGTCTGCCCGTCCGTATGTCACAGCCACTTTTTTCCGAAACTATAAGTACTATACTGTTGAAACTTGGTAAGTAGATGTATTCTGTAAACCGCATTAAGATTTTCACACAAAAAAAAACAATAAAACAATAAATTAATAGAAAAAAAAACAATAAATAGAGCTTAGAACTGAAACTCAATTTTTTTTAAATCAAACCCATACGTGTGGGGTATCTATGGATAGGTCTTCAAAAATGATATAGGTTTCTAATATAACTTTTTTGATAAACTGAATACTTAATTTGCGCGAGAAACACTTCCAAAGTGGTAAAATGTGTGTCGTCCCCCCCCCCCCCGTAACTTCTAAAATAAGAGAAAGATAAAATTAAAAAATATATATGATGTACATTACCATGCAAACTTCCACCGCAAATTGGTTTGAACAAGATCTAGTAAGTAGTTTTTTTTAATACGTCATAAATGGCACGGAACCCTTCATGGGCGAGTCCGACTCGCACTTGGCCGCTTTTTATTTTTCATCACACTTGCTCGAAAAAGATGATATTTCATGCAGGTTTACTAAAGGACAAAGGCCTATATTGTTCCCGTGGGAGTTATGGATTGCGAAAAAACTACACCTCCCTAGGGAGATACAGCTTTTTTTATTGTGTTATAAACTCATACGAACCAAGTAGGTGTACATGAGTTTTAATTTTCAAATACTGACGTTTATAATTTATTTTTATTGTTTATGTTAAAAAATATGCAATTTGATTAATTTAATAGCCGTTTAAAATATTTTTACAGAATTTTCAATCGTGGCTGAATGCCGGATAGGGTTGTGCCCAAGGCCTGTCGACTTCCTTAGAAAGACATGACGCTTCATAATTGCGCATGTGTGGTCTGACCTTCTGGAAATAGATACCAGTTATTAATATAAAAATATTTTGTTACAGCAACATTGCTCCTATCTGACTTTGTCTATTCAACTTTGGGAACAAATAAAATCATTTTTATCAAATATTTTGATTTATGTCACACTACCATATGTAAATTATTATTATTTTATATAAATTATTACCTATTTCAGTTTGTCTTTGTCTATGTTCATAAAATCTATGGAGGTCAGAGGCACATATACCCTCCATAAAGCCTTGCACTTGGGTCTGGCCGGTTAGAACATAGACAAAAGTCTGCAATGTCAATGCTGTCAAAGTCATTGACGCAAAACTATCAGTTATCATATAAAATGATTAAATAACGATTTATGTTGTTGAAATAGATTTATTGATTAATTTTTAAAATTAAAAATCCACCGCACAGTATCTCCGCTCAGACTCGGTTAAAGTTTAATCCATTGTACTAAACTAAGAAACAACAATTATTTCAAGGTAAGAAATATTTTAATCTATAAATAAAATAAGTGTACTATTGCCAAATTCAAATATATAAATTTAATCTTACCACCCTCTTAAGTCGCACGGCCGCCCTATCGCGTCCAAAATTACAATCTAAATTCATCATAGATGTAAATTCTAACATTGTTTTAGCTGGCAATTTAGAACTCTGGTAGCTATTAGCAAGGTTAGTAATTAGGGACATAGGTTATAGTATTGTTTAAAATGTGACTGTTTTGTTTTAGAGGGTGAACGTGAGCAAAAAATCCTTGGGCGTCATATCATTTCCTTGGAAAGGCTCAAAATCAAAAGGCACGGAACCGCCACATAATTGTGACTAGTTGTAGTTTCCCGGTGACCATCAACAAGACCGCTGCACTGAGCTGTGGAGCAGAAAGTGTCCGACAATCGGATAGATGTAATAACAACTTTGTCTGTCATATATTCATGTAATTTTTAGTTTTTTGGGCTGATATATGTGATATGATTACAAGTTACACTAATTGCAATTGTGGAGTAAAATCAGATGTGCCAAAGATCATGTTTTAGATATATAAAAAGCTATATTAAATGCAATAAATAGTATATGTATATATATAAAATTGTTTTTATCATGAAGATTTTAATGACTTCTATTTATTGTTATGAAGGTGATCTGGGAATTAAAACATGCGCTAAAAATAGACGACCTAAACATAAATAACGCCTTAAAAAAATCAAAAGATAATCACACGCACAGGATAGGTTAACTATTTGGTACCCACATCAATAATGAACCGAAATTACCGAACTGTGGTCTCATTGAATAAAATTCATGTAGGTATGTAGATATTATATGGAAGTGTCACAGTTAGTTCAACAAGCCCCGTCCGATACATAAATTTGTATAGAAAATGACTTTTTTCCTGCCTATTGTATGTTTTTCGAACGAATTAAGCTCTTTTGATCCTAATATATAGGAATTAAAATATGTATAACTTGATAATAAACTGTATTGTTACCTTTTATATTGAAAAAACTTTAAAATATAGATATCATTATCTCTTAGGACAAAAGATGACTGTGATTTTGATTAATATGTAACAATATTTTTTTATTTGATAAATACTAATTTAAAAACCTCACCCCAACAAAAACAAAAAATTAAAAAATACAAAAATAAATTCCGTCGCCGGGATCCGAACCCAGAACCACTACCTAGCTAGAACTGGATCACTACCTACCAAAACCCGCCAGGCTAAACCGGTTGTCAATTTTAGTACTGAGATACAAAGAGAGCGCCACTAGTATAAACGAACTTTTGAAAGGGGCATTTTTTTGTATGGAGTTAGCGTTCTTCTCCTAGTGAGTATTATATTCTTTGGTTGTGCCTTTCATGTCTAACCTGTCAAAGAATGACAATATGGCGGACGAATGATTGAAATGTCACTGTATTTAAGAATTATTTCGCTTAAAATCTAGTTTTTTCTTCGCAAGTGTTACTCCGGGGGTAAGCCATATTGCAAACTATTTAATGCTGCCTGCGGCTGTCGTGCATCTAAAAGCCTCGTTTGCAAAATTTCACTTACCCCCCTCGTTGCATGTACTAATATGGCGTAGCTATCTCGTCAAATGTTTGTTCATATTTTTTGGAAGTTAAAATATTAATGTATTTCGAAATATAACATTTTAATAATAAAAACGTTTTCAATAATTCAACTTGTTTTAAATAAGGGTTTCGTGTCCTTTGTGTTTAATATAAAAATATCGCTCCAGTACCTGAATATATGGGCAATAAGGTCGTGTATACATATTTTTGGTACCTTGCCCATATCGATATCTTCAGACGTGACTGTATGATGCGAAGGTAATTATTTCATTTAAACATTTTAATCAGGCAACAAGGCCCATATAACATACCTTTTAGTTTATAGACTATCATAAATATAACTTTTATAAATAATAATGAATAAGTGTAATGGTTATGGTGGCGCCAATACCTTAAGATATTTCTTTACAGGTGTATGTAATAAAAAAAAAAAACTCACAATGCTAGTCCGTAGTACTAGTACTTACTACTGGCACTAGACGCCCATTATAGTTCAAGATAATATTTACCTACATATTAATAGAATTTGTGACCATGTTTATAATTTATAAGCATTTAAGGCTTGGTTGACTGGTAGAGAATGCCTTAAGGCATTAAGTCCGCCATTTGTACCTTCATGTATTGTGCAATAAAGATTAAATAAATAAATAAATAAGGCTTATACTCTAAATGCTGCATGTATTTGCTTGAGATTAAAGCATATTTGGATTAACGCTCTATAAAAACTGGTCGTCGCTTGGACATAAAGTAGTGTATGTAATCGGATTAGTAAATGACCGTCATTGAGCAAGCTAGTGAGCTAGCGGAGGGCAGTGTGGGCTACGCGCAGGGATGTTATTCAAGAGCGAAAACGAAACGTCTGGCGAACCAGCATAAGTATGATCTCTGTTAACGCGTAGTTGTTAGGGATCTGGGGCTATCGTTTCGTCGGATGAGCTGAGCATTGAACACGTCTGCGCTTGGTAAGAGATGGGAATGCTTGGCCAGGCGCGGGCGGCGCTGCACGAGCGACTTGCGCGTGTCACTTGCCGCGATTCCTGCAATAATCTCCCCGAGCGATTGCTCTATCCGGTGACGGAGTAAAGTATCGTTAGTTGATTATTGTGTTTATTTGCGCGTGGCGCGGTTGTGTTTGTGCGCGTGGCTGTGTGCGTGCGTGCGAGCGGTAGTGGCCCACCCAGCGCGCGGCCACACGCGTCGCCCACCCACGTGGCAGGGGCGCCGCATTCGCGGCCCGCGGCTTCACTACTATCGCAATCGGGCCTCGTGGCGAACTAGCTACCGCGGCATACCGCCTGCCGCCGCCCGCTGTCGACTGCTCATCGATATGACACTGTGATTTACATCTCCGACAGACGATCTGATTATACGATGGGTCAAACGATGCAAGCCATCCTGTTTCATGTAAAATTTCTCTGTGCGCCTGAATTCAACGTAAAATTAAAGTATTTTGTGCTAGGTGTCTATAATTGCCATACAACCTCCAGATTTACAACAAGAACAATGTTTCGATTGAGCTTGAACACAACATAACACTGTGCTACATACATGGACTTCATTGCCCTATCCGCAACGTGGAGTGACAGGTGATTTATTTGGTTTAGAAGGAACTTCAGTAATCACCAAACCAAACCCACGTGTGTGGTATGCGTGATAAAATTGGATAATCGCGCATTTGAAGGGATTAATGTGTGGGCAAAAGGTCAAGAAGACAACGGAGTCGTAGGCCAGGGTCCGAGACACATCATTCATGTTTAAATGTTAATGGTCTTCGATAAGTAGGTACGCAACGCAGTAAAACTGAGTATTGTGAATAAAGCATTAAATTTATTACATTGCGTTTTATATTCATGCTATAAAATATACATAATGTAATAAATCACTTATTCTGCATAACCTTGGTAAGGTAATATTTCTGAACAAAAGTAATTTAGTTTTCAACTAATTTACGTACCTGTTTAAACACTAGTTTAAAAAGTCGAGTTTCCGTAAGCTTTGAAAAAAATACGACCAACTGTGTTGGTTTTCCTAATTTAAATTTAGAACTAGAATAATATGTGGTTATGCCATGTAAACTTCCCCAGTTCACGTCCAGTTCAGTATTGCTGTAAAATTCATGTAAAACCGCTTTTTACAATTTACAGCTTTGTTTCTATTAATACAATTTAAAAAAAAAGTTATTTCTGTTCTAGTAAGCCCTTCTAGAATATGATTTTTCCTGTCCCCTGTTCAAAATTGTGAAACAATTTTTTACTTTTCGAGCATTTTTGGCTATAGAATTAGCTGCTTCTAGACTTAAGGTGAGTTCTATCTCCTACTTCTTTGAAGAGATTCCTTAAACTGCACTTATCTGCTTACTTTTTCCTTATGCATAGGATGGTCGTGCTTTTATCGTCTGCATCGCACTTAAATAATTGTTATAACGTAGTTTTGACAGCCATGATGCCAGGTGACGTGATGAAGGGCATAGAAACGAGCCTGTATCGCGTATTAAGTTGCTTAATCGCGTATTGATTGCAGTTGTGGTACTTCCTATATCGGGGAAGCAAAGCGCACTATAGCGGAAATAGTTTAGGAACATATCGCAATTCGCAGCTGTCAAAAATCGTCAGTTGAAAAGTCTGCTGTGGCTGAGCATTTACTGGAGTCAGGGTCAAACCACTGGATCAAGCTACATAACCCTAAAATCCTTTCCACGGATCGCCAAATCTACAGCAGAAAAGTGCGGGGAGTAATTGAAATAAATAAAAAAATCAATCGGGACGAGGTTTTGGGAATCTCATCTACATGGGATCCAGTCATTAGTATATGTAAGCGGAAACGAATATCGACAGTCGAAAAATTGAAAATCGTTAATGTTGTGTGTCGCCAGACACATCTCTGATGCGCAAAATGTTTAAGTTGACAAACCAGACCAAGTGCGGGTAGCTCTCAAAACTCGCGCGGCTAGAAGATGTTGATGTCAACTTTAGCCATTCTTCTCGAGACCACGGGGACAACGCCGTCCTCGAAACGTCGGAGGTAAATTTAAAAACCCAATACGCGATTAAGTCCGGTTTCTATAACTTAATAACGTAACGGAATGTTAGATGATTATTATTCAAACAATAGGTATGTAGCTAATCTGTCATATTGGTTTGAGAACGATGGGCATAATATAATATAACCCTAGTTAGTTATAGTTAAATGATTCACATTATTCTGTGATGACCAGAAATAGAAGTTTTTGTGGCAAAAACGAGTCTTAAGCAAATTTTATGGCTAAACTCGCGTGTAGTCACTCGCGCGAAATGTTTGTTGACTGAAATCACGTGTGTTACGTTACGCCATAAAATTAGTTTAATGCTAGTATGTTTCACGACAGTTTAAAATCGATAAGGCAGTCATAGATTAATGATTAAAAGATGTAACTTCTACTTTCTGTAAAATACCGAGAAATTTCAAGAATGCAAATCAAATTAATTTTGTATCAATCAGAAACGTCTGCGAATGATGCTATTATGATGTTAATTCCCAAGACAGTGAATCTTTCCACTTTTAATTTATTTCTAAGCTTAATGCAAAACAATTACAAATCGATACATAATTTATGTTATACTTACATATATTTAGTACTGAAAAATCAAAACAAAAGCTGTAGTATATATATAAAGTGCCAAAAAAAATTAAAAACTACCCATACCTATAATATAAAGAAGATATCGAACGTGTTGTGTATTTCGCGGTAGCTATCTTCTCATACAATGTTAAAAATATTTATAGGTAACATTGATAACAGACATGTCGATATTTCATTTTCTTAAACACTTCATTTATTTGCCACGAAAACTTCTAGGTCTGGTGATGTGACTTACCTAACAACCTTTCTTAAACCGCAGTTGGCAATAAAGTTTTGAAGTTGCCGTAACCCGTATCAAATTATAAAACTACATGAAACCCCGGGGAGGGAGAGAACAACCGGATATACGAAAACATTAATGCCTAATAAGTCGAAACGAAGAAGCTTCCCTTGCCCTTCGCACTCGCTCGGTAAATAATATGATGTTGAGTCTCTCTTCAGCCGTTTGATTTTAATTTTTCAAGATTTTTAATATGGAACAAGTATTACTTATTATACTTTTTTTTTTCAAAAATATTTATAATTGTTCGTTTAGCTTCGATAGCCAAGTGCTATTTTTATTTCATGAAAATAATATATGCAAAGTTTAAACAATAAATGTTTGCGCCAAAAAGGCAGCCGCCATTCTTGTGACCTTGTGACGTCATAATAGCAGTGCAGCAACAAAGAAAGGTCAAATGTGAAGTGCAAATTAAATACTTTTTTCAGCTACAGTGACGTCACTCATGAGGCAAAAAAGATGGTCGACGTTTGCGGTCACGTGATATACAGATAAAACTACAATTTTAATTATGAAATTAAAAATATATATCATCCTTTTATAACAAAATAGTATTTAACTCGTATTCATACTTTCATAATTAATTTTGATAGATAAATGGCCTTTATTACATTAATTATAATTGTAATACATTGCATGTCGAGTAATTTTCAATACATATATTTATGTATTTAATATAAATGTTATGTATTCTAATTCTAAAAAGCAAACCGGAGTTGCGGAACACCTGGAGGGCGCGCGTGCGCGAGCGCTGCCGAATTTTGCAGCCTTGCGCGCTCCGCGCCGCTCGATCACTTTGATCGGCAATGAATGGCACCGCTGATCGCTGCACAATGTTGCTCGCTAATAACCATCATCAAAACTCTATAGGTCATTGTGAAACAGTTGACTTTTGTTTGGGGCTATTTTAATACGTTACTTAGTATGTACTTATAATTCGTGTCATCCACGATGAGGCGCAGATGTGTCAAATCTAACCTTATTATTAAAGGTATGACAATACGAGTCAAGGCACGCGTCGTCGTGAATGACAGGATCTACTTATATCTGAATTATTAATTTGTTGATATTGATACCTACTTAATCTGAAAAAGGTAATCGAAATGACTGTGGTGAATTCTTAACGGCTATGCTAGTCGGTAATGCAATTTTTTTTTCATATCCCATGCTCTGAAACTGGCTTATTGTTTATCTATGAAAGGGGTTAAAAGTGATATGTGGATATTTATAGAAAAAAGTGTAAGTACCATTTTCTTTTTTTGAAAACCATCAATGTTTGGGTTATTTTAACTCAGAATCACGGGGACTTAAATCGATAAAAAGAAAAAAATTTGTGCCATGAAACTGTCTGTTTTGTGACGTTTTCACATAATTTTTTTATGGTCCCTCTGAAAAAGGGCCTCAAAATTTGTATGAAACACTGGGGACACTTTTTTTTTTTTGTTTTAATCATTAGTCCTCGTGATTCTGTTTCGAAATAGTAGTACCTGAGTTGTTAGTTTAAAATAAACCTGTTAAGTGTGAGTCCGTTTAACGCAGCACGCACCGAGGGTTCCGTACAAACTTCAATTATCTCTACTAACACTTTTGACTTAAGCGTACTAGTAATTTTGAACAGCGCCATCTATCGGTTAATTGGCTAACTAACTTTTTATTATGTGATCTGATTTCAAGTTTCAAGTGGAATTTGAAGTTTAAACACCCGCAAAGGAGGTTGAATTACGAATAAAAGTAGAAAAGGTATTTTGATAGTTAAAAAAAGTTATCAAGTCAGACGGCCCGATTCGAAGAATGATTTAGACACGTTTAAGATCTTGGAAAGATCTTTAAAATATCGATAACTAAACGACATGTCAAAATTGACGTTTATTTCGATTTCGCTGTGATCCCAATAAGATCTATCTACGATATTTCTAACGTCAAAGTGACATTGGTTGTTCGAATCGAGCTGTTTATGTCAATTATACGACATATCAAGGATATCTAAATGAGAACTTACCTACACCAGAACTTATCGTTATCGTGTCTCATTCTTCTAATCGGGCCGACAGGTGGGATAAGGTATATCTTGCCTGTAATATTTATGGTAATGTTAATATTATGTATGAAATTAATAATAAATTGATAAAATTGCTTTCTTTTACATTAAAAAAAATTGATTTCCACTAAGAACAATTTTTTTTTTTTATCTTTATTAAAGAGCTTTGTCACTTTTGTGACGATGTCGCTCTAACAAATAAATGAAAAATTGTTTTGAATTTGAGCTCTTTCAAATGATACCCCACTTGATCTGATCTACTTAGTAACTAAACTCTGAAAATGGGCATATATTCTCTTCATATTGGGCACTTTCTATACCTACTTAATAAAAAGGCACTTTCAATGTGTTTGGGTTGGCGTTTTTCATAACTATTCCAAATTTGAAATCCATAGCTCAAGTAGTTCTCGAGATATTTAGCATTGTGACAAACGGAAGGCCGGAGTCGCACCATAAGAACGTTTCGGAAACAGCCCTTAACTGGTTCGCAGCCTACCTGAGGGGCCGCCAGCAGGCAGTCCGAGTTGACCGGTCCTTGTCTGACTGGTGTGACCTGGTTACTGCCGTGCCTCAAGGAGGAATATTATCCCCACTTCTATTTTCCGCCTTTATTAACTTCATTACACCTAACCTTTGCTGTACCTACCATCGATATGCTGATGACCTGCAATTCTACGACCAGTGCCTCGTGACTGACCTTCAGATTTTCATTGACTAACTTAACCTGGACCTTTCATATATCCAGCAGTGGTCAAAAACGTTCGGCCTTTTTGTAAATCCTTCCAAGTGCCAAGCCATTGTTATCGGTAGTTCCAGACAGCTTGCAAGAGTAGACTTGGACGCGATAACACCAGTAAGTTTTGACGGCACTATAATAAGGTTCAGTCAAAGTGTTAAAGATCTGGGTGTTCTTTTAGATAGTACTCTGAGTTGGAGAGCACAGTTACTGAGATCAGTCGAAAGGTCATGGGTTCCCTTCACGCCTTTAATAAATTAAAGCACTTCCTGCTTATCAAAACTAAAGTTTTATAAATTAATTCCCTTATCCTGCCCATTATTGATTATGGTGATGTGTGTTAACTGGACTTAAATGAAGAACTTCTCGACAAATTGGATCGGCTACTCAATAACTGCATTCGCTTCATTATTTACCTTCGTAAATATGATCATGTCTCATCTTTTCGTTCCCAGCTTGGCTGGCTCCCCATCCGTCAACGACGCAATGTTCGCATGTTATGTACTCTTTTTTTCTGTGTTAAATGATCCACATTCTCCTTAATACCTTAAGTCTCTATTTCAATACTACGGTGTTACCCGGGACCGTCAACTTTGCTGTTCCGGCAATATGTCTCTATCCATCCCTCTTCACCGCACTGGGTTCATGTCGAATTCGTTTTCCGTGCAGGCGGCCCGTCTTTGGAACGGACTTCCCTACGGCATCAAAAATACTCAAAATAAGTTTGCATTTAAAAAATCCTTACGTGCTTTCTTTGCTAGCAGAATGAAAAATTAATAATGTAATAAATTAGTTATGTATGGTATGTTATTGTATTATATTTGGTTATTGTTGTTAAGTAGCACCGCCTACAATCCCTCTGCGTTGCCTAAAGGTTGACTGGTAGAGAATGCCTCATGGCATTAAGTCCGCCTTTTGTATTATAAGGTTTTCTTTTGTGCAATAAAGATTAAATAAATAAATAAGGGTTCCTTTGGTACCTTTTTGGTACGGAACCCTAAAAATCGTACAGTTTTTTCAGAAAGCCCCCAGGTTCGTTTCGACTCTGGGGAGCTTTACTTTCCAAGTACATTTCTTACGATTAGTAATGAAAATTCGGTTCGTAATGTATTCATCGTATAATTTACATTCTGATATATAGCTCCCGATTTCACAATTGTCTATACCCCTTTACCTAAATTGTCCCGTGAAAATTATACCTAATTTAGAATTATGTACTACAAAACTGAAGTCGTGTTATATTTTACTTTTTTCGCATTGGAAATGAAAAGTAGAGTGGTTAACTTGAAGATGAAAGCACCCATTTCTAAATTGAATTTTTATATCTCATCAGAATATAAAATATATTGCACTTTTCACCCCTTGATAAAACATTAACTATTATTCTTTATTGCAATAGAAACTAAGATAGTGCTAGCAATAGCTAGCTAACGAAGAGTTTTTAATGAGGTATTAGAAAATATTCATGACAGAAAGAGAGAAATGGAGATGCGTATTTGTAGCTATACCTAGATATGTAGATAATACGCATGCCTAAACAATTTCCAACCCAAAGGCAAGATATATTCCCTATGTCAAAATATTTATCATACCAGTTAGGCAAATCACTTGCGGTTAAGATACAAATATGGCGCATCAAACCAAACCCGACTAATTATTCCAATATATTTTATTCCCGATTCCTTTCCAGGCTTTCCGAGAACGTGTTCTCATTAACAGGAACCCGGTCGGCAGGTCGTAAACCACCAACGAATTCTGAATCACCCCAATGTACTAACCATAACTCTTAAGTGATGACTTATTTTAAATATTTTATTTTCATTAATTAGAAAAACAATCCAAACGATAATAATGTCGTTTTTAATTCGTTCGCCGTCGTAAATGAAGAAATTTTTATTACGATCGATCCTAAATCAAACCGGTATGACCATAATCACATTCAGGATACTAAAAGTACGAGCGAGGTCTCATCTCAGCCTATATCCCGGTTGCCTCTTCAGCTACTACATTGGCGCTCATAATTATCATCCCCTGTAACGTCAAGCCAGCACTTCTTCAGTATATACTTATGTATATAATAAGTATTCCCTTACAATGAGGCTTATCTTAATTTCTCTTAGTGTAGAGATTTGCTATCTACGACAAAAATAATAGTTTAGAACAGCATCAAATATGCCAGTGAACTTTGCTTGGAGCATAGTTGATACAGCTCTGGTTTACATTTTTTTACCCACAATATAATGGAGACTGGTGTTGGTGGCGTTTAATGGCGATTGATGGGAATGTAAGTGTTTGTTTGGTAGTGCACGCGGTTCTCATACTTCTCAGATAAGTTTTAGTCACCTAAGTAGCTGCTATATGCTTATACTTAGAGCGTTTTCACATTGTCCGGTCCGATTGTCCGATATCGGATATAGGATCCTATATTCACAATGTCGGGCCGCGGGGTGTTCTGGGGTGCGATATGTCGGAAATAATATCGGAAGACCCTATCCGATATCGGATGTCGGGGGGACGCCTATGAGAAATACAGATGTTACTCGTAGAGATTGCCAATACATTGGCAGAGCCGTGTTGCTTTCCCTTGTATAGTCATAACCCAGTGGTCATTTTTACATATAAAATCGGCAACAATTAACGTAAAAATAAAAAACCGGCCAAAAGCATGTCGGGCCATGCTCAGTGTAGGGTTCCGTAGTTACTCTTCCGTCACAATAAGCTAAACTGGAGCTTAAAGTATAATAACTTTAACAAGCCATTTTATGTCATAATAATGTTTAACTGTGGATGTACGTCTTTTTACTATGAAGGGGAAACTTTTTGCGATAACTCATAAACAGCTAAACTGTTCATGACCGCTATAGTTTTCATTTAATGTTTTTGTTATGCTCTGCTTCCCTAATTTTTTGGACCTATGGTTCAAAAGTTAGAA
This sequence comes from Cydia pomonella, assembly GCF_033807575.1. Lineage (NCBI taxonomy): Eukaryota > Metazoa > Arthropoda > Insecta > Lepidoptera > Tortricidae > Cydia > Cydia pomonella. The sequence goes on along the minus strand of NC_084708.1, from coordinate 18,087,608 downwards.
GGAAGGGGGGACACATTTTTTTTTCTTTCGGAGCGATTATTTCCGAACATATTCACTTTTACAAAAAATGTTTGTTGAAGACCCCTATTAGTTTTGAAAGAACTTTCCAACGATACCCCACATTGTAGGGTTAAAGCAAAAAAAATGTTCACGCCCACTTTACGTGTAGAGAAGCCTAAAAAAAAATTTAGATTTTATTGTACAACTTTGTCGGCTTTATTGATTTATATGTCCATGCCAAATTTCACCTTTCTAGCACTAACGACCACGGAGCAAAGCCTCGGACAGACAGACAGACGGACATGGCGAAACTATAAGGGTTCCTAGTTGACTACGGAACCCTAAAAAAGACACAAAATATCTTTCTCATTCCATTTCCAAAATTTCGTTCGATTATCTCGATTTCTAGTTGTCCTTATCGTCCTAATTTTAGGAGCCACCCCCGTCCTAATACCTAAAATTCTCAAATCTGACAAGGGGTTCAGCTGATATGTCCTCTTAAATTCCTACCTGAAATAGTAAAAAAAAATAATCTCATCGAACAATTTATGTTTCTGGTATTTTGTTATTGTAGAATATTTCCATACAAAATTAAACTAAATCTTAACGGTGTCGTTTTTTTTATTTAGTTAAAATATTAGTTAAATCTCCGATAAATTAAAAAATACTCCGTAGAAATTTGTGTGAAAATCGGTGCCAGGATTAGGTACTCTTTTTAAATGTATTATCTTCACAAGCGCAACGCTTTCGATGATGTAGTAACGTCGTCATTTTCCTCACTTCCGGTCCTCGTGCAACTTACTTACTCATATTTTATTTATTTTATTTTATATTTTATTTTATTTAATAAAATAAATAATATTATCCCCCTTATACTAAATTTTTTTGGTATGTAATCAGAATTTCGCTGAAGTACGTGCATTTTGTTCTGAATCGGCAGTGCGGTATACCCAAGAAGAAGGCTGAAACAAATGACTCATACAGCCTGATCAGTGCAGCCCGTGTATAATAGGAACATTAGTTTTGGAGTAAATAAAGACAGAATCCAGAGCTCGAAGGCCGGGCGCCAGGCGTGGCAGCCAGGCGCTGTCTCAGCGCTTTCATCTCACCGCGGCTACCGAGAAGCGGAACGCCGTGCCCAATCGCACCATCAATCTGCCGTCTATAGAGACATTAGCACACAATTTAGACGTGCGATTACGAAGGAACGCGTTTCCGGCGATTTTTAACTTTTTGCGCCCTTCTCGGAAGTCCTGTTTCGAAATATGCAATTTCGTTCTATTATATTTCCTGTGCGGTTGCGTTTTCGCCCAATTGAGGGTGACTTCTGTTTGATTTACAAATTTGATTTGATTTTAGGGTTCCGTAGTTTTGTAAGGGAATGAACGAGACTCCGGAAGGAGGAGTGAAGAAAGATAATGAGCCTGTCGAACATGCTTCGACGACAAATGTAGACATTTTAAAGTAAGGTCGGCCTCAAAAGCAGTTGGAGATTTTTATAATTTCAGTTTCCTATACTTTTAATCAATATCAAGGCGAAAAGCATGTTTTATTATGGAGAAAAATCATAAGTAGTGTTTGGTCATCCTACGATTAACTTTACAACTAAAAATGCATACCTATAAAACATAACAATAATAAAATAGGTATTGTTTTTGCTATTTGTTGGTTTTCGTTCTGCATACAGTATAGACTAATGATATAATAACAATTTCAAACAATGAACCAATACACTTACGGCCAAATATTTCCGCGTCAAACAAGGAGTCAAAGTTCCTCTTAAAAATACAAGCTAATTATTTAACTTACAAATAGGTCAGAGAGAAGAAATAAGACCGTTCTGTATCTAAAAGACATATCATTACTATAGCTGCCCTATATTTTGAGTCAATTTACTTGTTTTAAACGTTTTTTGTACAAGTATACATACATTAGAGTTCAACGGGCTGAAAGCTCGCTCGCGCAGTGCCGCATGTGGCGCAGCGAGCTTGAATTAAGCCATTAAGTGGAACGACAACTATTATTTAATTAATGCGTGGTCGGAACAAAACAATGGCTCGATTGTTCCGACGAGTTCTGTCAGCCGCACTTGACGCCGCGCCCGCTGGGCCGGCCGCATTGCTCTGAGGACAAAATAAAAGTAATAAAAAACAAATTTTGTTAATTTTCATGTGTGTCAAAAGACAGACAAAAAATTCAACATTAATTGTCCATGTAATGATTTATTATATTTACATATATTAAAAAAAATCAAATGAAATGACTCATATTAATATCGATCGAACTTCACTTTAGGAAGTTCGTTTGATCATCAATAATACGTTTTAATAGCTTTCAGTCGATAAGTTTGCAATACAAATATAGTATCGCAGATTTTTCTCTTCATTTTAGAGGAGTAACGTTTGGTAGAATTTCATATGTGCAAAAAAGTCGTCGTTTAAGTGTGGTTTGAGTGAGCAGCCGAAAACGTAAACCAACCTTCAGCTGATTATTTCCTTACTATCATGAATAACTGAAGAAGTTTTGGCTAAAAGACATTACATATATATTTCGTAGAATAAACATTTGGGATTATTAATAGAAGTAAGACCAAAAGAGCTGAGCGAGTGATGCGAGTGTGCCATACCAGCGAAGTACTAGATTTATTAATAACATATTTTTTTAATAACAATGAATAACAGATTAACCAAGTTTGCCGTGTGGGTAGTTAAAAACCCATTGAATCGCCAAATTTGATCGGTCGGTACTAAATATTAGGTAAACTTACTACTCCCTATATTCAGTATATTTAGATAGAAAATATAGGTCTAGGTAGGTTAGTCTACCAAATGATAAGTCTCCGGATAAATAACTATGCAAATACGATAATCCGCTTAAAGTTAGTTAGTGAGTCATTACATATGGATCTCCGGTTTCTTATTGCCACAGTATCAATTACGTAGTTACTCAGCATCCTGATTTCAGAGTTTACAGATAATTTTAATGTGTAGTACAGGTACCATAGTATTATCGTATCAACTCACAATTAATCTGTCTATAATGGCTCGCACAGATGATGGATACGCGACTCTCATTCAAGCCCTTGCCGCATTGCGCAGCGGAAATTATTTTCCTACAGACAAATTACCCATTCTCGAGACAGTTTAATTAAAAAAATATTTTGTGATGATTTTGATCGCGGCGCGGACAGAGCGCCCCACGGGCGAGGACACGTCTATGCTACACTCGAGAGTAAAATGACTTATCGCTGTATGAACTCGAAACGTTGTTGTTACGTTTCTTTGGTAGATGGCAAATACCGACGGACCTTGCCTGCTTTTTGTGCTGTGGACCACCCAACACGCTTGCTGCATTATTTTTATTGTACAATAAACAAATTTATTGCTCCATATGGTTGTTTATGTTTTTATTTATAAGAGCTTTGTTACGGAGCACGGGTTTTAGGTAATGGCCGGGTAGCTCACCCGGCAGCTTGGAACCCGGTGGCAATGATTTTATCTCATTTGTTAGCGTACACGATGAATGATTGACTGACATGGATCAATAAAAGCAAAATAATCCATGGTTCAAAAGTTAGACGGGGGAGGACGGGGAGGGCATTTTTCCTACCGATCGATTATTTCAAAAAATATTCACTTTACATTGAAGGCCCCTATTCGTTTTGAAAGACCTATCCATCGACACCCCACAATATAAGAATAAAGCAAAAAAAAAAAGTTTTTCTTTTACCACTTGGTTGGCATGATTAATTTATAGTGTATTTCCATGCCAAATTGCAGCTTTCTAGCACTAACGATCAAGGAGCAAAGCCTCGGACGGACAGACAAACGAAAATGATCCTGTTTGACTGCGGAACCCTAAAAACTCCACTCCACTCATGATTAAATTAGTCCATTCAAAGGTGCTTGTTCCCAGGCCTACTTGAATAAATAATATTTTGAATCTTGAAACATTGTCCTGAAATTAGTGTTGTTTGAGGGTCGCTCTGTAGCGACATGATGGAAGAGTTTAATACCCTGTTTTTAGGGTTCCGTGCCAAGGATGAACTCTTATAGTTTCGCCATTCACCTGTCTGTATGTCCTTCCAAAGCTATGCTACGTGATCGTTAGTGCTAGAAAACTGCAATTTGGCATGGATATATAAATAAATCATACCTACAAAGTGGTAAAAAGGGAAGTAGTAAAAAAAATATGGTACCATCTCTACTCGTAAAGTGGGGATTACTTTTTTGTTTCTACAGTGTGGTATGAGGCGGTCTTCAACTAGCATTTTTTGATAAAGCTCATGCCAGAGGCTCAAATTTCGGTTTACGGTTTTCGCGGTAAGCCCTCAGCCCAAATAGATTCATTTTTAGAGCGTGCGCTGTGATCGTTTCCGCTACCCCCACCACCACACACAAAGCGTTGTATGCATAGATTACCTTCGGTTTTTTTAAGCAATATTTTTTAAATAATTTGGTATACGAAATGAAAACATGTTTGCTTTATAAATGACAGGTTTATTACAAAATCTGTTTTTAATTTATTTCTCTTCGTAAGGTCATGCTGCCGTCAGAATACACTTTAAAGAAAATATATACACGGTGCCCGTGAGCATTGCGATAGATTTTAACCACGCATTTCTGAGGCCAAAAGAAGGATTTTTTTTATATGGGCTTATGTAAATTTCACAAAAAAAAAATTTTTTTTGTTTATTTATTTTTTGTATTTAGTCGTACATAAAACGTAAATGCTATTTGTAAAACTGTAACTCAAAAATATTTTTTTTTTGTAAAACCTATTTGTTGCAAAGTGGTACTTTGACATATATCAATAAGGATATTTGGACTAGGTCCCATAGTGGCAACATCGCCATTAAAAGGCGTTAACAGATAGAACAGAGAACAGATAGACAGAGGTGTAAATAACAACAAAAGAAAGAAGAGAAGAAGAAGTATTGTCACTTTGACGTTAGAAATATCGTAGATAGATCTTATTGGGATCACAGCGGAATCGAGATACACGTCAATTTTGACATGTCGTTTAGTTATCGATCTTTTAAAGATCTTTCCAAGATCTTAAACGTGTCTTAATCATTCTTCGAATCGGGCCGTTTGTCTCAATATTTATTACCACAAGGTTAAATAACAACCTTGTAAGCAAACAACTACGTTTATTATGATTGCGTAATTAAGAGTAAATTATGATCGAATTTCTCTCGACATGTTTCGATCCGTCACAAAGATAGGTACTCAATGTTATTATCACTTCTCATGCTCTGAAAGTGGCTCGTTGTTCTAAAAAGTGTGCAGAAAATTATACGTTTCTGCTCTAGAGCACTGTACTTAACTTCTAAAATAACAGAATGAAAAGTCTAAAAAAATATATGATATACATTGCCATGCAAACTTCCACCGAAAATTGGTTTGAACGAGATCTAGTAAGTAGTTTTTTTTTAATATGTCATAAAATTTAAAATATATTTTTTTTACATCAAACCCATACGTGTGGGGTATCTATGGATAGGTCTTCAAAAATGATATTTAGGTTTCTAATATCATTTTTTTCTAAACTGAATAGTTTGCGCGAGAGACACTTCCAAAGTGATAAAATGTGTCCCCCCCCCCCTGTAACTTCTAAAATAACAGAATGGTAAAATTAAAAAAAAAATATGATATACATTACCATGCAAATTTCCACCGAAAATTGGTTTGAACGAGATCTAGTAAGTAGTTTTTTTTAATACGTCATAAATGGTACGGAACCCTTCATGGGCGAGTCCGACTCGCACTTGGCCGCTTTTTTTAATACGCATGTATTTTACTTTCCTAGTATTCGAAATGAAAAGAAGACTATTTAACTCGGGCGAAAGGCACCATTTTATCCCTTTGTTAACAATATATTATTACAAACAAAACATTGTTTATACCTCTTTTTTAGTTATTATATATGTTTGGCATAATAAATGCAATTTTTTTTTACAATTCTTGTGCCACAAAAAGCCTGTTACATTTTTTTATTGTCCTTTTGTTTTTCCCCAAAGCGATTTATTTTTAAATAATAGGTACATAATTAGTCCTAATACGACTTTGTGAGCATTTTCCTAGAATTTTCTAAATGATATACGGCTGTCAAGCACACGCGTCCGGTTCCCAACGTGACATGTTCCTCCCAGGCACTGATTAAAATAATCCACTATCAGGCCACGTTACGGACATCGCCAGCATTAACTATTAATTAAGTACACGACAAAAACTGTTTCTCTGTCATTAAGGGTAAATATCAGCTTGCATTATGGATAATGTAGGGTTGCCATGACTCCATGGGGTTTTAGATATTGAGCTTCCAATTTCGAAAAAGTAGAGTAGGTTTCTCTGTGTAATTTATTTAGCGTTAAATTATAATTTTTATCATATGATTTTAACTTAACTCAACAGTTAAACAAATGATTGTACAATTTTGATCAGCGACGACGCTTAAGGTGTTTTAAATTTTGGAGATAAAAATGGCTTACCAAGTAGGACTGATATTTATTATTAAGGTACCTACAGTTGGCGACTACTTTATAACTAGGTTTAATCCGATGCGTATATTAAAATACACCCAACATAAATATAATTCCTCTCGCACTTTTACGCTTATCAGGAATATCCTGACCTCTTGACGCCACACGGCGACACGATGGCGACCCTACGGCGTGGGGCAAAGTGGCAGATGTAGTGAATTATAAGGACATTAAGATGCGTGCTCATAGCCCGAACAGCCGCATAGAGACGTCAGACCACCCACGGAGGAGATGTAGCTACTAGCAGGCATTATACGGTCACAACGCTTCTCCATTGATACTTGTTAAAGGAATCAACTGCGTTTGTGATCAGAGCTATTCAGTCTGTACTACCAAAGCAAATTGATGGCACCAATTTGCGTAATTTATGAAGCATTAACGTCATACTAGATGGAAGTAAAGGCGTCTCATTAGGATGTAGTCTATAAATGTGCGGTTTAATAAATATAAGTGATTTTATTTGCAAGACAACATGAGCGCGTTCTGCTGCAAATTGTGGGAATATGCAGCCAAGATAGACGATTAAGTGGTGTTTTTTTTCCACCGGTGTTATACTTAACTATAATGATAGTGAATAAATCAATATTTGGGGATAATCTTACACAGGGCTAGGTCGCCCCAAACTAAGCAAAGCTTGTAATACTATGGGTACTAGGCGACGATATACATAGATAAAAACATACATACGTATATACATAGAATACATCCATGAGTCAGGAACAAATTTATCTGTGTTCATCACATAAATAAATGCCATTACCGGGAATCGAACCCGGGACCAATCGACTTTATAGGCAGTCACTATCCACTAGGCCAGACCAGTCGGTAAATGTATATTTCTATATTATGTTTTTAAATAAAATAACTATTAGCTTTCTATATTTCATAGCCACTTTTGTGTACTGAATCTTGATTTACCATAGGTTAAAAAGGGGCGAGCAATGGTATTAATATCAGATGTTTTTTTCGTTTTTATCACCAGCGCGGTACCAGCCCAAGTCGAAATGTTCACTAAATATTAGCTTTACTGCATTATTTTCTGAGAACGTGGATTTTCAAGTGTTTGGAATTAGGTTACCTATTGTTGTTATAGTTTATTCTGTGTGCAGGTGGCATGTCAAATTTCACCCCGACAATGACAGTAAATTTGCGATGTCAAAAAATTATACAGAATTGCGTCGTAGTTTAAACATGTATCGATTACTTACTGAGTATTTAAGTTAGATGATTTCGGTTTATGTGACAAAGCTTTCGTAGAAGGCTTATTGTTTTGGACGATGGTCGTATAACAATGCTCTGACCGTCAAAACAAGCTGATTAAGTTTTTATTTCGTTATGTTGTTACCTCTTCGCAGTTACCTATCCTATGAGCAGTTTCAATAACTATATTGTAATCGTTTTCCCCCACCATAAGTATTAATTTACCACTATTTCGCTTGGCGGTAAATAATCCTATGACATTTTGCATTTTGTAGAAGGCTCTGTGCAATACATGTTACTTAATGAAATGTTAAACTTATTAAAGAGTGTCAGCAATTTTACGTATCTAACGTTTATAACATTATAACAACGCAAAACGAAGGCATTGCGTGAGCCTATTCGTAACAACAGCAATCACATGAATCACGAGAGCTCGCATTTCCTTCCTAGACTCGAGCACTAATTTCAGCTGGGGCCTCACGAGTGACGGCCGATTGGCAGCAGACTAGTTGCTGTTACACTTACATTATTATGTAGCAAGATCGACAATTTGTTTAATTCTGTTTATCGTAAGTCTAAGTCAGCAATTTATCCAATTAGGCGGGCGCTCGCGGCGGGCCACCCACGATGCCGGCTATTAGAGATAAATTGTAAATAATTTGGTAACGTTTATTTTGGCTCGCTGCCCGAACTGATTGCAGCACACACGTATGCATTGGATAGACATGTAGGTATGTTTATTTGCTTTTAGATTGTCAACGGACCTATAAAGTAAAGAAATTTTAAACTCATAGGGACCTATTTCAAATAATGAGCATTTGAAATAGTATTAGGACTAATTTATTTATAAGAACTGAAAAGGTAGATAAGTAGACACTTTCTATTGATGAATACAGCGTTCTTAGATGCACCGGAATATAAATACTTAGGCGTAGTCATGCTAGGACCATTTACCTGAAACTCAATAAAAGTAATTAAAAAAATTATATTGAAAAAAAAGTTAACTCAATTCCTATCTTGATTATAGGTACGTATATTAAATTGATATATGGTCATAAACCCAGAATTTTGTTTTATATGTATCATAGACAGAATCACTCCGGCAGCGATATTTACAACGATAATTAATATTGCACTTAACGGTGTGCGATAGTCTCGTTATCAAGATGTCGTGTAGGTGCGAACCGCGCTGAAACCGAAGAAGCAATTAAAATGCTTGAGCGAATTGATTTACGCACTGACGCCGCGGCGCCCGCGCCGGTCGCCGCGTCGCCTGCAAAACGTATATTTTATTGTTTTTGCCATTCATATACCTTGTAAACACATTTTTATGATCTGACGTATTCGGTGAGCTGTTTGAATAATAATGGATGTGTATGTATTGTTTCTTACTTTTGGACAATCCCGACTTTGTAAACCATACCTAACCCAAACAATGGGAAACATGAACAAAATTTATAAGTGTGTCATAAGTAGCAAAACGTAGGCACCAAATAAATTTGGAACCTCGTAAGTACAATTGATATTGGATATCAAGTATTTTAGTATAAATTAAAATCATGTTTGGATCCTTATCATTAGTAAGTATATTCATATTTGTATACCTAGACAAATATTACTAACGCGAAACTAACTCTGTTATTTAAACCGTTGAACCAATTTAGATGCTTTACGGACATCATCCCTTACAAGGGTGAAAAGGGGGATGGAATTAATTACGGGAGTATAATTCCCTGCAAACGAAATCGCGCAGAAGTTAGTCGAAAGTAAAAGAAAGAAAGGTCGACATTCCAAACACTTAATTCGCTCTGGATAAGTTTCTGAACTTTTAACCTCCTGTTAGTGATTGATCCTTTCGCATTTTCTCATAGGTTAGCTGGAAGAGATCCCTTTTAGGGATAAGTTCGCCTTTGTACATAACTTTTTTTTGTTTTGTTTTGTCTGTTTTATGTTCACCTGTTTATGTGCAATAAAGTAACATACATACATACATACATACAAACTAAGTGAATACTTAGGTATATGTTTATTAAGTCTTATTCTGTTCCAAGTAGAATATACGTTTGCGAATGATATCACAAATGTTTAGTCGGACTCGCTCACCGAGGGTTCCGTACTTTTTGATATTTGTTGTCATATCGGCAACAGAAATACATCATCTGTAAAAATTTCAACTGTCTAGCTATCACGGCGGTTCCTGAGATACAGGTCACACTGGTGACCGACGGACAGACAGACAGAAAGACGGACGGACCGTTTTACCCTTTGGGTACGGAACCTTAAAAATCACCGCCTCGGGCATAATTCGAACTTGCGACCTTTCGAAACACCGGCCCTGGTCGCTCTAACAGAGCTACCGAAGCTTAATGTTGTTTACACGACTGAGAGGTGTATACATGTATAGTAAGAATATATCCAGAATATCTCCCACTTTTGCCCGCAGTGGTGAATGTTTTTCCTTTAATTTTAAAAAATGTAGTTTCGTTCGCAGACGTATATTATTCAATTTTAAATACTTCTTCTTCTTCTTCTTTCGTGTAGCGTTCTTTAATGTAGGTATATGAATGCGTGTGTCCTGACTGACTCAACGCAGAGCCAAAACTACAAAAGCTACTAAGTTGAAATTTGCACACTAGGTTGAATTTATAAAGTGTACAAGAGATAAGAAGTGATTTTGAAAAATTCAACCCTTAACGGGGTTAAAAAGGGGTTGAACGTTTGTATGGCTTTCAACTTCTATTTTAAGCCAGGAACTTGAAACTTCGTAAAATGATATTAAAAAAAATATTTAAATAAAAGAAAAATAATGTCAACGTTTTCGGAAATTTATCCCCTATAGGGGTTAAAATGGGGATGAAAGTTTGTATCTGGATCAAGTTTTATATTAAGTTACGCACTTGAAACTTCGTGAAAAGGTATTATAATAAAATATAAGAAAATAGATTTCACCTTTTTTGGAAATTCATCCCCTAAGGGGGTTAAAAAGTGGATGAAAGTAATAAGAGATTGAAAGTTTGAAACGGGAACGAAGACCCGAGATGGATGGATGGATGGATGGATGGAGTGGGATTGAGTACCCAGGGACTTGAAATTAGTAGGAAGAGAAAATATTAGAACGTACGAAAAATAGTCTTAGTGCTTTTGAAAATTCAGCCCGTATTAGGGTTAAAAAGAGGTTGTAAGTGTGTTTCCAGAAATACGAGTAAATTCACGCGGACAATGTCGTGGGCAACAGCTAGTCAAACATAATCTTATGAAAGATTATGTTAGAGTTGAGATATACGAACACCTCGCCACTGATTCCTATTAAGTTCAGTTTTTACTCCATGTATGTATATAATGTATGAAATCTATTACTTAGATTATCATAAACTACCGTGTTTTCCGCATGAACTCGCTGTGGGGCCTGATGGTTTCGACATCGTACACCTTTGTAGATAAAGTCCAGGTTCTCTGTATTCCTCACTTGCGCATACTTTACGGAGCCAATAAAACCACGCGGTGACAGCGCTGACGCGAGTACCTCATGTCAATGAGTTAACTTCGGCTCTCTGCACTTAGAATTCTGGAAGTGACTTTGTCAATTATTATTTAAATCGTTTAGGGGTGTAATATGAACCGCATCATGAAATGAATGAGATAGCTCTCTAATAGACAAGCAGGCTTAGTTTGTCACCCATGGATACCTACAGACAGTACGGAACTCTAAAGAATAATGTAAATTTTTGTAGTCGATAGTACAATTGGAAAACTTCCAATTGTACTCCATTGCTACTACAGTTGGTATGGTTGTTGTTCGTGGTGAGAAAATGTGTAGTTTGTAACTTCGTACATGTACTGAAGCAAGAATATATGAGACCAGTTGGTATATTAAAATATACTAGCTTCTGCCAGCAACTTGCTTTGCATGAAAGGATGATACCTTATTCCCTTCCTCGGTTCTCAAATATGTCCATACTATCGTGGCATCTATTTCATTTCATCGCAATCATAGTTACTGTCGTATTTATAACAGGATTATAGGAGCTTGCAATTTCTTATCTCCTGACTCTCATAAGTGATAAAAAAAAACGAAATAAATGAAGTGAAACGCAGGGCATAGCAATTGTTAATAATGTTAATATACATCAAATTGTGTAAAATTATTTTCCATGTCAATATCAAGAGAGAAAAGCGGCCAAGTGCGAGTCGGACTCGCCCATGAAGGGTTCCGTACCATCTATGACGCATTAAAAAAACTACTTACTAGATCTCATTCAAACCAATTTTCCGTGGAAGTTTTCATGGTAATGTACATCATATATTTTATAGTTTTATTATTCTCTTATTTTAAAAGTTAAAAAAATATAGTAAAAACCTCAATATCATTTTTAAAGACCTATCCATAGATACCCCACACGTATGGGTTTAACAAAAAAATTTTTTTTGAGTTTTAGTTCTTAGTATGGGGAAACCCCAAAATTTACTGTGAAAATCTTAATGCGGTTCACAGAATTACATCTACTTACCAAGTTTCAACAGTATATGTAGTTCTTATAGTCAGTAGTATAGACAGACAGACAGACATGACGAATCCATAAGGGTTCCGTTTTTTGCCATTTGGCTACGGAACCCTAAAAATGGGGACTACGTTTGTATGGAAAAGCGATCCTCTTAATTAATTTGGTTATTCTAGTAAAAAGCAAATTCTACGTTACCAATCATGGACTAAAATTCTAGCGGGCACACTAGAGTTGTCACTATAAATTCATCAACGTCTTCACGGTCGACTTTTCGAGGTGATCAGTGTTTGTTCGTCTATACGCCGCTTGTATAATAATGTCTGCTACGTACATAATTTGCGTTAAAACTAAACATTTACATCTTCACAGATAGGTACATTTTACGAGTCATTATGGTGTTGCGTGTGGTTTTATATGCATAATAAAGCCAATAAATAAAACTGATCTTTGATCACTTGATGGTAGATTCTAAACGAAAATTCGGACTCCCTTATTAGGTACTAGGTATGATCATATTCTTGAAATCCCGGGATTAAAAAACGTGTAGACTTCAAGATAAAAGATTTCTATATAGGTAAAAGGCTGCGTTTCCACCAGAGATGTGCGAGTATGTGTTTGTAAAGAACCAATAGAATCACTTCACGCTCGGGTAGGATATGTAAATCAAATGATTCTATTAGTTCTTTACAAATACTCCCCCATCCCTCGGTACGCATCCTCGAACATCTATGGTGGAAACGCAGCCTTAGGCTAATGATTAAGACCAAATATTAGTTGTCATTTTTCCATACAAACTTTCTAGGCATTTTCCTCTCTAGATTTTGGCCCTAGATGAATAATTAAAGCAAGAAATATTACTTTGCTAATCCGCGAGAAAATAACGTGTTAGTCAATCAGTGCTAACCCGTTATACTTAGTTGCGTATTTTTACATGCAATTAATGTTCCCACCGCAAAAATAAACCCACCACCAAAAGTACAAAACTCGACACGTGCTTCGCCTCTCTACGAGACATCCTCAGGAGATGCTGGAGATGTTGACGGTCTGACACCCGACAACTGAATGAGCCGTCTCTTGCTTCTTTCGCACCAAAGGGTTTTGGTGAGAGATGCCTTTCCATCCTTCTTCGGGATTTTTGGCGGTGTCTGTCGCCGCCCGTGACGACGGGCGGGTCTTCCCTGTGCCCATTTCAAGGGGCGAGGGCTTCTGGGCCGTGGTCGGCCGGAGGCCGATCATGGCATTGTTGTTGTTTTTGTCTCCTTCTAAAAAGGCTGTCGGGGCCAGTCCGGGCTGCCCAAGAGCGCGATCAGTGCGTCGACCTCTTGTTCAGCGGGGGACGGCGGCGTGGTTCTGGCGGCTGGAGCCGGCGTAGGCGGCGAAGGTGGAGGTGCAGCGGAGGGTAGGGCTGGCGCTGCCTGGGTTGAGGTGGCTGATGATGATGATGGCACTGGCTTCGCTTTCGTCGGAGTCCCGGGCTCTCTCGCCTGCCGCGGTCTTGACAGCCCCCTTTGGGTGGGGGGGGTTCAGATCTAAACTAAAAAAGTGGCTTCTTGGAAAGATGTTTTATGATTATAGCGAGTTTTTTGACATTCCACTTGTGATTTAATAACTTAATGCTTATTACAGCTTGACATTTATATTATATTGATTATATTCCCATTGCTAGTAATGATTCATATACTGATAATTTTAATAATTAATAAGGTAACACACACTATGTAATACCGACCTGTAACAATTGTTACCAATAAAGTTTTTCATTTTCTTTTTCATTTTCATTTTCATTTTTGCCGGGCCATCAGGATTGATGGCGCCGACTCTTCCACCGTGGGCTTCTGGATCGCGGCGTTGGTTTGAGGTCCCGGGCGGGACGGGGCCGAGAAATAGGTTTTCCCGGCTTTCCACATTTTGTAGGCCTTCTCGAACTCCGGACAGTTTCTGTGGTTTCCAGGGTGGGGCCCCCTGCAGTTTTTGCAGGTGGCCTTCACTGTGCGGGGTCTGGTGCACTGGTCTGCGCGGTGAGACTCGGCGCAGCGGACGCAGGCAACTTCCCGATGGCAGCCGTGGGAGGAGTGGCCGAAGTCTTGACAGCAGTGGAATGAGCTGTCCTTGCTTCTTGCTTCTTTCACACCAAAGTACTTTGGTGTGAGTGGCCTTTCCATCCTTTTTGGATTTTTGGCGGTTTCTAGTCGCCGCCCGTAACGACGGGCGGGTCTTTCTTGTGCCCATTTCAAGGGCGAGGGCTTCTGGGCCATGGTCGGCCGGTGGCCGATCATGGCTTTGTTGTTGTTAATTTTTTTCTTCTCTTCTTCTAAAAGGGCTGCCCAGGAGCTCGATCAGAGCGTCGACCTCTTGTTCAGCGGGGGACGGCGTGGTTCTGGCGGCTGGAGCCGGCGTTGGCGGCGAAGGTGGAGGTGCAGCGGAGGGTAGAGCTGGCGCTGCCTGTATTGAGGTGGCTGTGGGCACTGGCTTCTTTTTCGTCGGAGACCCGGGCTCTCTCGCCTGCCCTTTGGGTGGGGGGGTTTGCCGGCGCCATCTGCGACAGCTTAAGACCTACACTATCGATATTTAAATAGAAAAAGTGTAAGTTTATTTCTTCAAAACAACCGGGTTCGATTCTCAAGCTGGGTACAGTTTTTTTTTTTCAAATGTATGAATGCAGTTTTTCTTTTTATCAAAATCGGTGACATGGTTCCTAAGAACAAATCTTCGTATGTCTTATAGTTTTAGACATTCCCATACTGACCGATTTGAATGAGCCATCCTGTACTATAATAATAGTAATAAAAATACATGTACTTAATTGTTTTTATTATTTTGACTATGTGGTGAGAGTTTCTAGTCCGATTAGTCGATCTAACAGGAAAAAAAGGCCAGGTAGACCGATCACTCGAACTAAGCGGAATGCGAATCCATGCAGGCCGATTAACTGGAATTAAAAAGACCAAGTAGACCGATTACTCGGGCGGAGTAGAATTGCGAATCCTTATAGTCCGATAGACGAATCAAAAGGAAAAATAAATCCACGTCGTCCGACTTGTCGGACATAGCAGTCGGACCACGTGGCCACAGGGATTGTAGTACGAAGGTACTTATACATACGGATGCATATGTAGATGTACACGCACACATACATAGCTAGTTTCGGATAGAAAATAGAGATAGCGCTTCGAAATTAGTTTCCATAAAAGGCTTCAAGAGGAGCCCTCTTTTCTTTTCCTATATATTTTACTTACTCTTTGATTTACCACGTAGTGATTATATGCTCTTTGTGATTTACAGTAATATCATCTGTAACTGCATCAACGCTACAGCAGTAACGTTGCGTAGCAACAGTAATAACACTGCAGTCGCTATGTCACCCGAATGTAACCTGAAATCTTTCCTGTGAACGTCGCTGAACCAAGAAAATGCAGCGATGCAGCTGAACCAAGAAATTAATTCCGCAGATTTTCAAATCATTATCATTGGCCAGAGCATCTTTGCAGATAATATTTGCAGCGTCTAAGGAGCAAGGCTCGGAAACCGGTTATATTTTCCAAACCGTTATCATGTACTTGGCGCAAAACTTTTTAATTTCGTTTTCGCTCGAAAAACCGTTATTTTTAAATCGTTTTTTTATCAGAACAGTCTTGTCAAATGAACCGGTTTAGAGCAATACAAACCGGTTTCTTCCTATAACATCACCAGACCGGCCGGCCATTTCGTCGGTCGTCGATGAATGGCAGATCGGCATTTCTTGCCGTATCGATCAGATATGTCTTGATTCCTGGGGTGAATTTCGCAGATTTTCAAATAAGATATAATTATATAGGTACAATATATGTACTTGCAAGTCTTGCCAAATTCAACATCAGTTTCAAACAAGCAATCAGATCAATCGTTCAGCAGCTCAAAGTCAACTCTGAATTGTGAAAATTTTAAACGTTTTCTAATAATTTGTTAAACCAAATAGTGAAAATGTTATAGTGTGTTAATATATTTGTAATCTACTCAAAAAGCTTTTTTATTTGATATCCCACATGATATATCTAAAAAAAAAAAACATTTTTTGTACCGCCGACTTTATGACGTCACAGTTACTACCCCCACCATTTTCGCGCTTATCATCTTATATATGTATGTGTGTTCAGGACGTCAACAAAATGCACTAATACCAAATATACCAATATATGAGATACGTGTGCAAAATCGATTTCTCGAAGACTTTTGGACTAATTATCGATGTATTATGTAGTATAGACATAATTTTAAACATGAAGTTAATATTCCAATCTCTCATTCGTCAAGATTATTAGGCAACCATTATTTTTGGAAACCCCTTTTAATTGAAATGTTAACGTTTACAAACAAATCATCTACGCCCGAGCCGAGCTTACCTCACGCAAGCTTCTTAGAATACTACTTACTTATATGGCGGTGTGGGCACCCTGCTGCGTTTTGCCCGAAGTGTCAAAATGTTCGACTACAACGAGCCCATTGAGACCAAAATTTCTATCTATTTCAATACCTGACTTACGATTCTTAGGAAATGAAAATGATTGTTATTTTTTTTATGATTTTCTTTCGTATATTTGTTGGTATACAATAAATATCACGGATCGATCTATCTGCCGCTGCATTCATTTCTTTAAGCAAAATAGTTTCAATAGCGACATTTACACCTCTATCAGTAAAATTCTTGGAAGGAGCGCGTGAAATCGAGATGTCGTCAGGTGTGGCTCGAGATCTTAATCCGATTGTTCAAACTTAATTTAGTGCACCCTTAGCGGACTTTATTGACGGCCTCTGTGGCATCTCCGCGGCATTCTGTCTCCTATTTTAAATCGATTGACAACAATACTTCTTCGGCTGGTGCAGCTGGTGTCTAGTAGCAAGGAATTATATTAAAGTTAGTTGTAGGTTTAAGTTGTTGAAAAGGAGAGCCAAATTACCTTCGACTTTCCTGCAAAAATATTTTTAAGGGAAAATATATCACACACCGTATAGAAAAATTAAAAATCAATTATAAACAACTAATTTAAAAAAATCTTGACAAGTGCGAGTCGGACTTGCCCACCGAGGGTCCCATACAAATGTAGCTCATTTTTTACAAAATTATAGTTTTTCCCTGTACCTACTTGTATAGGTAGGTAGTGTAAGATGATATTATTTGCCAAACTTCATAGTTCTATAGTAGGTCAACGGGAAGTACCATATATACAATTTGATTCCCTTGAGAGTTTTTCTACTCGTCAACTGTAATGGTTGAATTATGATTTCGTATACTAAACTGTAATTGCGTACTTTTCATGTATAGGCTCCCAACTCAACTATAATAATAATAAGCAAACGCTGTAGTCAACTACAATGAATTTGACCAGCGCCGCGGTCCAATGGAAAAGACACCAACGCGCGACTGTTTCATGAGTAATATTCATATATGTATTATTCACGCGTTGATGTCTTTTGTACTTTACTAATTTTCTAGATCTTATAATAGAAAAAGTATTCAATTGACAACATTTCAAAATTTTCAATATCCCTAAATCGAAAACCATTTCGAGAGGGGCTCCTGTAGATTACAAAAAAATAAATTTTATATATTTTCTACGAATTTTTGTATTCAAAATCTCTAAAAATAGTTAAAACGGAAATTGACGTCACCCAGCTCTTTCAGTTCTGCCACCACAAGCAAAATAAAAGCGGCCAAGTGCGAGTCGGACTCGCGCATGAAGGGTTCCGTACAATTTAAGACGTATTAAAAAAAAATCTTCTTATTAGATCTTGTTCAAAATTTTACCACTTTGGACACACATTTTACCACTTTGGAAGTGTCTCTCGCGCAAACTATTCAGTTTAGAAAAAAATGATATTAGGAACCTAAATATCATTTTTGAAGACCTATCCATAGATACCCCACACGTATATGTTTGATGAAAAATTTTTTTTTTTAATTTTATGACGTATTAAAAAAAAACTACTCACTAGATCTCGTTCAAACCAATTTTCGGTGGAAGTTTGCATGGTAATGTATATCATATATTTTTTTTAGATTTTTCATTCTGTTATTTTAGAAGTTACAGGGGGGGGGGACACACTTTTTTTCACTTTGGAAGGTTCTCTCGCGCAAACTATTCAGTTTAGAAAAAAATGATATTAGACACCTTAATATCATTTTTGAAGACCTATCCATAGATACCCCACACGTATGGGTATGATGAAAAAAAAAAATTTTTTTTAATTTCATGACGTATTAAAAAAAAACTACTTACTAGATCTCGTTCAAACTAATTTTCGGTGGAAGTTTGCATGGTAATGTATATCATATATTTTTTTTAGATTTTTCATTCTGTTATTTTAGAAGTTACAGGGGGGGGACACACTTTTTTTCACTTTGGAAGGTTCTCTCGCGCAAACTATTCAGTTTAGAAAAAAATGATATTAGACACCTTAATATCATTTTTGAAGACCTATCCATAGATACCCCACACGTATGGGTATGACGAAAAAAAAAATTTTTTTTTTAATTTCATGACGTATTAAAAAAAAACTACTTACTAGATCTCGTTCAAACCAATTTTCGGTGGAAGTTTACATGGCAATGTATGTCATATATTTTTTTTAGATTTTTCATTCTGTTATTTTAGAAGTTACGGGGGGGGGGGGACACACATTTTACCACTTTGGAAGTGTCTCTCGCGCAAACTATTCATTTTAGAAAAAAATGATATTAGAAACCTCAATATCATTTTTGAAGACCTATCCATAGATACCCCACACGTATGGGTTTGATGAAAAAAGATTTTTTGAGTTTCAGTTCTAAGTATGGGGAACCCCCAAAATTTATTGTTTTTTTTCTATTTTTGTGTAAACATCATAATGCGGTTCATAGAATACATCCACTTACCAAGTTTGAACAGTACAGCTTTTATAGTTTCGGAAAAAAGTGGCTGTGACAGAATCGGGCAGACAGACGGACATGACGAATCTATAAGGGTTCCGTTTTTTGCCATTTGGCTACGGAACCCTAAAAATGACTTCCTATTGGGTTGACATTGTCATTGTCATTGAAAACGGGATGAAAACCATCGTTTGACTTGAGTTTTGACGTTTGTGACACTTGTTAATTTGTGATTTTATTTTTAACTTTGAGGTTATGTCACTCGCACTGTTGTCTAACGCTCAAACAAACTGTTGTCTTGAGGTGTTGCTCAAACGTAAATTAATTCAACGTTTTTTCCAGTGTATGAAACAGATCCGTGACGTCACGATTCTCACAAATGACGTTTGTTACATACGCCCTTTTGTTTCAAGTAACAATATAAATAGATTTTACAGTACATATGGGGCTACTTTATAGCACTAGTGCGAGAAGTAGCATATTATGTTACTGTGTCGAACATTTAAAGGGCCATATGTACTGTAAAACGTTGTACGATACATGTGCGAATAGGTAATTCGCAACTCGTGTCGATTTAAAACACTCCCTTCGGTCGTGTTTTAATTTATCGCCACTCGTTTCGAATTGCCTATTTTTCGCACTTGTATCGTAATGTACTATTATGACCAAAATATAGGACTTACGCAAAATAAAAAAAATACGGGTACCTTAAATTAGTGCGTTCTTTTGATGTAGACAATAAAAAGTAGCACTTAAAAATATGAAATGTTGTCAATTCAATTTATTTATTACAATCATATAATTATGTTCATTGTATACAGATGTTATATAAACTACAGTCGGGACATAATACCCTGTTAAGGCACAGCAATTTTCTTATATATTAAATTAACAACTACGACAGTGTGTATTTACTTTAACATTAGATGAGCTAAAATGTATTGTATAAATATTAAATAAAAAAGTATAGTAGAAAAAGTATTCAATTCAATTTAGTTATTGCAATCATGTTCATTGTATACAGATGTTATATAAACTACAGTCAATACATGATACCCTGTTAGGGCACAGCAATTTTCTTATATACGAAATTAACAACTACGACAGTGTGTATTTACTTTAATATTAGATGAGCTAAAATGTATTGTATAAATATTAACTAATAGATATTACACGACTAACACACACACTATTAGACTAACATGGTCGCCCTAAATTTACTTGGCGCCGTTCCGTGGAGCAAGAGTTGGGTGTATTGGGGATGGGGTGGGAGGAGGTTACCCAAACTGCCCAGGACCGGAGTCAGTGGAAGAAAATGGTTCGAGCCCTACACCCCAGCAGGGGGTAACAGGATGAAAAGAAGAGAAGAGAATAGATATTACTTCATCCTCTAGGTTATCATTTAAATATTCATTCAATGAGTAGTAGCAGTTTCTTTAAATAAAAGAGACTATGAATTTAAACATTTTTGTATCACTTTCTACATTTTTTATGGCATCAGGCAGTTTATTAAATATTTTTAAGGCCATGACATAAGTGCTGTTACAATGTTTTTTTTATTCTAGAGGCCGATAGTAATAGTTTGTTTTGGCGTCTCAATAGGTGGGTTGTGGGTAATTCGTATCGTTTTTTAAACATGTGAGTATTTTGCCTTGCAAATTTAAACATCTCTAAGATGTAAATATATAGACGGTAATGTAAGAATTTTGAATAGTTGGGAGAGTGTGTTGTTAACGTTGGCCAGTATGCGGATCAGCTTCTTTTGTTTTATAAATAATGATGGTACGTCAGTGCTATTCCCCCATAAAATGATCCCATATCTTAGCCATGCTTTGGCTTACGCGCAGTATATGGCGAGGGATGTTTGTAAGTTTGTAGTATTTTTTATATCGCTCAGCACATAAGTAAAACTAGAAATTTTCGATCCTATTAATTGTATGTGACCTTTCCAGTTTATGTTTTTGTCTATTACGAGTCCAAGTAAAGAGAATTCATCTACTACTTCTATCCGAGTATTATCATAATGAAAGACTAAATATAGTGGAGTTTTTTGATGGGGGTGGAAAGTCAATAATTTGGTTTTTGTATAATTTATTTCAAGATTATGGTCATACATCCAATTTGATATTTTTTGTAATACTGACGTTAGTTTGTCATTTAATTGGGAATTATTTTCGCATTCAATAAGTACCATTTAATAGTATGCATGTCTCATCTAATATGTTTGGAAGGTCGTTGATATATAGCAAAAATAAAAGGCATACCGCTACGCTTCCTTGAGGGATCTAGGAATTGACCACTTTGCTGTATGATTGTATCATTTTTATTTCTCTGCTATTTATATCATAGTATTATATCTCTGTAAATTGCACTCTATCTTTTAGATATGATGCAAACCATTTGTGGGCTATCTCCATACAATGTATCCAAAAGTATTGTATACTTGACTTTATCATAGGCTTTTGACATATCTAGGAGGACGCCAACACCGTATTTTTGGCGTTTATGGTGTTTGCAACCTCCTGCATGTATTTATAGACAGCTGTTGTTGTAGATCGCTTTTTTCGAAAACCATTTTGGTTTTCAATGAGTACTTAGTATTTTTCACAGAAGGCAAAAAGACTATCGCACATAGCTTTTTCAAAACACCTCGACACCAACTGCGTAAAATAGTAGGATTAATTACAGGACATAACACACTTAACAAACACCTACACAATATGGGTAAAACAGACAGCACCCATGTGCAGAGCGTGCATGGAAGAAGAAGAAACAACAAAACATATTCTCCTAGACTGCAAACAGGTAGAAGTATACAGGAACAAATACCTAGGGACTCCGTGCACACTATAGGAGAGGCAATTAGCAACCTGAAAACTTTGCTAGGCTTCGTGGAGGAGCTGGGGTGGTTAGAGTAGCGCTACCTCGTTTCACGCAAAATAGGCACAATGGTTGTCGATTTGCGGAAAATGTTCAGAAGCACTAACACTAGCTTTTTCAAAGAGTTTAGATGCCGTTGGTAACAGAGCACACATGGTAACAGACAAGTTTTATTTTAGATGACTCGACGATGACACCACATACAAAACAAAGCAACAGGCGGTCTTATCACTGTAAGAGATCTCTTCCAGACAACCTTAGTGTATATACATAGGGTTATGAAGAACAAAAAAACTTTTAAAACAGGTAGTGCACGAATAAATTAGAGGAGTAAGAACGTTAGACACACATCATCATTATCTTCATTATAAACACGGTCCTCGACTGAAAAGCTCCCTATTATATCACGATTATATAAAATACTAATTTTACGGCGTAAACGGCCATATCTTTTTTACATTTACTTAGAAGTTTGATTTTTTGACAGATTCAAGGGACTAGAGTTTAGACCTAAGTATATATAGTTTTAATTTCAGCTCGATACCTCTCCACGCGTTCCCAAGATAAAGGTTCTTGATCTTGACAGGCAGTGAAAGGACGGACAGACGGACAACAAAGTATTCTGTTTTTTTCTTATAACCTAAAAATGCCAAATGTCGCAAACTTGTATTGAATTGACATCTATCAAGCGTTCCCTTCTAATTTGAAAAATTCTATAGATGTATCTGTTTCGCTGTAGGATATGCAGTAGAAAGGAGAAAGAAAAATAAAGACTTATTCTCGGGTCGTATCGGGTGCCGATATTTAAATGTGTACGATAAAATCAACCTCTATCTGGCATACGTTTTAATTGTTTCGGAGAATTTATTCAGCACGTGTGTTGCCAAAACGGTTATGGATTCAGGAGGTGTACCGCGGTACTTTGCCTCATCGTCGACACATTCGTCAAACTGACGTGGGCTCATACCGCACGCAAGGCGCGTAGTGAAAAAAGTTCAATTGATCGTGTTTCCAAGGGAACCATTTGGTTTATGATAGGAGTATAAGTACATAGATACGTTTGTGTTTTGAATGTAACGAGGACATAGGTTTTGATTCTTTGTTGAGTAACCATTGATAAACCTCACTGTCGAGAAAACCTTAAGTAGATACTAGCTATTTTTCGTGGTACTAATAAGTAATACTTATACATATGATTGTACCTAATCGGCCCAATCCAATCCAGACAAAAGTATCCGGCTCGAAGGACCATTTAATTACAATGCTGTTTCTTGCGACCTTAAGATGTATTCTGAAACTTAGTTGATGTTTCTGAGGCCTAGAAGTGTCCGGGGTGAACGATAGTCGATGGACGACACTCGGCACGCCCGCTATATAAATTCATTAGTTAAATCACCGCCGGCGGCGTTTTATGTCGGTTACTTCAAAGGGCCAGGCCGCCGCGCCCCGCCGGGGGCGCTCGCCCGACTTTTTACTCAGAAAACTCTGTAAACAAAATGATATGGTGCGTCCGAATGTTTGATCCGCCTTTATTATCTGTATACAGAAGGCATGTTTGGCTAGCATACGCCCTTTCTTTGTGATAAATGTGGAGTTTAATAACTTTTGTGTACACGTAAACATTACTTTGGACTGTCAACTGTGCATGCAGCACTTGGCTCATTCGAAAAGTATTTCGGTCCGTATCAAGAAATGAAAACAAAGTATTTGACAACTACAAATTTAGTCATCAAATTAAAATGTTTAATTACTTTCTCTAACTGGGGCCTGTTGTTGATTGCAGCATTTTCAGTTAATGATCCGTCGACAGTCAGAGCTGTTTATTTTTCATCCACCCTCTGCTCCTCTCTCCCAGCCTCCCACCCCTTCAGTGCGCGAGCGGGATAGCCCTATTACGTGTGTGGTCCCCAAGCGAGTGGTTCGGGTGTTTCCGCCACCACTCGTTCGCTTTCGTTCTCCAGAACGGCAACATAACCTACAGAATCATGATGGCGGCTCAACAAATAGTCAGTGTTGCTCGACGCGCGCTAGTGTATACACGTGTGTGTTGCGTGCGTTACTATTGTAACGAAACTCGGTGCCGTCCCATGTTTCGAACCGTACAGTGCTAGATAAAAGTGACGAATTACGGTGTACAAGTGTATGGTTATGTGGCGGCGAGTGATATGACAACGTGTGCCGCCAGACGGACTCCGGCCGTCTTCATGAGGATACTGGTGACAAGCCTGGCCCCGAGATCATGGTGGCTCCCGATTCCGAGGCTCCTTCGAATCCTCGGATAGTGCCTGCTACGCGTGAGAGCCCCTCCGCGGCCGAGGCGCGCCACAGCGCCGATCTGTATATCCGCACCAGCTGGGTGGATGCAGCACTAGCTCTCTCAGAACTTGAAAAGGTACACCGTCAACAACATGAACCTAACCGTGCAGGCAACCTACTGTCATGTTGTTGTACCACGTGTGATTGTTTTTCTGTGAATGTCAATAGTCAAGGAACGCGGCAGCGCTAGCGTGGCGCCGTCTAGTGGTTAGTCGATTTACTATTTAAAATAACTTAGGCCACAATGAGCTCGTCAATATCGTATCAAATAATTACAGGGTTGAACGATTTTATTTCCCTGAAGTGAAGTTCAATCATTATTATATGAAGTATTGAGTTCTAGATAAAATATAAAGTATAATATTTAATGGGATCTTTAAGTGCTTAGGTAAGTAGGTAGCTAAAATACAAAAAATAATAAAAAAAAAAAACGTTACCTTTCCCACCCTAATAAAATGGCTAACTATAAATGTCCACTAAAATGTTGCAATAATCTATATACATGTTTAATGTACATATTCTATGTACTCTATTCGGTAAAGACAGTATGATAAAAGTGTATAAAAATACCCATTCCGTAATAATCAGGAAATTGTTTGTATGAACACAAATTGTCCCGCCGTTGCCTACGGGACGATTCGGGGAAGGTAGCGCTTTCCTAGAAGGCAATAAACGCCGCCCGCGGTGGTCCACACCCTGTAGAGCCTGTGCAAAATCTAAAAAATCTTTCTCGATTTAAAAATACGGCCCGATTAGAAAACGTGTAATGTGTATTAGGTCTAGATACGATATGGATCGAATACGTCAGTGTCAAATGTGACGTTTTTGTTTGAAGAAACGTCATTTATGATACTCGTACTGACATATCCGGCCGTAATTTTCGCTTATATGATCACTTCGCATCATAATACTTATCAAGATAGATAATTTCTTCCTATAACACTAAACCCAATAACGGCAGTACTCTTTAACAGAATCAATCAAAATTCAAGAACGTTAAGTAAATAAAATAACCAAAAAAACCAGCACGAATACACTTAAAAAAAATCAAACGAAGGCCCACTTTTGTAATAGGGAAACAAAACAAAAACAGCTGTAATTCGTGGTGAGCTATAATGTAGGTGGAAGTTGGTCGATCGTATGCAAGATGAAGCAATTAAGGCGCAGTGAAGGGGCGGTGCGGGAGGGGGGCCGCACGCGCACCGGCGCGGGCGCCGCCGATAGAGACATCAACGCGGCGCATGCCATGCCATACTTACTCTACTAGAAGAGAAATTTTATTTAGCTCTGACCTAATGTAATGATAATTGCAGCCAGAAGAAAATTATTATCAGTGGGCAATTGTTACAAAAAAAAATAGTAATAGTGGAAACGTGATTAAAATAAAGGTGATCTTAAAATAAATACTCTATGTAATTTTACGGTATAGTAAACTCGTCTAAAAAACACGAAAGTAATTATTTTCTTATTGATAAAATGATACCACCCGCATCATATCTTCCTAATAAATACTTCACCGAAAATAAACAAAAAGAATGCTGCGCAAGATTCTACAAAGTTTTTAAGTCTTGTCTGGGTGGACCGCACAGAGCTTGCGTCGTGGAATTGAGACATCTTGTGGTTTCCGATCGTGTATCCCTTTCTTGCTTGGGGAAGGAGTAGTTTCTTTTCTTTCCTTACGATTTATACTCTATCTCTTTCCCACTCGGTTTTCCCACAGATCTTTTGTCTTTGTCCAAACATTGAGCGATTCACGGCGACGGTCAGCAGCTGCGCCGGAGACTTTTTGAGATTGTACAAGATTCAGAGAAACATGCCATTCTCGATTGTACTAAAGGGTTCTGGAAAATGCTAAAAATATACCGTTGGCTATATGTAAATGATGTACGTTATAATTTATATACACTAAATTATGCTCGGAAAGATTGTTATAATTCCACTATCCGTTGCTTTACACATTAATGAGTTCGTAATTAAGGTAATATGTACATGTTTTAGAAGATGTATATTTGAGTATTTATAAAATACTCTTCCCAAAAAATATTAAAAACTGTATTAAAAAATTTAAAAGGGACAAAACATATATACCTAAGTATCTATTTTATTTTAAACATTTAGGTATTTATTTTCCGGGCCTTATAAAGCCAATCACTGTAAATGTTTCGGAGATCATAAAGATTAACAAAATCTACATTTACACCGGCCGAAATTAGCAGAGGCCAATAATTGATATCATTTATCATCCGACTAATAAGGTAATGGAGTCCAATAAAAAACAGCAAGCTGGTGGCATGTGGGTTAGCCACAAGCAATTCAGGTATCAAATGACGCCACGTGAGCCGTTTAGGCCACCGGCTCCTTGCAACATGGGACAGCGTACACACTTCATTGCACTTCGACGACTGTTACCCTCATATCTCCGCTTCCGGGCCAGTAGCTTCACACCAGCTGGCCAAATTACTTCCACTGGTGGTATTTTATTTCCATAATTTTACAGTCAGGATTACTGGTAACATAGTCATCCCAGTGTCACATAATTCATGAGAGATATAAAACATCCCACAGACGTAAGGTCTCGGCCACCCGTAAACTTCGCGGGGACTAGACCCAAAATTTTAAACGTTTAATAATAGAACTAGTAACCTAGTGCGTTACTGATAAGGTCGCTATCATATGCTGCTCAAACCGGTTACGCTGTCCACTAGTAGGTAACTTTCTCATGGATATTGACTTGTTTTCCGCGTTCGACATGTTAATTTAACAAATTTAAGTTTTTTCTTTCGGCTATTGGTAAGTTATTAAATTAGACCAAGATATGTTGGCAGCTATTTTGATAGCACAGACTTTGAAAGTATTATTTAAACGTCATAATGACATAGAAATTTGACGTTTAAAATAACACTTGCAAGGTCTGTGCTATCAAAATCGCTGCCGCGCTTAGCTTGATGAACTCTAACTTGATTCGCATAATTCTTTCCTATCTCGTTAAATAAATAAATATTATAGGACATTATTACACAATTTGTCTAAGTCCCGCAGTAAGCTCAATAAGGCTTGTATTGAGGGTACTCAGACAACGATATATATAATATATAAATATTCATAAATGCTTAAATACATAGAAAACACCCATGACTGAGGAACAAATATCCATGCTCATCACACGATTATTTGCCCTTACCAGGATTTGAACCCAGGATTATCGGCTTCGTAGGCAGGGTCACTACCCACTAGGCCAGACCAGTCGTCAAAACGCTTAAAGCTTCCGCTTTTTAACTCGTTTCTTTATAATTCCTTAAAATAAACGGAACAGTTAACATTTTACCGACCTGTAAAGGTACCATGTACTTTAATCAGTGACTTCCCAATCATAATATATGTATAATTGCAACCAAGTTATTAGTGAAAAAACTAATATACTTTTGCAAATGAACCAGTCTATGAACAGATAAATCAAGTAACCTTCAATAGCAAATAAAAAGAGTTAAGACATTCCAATATGAGCTTATGCATTCGAGCAACTCTTGTGTATCGGGTGGGATTCACAATATCACCGATTGGCAAGTGCATTGATGGTTCCTAATGAGCTCGTATGGCCCAGAGTTAAATGTTTAATCCAATGCACCGCTTGTTTCTTGAAATGGTTGTATGTATAATAGCCTGAACCTTGGAAAACTAGAACTCACTTGTATTCTCGACGCCCTTTAAGGGCATGGTAAGTACTATGAAGCAACTAAGCGCACGATGCCTCGTGCATTCTGATGGGATAATAGAGCCCACACTCACGACCCATTATATGCAGATCCGGAACACTGCCGGAGCCCGCCGTGTCGGCCAACTCGATTGATGCCAGCGGATGTCAAAGATCGCGCCAATCAACCTCCGCTCCAAGCCACTTGCTAAACTAATACACGAACTTGCCACATGACGTGATTGATAAATCATCGTACGTTGGGAAACTTTGTATTTAAACAGAACATAAACGAGTATAGGAGCCTGATAAGAAAAACGAGACGCCAAGCACCTGCCGCAAAGATTAATTCTGAGGACATTTTGTGATTTCAAAAGGACATATCAGTTCGTAAAGTAACACGAATATTTTTACTATTGCTACTTTCAGAGGAGTGAAATCGTAATTAAACAACCAATTCTTTTAGAGAAATATCGTCTCAAATGTAAAATACATAGTTATGACTACAAAAATAATAATAAAAAAAAACAAGAAAAGATAACTAGGCATATAATTTTTGCTCATTAATGGCTACGAGTAATGTCTACTGTTATGAAATCTATAATAGACACTTTTAAGAGTAATTATGTTTATTGAAGTAGATGCTTGATTATTACAATAGTGCCGACCTCTGATAAGAAAGGCTAGACTTAAAAGCGGCTGGCGTGTCACTGGGCAGCCGCTTCTTAAATTATCTTTTGACGGTTTCCTGTGAGATGATAAAGTGCTCTGTTTACTGGATAGTGTATAATTATAGTGTGACAAAATTATTTTTAGTTCAACTTCATGGCATGATGGCTGAGTTGTTTTTGTTATACATATTGCCTTGCCTTTTAATATTAGAATATCTTTGTAAAATACAATCCACCAGTAGTTCTAGTGATCTGCTCCTAGAGCTTAATCCTTATTTGTAGGAAGCCGCAAAGTCGCCTGTGTTTTGTGGATTATAGTAACTTATCCACTCAGTACCACTTTATTAAGAATTGTCATAGGAACTACCTATATCCCAAATATTAACACTCCAAAATAGGTACACTAACTTACCGCCAACTATTTTTCGGCACGAAAATGTTGTAGGGACGGCACTATCACAAATATTAGCTATTTGCGTAGTAGATCCCTTACGAGCGTTTCGCGTCGTGCCTACATTAGGGTAGCCGTATTTAGTACCTGAATGAAGGGTGTGCGCAGTGTCGGTGCAGTGCCGTACGTTCCACGTGGGCCGCGCGATGCGGGGCGCGGGGCACCGGCCCAGGCGCATTCCGGCCGTGACGTCACGCCCACCCAGCGCGCTCGACATTCACTGCGCCCGCACACTATCGACCGTTCTGTCCTGACTCTCATCGTAGCTATCTTCTATTAAAATATTATTACCGTATTTGTTGATGTTGACTTCATTAACTGTGCGTACTACAGTTCAGCGAACTCGTTCCCCATTCCTCGCATAGTGCCGATTGAAAATAAACGCCTCGGAATTCGCTCAAGTCGCTAACGATGGTGTAATTGGTGCTGTCAGGTTCGCGTTTCGTTCTCGTGAGAGGTGTGGCGCTCTTCCCGCGGTTTATATGCGGGTAATTTAATAAGATATGATTCAATTGTAATCCGTTACCCGAGTGGCCTTCGTGCGCACCTCTCTTTAACAAGAAGTATAAGACTTGCCTACATACCACATAATGTTAGGGTTTGCGGGACTGGTACAGAGGGAATACAAGCAGAACTTGAGAGCTGTACGAGTCGCGCGACTCGAGTGTGCATTGCCCTCTGCTCCTCGCCTTGGCCTTGCGGTCGCGCATGTTATGACTTATGACAACGCCGGCATTATGACGTGACACTTCATTCATGATAATCGAGTCTAATTTTGTAGCGTACCTAAGTCACAATAACATTGTGATTTAGGCAAGGCTGATGCCTTTTAGAAACATTCAAAACGTCCTTTCTTACCATTGTGGGGTTAAAAACCTGAAGGTATATTGAACATTTACTACAAATAGTCAATTATTTATCAATCTTTTAGGTCTTCGAAACCAAATACTTACCAAAAATGTCGTTTTCTAACCAGAATTTAAAAAAATCTTACAACAGTATTTCAACCCTATCAGTTCGATCTGTTGTACAAAACGCAGTACAACAAAGAAAGTTTTTTGTCTTAATATTGTCTTCGTAAACGTTGATGATACCGAGCTGGCCATTAGGCCGGATGGCGTAATCGTCGCTCAACACCGGCGTCGCCGATTGAGTTATTATTATGTAATTAGTAAGCGGTCAGGGCTATTTCGATCGCTAACAGAGTTCAGGCGAACCAAATGCGCAGGAGAGCCAATATAAGTGCACTCACCTGTAACAGATAGTTGTTACGTAGCTAGAGATCAAGGAAATACTTAATTCGCCTGGGACCGATTAGCAATAGGAATATGCGGTCTGTATTCGGCTGGAGTCCTGCAAGGCGCCACGGGAGCGCCTCATTAATCACAATCATCTGGAAATTATTTCCAATTTTATGTTTTATTACATCTACCGCCAATGATATTGAGGAATCATTTAAATTTAATCACCAGAAAAGCATGCATCTTGGTTCCGTATAGCATTAGGTCGTTCGGCTACAATATCAGTGGGTGATAGGTAGATAGATACTTAACTTGAAACTTATTGACTTATTGTTCCGATAATTGTCTTAAGTTTTAGTTGACTTATTTTAAATACCAGTATAAGCACAGAATAAGTAATAGTACTGCGGTACAGAAAAGAAACTTCCTATAAAGCCGAAGTTTGACAGCGATTTAGGGACGAATCATGCTGTCCCTTTCTAATGTATGGCACTATCCTTTTCGGCTATTTAGGGTTGTCAAAATTCATGTCTGTGGTTGTGCACGCTGACGTCAAGTTGTGCAAACCTAATAATTGCCCGTAGCAATCCTGAGCCAAACGGAGCCGAGAATGCCCGAAAGGATCAGTTTCGCCCCCCTGGTTAGTAGGTCCCTTTCAGCCTATATAACTAATATGTAGTAGAATATAATAAACAAATAGTAGAAAATGCAAATAGTAGTAGTAGAAAAGCTGGTGACCGAAGAGCTGGCGGCTTCCTCGCACAACGTATCAGTATTGCGATACAACGAGGAAATGCCGCCAGCATCCTTGGTACAATGCCTCAAGGGCCTATTTTAGATATAAGCTAGTTATAGTAATCATCTGTATATATCCATTATGTATATTGTTATTGTCAATAAATAGAATAATTCATACACAAAATGTTGACATTCAACTCACCTTGATTTTGACAACATATATCTCATAAGATAAGAGTGCAGTGCAATGTCTGTCACTACGTTATGTGTCGCCTATTATTTGCATAAAAACAGCAAAACAATAAGCATGTATGCTTCAAACTCGCTTCGATCGTTTAGTATTCAATTTGGTCGATGAAAAAAAAAATACAAATTTTAATGTAGTTTGATTTTCAGGGTAACATCGAAGGCGGTCGCACGTCGCTGTGGATCCGCGCGTGGCTGCAGGAACAGCTGTTTGTGCTCGGGTGCTTCCTGCAGGGCGACGCGGGCAAGGTGCTCTTCGTGGCCATCCTCGTGCTATCCACCTTCTGCGTCGGCCTCAAGTCTGCGCAGATACACTCTCGCGTCGATCAGCTCTGGGTTCAAGGTATTTCAGCACTATATTCTACAACCAATACTCGGAAGGCAAACGAACAAATACTTCACACATTACTCATGTATTTCTTATTTCTTAATGTTCATTTCATTTGAGCTTCATACATTGTATGAGTAAGGGTTCAGGTTTCATTATTTTTAAGAAATAACTTTTACTTTAAAGAATTTACATGTACGTACCTAACATAAAGACCAGTTGATTTGATATAAATTATTTTAGAAAGGATTTTTAATATCGTTATTTTATCCGATAACGTCATTGTGATGTTATTACTTATTAGCATCAAGCGAACAAATATCGTCTTGTATTTACCGTAGTTGAAAATTCCAAGGATATAAAATTATAATTACCTACACAGTTTAAACGCATTGTGTGACACGCACTCGCCAATAAAACACCAACGCACTTGCCGGCACGATATCTTTATTCTCCAAAAGTACCACCTATCAAAAAACCATAGGCATCAAGATAAGCGCAGTGGCGCAATGTGCATCGTAGGAATACCAACAGCGGCGGCTTGCCCGCTTCCGTCGACGTGCGCCGCATATTGCTGCCCCTCGAATATAAATGCATCCATTAACATCCAATATTAATGCATCCATCAACATCCAAATTACAATTTAAACGTCCGCTGCAGCGGCAAAAACATAGTAGCCCGCCGCTTAGAAGCTCGTTCAAATGCTTGAGAGTAGGTAGGTAAGGTGCTTTGAGCTTTGGATAACTTGGAACGCGAGATAATTTTGAGAATTGCTATTATCTACTAAACTAGAAGCGCTTTACTTATAGAATAGAATACAAATAATTTCTTCGTAAGCACAAACACAAAATATAAAATTATACAAAACAGAGAAACATAAATGGAGAAAGTGCCACGAAATGGTCTCATCTCAGCATGTTGCTGGCGATTTCCAGCGCTGATCTCTCGATGAGACCATCCGGTCCGATCCGGTTATACTGTTGCAAAAGTAAGCAAGATGCCTTGACACCTAAACGTTGCAGTAGCGTGAGTGTGGCCAAAGTATGAAGTGCTTTTCAAAATTATCCTCTAGTCGAAGTTATCACAATGATGACACGTCCTACATATGCTCAAAGGGTCCACGGATGTTTATTCATTATTTTGTTTTAAAATTGCACATAAAAAGGTACAAAAGCTGGACTTAATGCGTCACGGCATTTTCAACCACTTCAACCAGTCAAATATAGGACCAAACAGAAAAATGAGGTGGAAGAATGCCTATCTACCTGTGGGTTTAAATTAGATTGAAACTGAAAGATCTGTGACGTATGTAATATTTTATTCAATTTTCTCACATTTTCAGAAGTACGTGCTAACCACACTGTCGTACACTCCAAATTCCAATTTAAATGTATAGGACTACTAGCAAATGTTGAGTTAATGCGAACATTTAGATTGCAAAAGGTTTGTTAGAAATAAAATTCAAAATTCAAAAATTTATTCTGCAGGTAGACTTCAAGGGCTCTTTTACAAGTCAATACAACATTTATAGTAACATCATATAGTGACATGAAAAATACATAACAACATTATAAATATAACAGCCAATACCTGTCAACCTCGGCAGTAGTTACATATTTGCGGCGTTTGGGGTTGAAACCCTAGGGCCGTGGGGGCCTAGCGCGCGCCGCCTCTATAAGGAGTTAGCAAAACGCCTTATAGAGGCTTCGGGTGATCAGAGGGCTGGCCTGTACTTCGCCCAGCGGATAAGCATCGCTATCCAGAGGGGCAATGCAGCCAGCCTTCTGGGCACCCTGCCAAGCGGTCTCGATCTGGGACAAATTTTTTATTTATAAGTTTTTAATTTAAGTTTTTAATTGTTTTTCCACCTATTTGTGTTTATTTCAGTAATAAATTTGCTGATATACCTGGGTAAACATTACATTATAATAATCTTAAAATAAATAATTACTACAATACAATAGAGATGTATAGTCTCTAAAAATATCTCTAAAAATAAATACCTACTAACTGATTTTTCTTTCGTGACATGCTTCATAGAAAAATGTAGGTACAAGTCGCTGCGGAAGCACGTCACGTTTTTGTCGTGTCGATAAGAACTTGTCATTCATTATTCTTTTGGCGGCGATTATCGAATGAATGAAATTATCGGCGCATCCATTATATTCAAATGAGCCGGTACGTGCAAATTTGATGACACGATACTTAGCAACTTTGAGTTTACTTTGTGTCTTCAATTACGTATGAATTGACCGAGTTGATGGTTACTATAATTATTTTAAGTAGGTTGTTAGGAAAAATATATATCATTTGTCACTGATTTATCCTTCTGGGCTTTTTATTTAATAAATAATTTATGTAAATATATATTTTAAAATATTGTAAATTATAATTTAAAACGTTTCGTAATTTCTATTCACGTGCGCCAGATTGATAATTAAATTGTGTAAATTAGAGAAACATATTAAGTACTGAAAATTTTACATCACACCCCAAAAGAATGGTAGGCTTATTGGGGTTTTCGAGGGCGGAATTATCGATCTTCTGCTACGTGAACTCTTTTGGCAGAGTAGTTCGATTCGTCACGTATTGCACTCTCCGGTGGCACCAAATAGAATATAACCACTAGGTGGCACCAAAGTGAATCATATGTCAAATTCTACAAAAAAACCTTGTAACAGTAAAGACCGGAGACAGAAGGTGGACGGTTCTTAACGCTTTCACTTACTACAGCCCAATATCAACCTTCGAGGATTTCCGGCAAGGTTCACGATGACGCGCCGCAAACGATACCTAGGCGTTCAAAAGGTTAAGTATGTATGGAAATCATATACTCGTAGGTGTCAGAAGGCTTGTCTTAATATCTTTAATACTTAACCATATGAAAATAGGGCTTTTCGAAAATAGTGCAGGGCAGCTAGGTCAAAGACACAGACGCGTATTAAGAATACACATATATAATCAAACGCTAAATATATCGCATTATTTAGTAAGGTTTACATAAATTAATTCATTGTAACATGTTTGAGTTTTAATTTATTGCTTATTTCACTAATTTCTCGGTACTGGTTATCTCGGGGGATGGAAAATAGTACTTACCAAAATAAACTTATGAACATATTGTTATGTGTAATACAGCCCAGTCTTAATTTCCATTTAGTCTTGGCTGAAGTTTGACAACTATTAACTACGAGTAGAAGCTCTGTGCGCTGTAGACCACGCAGTATAGCTTAAAATTGGATATAAGTAAGGCTCCACCATTTTGATTTTTTTTAACAAAAACTGAATTGACAAAAAATCTATTTATTCATCGAACTTGCGTCCATAATACATCCGGACATACGAAAGCATTTTGCCCAAGCTGAAACAGGGCTATAACCGGGAAAATCGAAGTTCGTCAATTGCGGGCGTTTTTCTCCGTCACTCTAATTACGTCTTAGCGAGAGTAAAAGAGAAAGATCCCCGCAATTTGCGAATTTCGGTTTTCGCGGTAGGCCCTTTGAAATGGAGACGCTATCGCTAACGCTCGGTCAATCACTTATTATTTATTGGTATAGTTTTCGAATAGCAAGTAAAGGCTACTTAGTGCACGCGGTATTTCCGCCAAGAATGGTCACGAGTGTTACGAAAATATAAACTAACATTGAAATTACTGATATAATCTGGTAATTTTCTTCTGAGAGGATGCGTATTTCCTATGCGAGCTCTTGACTTTGGATCTAAATATGTATAATCTACCGTAACCAGTGTATTCCCAATCAATTTACCTAATTAGGGCAGTGAATGTTTTACTGTTATTAAAAATAAATATTAACATCCATACATACACACATACCCTCACATAAACACTTTCACTTACATACAACTTACTGAGACCTTTTTAACTGTTTTTGTGCTTAGTTTGATAGTTAGTCATATAATAAAAAAATCTTATTTAATTTAGCTTTAACAATAATGTATTCTGTTAAAATGAGAACCGCACCATTTCGATACTTCTCTGAGATTCCCACGTGACAGGCTGAGCCTAGTGTGGGGATCTATGTACTGCTGGTCTTGTAATGCCAAATTCTTGAAATAAAATATATTATTCTATTCTATATACATTTCAAACTAGCACTTTGATTTTTATTATTTTTCCGTTAAGTTTTCTGTGCCCATCTGCTACGGCGTAGCACATGTAGCATCTGTAGTAGCATCTACGGTTGAATACTAAACTTAAGGCAGCTGTAACAGAATCGATATTGGCTTGCCTTTGCCTTCACTCAACAAGGTATTTAAAAATGTACAATAAACTATACTTAAGGGGCTTTTGTAGTAAAAACATAATTAGGAAAAGAACTCTTCATTGTTATAAACATAAGCAACAAACAAGTTTTGTTCCTATAGTATTATTTACAATCGCTTTCGAGTTTCAAATGGTTTGACTCGGAGCTGTGGAGACTGTCCTTGAACACAACTGATAGTAAACAACCGGTATGTTTTTTATTGCCCAAATTTTCTGTATCTGGGTGGTCTAACAGTGTTTTATGAATATGATACATACATTAACAAAGTCGAAATCCATACCCTACAATTAGGCAAACGTTAATTTAAACTCATAGTAACATCAAGGCATAGCTATATTAGCTATAGTCGATGACCTATTTCATTTGACATTATCGTTTTACAGTGACCGAGAATAAACTTATTTATTAAATTTATCCAATTGTCTGGAATTTATCAAATGTGACTATCGCATATTTAATAGCCTCTGGATAGTAATTAATTAATTCACATGCTATGCAGTAGAAAAAATCGCTCATTCATACCGTTTGCTTATAAAATAAATTCTTAAACATCATTTATATTAAATCTTTGCTACCGTTCAAACAATACATATTGAGGGCCTTATCGCGGAACAAAGCCTCCGTTAAACAATGCCGAAGGCTTCGGAGTTCGGAGTCGCCTAACAACTTAATTAGGTGGCCCGCGGCCGCCCGTAAATATACCCACGTGAAATTACGACCGATGATAAAACTAAAAAAATGTATAACATTTCTATTGACTCACAAAAAAAACGAGGTATCCGATTGTCCGGCCCGCTTTTGTGTGAAGACGTCGTGCTGTGACGTGGTTTGTTCCACACTCGTCTTTTACGCTTCGCTCCTGCCCTACTCGGAATTCGTTCTTTTGCGAATGCGGGGCTAGCGTGATGGCTCAATCGAGAGCGCAGCAGGCGCGTCAAGCTCGGGATGGCATACCCACCGTGGAGAATGAGTATTATGTGCGGAACGTGACGGGACTTACGGTATTCTATAGCAGGTAGATAATTGAGGACGCGGTCTAACACCATTTGCACAACTCATAATTGAATAAGGTATTCCTAGACTGCAATAATGATGTGAGTTTTTCTGACATCTTCACCCCTTCCCATAATTTACTGTCGGTTTATTATGAAACTGCTGTAGCATACAAAATCGTAGGACTTCAAGAAAGTACTGTTTTGTCCGGTTTATTTTACATATTTGGTGACCATGACCGTAATTGGTTCTAGCTAGATCATTAATTGACGAACACTTTCCAGAGACACATTCCTTAGCTTTCACTTGAGACATTTTAATCTTTCGTTCTGCACTATGAGAAAATTCTAAGGGTCCGTTGCATCAACTATAGTCTACAGACTGATTGTGAGCGTCAGGATGGCGGGTGTACCCCAGCGAACGAAAAATTTATAATCATATTGTACCTTCACTAGAAACCAGTGTACCTCTCCCTAAAACGAGATAGTTAACTAAAATCTTGACATCAAAATGCCAGGTCGACCTACGAAATCTTGCACTATACTGCACTAAAAGTATGCAGTTATTTATATCTCCGGTGGTACCAATATAATGACTACCTATGAAATCTTTCATTATCTTAAGGAAAATGTATGTATTTATATTGCCTTATGCTTTTTATGTATGTATTTATTCAACAAAAACCAGTGTAGGTACCTCTCCCTAAAACTAGATATTTAAAAAATAAGAGCCACCAAAGGTGGTGTATTATTAGACGTAACTTAATATCCTTAATCCCGCCATCTGACGCTTACGACCGATTACTGTAGGTACATAACTTGCAAATGACTTCCCATATAATAACAATTTTGCGAAAGTTTTAATTACGGAAGCAACAGATCCTAAATTGCAAACAGGGCGCATGGCTGGAGTGCAGCTCCAGCATCTGTATGTTTAAGAATCGGCGCGGGTCCGGCGTCGCTCTCGTAAAGGACGCGATTTGTTTATTCCGCCATCCATCTGTTGTCTACGCTGGCTAATTTGCATAGAGGGCCTGGCCGGGCGCGCGGGCGGAAGGCCGGACCACACGGGCCGGGCGCAGGCGCGCGGGTGGCCGCGCAACACAACATGCGCGAGCGCACGTAGCGCCCCCCGCTCCCCGCACCGTGCTATTCTTTGTGACGGACGTCATTCATTGCGATCGTATCGTCTCTGATCGATCACACTACAAAACTTCATTATCACCGGTCGCGCACGTAGCCTGCAAAGCCAATCTAAAGAGTTTTATCATCCGGTGAATTACACATTGTGCTGATCTGCAACCCGGTCATTAACTGTCGCTTATACACTGCTTCCTGTGTTGCGTGATGAAGCAATGATACTGAGAATGTAGAATGAATATGTGTTCCACAAATTGAATCCTGAAAGTTACAGAATCAGAAAAGTCGTGTGGTAGTAAAAGCAGGTTGTGTGTTGTGATAGCCTCGCATGATCTTACATTGTCTGCTTCTCGCTGCACTATTTATTATACCCCATGTTATGCAACCGTTGACATCTCAATTTAGTGCGGTATGGGTTGGTAAATTGAAATATTTAACCTAAAAGGCTTTATCCGATTTATAGTTATTTTTTTAGCATTAGAAGGAAGGAAATGCGATGCGATGCTCTATGCAAATATGTAACAATTATAAATCATATACGACTATTTACATTATTTGGCTTTCATAAGTAATACAAACTAATTTTTAAAAAGCTATTTTCAAATTTTTGCAATTATAAAATTTTCTAACACTAAAAAACGAACTACTTATATTAAAAACTTTACGCAATATATTCTACTACTTCCTGCTCCCCAACCATTTCATTTAAATTGAAACGTGATCGATATTAATAGCGTCGACAATCCGATACTTAAATCAATCTCTACGCTTTCCAACGAGCTAGAGTTACGTTGGCGTCGTAATTTGCGCCCACGACTCCGGTAGGTGTTAAAATAGAGGCGCCCTGTGTGTGCGGGCGCCGATCCCATTCCACTTGCTTTATGATAATCCTCAATATCCGGCGAGTGAGCTATGTTTAGGAACAAAGCACGCCACAGGTTGAGCGCTCCTGCCTTGCTCTTGAACAGCCATTACGAGTATGTTACGTCGGGCTGGTTCAACGGTTTTGCGTGGCAGGGTCAAGGATAACAGAGATTGATAACAATTCTTTATATAGGTATAACTGCAGTCTAAAGTAAAGTACCTAGGTCTTATATGTGTTTTAATCAGGCTTACGTTATTTGCGAATGAAAGTATCAAAACGGTACAAGAAATCTAGCAGCAGAAGTAGGACCAAGAAAAGTCATCCATCGGCTAGGTTCACACGACGTTAATTTGTCCCGTATATCGTAAACGGGATTTTATCGAATATAGTGACAGCAAAATTTGTAATCTCATTTGTAACTCGATAAAATCCCGTATACGGTATACCTACGGGAAAAAATAACGCAGTGTGAACCTAGCCATCGGGGTTAATGGCGCGGGAAGCTAAAAACAGGAAAAAACCTATACTATTTTAACATTTCTAAGCACACTTGAAGCTTACTAACTATTTTTAATTCATAGTTTGGTAATTATTTTACAATAAACAAAGTTATAAATACACGAAATCGATTTTGCACCAAACTCTCTGATGTATGCTCATAAGATATAGTTATTTGAAGCGTACGTGATTTAATGTACGTTTTATTATTTTGATTATGCAGTGTGCGAAAATAGTTAAAGATAAAATCAATATAATTCCTAATAATAAGATTCCGGTTAAGTTTACGTATCTATTATTATTAGTTTACCTTTCTATCTACCGTACCTACCTACGTTTACCTATATGTACGTGGACCTTAATTAATAAATAATCCGGCCAAGAGCATGTCAGGCCATGCTCAGTGTAAAGTTCCGTAGTTACACATCCATTACAGTAGTCTGCCTTGAAAGGGGGCTGCTATTAGTAAGCATCATGTATAATCAGCAAAAGGGAGTACCTTCGCGGCGCTTTGTACGTCGTTGTTTGTGGGTGTGTAATGCTTAATATAATTATAAAAAAACTATCATACAATTGTTATAATGCCATTTGATATAATATTATATGTTGTAATGTAAGAGTCCTATTGTGTCTCTCTAGCTATAGATTATATTTTGCATTAAAAATTAATAAAACTAAATTTCATCTCATACAAAAAGCTGCATTCCGTCACCTTTTCGGGGACAAAAACAAGACAACGAAAATTTTAACCCAGTTATTTGTTTGTTCGGAGCCGCAGTTCCAACCTAACCTAACCCATTTATGTCCTGCACTCATTATGCCACACAAATAATTATGTGATGTCCCTTGTTAGAACAAATAATATGCTTTAGAGTATGTAATAATTATGGCAATGTATATTAGACGAAGTGTAAATATATACCTTATGACCAATTATACCAATAATAACATTATGTTTGCCGTTAATTAGGTATTACGGTAGTATGCCATTTATTACGTTATTACTAAACTATAATAATATATATGAAAAGTAATTATAAAAAATTTAGTGCACCCGTTGTTTGTACTAAAGGGGCCAGTTACCAGTTCGCCGGACGATACCGGCCTGTCAGTTATTCGCAAAAGCAGACAACCGCGAATAACTGACCGGCTGATATCGTCCGACGAACTGGTAATCAGTGGGCCTCTTTAGACAGGAAAACTTTGCGCTAGCTCAAAAACGGCTTAGTCAATAATGTTTGCTATAGTTTTCATTGAAAGTTTTTACTAAGATTTATTTTCACGAGGTTTTTCATTTTGATCTATGGTTCAAACCTCTCCTCTAACTTTTGAACCTACTGGGGGACACCTTTTTTTCTTTGGAATCGACTATTTCCGAAGATAGATGACTAACTGTATATGTATAATACGATGAATTAACTCTGTGAGAAAATGGTTGTCAAAGACCCCTATTAAGTAATTTTGATAGGCCGATCTAACAATATCACATACAAAAAAAAAACATCCCCACTTTACGTGTAGGAGAGGCGCCCTAAAATACCTCTTTTCTAGTTTTTATTCTACCATTTTGTCGGCGTGATTGGTTTGTATATCCATACCAAATTGCAGTATTCTAGCACTAAAGACCACCGAGCAAAGCCGCAGACGGACAGACGAACATACAGACACACCCATAGACTAACTATAAGGGTAAAATCTCCGGCACACCAGTCTGTCTTCATCAACTTTTTGTCCAAAACTCTTTGTAAATTTAATGCTTATTAAACTAATTTCCATACAAAGTGTTTTGCGAGCGACCGCGACCGAATTTAGCATGACATACGTATGACAGGTGATCAATTGGGGCCTTTATTTGAATGAGGATTTAGGTTTTCATTCAGCTGTAAAATAATAACTTGAACTATTCTCAGGTTGTTTTTCACTACCCTTACAATTAATGATCAATAATTAACTTATTTTAACGTAAACATTATAAAAACGAGTAGGTATAGGTATGTACAATCAATGTTACTAATACATTGAACAACTTTGAATACAACTCATGAAGTCTTGCTTGATATATCATCGGTACCGAAACATAAAATAATGTATGTATTTTTAATAAAAATTGACGTTGTCACCTGTCGTCAATTTATAAAATGGGTAGACACCCGGCGCGTCGTTTAAAATATCGTACTTAAGTTGACACAAAATAAAGAAGGAAGTCTAAAAATGGTTATCACCAGTTCTCGTTAAGCCGTCGACTGCTGCGATCGGTTGAACGCTCGTGGCATCACCCTATAAATTAGCGACCAAAATAAAAAGCGTTCCCCGTGTGAAGCGAGGGCGTTACACAGGGGTATCATTCCGGCCGCTCACTGCGGACAGGCGAGGCTAAAGACTCGGGTCACTCAGGAGAACCTCTCCGATTTAGTTCTTTTGGTTCTTAAGGATTTCAGAGCCATGTTGCGCTGTTTCTCCCAAGAAATTCTTTGCCC
This sequence comes from Cydia pomonella, assembly GCF_033807575.1. Lineage (NCBI taxonomy): Eukaryota > Metazoa > Arthropoda > Insecta > Lepidoptera > Tortricidae > Cydia > Cydia pomonella. Next base: position 18,045,658 of record NC_084708.1, on the reverse strand, counting down.
GCGCATGCAGATCCGACAAGAATGCATGCATTGCTCGAGACAGTTACACCGCGCCAGCGGCGATTCTCTGTAACGCTTCACCAAACAACACACGCGCATCGTGAACATAGTACGCTACCTACCTACTCGTACGTGTAACGTAAGCAGCTCAAACTTTGAAAACAGGTTGTACAGAATCGCAAGTCAGTTACACTGTTTTCAATGCTGATTTTGTTTTCAAAACACCTTATTTTAATCTCTGTAGTCCAAAATCGCAAAGATATAAGAGTGTCATGATCATGATACTCATGATAAATGAGTATCACAAGTCACAAGCAAGTGAAAGTCAAGAATCGAGTGGAAGTAGTACTTGCTATTAAGAGAGACGACCAAACGAATTTCTTTAATAATATAATTACAAACAGATTTAAAGAAAGTAATAATTTAGACAAATTTAAAATATGTTAACAAAACGAGTGAAGTTTTTGCGGTGTTTACGTAAGGTCCAACTTACTGCGAACAACTATGTACACCCTCATTCGTACTTACGACTGATTAGTTTATTATAGCACTCGTTCAGATTTAAACATATATTTAAATCGAACAGAGTCAGATTAAATTTTTACGCAGGTATCTAATAAAGTCAGCATCACTTGTGCTTATTTTCTCACACCTAATTTAGTTCAAGCAAAAATGTGACAAAACGACCTATAAATCAATGGCTGGGTGTTAATTGGAACGATAATGGGAAACCACCTATATACGAATTCTTCAAATTCTTATAGGCTTAAAATAAGGTCTATATTTGTGTGACTTTTACGCTTTTTTTGCATGGTCCTCTAAAAACATCGACGTTACCACTCACCAAACCACCTATAATTTTTTTCGATGCCCAATTTTAGCTTACCTGCTGTGCGTATTTTAAAAGGCACCTGCCTTCAATTCAAGATAATGAATTGACTTGTTATGAAGACGTCTGTACTTTTACCAGCCTAAATATTGGGTTATAGGTATGTGTCTGACGCCTTTCAGAATCAGAATCAGAAATATTTATTGTGCAAACTGTGTAGGTACAAGAATATGACTTAGGTACATTTTTTGATGAGTATCAACAGTTTTACCCTTCTCGGGTATACAATTATTTTTAACTTAAACTAGGTTTTAGTATTTTATCTTAAACTATATTTTAATATACATTTAGGTTTACATAGTTATAAAATTCTTTTAAATTATAGAAAACTTTGTCTATTAAAAAGTTTTTTAAGCATCTTTTAAAAGTATTTCCTTCGAGGCTTTTTATTTCGTTTGGCAGATGGTTGAAGACATTAATAGCAGATATGAACGTACTTTGTTTATATATTGAGGTGCTAGTTCTCGGAAGTACCATATTGTACTTATATTGTGATCTGATATTTTCTTTGCATGAACGCTTTGTGAAATATTCAGGGTGTTTTTTTACAAATTGGCTTAATTCTAATATATAAATACCGGTAAGGGTCAAAAAGCGCTTCTCTCTAAACACTTCACGTAGCGATTCATCCATCTACATTCTAAAAACAGTTTTTAAGCATTTTTTCTGCAATATAAATGTTTTATCAACATCAACAGAATTTCCCCAAAAAATTACTCCGTACGTCAGTAATGGGTAGACTGTTCCATAATATGCACTGATAACAATTTTTTCGGAGCAAGTTTCTGACAATATCGATAAAGCATAGCATCTACTAGAATTTTTTTTATTTAGCTCATTTATATGTGCCTTCCAATTTAAATGTGTATCTATTTCAACGCCGAGAAAACTAACATGGCTTACGTCATCTACTGACGTATTCGCATTTGACGCTACAATAGATTCAGGCACAGTTTTATAATTTCTAAATTGTATAAGTTTAGTTTTATCTAGGTTGACACGGAGGTTAAGACTGTTTAGCCATTTTAAAATGTTTGTTAGTACACTGTTTATATGTTCTTGCATGTTTTCATATGTATTTTCATTTGAGAACAAAAGAGTAACGTCATCTGCATATAAAGTACACGGTACGTCAACTATATTTGGAAGTTCATTTAGGTATATTAAAAATAGGAGTGGGCCGAGAATACTACCTTGGGGAACTCCAAGCTGAACTTTCTCAAATGATGACTGTACCCGTGCAACTGTTTTTGTCTGAGCATTGTAACTAACAATTTCTACAGCTTGCTCCCTATTGTACAAATAAGTGTAAAATAGTTGAAGAGCATTTCCTCTTATTCCGATATTTTCAAGCTGTTTTAGAATAATGTCAAAGTTTACGCAGTCAAAAGCTTTTGACATATCGATCAAGAGGGAGGCACAAAGGTTTTTGTTGTTTACACTCTCCCAAACAAGCTTTAACGTTTCAAATATAGCTGTTGTAGTAGATTTCCCCTTTTGAAATCCAAATTGGCATGAGTTCAGGATTTTATTTTGATTAAGAAATTTAGTTAATCTAATGTGTATTACCTTTTCAAAAATTTTAGAAAAAGTAGGTAATAAAGCTATGGGTCTGTAGTTGCTCAAGTTGGTTTTGTTTCCTTTTTTATAGAGTGGTTTTATTATTGCTTTCTTAAGGTCATCGGGGAATATTCCAGTTTCAAGCGTTAAATTTATAATGTGCATAAGAGGGTCTGAAATGTAGTCCACAGATGATTTAACTACTTGAATTGGTATATTATCGTGACCCGAGGATTTTTTATTTTTTAAAGAGGCCACAATCTTTTTAATTTCACTAGTATCAACCGGAGTCAAAAAAATACTATTTGGGATACAATTTAATTTATATTTATATTCTTTGGGGTCAAACGTATTTAATATATTTTGGAATGTGTAATGTTTATTAAATGCTTGTGCTATGTCTTGAGGGTTTTCAAATGTTGTTCCATCTTTGTCTATTTTCGTTAAAGTTATTGGTATTGTATTCGTGGAACAGGTATTTAATTTTATTAAGCCCCATGTAGCTTTTTGCTTATTTGTACTATTTGAAATGTATCTATCGTTTGATATAATCTTAGATTTTCTAATGGCATTTTTTAATATTTTACAGTATTTTTTATACTTCATCAGAGTGAGCCTATTATTTTTTGTTTTTTGATTGGTGACGTGTATCTTTCGTTTGATTTTACTGGATTTTAAAATACCTTTCGATTTCCAGTTTGGTCTTTTCATATATGTGACTTTGGTTTTTTCTAGTGGGATGCAGAGATTAAAGACCAGTGAAAAAATTGCTTTTCTTGTATTATGCTCGCTTAGGTATATGGCAAAAGAAAAAACTGACCACAAAATCTATTTTTTTTTGTGTTTATTACATCGTTTCTCTGGAATTTCGAAATAATTTAATTATGCAACTTAGTAAGCGAACAGCGTATAACCCCTCTTTGATAGGTGCTATGTCGGTGACTGAGAGACAAAGCCGCAATAAAGTCACAAGTGCATTGTTTTGCAGTTCATCATACTCCGGAGGGCCTATCGCTCTTGCATTCGATTTTTCGATGTTCGCGGTATATAGGCACTCAGTATAGGGAGGAACAAAGTGGGAAGAAGGAGTGATATTTCTAGTTTTGGATAATCTATGACTACTTTAAACCAGTGAAGGTTTCAGTTCGGTTGAATTTCACTCAGTATAATTAATGCCGAGGATGCCATGTAAGTGGTGCGAAGAAACCGATAGCGGTCCCCACGTGTAGATAAATCACGAGCGGAGCGCTAACTATCGCGGCTGCCTCCCCTGACAAATGTGTCGACACTCACCAATAAGCCGTGGGTGCTGATGGGATAGCTAAAATAAGAAATAGTTTTTGTCGATCCTAACACAGATATCCAACGAGAAATGGCAACATCGTGTATGCTATAATGACAAAGTAAAAAACCTATTTATTGTCCTGTAAATGTTTCATTTAAGACAAACTTGCATACAAATAAAATAAAAAAATCTTATTTTACCAACGTTAAGTTGTGACAACTAACGAATAACTAAATTAAGTTGTCTGTGCCTATAACGTCTATCGCATTAAAACGACGATTTACATTAATGGGCCACGGCATTCGAGACCTGTCTCGTTTTACGATAAAGAAAAAATGTTTCAATGTAAACTAGATTGCATTTTCATTATCTTCTTTTAAAGCCTTACTCTTTATGTGGTAGTACATTCTATATATTGATTTGTCGGCAATGTCGACTTTGCCTAGGTGTAAGCTCACCGGCGTGTATAATGATTTAAACTCATCTGCATACCTATTGTTCTTACAATTTTATCTATTTGCTTCAGAGGGTGGCAGATTAGAAGCGGAACTGAAGTATATCGCTAAGGCCTTGGGCGAAACAGATTCTTCAACGCATCAGCTCATCATCCAGACTGCTAAGGACCCGGATGCGTCACTACTTCACGCGAAAGCACTCCTTGATCATCTAGAGGTAATTAAGCGTTCTTAAATACCACTTTTTAATTGAAAAAATGATTTATGTATATCATAGAATCTTAGGTGTTTTAGCTATTCGGATACTCAAGGTTTAATATTTATATTTACAGGTGGTAAAGGCAGCAACTAGGGTAACGGTTCACATGTACGACACTGAGTGGAGGCTCAAAGACCTCTGCTACAGTCCGAGCATACCCGATTTCGAGGAGTATCACATAGAAAAGATCTTCGAAAACATCATCCCATGCGCCATTATAACGCCACTTGATTGTTTCTGGGAAGGATCCCAATTGCTAGGCCCGGATTATCCGATATCTGTACCGTAAGTTCTTTTTTTATCATCTTAATAGTATTGTTATGATGTAGTACATTTGATTTGATGGGATCATAAACTGTTCAGCTGCAACTAAGGAAAACATTTATAGATATTATTGATAATTTCAAAATACCGTTATATGAGTTATCGTACGAAACATACCCTTTTCAACTATGTACGTTGACTTACAATCAACATTATATTTCCAGTTTTCTTCAACACAAACTAAAATGGACGCAGCTAAACCCACAAGAGGTGTTAGAAGAAGTAAAAGGACTGAAGATCCAGTTCCCGCTGAGCACGATGGAGGCGTACATGAAGAGAGCTGGTATCACGTCCGCCTACATGAAGAAGCCGTGCCTGGACCCCACCGATACGCAGTGTCCAGACACTGCACCCAACAAAAACGGCCAGGTACTTTCACTTTGTGTATCTGTGTAACTACATCAAATAATGGCAAATAGTGTCCATATAACGTATTTTGTGCCAGCTTAAGACTAAGGATATACTTAAAAAAGTATCTATAACTTCTAATAGTAGGTATTTTATATAGTCCCGTCAAGCTTTTCCAGCAACCTGTTTATTCAACAAGAATGTGACATTTTAGTTACTCTAAAAACCCTTTTTTTGTAAACTTTAAATACGAATGAGATCAAACTCCGTACATAGTGATTTGTTACACTACCGTGATACCATGAGACTCACATTAGGGACTATTACGGCAACTCCCGGTCCTTTTATGAAGACTTCAATTTACGACGGTTTTACTGGCACATAAATAAAACATGTAGAATCACGACAAATAAAATAACTTTATCGAGTCCAACGCATAAACCTTAAATACTTTTCATAATAATAAAGTATTTTTGGAAACGGTAATAAGACGGGATGAAAGCGGTCGCCGACGGCAGATGGCGGCTACCTGCCGGCGCGTCGCCGTTCGCTCGCTGCAGTCGCGCCACGAGAAAGTTATGTTCCGATGCTAATTACACACTGAACGCTGCATAATGACACTATCGTCCAGAAAGTGGAAACGCTGAATTATGTCTTAAAGTAAAATTTAAACTTATTGAGGCATTTGTTCGGTTGTGCAATATTTTACAAACTGACTATCGAATACTCGTGGGCTACATTGGAAACGCAGTCGAATGTGTCGAGTAGGTAGGGCCCGTTTTTGTGGGGTCGGCTCGGCGCGGGTTGCCGCCACCCACGTTCGGCGAAGGGCCGCGGCGCAGATCGGGCGCGCATTGTTCCCTGCGCCCGCGCAGCCGGACCCCGCATTATACGGGCGCATTGTACACGCTTCAATGGGCCTCGTTTGCCGCCGCTATCGCCGTCACAATGACACTATCAATAATGCTCGCCACCCGATACACACAAACGTACAGTTCCACGGAAACCTCGTAAATCTTGCGACACCCTTTGTTCGTAACTATGTCGTCCGGAGCAGGTGACACTTGGTGCTCGGTAATGAATACGTTTCAATGTGTCGGGAGTTTTAAGTTTTCGGTTGTTTAGATTCCAGACGTGGCGGCCGTGTTGTCGAACGGGTGCTACGGGTTCGCAGCGGCGTACATGCACTGGCCGGAGCAGCTGATAGTCGGCGGGGTGACACGCAACAACACGTCAGCGCTGCGCAGCGCGCGCGCCCTGCAGTCCGTCGTGCAGCTGATGGGCGAGCGCGAGATGTTTGAGTACTGGTCCGAGAGCCACAAGGTGCACCATGTCGGCTGGAACCAGGAGAAGGCCGCTAGTATACTGGACGCCTGGCAACGAAAGTTCGCAACTGTAAGTGTTGTCTCAAAACCAAGCTCATAAACTTTATTTCGTAACGTAACAGCTAGTCAAGTATCTAAGATATCAGATAAAAGATACCTTTGGAAATGGTATTTGAAATATTGTATCTAGACAAGATTTTTGTCAAAACTCAGTTTTGATGATGGGATCTATAAGGAATCGAGGGAACTCTTCAAATGTGAAAGGCATACATATAATGATTTTCGTATTTTCATCAACTAATCAAGCTCAACATTTATAAAAGTGACGTTTGATGAAGTCAAACTGCTACTCGTAATGATGATCAGAATGGAACGACGACGACGCATAGTTCCCGCTTGGCGATTTTTCGTCTTCGATGTGTTTGTTAAGCAAATTAGATTGATTTAAAGACAATTTTTTGTCAAGTTCGAGTTTCGACCATGGGGTCCATAGGAATCGATGGAATCCTCAAATGTTAAAGGCCCATATTATATAGTGATCTTAGTATTTTCATCAACAAAACAAGCATTTAAGTACATTTGTAGAAGTGACATTTGATGAAGTGAAACTGCTGATGAATAACAGCAGTAAATAATATTTTCCATTATATACATTACAGGAAGTAAGAAAAACGGCAGCATCCATATCACCTTGGTACACCTTCCATCCGTTCTCCACGTCAACTTTGAACGACATACTAGGAAAATTCTCTGAACTATCCCTTAAGAACATTGTTGTAGGATACATGATCATGGTAAGTCTTTTCATATGCCTGTACAACGTTCCGTTTTTTTCTTTTAAATTCATTTGTTTTATTAAAATTTCTATTGTTTTCAGTTAATTTATGTTGCCGTTACGTTGATGCAATGGCAGGATCCCGTCCGTTCTCAAGCAGGAGTAGGCATTGCTGGAGTGCTTCTACTTTCTATGTCAGTTGCCGCTGGATTAGGCTTTTGTGCTCTATTAGGTGATCATCATTTTATTTGTTTTGAGTTTTATTGTCATAATTACTTTCCTTACATTACAAATTATAATTTAACCGCAGACATAATATGGAGGTATATAACTGGTATTTTATAATTTTCAGGTATTCCATTCAATGCAACTAGTACACAGATCGTGCCCTTCCTAGCGCTGGGTCTAGGCGTGCAGGATATGTTCCTTCTCACGCATACGTACGTGGAACAGTCGGGAGACGTGCCACGAGAAGAGAGAACTGGCTTGGTGCTCAAGAAAAGCGGCCTGAGCGTACTACTGGCGTCGCTTTGCAATGCCATGGCGTTCTTGGCTGCTGCACTCCTACCAATACCAGCGCTGCGTGCCTTCTGTCTTCAGGTATGTAATTAAGCTTACGTACTGGCTAAGTAGTTGAACATTTACGAATACGAAGGTTTTATCATCACAAGCAATTCCTGCACCAATATTTCATCAAGATGTATTTGTTCATCGAAGGTGAACGATTTGGTAATCGACGGTGATAATCATCCTCAACACTTGGCCATTTCGCAAAATACCTGTAAACGCATTGCGCTTTTAGTCTTAACTTATTAATTATTCTCAAAGATTTTTTTCTTTTATTACAGGCTGCTATCCTCTTACTATTCAACCTAGGATCGATGTTGCTGGTATTTCCGGCGATGATCTCTTTGGACCTGCGACGGCGATCGGCTGCCCGTTCCGACTTGTTGTGCTGCATAATGCCAGAAAGCCCGCTTCCCAGTCGGGTCAAACGAACGAGTGGAAGATCCACTACACGTAGTGGAAAGATTGACAAGGTTAGTAAATCATACAGTCTCATGTCATGCCTAGAATTGAAAATAACCTTAAATTGTGATCGCCAGTCTTATTCCTAAATTTCAACCCATTCACCTTTATTTTTGTTTCAGAATGCTGTGAAGGATACAAGTAGACAGCCTTTAGACCCAAACAATGGAGGCGCTGAAGCAAAGAAACCGTGTTGTTTGAGTCTGTCTCTCACCAAGTGGGCGAAGACTCATTACACGCCATTTATCATGCGGCCTGATGTTAAGGTTCGTATTTTTTATCTAGTCCCAGTTAAAATCCACCTAGCTATACTAGTTTTCTTGATTGATCTGAACTTTGCTTCCATTTTTAGGTGACGTCAATGCTAGCGTTGATCGCTGTCATCTTAGCAAGTGTCTGGGGAGCGACGAAGGTTAAAGACGGACTCGATCTAACTGACATTGTACCTGAAAACACCGATGAACACGAGTTCCTCTCGCGGCAAGAAAAGTACTTCGGCTTCTATAATATGTACGCAGTCACGCAAGGCGATTTCGAATATCCCACCAACCAGAAGCTTCTTTACGAATACCACGATCAGTTTGTACGAATTCCGAACATCATAAAGAACGACAATGGAGGACTTACAAAGTTCTGGCTGAGTTTGTTTCGGGACTGGCTGTTAGATCTCCAAGATGCATTTGATAGAGACTTCGCCAACGGATGTATAACATCCGAATTTTTGTTCAATAATGCAAGTGACGAGGGCATACTGGCATACAAACTACTAGTACAAACCGGACACGTAGACAATCCCATCGACAAGTCGCTTATCAAGGATGTGAAGAACGGCCACCGACTAGTCGACAAGGAGGGCATAATTAATCCGAAGGCTTTCTACAACTACCTGTCTGCGTGGGCCACTAACGATGCTCTGGCTTATGGCGCATCCCAAGGAAACCTGAAACCCCAACCAAAGAGATGGACACATTTTCCTAAAGATACTGACTTGAAAATTCCAAAATCATCGCCGCTTATTTACACCCAACTGCCATTCTACCTGTTTGGCCTCACGGACACTGAGAATATAAAGAACTTAATAATGTCTGTACGCGAGCTTTGCCTGAAGTTTGAAGCAAAGGGGCTGGCCAACTTTCCATCAGGGATCCCGTTCCTGTTCTGGGAGCAATACTTATATCTGCGGACGTCATTGATGTACGCATTGGGGTGCGCTTTAGCTGCAGTTTTTATTGTAAGCATACATTTCAAACAAGTTATTTTTTTATTACATTTGATAACCTACATATTTTATGTAATTCAATGACTTTTTCTATTACTAAACAGTCATCACATAAGAATATTCTTGTGCGGTAAGAATGTATGCCGTATTTTCTGCGGATGGCCCACCTTAATATTATAATCACATATAAATAATTTTAAAGTAGAGCTTAAGAGTAACTTAGTTAACCTTATAAGATTTGTTAGATACTGAATACTCTAAAACCCTTTTGAAACCAATTTGATGAGTGGATTTTATAATGTCATTAATAACAAAAGTTTGTATCTTCCTCAGGCGGTAATGGTGCTTCTGCTGAACGCGTGGGCGGCCCTGCTGGTGACGCTGTCGCTGGCGCTGCTGGTGCTGCAGCTGGTAGGCACCATGGCCGCGCTCGGCGTCAAGCTGTCCGCCGTGCCCGCTGTGCTGCTTGTGCTCGCCATCGGCAGGGGCGTGCACTTCACCGTTCACCTTTGCCTGGTACGTATCCAATTGCAAACCTTTACACATTTTGCAAAAATTGAGATTTCAACATTTTCGCAATTACGTAAACATTTCAACACAAGCGCATACTATGGGACAGGGTAATTCGTATAAGATTATCCCATAATGTTTATTTCTTGGATGCTGCTGCTAACTGCTTTCTAGTTGTTACTGGTATCATGTATTTCCTAGATCTTCAGAGTCTGTTAATCCGTTTTTGAAACCAAACGTTAATCGCTTAGACATTGGTTCCATTTGAAATCACTTGGATAACAAGCCTTCGCAAATATAAATTTTATTAGACGAGCGCAGTTTGATCCTGGCGTCGTTTCTAACTTAGATTTTTTTTAGGCCTTCGTAACATCCATCGGCTGCCGTCGCCGGCGCGCGATGCTGGCCGTGGAGGCGGTGCTGGCGCCCGTGCTGCATGGTGCGCTTGCAGCCGCGCTGGCGGCCTCCATGCTGGCCACCAGCGAGTTCGGCTTCGTCGCCCGGCTGTTTCTGAGGCTGCTGCTGGCGCTTGTTATCCTCGGCTTGATCAACGGACTCTTATTCTTCCCTATCGTGCTGGCGCTGTTGGGACCCGCTGCTGAGGTGAGTTAATAAATCTATCACTTATGTGAAATGATGGCAAACTTATTTAAAGGCCTCTGGCTCTTTTTATAAATCTTTAATCAGTCGTTACTTTTCCCGTAATGTTTACCATGATATTAAAAGATAAGTGGCCTCGTCAACTTAGTCGTAGCTAGCTGACGTGGGCTGATCTTTTTATGCAGCTGATCTAAAATAAATAAGTAAATTACAGTATTGTCTACGATAGCTTTTGCAGCTTATAAAATATAATTATATTTTATCAGGTTCGCCCTTTAGAGCACCCTGAGCGACTATCAACTCCGTCCCCGAAATGCTCGCCCATAGCGAGTCGAAAATCGAACTCGGACAAATCTCGCAACAAGCCATCGCCGCGCTCATGCGCTCCTTCGCTCACCACCATCACCGAGGAGCCGAGCTGGCACAGCTCGGGGCAATCCGCTCAATCCTCCATGCAGTCCATCGTGGTACAACCAGAGGTGGTAGTGGAGACAACTACGTACAACGGGAGTGACTCGAATAGCGGCCGCTCTACGCCGACCAAGACTTCGCACTCTGGATCTATTACGACTAAGGTAGGAAACGTAAATGGATGTTATGAATATGTGAAATATTTATAATTCGAGTGTAAGATTGCAAGTCGACATCGGTAAGGAGCGCGGTTTAACAGTTCATTCTAACTGATGTGCCATTCGCGGTGATGGCGTGACAGTGCTGCTATACCTACGATTCCTACGAATATTTCAAGAAAATAATTTAATTAATTTTAGTTGGGTTTTAATAACATCAACACTGGCAAGTTATTAAAAACATTATAAATGTTTCTTTGCAGGTGACGGCCACAGCGAACATAAAGGTGGAGGTGGTGACACCCAGTGACCGAAAATCTCGACGCTCGTACCACTACTACGACCGCGACCGCCGCCGGGATCGCGACGACGACCGTGACCGCGACCGAGACCGAGACAGAGACCGTGACAGGGACCGAGATCGGGACCGGGATCGCGACAGAGACCGTGAGAGAGACCGGGATCGGTCCAGAGATAGACGGGACCGGTATAGAGAAGAAAGGGAGCACCGCGCCTCGCCGCGCGAGAACGGACGAGACTCGGGCCACGAGAGTGACTCGTCGAGGCATTGAACATTCGAACTAAGCAACTTGATACCCTCAAGTGTGTAGTTTCATAATTGTGAAGTAAGACTATATCGCATTATTTGTTTTCTTTGGCTCTGATCGTTATAAGTAGGAAACGATATCTCTGTCTAAAGTTACACAATCGTGTCTGTGGATCGTAAGACGTCTTGAGGTGCGTAGCGATGTTTGTATTCAAAGCCTTGAGGCAGTATTACGAAGATTGTAATTTTAAGTTAACATTTCATGAAAATAACAATTAGATACAGTGGAGGCTACATATTTTGTTTTGAAAGTGCTGGTTTGTATTTAAGCAGCCGTAGTAATACTGGGACCAAGGGCAGTTAAAATTAGTAAACTTACAAATAATATTGTCTTAAAAATGTTTTTTGAAGTGTACAATATTATAATTCAGCCACACGGTTAGGAATTTGCTAATTAAACCCCCCGTGGCTCTAGTCATACTATTGGGTGAAGGCATTCCACGAAGGCACTAGTGATTGTAGCGGTGACGCGTGATTCAGTGTGAACTCGAGGTTGAATCTTTAAAGACCAAATATCATTTTAATTCTGTGTGTTCCTATTTTAAAGACATGTCCATTTGTCTCCATAATGCTTCTTGTTATATTTTATACCTTCTCTAAAGACTGTGGTCAATTATTATTATTATGTAATTTATGATATTATTTATTTTACGTTTATGATTATTCTTTCACCAGTGAAGTCTGTAAGAAATCTCAGATTTATTGTACAAATTATTTAGTTACTCGTAGCGTTAGGTTAAGAAGCTATTTATGAGATTACCTAGATATCTAACTGTAATTTGTGATCTTTAGGTAAACGTTCATATAAAATTGTGAAGACTGCATTTAACGATCAAAACACAGTATTCAGAGTACAAGGTAAGTATAAAGGCGCGGGCTCCGGCCGCGTTCGGCGCAGACCTCATAAGGGAACTAACCAATAACGTTGTGACATTTTGTGCAAAGTACTTATTAGATTATATTAATTTATACGCATATAACATAATGATATTCTGTAAATATAGTTTTAGCATAGGCGGACGATGTTTGGCTGCGAATAAAAAGTTATTTTAATACTAGCGAATGGCAACTGTTGAAATACACGCACAAATATTTGTATATTAAGCAGCTATGCTCCTCACTATTTTCAGATTTCAAAATCTGTTTAATTTTCTAATAACTGGTTATTCGCGGCCGGACGAATGGTCTGCAAGGCGGAACGTTTACACTAGGTAAGCGAGGTGCCTACGACGAGTAGTGCATCATTGTATAGTTTATTTTTATACAATTTTAACTGACATATTGTCGAAAAACTATAGGTTGTAATGTAAATGAGTTGTGTTTGCTCTTATAGGTATTTGACCCAACGAACCGCTTATATTTAGCGATTAGTCGCCAGGGAAGTGTTGCTTCTGGGACTTTGAATCTTTGTTATTAATGATAACTTATACAAACAGTAGAACACTTCAATGGTGAGTGATTAGCCTTATCTTAATTTCCAAATTAATTCCTATTGAGCATTAATGTGCTAGCAGCTACTGCCCCAGTGTTTTTTTACGACAACGTATATTACTGTAATTGATATGAGATTTTAATAAAAATATTTTTACTTGAACGAAAACACTCGTGACAATAAACGAAAGTTAAACTGTCAACTGTATTGAGAAAATAAAATAATCTAAACTTTAATTTGTTTTTCTTTTCATTTTCGTTTTTCACTTCATTTCTTAGTCATTTTCTTTTGTGTGCCTCAGGAGTCATGATGGTACCTGTGTCTTGTATGCAAATGTTTTATGTTGCATAAGGATGACTACATGTTATAAGTATTATAACTGTCATGTTTAATGTATCACAACTCGTTGCGAATTTCCTACTTTCCGGACTTGTATCATAAATAACTACATATTGCAACACGTGGAACTTATTGAAGCGCTTTTAGGATCATAATTCTTTGAACTGCTAGCAAAGAAATCACGCACAGATTTTTTTAAAGCATAATACTTGTTAGGTGCCTTCCTAATGTTAGGGCAAAGACAATGCCCGAGGCGCCACCTTAATGGCGGAATTCGACGGAAGAGAGAGATTGCCGGTAGAGCGAAGCTTACCGTCACGAAAGGCACCAAAAAAGTGAAAGAAGGATTTGAAATATTCAGGGGAATGTGGGTTATTGAGAACAGACTAGAGAGTGCAGATAGGGAGCCGAGCTGTGTGAGAAATGAGTACAAGTGTGCATATTTTTGAAGACAGGATTAAACGGACACATTTATTAAGGAGCCGGTACAACTTGTTAAGAATTTCTTTGTTTAAGTCCGGATAACACATATCACCATCAGTCGATAATGGGTAAGATTAAAGTGTTAACTTAATAATGTTTTGGTTTAAACAGGCAAGAAGTGCCTGAGCCAAAGAAAAATCCAAAGAAGTGCATGAAGGGCGCCAGTAACCTTCCGACTGATACCGGAAAACTGCGGTCTCCAGCTCAGAGTGCAGTCCAAATGCACTACCAGGTCCTTCACAATCGTGCTAAAAGAAAATGGTGTAATACGACCTTAAAGATCGCTCACACCCAAGTGAAAGTCGTGTGTGAGATGCGCACCAATCACCAAAACGATCTTTAAGGAATCAAATGTATAATCTGAATTGGGTTCCGTGAATACGACAATATTGTCGGAGCGGCAGTCAATCAGTCAAACTTAAGAAACCTGACTCAAACCTAATATTGATTTGAAGTTTTTAAAAATACAGAACAAATACTTGAAACTGACACTAAGATAATAAAAAAAACCGACTTCAATGAGGGAGACCGGGTAAAAGAAAGATTATTGTTGATTTTGGGTTTCATACAATGAAAATAAAAAGACAGCTACCTACGCCTAATTATGTAGAAAAGGAGGTAAAATGTTTTGTCACTGCAGCACCTACCTTGACACATTTCAGATTTGCCCTATGGTTGACTGGCAAGGTACCCGCAATAGGGTATTCGACTATATTTAAAATAAATTATTCCACACCATGCATGAAATAAAGCACCATTTTTAGGAAAACATAGATAGCGGTTATTTTTAAACACAAGTTCTATATTAGTACATTATGGTACGAGTGTGCTAAGCTGGTCATTACACACGAGGCGATATTGTGCGCGCGAGCTGTAAGCGAGCGCGCAATAAGAAAGCCGATGTGGGTAATGACTAATGCACACGCCAGGGATCGGAACCGGTTTTTTGCAAAAACATCGAATAACCATATATTCCGGTTTATTTTATACTCTAAATGTAGGACTCAGTTGTGTTTTCAGATAACGACTTCGTATTATTAGATTGCCTAATTAGAAATGAAGTAATTAACAAAGAACGAAAAAATACCGTTTTCGTTCCCATACAAAAAATACCGGTTTCCGATCCCTGGCACACGCGTTTCATACGACGTTTTTCAACACACTTGCGAGGAAAAAACAAAATTTATAAATTAGATTTTATTTTTGTCAAAACAGTAAAAGTACAATTTTCAAAATGGTGGCTTACAGTTTTAACATCGAATAATTGCACCAAAGCGTGCTGGGCTTTTACCTAGACACTTATTTGCCAGTTCATTAAAGTAAGTTACCAACATGTTTTCCAAGAAAGACTGGACGTTTTTGCTGATTTTCCATTGAATAAAAGTTTCATATGCCGCAAATTATTTTTCACCCGATTTTTATGGTAAAAAGCTATCGTTCTCGGCTCTTGCCTCTATGAGTATTACAGGCAGCGTCAATTTTATGTGTTCTTCATTTTCAATGCTTGAAAATTACATTTTCGTATATATGCATGTTTCGTATATATGTATATAAACATGTACAAAACTATTCCAATTTTATGACAAATACGGAAAATGGCTGGCGCGTTATTTTTTTTACGTACGATTCCAATGCGCGCGCAAGGCAAAGGCGCGAACGAAATCGACAAAAAGCCAATTAAAAAAATGTAAAAAAGCTAATATTTTCGTATTTCTTTTCGACGGATTGAGATCAAATCGATAAAATGTTATGTTTATTCATTAATATAATTTACAGTGCATAATTATGGTGCTACTTTACCGCACTAGTGCGAAAATTAGCATTTTACGTTACGTACATATGTACTGTAAAACCTTGTACGATACGTGTGCGAATAGGTAATTCGCAACTCGTGTCGATTTAAAACACTCCCTTCGGTCGTGTTTTAATTTATCGCCACTCGTTTCGAATTTCCTATTTTTCGCACTTGTATCTTAATATATACTATTTCAACACACTTGCTCAAAACGACATTTTTCTTCCACCGATTTTTGGAGTAAATGTAATGAAAAATCACGAGTGTTATAATATCCTGAAAAAGCACGCGTGTTTAATATCTAGGATTATGAGCCAAAAATCGGTAGAATAAAAACGTCGTATTGAGCAAGTGTGTTGAAAAAGTAGGTGAGTTGACCGTGACGTCATTGTGTAATGTTTCATATGAATTTGTTCATATGCTTGATTTGTTGATGAAAATACTAAGATCACTATACTTATGCCTTTAACATTTAAGGAGTTACCTCGATTCCTCATGAACCTCATCGTCGGAACTCGAACCTGACAAAAATTTGTCTTGAAAATCTAATTTGCTTAACAAACACAGCGAAGAGGACAAATCGCCAAACGTGAACTATGCGTCATTGAAGAGTTCCATTCTGATCATCATCAGTAATTCCACTGCATCAAATGTCACTGTAAATGCTTGATTTTTTAAAGAAAATACAAAAATCACTCTATGTATGCTTTTAACATTTGAGGAGTTTCCTGGATTCCTCATAGATTCTACCATCAGATCTCGAGCTTGACAAAAAATTATCTTGAAAACCAAATTTGCCTAACAAACATAACGAAGACTACAAATCGCCAAGCGGGAACTATGCGTCGTTGAAGAGATGCATTCTGATCAGCATCAGCAGTTCCACTTCATCAAATAGGTATCACTTTTTTAAATCTAAATGCTTGATTTGTTGATGAAAATATAAAAACCACTATATGTATGCCTTTCACATTTAAAGAGTTCCCTCGATTCCTCATAGATCCCATCATCAGAACTGAGTTTTGACAAAAACGGGACCAATTTGTATATATACAAATCCAATAAAAAATTTTTTTTTTCAAAATCGGTTCAGAAATGACGGAGTTATGAAGTAACAAACATTATAAAAAAAAACATACAACCGAATTGATAACCTCCTCCGTTTGAAATCTTGAAGTCGGTTAAATAAATAAATAAAGTCTCACTTAATAAAAAGTTATTCGTTTATTGCAGGCATGTACAATGGGTCTATATTGGAACGCATAATTTTTTCTTGCCTAGTTTCACTTTGCATAACAATTATTGGCATAACAACCTTTGGCATAATTATTGATCCGAATAAATTGATTATCCCAATTTTTATGCGCATAGACTTGCTTTGCCCAAACGATTTCCATCCTACAGGTTAAATGTTAGCACAATCGGATTAGGACCAACCTCGCAATATCTGGAACAGTCATGAAATTTGTTATGTATATAAATTAAAGGCCCCTTTTTCATGCCCGCACCATTTGACATTTGGGGACCTCAAGGAATCGCAGCCATCTTGGAAAATGTGTACCATCTAGGAGAAATTCGCGTTTTACTCAAAATCTACGTTCTTTACGAAAATATCGTGTAAGGCAACATTCAAGCTTATTAAATTCTACACAAAATAGTCTCAGATATCTTTGCGGAAAAACTACATCTTCCTATAAAAATTACTTGTTGAACCCATTTTAAGCGCTTATACCCTTTCAGGGGATATTCTCTTAATAGGAAACTTGAAAGAATATGAATTCCACTTTTAACTATAAGTACATTTATACCTACATGATCTACCCCAATATCAATATTTTACTTGACTGCGACTTAACCAGAAAGAAAGTAGCTTTTTATTTAGTTATTCTAAAAACCATAGTTTGTTCTCAATTGCATCCGTTTTTTTCATTTGAAGTTTACTGCTTTTTTATCGGTACACCCCTTAGTGCTGTTTGGTCGCAGTTAATCTAACATACTCCTACGCGCTTCCCTCGTCATCGCACTTATCTGGCCTATGGAAAATAACTAGACGTTTTTATATTAATAAATAATTGACCAATAGATTAATTTGGCGAATACAATGTATTAAAATTTTTGTAATACTTATGTAATTTATATATTTACCTACTTTACAAAAAATGTAGTTTAGGTACCTACCAAGTTAAATTATTTATCATTATGAAAAGTTGCCGAATGTTGATTGTCAATGTAAAAAACAAAAATCCTACGGTGAAAAGGCAGATCACCCATCTAACCTAACTCCAAAAAGACTCTAAATGTGATCCCTATTTGAAAAACGGATGAAAAAAAGTATCCTGTTTATACTTAATACGATACGATGTCTTACATCTGTAAAACCAGAGTGAAATAATTGGATTGACCAAAATAAGCGCTGTCTGGGCAGATAAGTAATTTGGGAACACTATTAACACCGGCCGTGAAAATTAACCAGTCGTGCCGGTTAATCTCCTAAGAACTCGTTCAGTAATGAAAATACAACACCAATATAACGTCAATTTTATATGAATTAGACAGTCCTGTAAGAAGAGCGAGCGAGTGCACACACCCAACACGTTTTCAGTATAGTCATAAAAATATGTGTCCTTTTACATTTAAACGTTACATAAAGCATTTAGTTTTTATCAAGTTCTTATAATTAACATAGATAAAAGTACAAGCCAATTAAACTACCTAAGATAGGTAGTATACTTCAGCTAGCCTGAACAAATATCTAAATACCATGGATTTACTACCACGCTGGTTGTACTTGTGAGCCGTAACCTGTTTAAGTTAAATATCCATTTAAGTATTTTTTTTTTTCATAATTGGCGTCTTTCCTATTGTAATAGTAAGTCCCTATTCTTATAACTTAATTTCTTATAGGTATATATGACAGACAGTCTACAATATAATTATTAAAGACTATTCAAATTAAAGAAAAACAAATTACATAGCTCGTGATCAGCTTAGTGCGGAATATAATGACGGGCGGGTTTTGGCGGCAACACCGCCTGCGACATTCCTTAGAAAACGGGAGCGCGGGAATCAATAAAGGATTTCCTGGCGGCGTGCCCACGCATGTGCGTTCCGGTGAGCACGAGTGCTGCTGCTGCGGCGACCACACTGCTCCCGACCCTGCCGCGGCCACGACCCTCTATGCCACGCTCAAATTTTACTCCCAACTTACAGGTATTTCAGGATCAATTAAGCTGATTACCATCACCAAGGACCGCGTCGGTCGCTGACCATCAACCCTCTGAACGAATAAATCTCAGTAATAAGTAGTAGGCTGTGTTATTGGGCGTATGATCGGCGCGCAACGCCACTGCGGCTGCGGGGCGCGGACGGCGGCGGGGGCGGCGGCCGGCGCGGCGGCGCGCTGCCGGCAAGCTTCCCGCGCGGCACGTTTGTCCTCGCCCGCGGTTCGCCCGCACCACCGTCTCGGTCCGACCTAACCTGATATTTTACACACTCGATGACTCACAAACATACCCGGCTCTGACACTAGGGGAGTGTAGTGCGATCGTGTTAGATGTGAGCGGGAGTGCTGTGTGGTTCTGGTGCCTGTGATGTGGGGAGTGCGATGGCGCTGAGAGGCAGCATGTCGCCTCTGGCGCTGTTCATGCCTCTGCTAGCGGTCGCCGCGCTTGCAAACCAGTTAGAGGACATACCCCACAATGAGTAAGATACTAGATTCACTATTTACTTAGGCTCATTCCCGACAGATTCTCAAATTCGCCTAAATAATGTACAAAATCATCAATAAAGGGCGTTGAAAGTAATTGTATTTTTAAAAATCTGTGGCCGGGATTTAAACATATTCTTGTAATGAAAAATGTTACATGTTAAACCTATTTGAGAATCTGTAAAGTAACATTTTCACCAGATTGTTTAACACGCAAAAAAAAATCATTTTAATGAAGGATAATACAAACATCCACTCTAAAACGGATGGCAGAGGTATCTACGTAGATTTTTCTGAATTTGAGGTCATGAACGAAGCTAAATCACTTTTATTTTCCTAGAAATCGAATTTATTAGGGTACGTTGTCGTGGGATAGGTTGTTTAAACTAATTTTTACCTATTAATTATGTAAGCAATTTTTATTACAGTCAATGGGTCTTATTAAAGGTTAAAATAATGTAAGGATTTCACTCTCTAAGTAATATAGACATTTCTATTAGAACTTACTACTCAAAGAGCGAAATAAAAACGTAGGGGTTAATAATTTTGGCCTCTTACTAAGATACCTGGTGCAGCCTGAGATTTGACTATGTAAGCCTAATACTGCAGCCACATCGGAATTTAACTAATCTACTATAAGTAGGTTCTTATAATTATGTAAGTTAAGAATAGCAAACACAGCAGATAGGCTAATACATATTTGTAGGTATGCAGTTGTTTGTTATAAATATAAAGTAAAGAATCGGAAGGTAAAGGGTGACTTTAGATAAACTAAATAATGAAAACATTGATATTAATAATAAGTCATTATGTTGTAATCGCGTTCTCGAAAGCAGGTCTTGATAATGAAATGAAATTTACAATGAGTGAAGGGCGAAAACTTGATCTAGCTAAAATGCGGAAAGGGGACGGCCGCTTCTCCATACAAACGTAGACCCCATTTTCCTCTCTGGATATTGACATTATGCAAAGTATTTTTATATAAATAAATGTATATTAACCATAGCTATGGCCCCATTTGCCTCTTTTCGATTTATGGATTATTGTAAAAATTTGGAGCGAAAAACAGATTTCATACAAATTTTCCTCTCTCTCTCTTCCTCTTATATTAATCAAAAAAATCAAACGTAGGGCATTAGCTGTGGTTAATATACAACAAATTGTGTTAAAATATTTTCAATAATGTTAATATCCAGAGTGGAATATGAGAATTTTTGTTATATGTTATTTGTGCCGAACAAAGCTAAACATCGATTATTCCTCGGTCCTGTCCCGAGCTTGCTCGCCCAAATATTATAAATATGAACACGCCATTAAGCCACTGACGATTAACGTAATGTTACCGTGATGCATCATTTAGTGCCTTTAGTGGAGCAACCGGTGGGGGGCGCCCACAGACATATATCGTGGGTTGACAAACTTTGAAGCCAAATGTTACAATAGATTTAATGGGCGAGCTTTTCCATTTATTTCACACTAATATCGTGAGTACAAAAGCGAAATACCCATACCATAACCATGCTATGGAACGTACACGTGATATGAAAATCAATTGAATTGAAATACACTGCCATGCAGTGAGTTTACGCGGTCGCTAGTGACTATGGCTGCTTATTATACGGATACTGAATTCGCGAAAACCAATAAATAGTTAAACCATACTTAACCCGTTCTTCATACTTACCCTAATAACGACGTAGGGGAATAGGGTGATAAAAGTACATTTCGATGCTAGTGCGGAAAGTATGTCAATACTTCACGAGTACCGAGATATCTTGCCACGATCCGTAGGTGAGTTTTTTTACACGTTTTTTAATACAGTTAAGTTAAAAAAATAACATTTTTTTAATGCATGTTCTATAAGACAGAAACAATTGTAAATATAAAACATTGTACTATTATTACCGAAGTATCGTTATTTACGATTATTTGTGTATCGTATATTTAAATTGTATAAAAGTAATATCGAATGTTGCCTTTGGAAACTTAATGCATGCTTGCAGTAAGAAAAAATGCCTCTTCTTTGACAGGCGTTTCGACAGCTATTCCGTTCCATTCAGACAACTTATTAAGAACGGGTTTTCAATATTAAATATTAAAAAATAAACGTGTTATAATGATGAAGAGGTAAGTAATAAAATATACAATATGTATATTTACAGTAGGTTTTTATGTTCATTACAACTTTTAAAGGAAACTAACATTAACACTCATCAAGAAGTAGTCATGAATTGGAACAATTATAAATTAAAAAAAAATGGAAAAGTGAAAAGCACTATTTCGCGAAAACCAACATTCCGCACAGCTAATTATTAAAAAAATCGTTTTAAACGATTATTTCGCTTATATGCTAAGAAATATTAAAACGGGAGGCTAATTCCATTTTATAAATTTTAGGTTTTGGTTTTGTTTTGATACTACCTTGACAAGCGCTCACACTGGTTTGGTTAAAGTCAAAGTCGTGTCATTGGGCATTTCGCTCGCACTAACTGATGCGCGTGAGACACACTGCGAGTAGCGTCTAGATTATATCAAAACCATATCAAATTATTAAATTAGAGTCGGCCTGTAGTGTATCAAAACGGCATTATTTTGTGGAAAATAACGCTGTTGGAGTACTTTGGCAACCTTCGAGGCCGGTCGTATACGAGTATGTGGGGTCTATTATGATATACGTCGGTTGCGACCGGTACTGTTGGTTTACGAGGCTAATGACAGCTAATTAACTTTAGGTTACGTAAGTCACGCCACCTTCCCTCATTATCGGCGTTACCTAATACCAACCCCATGACATGGGAATTTAAGTACGTGAAGCAGAAAAGCAGTTTATGTAGGATCCGAAAGGCATATCTAGATTTTAAAAATATGATAGAAATAAAATACGATCGTGTCATTAGGCACTCACTCGCCCTTATTGGTGCGCGGAGGATTCACTATGTCACGGTAGTATCACAAAATATCAAAACTTTAAAAATTGATTCGTCAGAATCGACCCCTTGTCTCATTAAAAAATCGTACCTAAGTAAGTTTATTATACCTATTTTATAGTTTCAGATGTTCTCTCATTTGAGTTATTTTTACTTCTCCTTTTAACCTTGATATCATTTGTAATTTTATTAATTATTCTAATAAAACAAGTAAAGTCTCGTGCTTGAGACAACCTTAAATTAGAAGTAAAAAGCTAAATAAGCGGATAGTAGTTTCGTTTATTTAAATCCATGAAAATCTGTAGAAAGCCCGACTGCAACCTCAATAAAATAGTGACACGCGATAAAAAAGGGACGCAATTATATACACGAAAGTTCAGTGCCCTCCTACACCTACATAACCTCCAATTTTCATTAATCATCGATTAGGGACAAAGGTATTTATTGTAACATTTGTAACTTTATAAATATGTATATCAAAAACCGACAGGATTTTAATATGGGGCTGGTTACAGAAAGAAAATGTCAATTTAATATAGGGTAGGTCAACTTTTTTTGTATTGCTATTCTGACCACAGTTTTTCAGAAGATACGTATACTACGTTCTACTAATATGCTACTAATATAGTAATCCCCCATGAAAATTTATGTTGGTTACTTTAAATACCATAAAACCAAGGTTTTTTAGAGTGATCCAGGCGACTGTAACCAAGGCATCGAGTGATAAGAAAAAGTTGATACACCCACCTACATAACCTCCTAACTGACATAACTTAATTAATCATCAATTTGGGACAAAGGTTACTTTAAGTAACGTTATTTATAGCTGATAAATAGTGACTTTTTAGGGTTCCGTAGCAAAAATGTACAAAAGGAACCGTTATGGTGCGACTCTGTCTGTCCGTCTGTCTGTCTGTCACAATGCTAAATATCTCGAAAAATATAAATGTTATTTGTTAAATTACTACTGATTCACTGATATGTGTTAAATTAGTTAAATATCAAAAAGTGACGCCATCTTACCGGGCACAACCTAAAGGTTATGGCGCCATCGCTCAAAACGATACTGTCACAGCTTTTGCCTTTGATCTATTAGATGGCGCCACTTTTTGATATTTAACACATATCAGTAAAAGAATAAGGATCAAAGTCAATTGGCGTTCTAAAAGTTTTAATCATGTGTCGAAAGATGGCAGCAAATTTATGTAGCTACAAAGTTTTCTTTGACAATACACCTCTATTTCAAATTCTCTATTTAACATTTCTGTAAATTTTACAGTAAAAATATAATCAGACCTCTATCTTGGTATCTTTTTTAGTCAATTCAGTTTGCAATTTAACCAACTTTACGTGTTACGATTACATTAAAGACACCCTTTTCCAAATAAAATAACAATATTTGAAATCGGTTCACATGGTATAGAATTATCCTAGAAAAACCAACACACGTGCATTACATTATCTTTTTTAGTCAATTCAGTTTGCAATTTAACCAACTTTACGTGTTACGATTACATTAAAGACACCCTTTTCCAAATAAAATAACAATATTTGAAATCGGTTCATATGGTAGAGAATTATCCTAGAAAAACCAACACACGTGCATTACATCGCACAAATTAGTCAGACAATTTGCCTTATACGAGATAATTCAAAGTTTTGTACGGAACCCTCGGTGCACGAGTAAACCGAACTCGCACTTGTCAGGTTTTTTTTTAAACAGGTATAACAGCTCGGTACCGGTAGTTTAGGTAAATTTAATCTGGGAATGGATTCAAAAAGGAAAGAAAATCTCAATTTCATATTGGGTGAATGAACTTTTTGTATGCCATAAAATTAAGATTTTAAGAGTTAGGTTTCCACTGGACCAGTAATCGTAACCATGGCGATGAGTGATATTAAAAAGTTCATTTATTTACTCTACACATACATAGGTGGCTGTCTCGTGAAGCTAGCAAGTACACGCAATCAGTATATTTAAATTCGCGATTGTCAGCTTTTGCGAACAACTGACAGGGCGATATGGTCCGGCGAACTGATAAACAGTGGGCCCCTTTAGATTACAATATCTACAGGTGATCACCAAAACACACTAATTTATATTGTAATTTTATATTATGAAAGAAATAAATCTAAATCACTAATAACTAAAAAATAATTAGCATTTAAAACTTTCGCGTTTTGAACACATTTCAAAACATATTTAAAACCGGGTCTGACTAAACTGGATTCAAATGAGACTACATAGACCTTATAGGTCTTGAGATATAGCTGCCCAAATTTGCTTGTTTTTTTGTTGAATATCAGTAGTATATGATACAAGATTAAACATAGTTCAGACCTGGCAACCAGAACCGACTTTTAAGCATGGTAGGCCTTTACAACTGTTAATAAATACAAAGTTCTCAAAAAACTAAGTAACTTACTAAGGTACCTTAAGTCCTTAAGGCGAGCGGCGAATATCTTCTAGAATATTTTATTTTGTAAATCGTTTCATTTTGAGTTAATGGTAGCTTTAACACTGTATTTTTTACTTAAATTCAACAAATTAGCTGATTGCAAATTTTATTTCATTAGGACAACAATTTTGTGTCAAGCTTCGCACGAACCAGGTCCATTTTCCTTATACGAGTAACATTGGGAAAAATTGACGCGTGTGTCGTGAATTTTATCGCCGCTGTGAACGACAAGTTATTAAACGCCGTGTTTTATTTATGTTTGGTATGTACATGTGTTTGACGTGTGTTCACGTTGTCAGTAGTATTGAAACAATGCCGTGACTAGCGGCGTGTTGTGCCGACACGATTAATTGTCGCCTTTATGATGCCGTCGAACAATTGACGTGCCCCCATGGCGAGGCCAGGCTCCGTCCGCGCCGCTAAGCAGCTTACTGACAGCCAATTACAGGTCCCCTCACCCCCCTCCCTCTAAGAAGATGAATTTCGGTAATGACGTGACGGCGTCTGAACGCCGCGATTTGCTAAACGAAAAAGTTCACAAGTGACAGTTGAGGGTTCCGTGGATGGATCAATTCGTGATAAATGACTGTTCTGTTCGGCTAACCGACGATGAGAGAAAAAGTTCCTTATTAGCCCCATCGCCGAGAGCCTCGCGAAAAACACTTGCCGGGAAACGCAACATAAAAGGCGGCGGATAAAAGAGAATTGCACTACAATAATTCGCAAAAGAGGGTGAGAGATACCAAGCGAACGAGCGCAAATGAACAAGAAAAGGATTTCCCAAACGAGAACTTAATTGCGAAGTGTATCTGTAATTTATAGTATTTTTAATTATGGCTTTTTTCATTTCTTGAGCATGATAGTCGTCTACAGGATCTAATTTACAAACTTAATATCTTTGTGCAGTTTGTTGCATTGCCATCTAGATGCTAGAGTGCGTTAAGTTTAGCTTAGTTTACTGTAGCGTTACCTTATCTATATTATGTATAGTTCTTAGTGAGAACGTTTTAGGAGGTAGGTGCACGTCTATTGCAATGTATAATTTATCATTTATTCAAAGCCCGGATGACGGGAGCAAAACTGCACTTTTCCTAGTGCTTAATTAAATATCGACTATTTTATCGACATCCATAAAATAAATAAAATAGCCTTTATTTGCGACCCCTTCTTTCTGTGTTGCATGCTAAACACTTACAAGGTATAACATATAAACTGTATTCAAATATAAAAACATAGTTAATAAAATATTATTAAACATGAGATTTTTTCATTTATTTTATTTTGGGATCCCCTTATGGGTAAAGGCCTCCTCCAGTTGTTGCCATGCATCTCGATCTTGAGCTAGATAATGCCACCCCATGCCGGCAGTTTTCTTTATGTCATCAGCCCAACGCTTGAGTGGGCGTCCTAAATGTCTGTCACCACTCCCTGGTCCTCTCCATTCCGTCACTCTTTTCGCCCATCTTGAGCTATCATAACGTGCAATGTGTCCTGCCCACCTCCACTTCATTTTCTTGACATATTGTAATGCATCAATAACTTTGGTTGTTTCCCGAATGTCTTTGTTTCTAATCTTGTCTTTTATCTTGACATTGAGTAGGTCTCCATTGCTCTCTGACAAACCGAAATCTTTAGGGCATTTTTTCTGTTAAACTCCACGTCTGGCAGGCGTATGTCAGTGTTGGTACGATGCAGGAGTCCATAAGTTTCTTTTTAAGTGGTATGGGCATTTTTAATTTAAACAAATGTTTAAGTGATCAGTAGCGTTTCCAGCTTGATGTTATGCGTCTCTCTATTTCTGCTTTGATCGACATCCATACGAACAAATTTTTATTATGAAATTTATTGATCAAGCTCATTCATACTCATGGGAATGATCGTAATGGTAAAATAAGAGTGACAGTTCTAAATAGGTACTTTACTCAAAACTTACAAACCTCTTTCATATCATATTTGCTTATCGTAATTATAAACAACCGCTATCTGACATTGACTCAAGTCAATCAGTTTATATGTCGTCCAAAAGTTAAGAGTGCACTTGTCAAGATTACGTTTATACTCTTATCCCCAAGGTAAAGTTATTCACAATAAATATCAGAATGTGTTGAAGAAAAACGTTAGCGTTTCAACTTTTAAAATCTTAAATAATTTGATATCTGGAGAAGAAGTGGAACTGCGTAGTACAGAAGTAATTCATAACAACTATGAATTATTTAAATTTACCCCGATTACTACAGTAGATTAGAACGGTCCTTTAGTTGACTGAAATGGTTTTTATGACCAAGGCGAAGTAGTTTAAATCGGAAAATTTTGAAAAATTGTTCATTGTATATTATGAAAATTACATAAAATATTAAAAAGATACAAACAGTTCATTTTAATTTTGTTTACAACTATAATATTTCTTAATTTCATAAAGTGGTCTAGTACATCGTGCTTTTTTATCGACATGGACTTATAAAATGTGTGTCCTCGCACTATTGAGACGTCAACACATAATTTCTCCCGTCATCCGGGCTTTGAATTATACTATTATTGTAGGGTCAGCATCAATAGTAGCGGATGAAACAACTCACCAAAAGTATCTGACATCCCTGATAACTTTTCAAAATATAGATGAATTTCTAAAATTCACGTTCAAAAGTATATCTTTTACAGTCCCAGTTGTTCTACATTAAATGCATCACTTTTTGTTAAGCTGTTACAGAATGGTACTGATACTTATGAAGCGTTGTTTGATCCGCTACTTTTGATGCTGACTGCACTTGCTTCTGTTGTTTCTCCAATAAAGAAAATAGATAAATAAATAAATAACATTCTTATAAGAGGTTCTTAGGTTCAACAATGGAGTCTAGTTTAGGATCAAACTTATGCACTTAGGTACACGTTCACTTGCTCGGGTCTAAAAATAGCAACTAACTAGGTTCAACATGGTGTCTAGTGTAGGATCAGGTGTAGGCACTTGTTCACGTTCACTAGTTCGGATCCGGGATAGCTACTAAATAATCTACATTCAAAAGGGTGTCTAGTCTAGGATCAAGACTAGACACCTAGGTTCACGTTTACTCGTTCGGGTCCGAGATAGCAACTAACTCAGTTTTTCCTAGTCCACCCGTATTTGTATGTTTTAGCGGCGCTGATTAGGTCCAATCACAAGCGAGAATTAGCGGTTCTCGTGTTGGTACAGCCGCTCGAACGGAATTGTTATAACTTTGTCACGTTAACTACGTTGTGCGCGTTGTCAGGTCCTTCCTCAAGTCACTGACAGAAGCTTTCAAGTGGCAGTTGAGGATGCCCTATCCTCAACACGCCCGATCCTTGCGAGAGTCCCACAGGGAAGCTGCCTATCGCCGACGACATCCCGGTGGGCAGCGATGTCAAGCTGGGCCTGTTTGCGGACGACGCGGCGTACTATGCGTCGTCCATTTTACCTACCCACACAAGATCCAACGCCCGAACGACTGCCTCACAAAACTCAAGCGCTCCTTACGGGAAAAACTCATCATCCGCCGCCACTCAAGCTCCTAGGCGAGGAGATCAAGTGACAGCATACTGTGAAGTACCTAGGGGTCATCATCGACAGAAACCGCCAAAATTAGCGCAGTCCAGAAATGGCCTCCTCACGCCCCCCAGAAAAGGGGTGCAAGAAAAACCCGCTGACATTAACTAAGCTGGCGGTTCAGCGCCTGTGATTGGCCCATATTATTTCGTAAAAATACTAAAGGTTAGACAAAATTGCCTAAATTTTGTCTTTCTCTAGGTCTGAAGTACGAGTAGGTACGAGTACCAACGTTTTGCCCCAATTATTTGTGGAGAATTTACCATATCTTTACCTATCTAGCTCACACACGCCCTCACTCTACTGATGACCAAATTAGAGAAAAAAAAGCTAGCTTTCGCTGTGGTATTGCTCAACTACGTATAGGTAAGTATAAAATTTAGCATAGGCATAATCGGCTCGGGTTCTAGGGCTTATCTTGAATTAACGGTTCAGTTAAGTCTTAAGTTAAATTACAACTTAGGCATAATACATAGTCTATCTAGGTCTTAGGATGCCTACGTTAATACGATCTTGATTACATTGCGCTATTACAATACAAGGAATTTATAACTTAGGGTCATGTCCGGAAAAAACATGTAGATACGCTCGATCCGCGTATCGGCCGTCGCCCACACATATTATTACATGCAGAGGAAGCATGATACCTAAATAAACTGCAGTAAAAGTAAAATGTTTGCAGTATTTAGCAGATGTCTGCTATTATCAGTGTCATTAGTGCTGCGCTCATTCATTATTCACAGTATGTATGTTGTAGCTTGTAGCTAACAGTTGTATAATGTTAGTATAAAATACGAGCGCTAATTTTGCATGGCGCGCTATATCTTTTGTTGCTTTCTAATTTCCTAGCTTTACGTCCCATTCTGAGATCGTGCACACAGCCACAAGCCTAGTTTTAACCCGAACCTTATTTATGGAGTTACCACATACTTAATAACAAGGGATGTGTAAAATTCTGTACAGCATGAAAATGTATTAAACACATTTACTGTAGGTACCTATGAAGACATTTTCATGCTTCCTAATATATTTAGTGTATTTACCTTTATAAATGAATTAGTCTCAAATGTTGTGGAATAATGCCATTAGGGGAAACCTGGGCAATACGCATAATGTGGGTAAGAAGAAAAATCGATTTTTCTAAATATTGGTAATTGGGAATAAGTTACTATGATACATCTAGACTTCATATAAAAGTAATAGGGAAGCACCTACCTATTGATTGGTTCCTATCAGTTTTTTCATGTTTTGTTTAAGGTTCCGTAGTCAACTACTACTACTGTTTTGCCATGTCCGTCTGTTAGCTCGTTGCTTTTCTCAGTGATCGTTAGTTCTAGAAAACTGCAATTTGGCATGGACACATAAATCATGCATGGCAACAGAGCGG
The DNA here is from genome assembly GCF_033807575.1 of Cydia pomonella. Lineage (NCBI taxonomy): Eukaryota > Metazoa > Arthropoda > Insecta > Lepidoptera > Tortricidae > Cydia > Cydia pomonella. The sequence goes on along the minus strand of NC_084708.1, from coordinate 18,015,817 downwards.
TACAATAAAAAGTACAAAAAAAATTTTTGAGGGTACCTCCCACCACGTACAAAATTTATTTTTTAGATAAAAATATTTCACTATCATCAAATAGTGTGGGGTATCTTTGGATAGGTCTTTTAAACTTGTCTCCAGCAACCATTTTTTGATACGGTTAATATTTTCGGAAATAATCGCTTCGAAATAAATAGTACATTATGCAACAAGGGGGCTAGTGAGATATTGAAAACGAGGGAACTAAGGACTCGGGTTTGCAACATTCTTACCCCCGGAGTTACACAGAATGTTTTTCCTCACACTTGCGAAGAAAAAACTCAATTTTAAGCGAAATAATTCTTAAATACGGTGAAAATTCAAACATTTGTCCGCCATATTGTATTTTTTGACTGGTTAGGCAACGAAGGCTCAGACCCATTCATTAATCAGCCACGATTGAAAATTGTGTAAAAATATTTTAAATGGCCGGCCATTAAACTAATCAAATGAAATATTTATAAACATACACAAAAACATAATTTATAAATGTCAGTATTTTAAAAGTAAAACTCATCCTACTTGGAAAAAAAACTTTGTGCCTAATATGCCCATGGGCATAATGAAATAAAAAAAAAACTATTACGCCCGTGCCTATAACATAGCTCATTACCTCTCATGTATACTGAGATTCTATAACACCGTTTACGAGAAAGTGTAATGAAAAAAAAATGTGCCCCTCTCCTCTAACTTTTGAACCACAGGTTTAAAAAAATATGAAAAGAACCCTAAAACAAAAGCTTGATAAATACTTTAAATTAAAACAATAGTGAACATTACAACACACTTACAATTAAACTATTTAATGTAATCTAAAATCTCCTTAAGATATGCAATATCTAACTTTGTCTGAAACAGATCTACATAGCTTCAATTCAAATCTTTTATTGCAACATCTTAAGATTAGCTGATTTTCAACTACTGAAGAATAAACGGCAAGGCTGTAAAGTCAAATCACCAGCTAATCAGCATGCGACGTGTTTATAATTGGATTCATAAATAGCAGACGATAGACTTAAGCGCTTAAATGACTCCCGGACTGTTATTAGACGTAGATAAGACGACATTACCTATTCGCCTATTAAGTAAATAACACCACCTATGACAGGGTTAATGCGCCTACGCCTATACTCCTACACCCCTCTGTCTTATTAAGATTCCTGGTTACAAACTGTTGGATTTTTAAAATTAAGACAGCTGTCTACTTAAGTCAGCTCAGCCTACGCTCCTAAAAACCAATAGCAAAATTAATTGAGTCATAAAACAGATGACTGTCAATTAAATTCGTTTTTATCGTACGTTTGCGAACGCGGGCCCCACAAACAGTCGAGTCGAACTGTAGAACTTATGATCTGTTTCCACAACGTAAATATTTGCTGAGCGGCACGCGGGTCACATGTCAAAGGCGCCGGCTTCGGTATTGATCTAGCTGGAGAGGGGAGGGGGAGGGGTTTTAAGGGGTTGCCGGGGGCGCGGGTGGTCCGCGTACTACGGAGGCTGGCTTACGTAAGGGCGCAGCGCGTCTGACGCCCCGTCTGCTAGCTCGCCGACACTGATTAATAAAACAACCGTTATCGACTCGCTGCAACCGAGATATCATCGTTCCCCGCTGTCTTTAATGAACTAACTTTAGCAGGCCTCTATAGTTGAAGTCAGCTGACGTAAATATAACGTCGTGATAACTATGAAATATATATTCGGTTGCAGCAGTTACATTTGTGATAGAGCGGTGTTGTATGTAAAAGAGATACAAACATAAAATAAAAAGAACCTTACTTGAACATAAAATAAACAAATTTGATTAGAAAGATGCACATGCTGTTTAGCAATAAAGGCACTAGAGTTGGTAAGTAATACCTACAGAGGCGAAACTTTTGGTTCGGCCAGCTTTATATTGGATTTAGCTTTTTATACTTAATCATATTTTAAAAACTTCAAAACTAAATCAGTTGCTAAACAGTAACAAACAGACCATGGTAGCAAATTTCGGTTTACAATAGTAGCAAAGTCATGCATCCCTTCTGCACTCGGCAGCTTAATTACCATAGTGACGTATGCACATGCACAATGCTCTTTGACACTGTCTTGCACTCAGTACTGGGTAAATATTCGATGGAAATACATGGCTGCATTCGCTGAGTTAAGTAGCAATTATTGAGTGATATTAGGTTTAAGTACTTGTATAGAGTATTTACGAGCAAGTTGGGTTTAGCCAGCCAGAATGTTTATTTAAGATCGCCGTTATTAAGTGTTGAGAAAAAATGTAATATATACTATATTATACAACTTTATAGCTGTTATAGTCTAACAAAAAAACTTCACAAAACAGTTTGAAATGCCATCATTTAAGGTCCTTATCGATCCTATCACTTCACTAAAAGAACACACGTGAATAAAAAGTACCCAAATCACTATCTGTTTTTCTACAATAAATATTTGATGAATTTGCTCAATTTCTCTAGGGACCTTGTCGACATTGAAATCTCTTTCAAATAAAAAATTCAAACTGTCAAGCTGTATTGGGAAATTATCAGGCCAATTACATTTCCGGCTTTTATATTTACCCGCCATGTTATTCGCCTCGTTTGACGGTATATAATAAACCATTTAGTGCGCAAATGGCGCTCAAAAGCTGCGAAAGGATGCGAACCGCCAACAGACCGCCAATGCAAGTTGAATTGCGTATATTTCGCGCCTTATTATTCCATCTCTCTCTCCTACGACAGAACCTACTACTACCTAAGACCTACTAAGTCATTTACACGTACCGTCGCAAATGGTGATACACTGGACTTGCTTTATATTTGAAGCGACGCTGTAGTAATGACTGATTAATCGGTACATTTGTTGTCTTAAAAAACGCATTAATGGTAAAATTTTATCTCAGGTCGTAATAAATATGTTTTGGTGAATAAAAAACAGGCTAAGAGCAGAGCGTGTAAAGTAGTAAGAAATAACTTTTTGCAACAAGTCATTAAAACGGCTAAACCGTCACTTTTGAAATTATATTATTTTACATTGAAAACTTTTATTAAGCTTTACTTTCAGTAATGATACTATTCATTTATTTGGACCCAAGGTTCAAAAGTTAGAGGGGTGGGGGACATATTTTTTTGAAACCTAGTATTTAATCCATCGCTTTCACCCAATAGGCTAGTTCATCCTAGATTCCATCAACTCTCAATAGTTCTTACACCCTGGTGGGTGCTTCTGCGTGCGTCCCATGATACGGGCAAAAAAGGCAGAATCCGTTCGTTGTACCCCTTACATTTCATTTAAAATGTCAAAAAGTCCGCTACGTGTTGTACGAACGTCTTCAACAAAAAGTTTTTATAAGTGAATACTCGTATTTTTGGAAATAATCGCTCCGAAAGCAAAAAAATTGCCCCTCCCCCTCTCTAACTTTTGAAGTATGGGTGGTTTGAAATATAGTTCGATTTATCGTAAAAAGTCTTCTCTTCATAGTAAAAAGACGCACAAAGGGCTGTGAAGGTACTTACTACCTTTTGCTTGTTACATGATAATTACTAGTACTAATAGCACCCGTTCACTATATACCTTTATTGTAACGGACGGGTAACTATGGAACCCTACACTGAGCATGTCCCGACATGCTCTTGGCCGGTTTTAAAGAATGAATATCTTATATGCATTCTGAACTATCTATCACAATCCTTCAGAAACATTTTACATACTCGTATATCTATACCTATATCCCCACGCGATTAAGTTTCCAAATTAAAATTTAAAGCTAAGTTTTAATCTCAGACTCGAGCACCCGTAGGAATTCAGGTGGAAAACAAATCGGTTTAGGAACCGGGCCTGCGATCCCGCTCTAAACCGATTACTCCAACATAAACACACGTATTGTATACAATCATACAGATAATAGTATAATGAAAACATAAATAAAATAGAATTTTCGTAATATTAGGAGTAGGTAGTTTGCAGTTTTATTCCTAGTATCCTATAAGCAGTTTTTAATATACCTATTAAAGGTATGAGTTAAACGAGTTCGAAGATACGGCGCACTTCACCTCCCTCACCTTAATTGATAATGCTAAAAAAAAAAGTAAACAGACTTTAAAAAGGATAAAATATAATAGTATTCTTTTTTAAGTATATGCGTTACCAACTGATATATTTGAAGCCGAAGGTCGGTCATAATCAGCTTTATGTATATAAAGTGTCTATTTCTGTTTGATAGACAGTACGGATTCTGACCTAAAAGTAACACCTTATCGGCCACAGTTGACCTTGTCACTAAAATAAAGAATAACATAGACTCTAGAAATATCGGGCTTGGAGTGTTCGTCGTCTTAAAAAAAGCAGTTGATACAGTCAGTCTTCCCATGCTCCTAGATAAACTACGGCATATTGGAATAACTGGCAAGGCTTATGGCATTTTTGAAGTTTTTTTTTTAGTTTTAAAGCATTATTAAGCGCTAATGAGTGATGCGTGACGCATGAATGAAAAACACAATTAATGTTTAACACTAAATTCGTTAACTTTAATAAATAATCAGAATTTTCCTCGAGTCCATCTGGGAAATCATTCCTGCCACTACTCTAAATCTAGCCTCCGCCCCGCCACTGACCCAAGCCCTCAACTTTCCGATCACTCAACCTCACAGATCATCAACCCCTGATCACTGAAACCCTAGACCCTGAACCACCAAACCTTCAACCGCCATTCCCCGACCCCTAAACCCCAGACCATTTAAGTCCTAATCCTAACCCCCAATTTTTCAACTTCCAACCCCCGACCACTCATCTTCTAACCCCCGATTCCTCAACTACCAACCCCACAGTCCCCGACCCATCAAATCACCGCTCCCGCAACCCCTAACCTTTCAAACCCTGACTCGTCAAGCCCCAACCCCTCAACCCCCGTCTACCCTCACCACTACCGTCTATCTCACGCACCTCTCGCACCTACCCGTCACCTCTTATTTCCAACACTACCTACATCAAAAATCATAATACACCCAATTATAAGAGGTAAGTTCCACATATCGCCCGTGGTCTTCATAATCAGTAAGTAGCTTACCACGAGTTTGACACTGACGTATTCGCTAGCGTAACTTACTTTCTATGCATCTCGCTCGTACTGGCATCCTATTAGTCAGCGAACACGTCAGCTAATATGTAGAGTCAAACTCGTGGTAAAGCTACAGTTGCACTACATCAAATTGGTAGTTTTCGGGAGGAAATGCTTGAGTTGCTTAAGAATACAGTCAAATTACTATACATGTGCCTTTAAAAATTGAGGAGTTCCCTCAATTCCTCATGGATCCCATCATCAGATCAGAACCAAATTAAAATGGGACCAACTTGGAAATAACTCCTTTCAAACAAAAAAGTATTACTCAAATCGGACAACGGGTGTCGGAGTAATAGGTGAACGTACATAAAAAAAAAATAGCCACAACCGAATACAGAACCTCCTCCTTCTATGAAATTGAAGTCAGTTAATAATATTATGTTGACAATAATACCTATGCATGGATGGTTAAACGATTTTGCTTTATATAAATGCTAAATGGAGCGAAACGTAACTATAAGGAAATATAAACACGATGTTAAGTTTTCTATAACTTCCTTCTACTATTACATGATACGTAATCGTATTTATTTATTCGATTTTATTCACAAATAAGCTTACAGTCTAATAAACCAAGGCGCTTATAAGTAATGATATTATAATTATTGTACATGCTATGTCACACTTACACTATGAAAATTACATTTCAACCTTACAAAAACAAAAAGCAAATTCGATTATATAATATTAAGTATGTCAATAAAGTAAATAAATATGGATGATAATCAATTAAATTAAGTTAAATTCAAAAATTCATAAATGCCTTTAATAATTTGGTAAGAGGCATGATAAAAAATGTCAACGTCAGGTAATCGCATAGACATATCATTCAACAGAGCGATAGCTCTTGCAGAGGGAGCGTTTGTGGCCCAGCGCGTGCGCCTCGCCGGGCACGCGAACAGGCGCCGGCGCCGCCGCGACACCACCGCTCCGCCCTCCCCCGTATTAATCGCATATGTAGGTAGCATTCGAAACTTACAGGTGTATTCTGATTTTAATGACTGGTTATGAATTAGATCTGGATTATATATTATAGATCTGATCTGTCAGTGTCAAAAGTGACGTTTTTGATTGAAGCAATAGTTATAATTCATGACATGGATTTCCGGTTCGATCGCCATTATGAGGGTTGCGTCTCGTGATTAATCACCGTACACTGTCTTGTACTGACCGTACAATTTTAGTCGTATCTGTAGCTCATAATACCTTGATACTGGCGAATTTTCAAAGAAGAAGAAGATGAAGATAATAAAATCACCGTACACTGTCTTGTATTAACAGTACAAAGCTCCCAATACCTTGATACTGGCGAAATAGTCCCACTGGACTGAAGCCAAATTTTTAAAAAGAAGTGAAGTGAATTCATGACATGATTTAAACTTTCACGGTTTTTACACATTATTAAATTAAAGAAACGGGACTTAATCGCGTCGAGGACAGCGTTGTCTCCATGGGCTGTGGTCGTGGTCAACTTTAGCCAGTCTTCTCCGAGACCACAGGGACAACGCCGTCCTCGAAACGTCTGAGGTAAATTTAAAATTTAATACGTGATTAAGTCCCGATTCTAATTTAATAATTCATACTTGTTACATTTAGAATACTCGTGATACGAGTAGAAGGGAATTCCCGCTACGGCGTAGCATTAATAAGTAGTGTGGGTTGGATGTCGTTGGACCCGCAGATCTGTGTTATTGATTTAATAGTTACATGATATTTTGTACCAGTTTATCGCGCTCACATCTATGGCTAAGTACGGCCGAGATGCACTGAGAAGACTGAGAGTAATAACATATGAAATTGATAACTGATAACAGATTTTTTACAGCCGAATGCCGCTCATTAGCGAGAGCTTATTTCAAGACTTTTCCCAACGTTCTGGCGAGTTTACACAAACCCACAGGAATATAAATTATAATACCTTCCTTTTTTTTCACAGACAACTTCTTCAGGAATATTTGACGCTCCTCTTTACCTTATAAATATGTAGATGGTAGACTTCATTGTTTGTCAACTGTTAGATAATGATAGGGAATTTGAATTACAAATGACTACCTCAAATACTCGGTAATCACATGGACGTCGGCGATATGATATCCATTGTCATGAACACCTTTGCTATAAACTCTTTGTACGCCCCCGAACTAATGTTAATTATCCTAGTTATGTTTTGTAAGGGAAACATATAAAATACTACCCATACTTAATAATTAGCTACATTAAACATAGCGTCAAGTGTCTGTAAGTAGAAGCGTTGGTAGCCCAGCGGTAGGGCACGCGAATTTCAAACCCGATGGTAGCGGGTTGGAATTCAGGCTCATACCAATGAGGTTCTTGGGACCTATGTACAGTGAGTTGCATAATTGCATGGAGAAATTATGAATGAATACATTGATAAAGTTGCCACGCACTTTTGAGACTGATGGTATGAAAGAATATTTGATGACCAATCGCTTTTGAGTAAAGGAAAGCATCGTTGGGAAACCAGACTAATCCCAATAAGGCTAATTATCCATCTGGCTTTGAATGTCAGATGGCAGTCATTTTCTTAAAAAATAGGGCTATTACCATTTTTTGGGGATTGGGATGCAAAGATCTGCGAAATGGGATTCAAAATGTTTGTTGTATGTTATTTTTTATTTTGTATCTTTGGTAGTTGGGGCAATAAATATTTTTTATCTTTATCTTTATCTTTATCTTTAAAAATGGGAGGGAAGGAGAAGGAACTTGACATGTTGTTTCCACTTATATTTAACTGACATAGTTAAATGCATGCATGCCAAGTTTCATACTTTCGCCCGGTTAGGGTAGAGGACCTACCGTGGAACATATATATATAAATATCGTCTATCTCTCTATCGCTTTTGCATATTGAAGCGATAGAGAGGCAGATATATAATTTTTGATTTGAGCATTACTTTGAGCTTAGAAACCGGAATTCGAAATGTATCTTGTTTGTATTAGCTAATTAATAACAAAAAAATTAAAAAGTGCAAGAGTCGGTTGTACCAAATCATCCATCATCGTTAAAGCATTCGCAAAATTTTATTGGATGGGAATTTTTATACTTAGATGCTGAGTGACGATGATCAGTCCGCTAAAATGGTGGTTGGGCAACTCGCCCTAAGCGTCGGTGGTCCGTCGTGCCTGTTTAACTTTTCCACCACAATATCTGTATCTAGTTGAAGAATCTTCAGGTTTTTTTTTTTTTTATGGAGGATAGGCAGGCGTTTGACGACGATCACACCTGATGGTAAGTGATGATGCGGTCTACGGTGGAACACGCTTACCTATGAGATACCTATTTACTCTAGCCTTGAAGAGATTCAGATTGTACTCATACGGAAACACAGACTCGGGCAGGGCATTCCACTCCTTGGCAGTTCGCATAAGGAATGTTGAAGCGAAACTCTTCGTGCGTATTTGTGGAATACCTACCATGAAGCGATGCCGAAGTGCCGATTGTCTGGTAGTCCGATGGTGAAATGGGGACGGAGGAATAAGGTTGTGCAATTCCTCAGCACACTCTCCGAAATGTATCCTATAAAAGATCGTTAGGCTGGCAACCTTGCGACGATGCTCCAGACTTTGAAGTCGAGCATTCGTCAAATCGTCGTCATTAATAATTCTCTTGGCTCTCCTCTCGACTGACTCGAGCGCCTCAAGCTGGTATTTGGCTGAACCATCCCACAGATGTGAACAGTATTCCACACACGATCGGACTTGTGCTTGGTAAAGGTCGAGCAGCTGCCTAGGTGTAAAATACTGCCTCACCTTGTTGAGGATGCCCTGCTTTTTTGCTGCTAACTGTGCTTTCGACTCGATGTGCGGGCCGAAGTTGAGTTTCGAAGTTAGCGAGATTCCGAGAAGCTCAAGATGGTCGGTTATCGGAAGGGATACATTTCGGAAAGTAGGAGTCAGATGGAATGGACTCCGTTTAGCGGAGATAAGACACGCCTGGGTCTTACTAGCATTGAACGAGACCAAATTGGCTTCACCCCAATCGGACACTGCCTTCAGTGACACGTTCATGCGTTCGACCATAGCCTCTCTGAGTGACTGTATTTGGGCTCCACTAGCTCGTGAATTGGGTATGTAGCTTTCAACAACCGTAGTGTCATCTGCATATCCGAACGTACCTGGTTTCAGCAGGTCGTTTATGTGGAGCAGGAAAAGGGTCGCTGAAAGCACGGACCCTTGAGGGACTCCGGCATTGATTGCCAATTGATCGGACGAGCAGCCATTAATGACAACCCGAATCGATCGATCCCTCAGAAAGTCTGATACCCAGTCACAAAGACTAGGGGGTAGACCGAAGGACGGTAGCTTGCTAATAAGGTCCTCGTGCCAGACCCTGTCGAAAGCCTTCGATATATCTAGAGAGACAGCTAAAGCCTCTCCATTCTTCTCGATGGCCTCACTCCAGATGTGCGTGGTATACGCTAAAAGATCTCCGGTAGACCGGCCTCGGCGGAACCCGTACTGCCGGTCACTGAGCAGGTCGTTCGCTTCTAGGTATGCCAGGAGTCGATTATTAAGTACACGTTCCATACTCTTACAGAGTATGGAAGTGACCGAAATCGGTCTATAGTTGGCAGGGTCAGCCCGGCTACCTTTTTTCGGTACTGGTTGCACATTAGCAAGCTTCCAAGATTTCGGAACCTGACCGGTAGCCATTGAGAGACGGAAGAGGCGCGTCAATATGGGACATAGCTCAGGTGCACAGGTTTTAAGTACTATGGCTGAAATACCGTCAGGACCACTTGCTTTGTGTAGCTGAACAATTCGACTTGCCTCGATCCAGCCATAACAGTCTTAGAAGTCGTTCTCTTAAAGTGTTTCCATTTAGACGGGGCTCAGCGCCAGCCGCTTGCGCGCACCTGCCGTCCACCGGAAACATTTTAAATTATTTTAAAGCCGAACTCCTGGCGATGACGGACGAACTCTCACGAACAATGCCCGCGAAACATTCCGTGATTGCTAATGAGGACATTGTGGAACCACTTGAAATTTCAAATAAGGAATTCTTAAAGGAGGAACTTCTGAAAATTTAGTCATTGCGTGCTGTTATAAGATTTTTATTGTGTTGTTCGTCGTTCTGAATTTAAAAGAATACGAAGCTTGTTAATTAAACACAGATTAGTTACTAGGTACATGTCTAGATAGGCTAACCAAGTTTTAGCAGTGTTAAATACCATTATTACCGAAATACGTGTCCTTGACAACGAGATTGTATTTACAATCGCCATCAGAGATATCGGAGCAGCCAAGGTGTTCAGAAACATACCTGTATTGTCAAGGCGTAAGAGTGCGTGTTCAGATATTATTGAGCACATCCGCCTCTCCGATATAGGTATCTGATTTTGGCCAATGTACAATATTTTCTACTGTGATGTTACCCGCCTAGCGGGTCATTAACAGTGAATGTACAATAATTTGACACATTCACTGCCAATGACCCGCTAGGCGGGTTCTCTGTTCATAGGCGCTTGTCGCTACATACGGTCATTCCCATGTTATCGGATAAAATAAGCCTCCGCTTATACTAAAGAAAAAATTAGCGCTTTACTAAATGACGATATTGCATGCTAAGTTTAATATGTTCAAAATGGACTATTGGTACCCATCAATATTATTGTATATCATATTAAGAGCGCACTAGATGTTGAAAAAAAAAAACACAAATACACTCAAACTAAAACAATTTTTCGGTATTTATTAGCAAAGGTATTAGATTGGAATTATACTGGTCCACGGAAGGGCGCTTCTATTAACAAGTACCTAACCTAATTAGTACGGTCAAATTAACTCAAATTTCACTAAAGTCAGGAACTAATTCTAAGGACTAATAAAATCACTACGGATTGTTTTGTATGGGCTAAAAATCGAACTTTATACAATCGTTACTAAATTCACCCCCCCGGAAAGGGGTGAAATCGGCTGAAAATAATGTAATGGTTATAACTAAGAAGAGAAAAAAGGTGTACTCGGTGTAATTTGGGGTACGTTTTACAACACTTATATCTAAATTCGCACGTGTTATTTATGTTAATTTAAGCTACGGAACAGGCAAAAAAAAAACAACATTAAAAAAAGTCTATTTTGGCCATTGCGGGTCTGGGGAAAGTAATGTACTCGGTGCAAATTGAGTAAATAATTAGAAAAAATATCTAAATCCAATGTCAAATTCGCACCATGGTGCGACACCCGGAAAGTAGTTTTTCATGTTTTACTGTCGTTGTACTTCGGGGGAAATTTTAATACTATTGGAAATTGATGCAATCATATTCATTTGATTTTGTTTACATTCGCACCCCATAAAAAAATTGGCATTTTTATACGGAACATGCAGTTTTGTAATCAAGTACCAAAAACGTAGAGCAATAAATACACAGAAGCGACAAGCGCGTGATTAGTGGCAACTTGGCAAGAGAAGGAACGCGCGTAGATGCACCGACGAAGCACGGCTCTTGAGGCACGAGTAGTGGCATGTACTGCAACAATAGTAGGGTTTCTGAGTATGCAGACAGACAGTCAACAAATTAAATACAGGTACGCTCAATGTTTGTTAAATTCGAAAAATCGCGTTTTTCCATATACTTACGAAAACGTTAGACTACTTAGTTCACTCAATATTGTTTAAAACAATAGTTCCGTTTTAATGCCAGAAGAAAGATTTGTGCTCGTTGCCCGTCAAAAGTGTCAAACAAACTGTCTCGGAACAATCGCTGCGCGTAGGGTTTGAGATCCGGATATCCGAAATATCCGGATATCGGGTCATAAGATCCGGATATTACGGATCCGTTAAATATGGTTATTGACCTATAACCGGAACAATTTTCTAATGAAATTTATGAATAATTTCATACCATTTTGTCATTTAAATATAGTATTTTCATATATTTAATCAATTCAAATACTAACAGCACATCAATTTTGATAGGTACATCATGTCACGCAGTAACTTTATACAATGAATGCGAATGTTGCTTAATGCAATGCAAACATTAGATCATTGGATATCTTGATGACTTGGGGCTATAGGCTCAAAACAAAAGCAACCTGAAGGCCAAGGCTAGGATAGTAGAGTAGGAAGGAGAGAAAATTGGTCTGATAATCAACCACTAGAATATCTCCAAATGAATAGGGCTAAGATGGTCGGCTCTTTATCATTTGTCATGAAGGGCATAGTGACAAGTAATAAAAATAGAACCATGCTGCCACCGCAGATCGAAAAGAAAAGACCTACCTAAAGTAATCGGGAAGAGGAGATAGATGTTCGAATCCAAAATGCCCTAAGATGCTCAGCAGCGCTTCGCCGAGTTCTAGTGTCCAAGCTGATCAGTAGACTGTCCATAATTCAAGTCTATAAGACAATAATTAGATTTTGATGAATTAGTTTTTAGGGTTTAGTTTAGGTTAAGTTTAATTTATAATGAATGTATTCCCTAGTTTTTAAGTATTTTGAATGATTGTAATTTTTTTATTTTTTTATTATATCTAATAATCATTATTTATTTATTACAAATATCGAATCTATGAAATAATAAATACTTTATTTTTTTGATGAATAACATCGGTAAGTATTACACTTGGACTCTGAATCAGAAAAAAAAGAACAAGTTCTTAGTGAAGAAGACGAAATTCTGGCGGAATATTCTGGGACCTATCAGAGATGAAGATAGAGAAGATGAAAGCGTAGGAAAAATAGGGAGCTAGAGTAGCCTTAAAACGCCCTCGGAGTATCCAACTAGCGTGGAGTTATGAGAGCATAGTTAGTATTTCATGACGAATGAACACGAGGTGAGGCATTGGATGTATTTCCAACTATGCACCAGCTAATCCAGATATAAACCCTCCTTATTAAGTACGGTTTTAGAGATAACATTATGTTAGCTATTATAGTAATCAAGTAATCATTTAAAATTAGTTGGGGTGATATCATTGTATTAAAACATAGTTAAAAACCTTATTTCTGTGTTATCTAAATCAGTTTATTCGGATATTTATTTTGGTGGATATTCGAATAATTAGAATATCACAATATTCTAATTGCAAACCCTACATATAACTTCCCAGTAGGGACACAAATAGGTAATGTAAATACTGCGAGGAGGATCTTGTTTAGGAAAAACCAGAGCGATCGAGTATATTCCTTCAACAGGATGCTCTCCTACAGCATATAAAAAGGGCTTAACAGACCCACATTGGGACCAATTTACCTGAATAGCGACCCACAAATGCTAGATTCTTGCAACTAGGCTTGGCGAAAGAAAAATGATGGACCAGCGTACACCTCTGCAAGGAGCTATTGTCTAGCAAGTGCAAAGAACGCTGTACAGTGGGGGAGTAAAACACGGATTTAAATACACTATGCTTTGCGTATGCGAAGGTGCATGCTCTGGGACAAAATAATACGTAAAAAAAATTTTTTTTGTTTAATTAGTGTGTAACTTTAATTAGCTAGATCCGGAGTAAATTACAATAAAACGATCTCAGTATTCTTAATTTTGATAATAATACTTTTATCGAAAATAATTATTTTAAGTTACCTTTACTTAAACATCATTTGCCTTGCAAATTGTATTGAAACAGCCATCCGACTCTTGGTGGTGTCATCCGGTATGGAACAAAAATAGTGTAATTAGCTTGTTTATAAACCGATTTTCAAAATTTTAATGGAATTTTATAGCTTATTAATGTAGCATTCATATCTTGATACAACGTCTTCCTGTAAAGTTACTAGTAAAGTTGATGAAAACAAAAAACGGATTTTTTTTCGGGAAAATTTAAATAAAACTTAAAATTTCTCGCAAACTATGGTATTTACAAGGTCAAATGTATAAACGATATTGTAGCGCATTTAATTTTGCTTTTTATGACACCCCACACAAGCTTACATGTGATATAATTGCTGTGGTATACGCAATATTCTGAACACGGCACCGGCCATTTTGATGACGTCATAACTGGTGACTTAACCACGTTAGAAACTGTCTCCCGATGGTTTTTTAGTCAGAATAACATGCTTAACAACATACTAAAATATGATGCTGGTTTCATCAAAGGCACCTTTTGGGCCCTATATGACCATAAGGGAAGCGACTTCATACCTACTCGTATAACATTTTTTTATACAATCAAACACATTTGAATAAGTAGTCGATAAAGCAGTCAAACACCGATAGATTATTAATATGTTGTAACATGACATCACTATTTTTGATCTCACATAGACAATTTACGCACAAACTTGCATTTCATTTTTGGTCGCACTTTTGAAGTTTGACAGTCGTTCTTGATATCCTATTTCTATGTATCCGGATCCGAAAAATTGTCGGATATTGCAAACCCTAGCTGCGCGCTGCGCTATCTCCCCACCCCGCGCGCCCCGCGCCGCGTGCTGCCAACCACCTTCGCTTGCAGTTCGTTGCGATTAATTCTATTTACTTTTTGACAAACTTCCGGTAAAAAAAAAACTATTTTTTATTTAGTGCAAATGTAGTGTCTTTAGATAAGTACCGTTTTTAAAAATTTCACGTCTCTCTTAATTTCCCCCGAAGCACAATGTACAAAATAATGAAAAATACATGTTCCGTAATTTGCCCAGGCGTGCAAAGTTAACTGAATGTTTATAATGCTTTAAAAAGCTTAACTTGAGATTGCACCAACCGACTGACTTATCCTCGAACCGCAATCGAAAAAAAAAATTTTTTTAGGGTATCATACATTGCACATCTTTTTAATTAAGATATACTATGCACCAAGGTGTTCTCTATACACTACTTAGCTTGAAACTAATAGCTTTTAATTTACTCCAAAATTACGGCACTTTATAGTTTATACCTAAAATTTAACGGTCTTCCGTACATAATAGAAACGGTGCAACTCGGGGGAAACAATCTAGTTGCGCCATCTAACAAATCCAAAAAAAGCACGACTACACGACTTACTTCCATACTTTTTCTTAACTTGACTATACTATTAAGTTTCTCGTTCACATAATTAATCATATCATATTTAAATGACTACTATTTGCAATTTTTTATACCTTCATTTGCATTGAAATTTCGTCAACTTTATCAATTTTGTACGCCTACTGACGATGAGCTGATAACTGATGATGAGCTATCTTCGAGAGGATTCGAGAGCTTCTATAAGCTTAAGACCTGTACGAATATTAACACATGTTGCATAATAATATAATAAAATTCATAAAGGGTCGAACAAGATACTTTAAATTAATAAAAACATTTTGAATCGCACGACCCCAGCCTATTATTTGAAACGTTAATTAAATCTGGACTCATCCTATCACAATGATGGCTGATGGCTATACATTTATATTTGTCAGGCGTACTTCAGAACGTTTAGATGAAATAAGGGGTGCCCACCGAACCGGAAAAAATGCTTAACCTGCTTCCCCCAATCACATTTACTTCCCCGTGACAGAATTATGAGAAATGTTTAAAAAGATTCCTTTAGGGCCTTCGTATCGCTTCCTCACATCCTTTGCCCGTTATATGGATAATTGATATCGCATTTCAAAGCTTCAGGAGGGTTGACTTTTTGCAATAAAACACCTTTATCGGTGAAGCTTAATGTCAGAATTGTATCAGATTTCCCATTTAATAATAGCGTTCATTTCTTGTTTCAGAGTCAAAAACTGGGCGTTGAAATTCGGCGTGGATTTATGGGAATTCGGAAGGCACTTTACCAAAATGAATCAAATACAAAACGTAAGTATTTATACCAACCGCTACTACGTTCAGTGTATAATATTTTCTTAATTACACACTTTTGAAGGTCAAATTCAGATTAAGCCTAGAGTGATTCTCTGGCACGGGGGAAGGAAGGATCTCCAGTCGTCAGACCGTAGTCAAGCGCTACGTTCCACTCCGGCCTCCCAGTACGGCGCAGCGACCAACACACAGGCTTTTCTTCACTGGCCTCAAGACAGGCTTCCCAGTAGGAACGGCGGGGCGAACCCCGAAGGTCCTCTATAAACCAGCGGGCGGCTAGCGAACGATCGTTTCACCGGGTTTCCCTGGCCAGTGACCCCCGTGCCAAGGAAGCACGCTTGAAGCAGCAGTGCAAGGTAACAGGCCTCTGCAGACCAAGAGCTGTCGGGAATGATTTAATCGGGAAGGGGAAGCGCGATTTAAATACTTACTAATTGTTGTTTGTGACAGGTACCTAATCGATCATCATGCTATTGTTTATTTAGTCACCTGCAATAATTTACGGTAAAAGAAAAAAAATTGCGATTACGGGTTGGTCCCATAGTAAAATTTGCTCAATATGACCTATTTATTATATTCAACCTGTATATTATTGAAGGTGACGAAATAAACAGCCTGTATTTTACAAGATTTTATTTAGTCTCACGTGTCCCGTTTCCTTTGTGTCTGTAGAGATGCCTTTAAGCCGATAGCTTGATTTAGATAGGATGACAACAGTTGAATAAATATTGTTTTCTGTTCATTGTGAATTAAGCATGCCAGTGTCCAGTAGAATTGACACATGAGAACATCATGTTCTCGCTTTATTATATTGTTTAATTTAGTTTTAGTTTTGGACACTTGGAGACCTTATACTTCTCTAAATTTTAATATTGTATTTAATTTGATTGTGTATACCTATATTTTTAATGATTCTGACACTTAGAGACCTTTACATCTCTAAGTAAATTTAAGCTAGTACTTTTGTGTAGCTATGCCGTCTTTTATATAACATACAAGCACAAAATGTTGTGTCTCACAGCTACATGTTATTACTATTTAAATATGAATATACCCTGTTAGCTTGAACATGTCATGCTCGCTTAAAAGTCTTTGCTTGCGGTGGCGTCGTTGATCGGGTCGCCACTTTCTCGAATGAAAGTTGAGGGAGGCGATGGCTGAGCTACGCGTCATACTCGTGAACGGGTACTGTTTGTGGAAACTGATCTGTTTAAGATAACTTTATTTATAACGTTATTTTTGAATATAATTACAGTGAGACGCCTCATTCGGTTCTCGTATATTTCTTTTATCCTAATGAATGTTTTAATTATACGTTTTAATTTTGACTCTTAGAGACTCTATACATCTCTAAGGATTATTTGATAAAAGTCATTTAGTTCTGACATTTAGAGATATTTACACCTCTAAATAATTTTAATTTTAGATTTTTTTTTGTATCTGTTTGTTTTTTATTATTATGTCTGTCTTTCACAAATTTTCGGGACCATGGGGTCCCGGACATTTGGAAGGCGTGCGTGGGGCCGAAGCCAACACGTAGAGACCCCTTGTAATAAGACAATTTACTCTAAATGTTACGTGACACCAACCGACGATTATCCCTGGTCACACTATAGCAGTGCACCCAAGGACAAGCCCCGGTTAGTGTAGGACTATTGTAAAAAAGGGTACCAAAATAAACCGGGCTATTGAGTTGAATTGCAAGTGGATTGGTAACCGGGACTATGGAGAATACTATGGCACCTGCCCTGATCATATGTTTTTAAAAACACGACAAAATGGGCAGGTGGTGACTTGCCAACTCACAATATGGGTCCCCGAAAACGGCCGCTCGCACAGAGCGACAAGGGGACAACATTGCGTGAGCGGCTCAGGGTGTGGAGAGGTGTACGCCGCTTTCTAGTTTCTACCCAGTGGCTGTAAGCAGCCACTGTGCCAACTCGCGTCTTATGCAAATTTCACTTCCACCCTGCGAGCATATAGCTCTGACACCCCACTCTGGACGGCCGGTGAAGGCAAGCCAGAGGCGAGAGTCCTGCGGCCCCTGCTCAGTGTTCACCCCAGCCGGCCAATCAAGGCAAGCCGGAGAGAGGGGCCTGTCCGACTCTCGGGGGCATGGGACCCAAGGGACGTCACTTCCCATTCAGCTCGCCACAAGCTGCCCTGGGGGCGATTATTATTATTATTATTTTAGTTATTTTTTGTAATTCGACATTTAGAGACTTTATACATCTCTAAGTAATAATAATAATTACCTTATTTTTTCTTTAAACAATAATACTTTTAAGTAGTTTACATTAACATTTTCAATGAATAGTATTTTATAATTGTTGATATGCTTGTTTTTGCTTGTATGTAAATTCCATGTTGACGTGTAAAAGTGCCCTGTGGCCTATTTGCTGAATAAATGTTAAAGTTGAAGTTGAAATTAAATCTTGCAAGCTAAATTAGAGCCATTTCCAACTGTTGGATTGAGCTTTTAAGTTTTGTCGTTTGGTATAACTAGAGACAATATAGGTATTTATTGTTTTTCAAAGTAATCACCGTGATATAGAATGTTACACTTTTTCATTCGAGCGAACCAGTTTTCAAAACACTTAAGTCCGAAGTCGGGGTCTTCAAAATGGCCGTTTTGCATGCCTCAACCGCTTCTTCAGGCGTTCGATACCGTTGAACACGAAGTCGTTGCTTCATTTCATTTCATTTCATTTATTTGCCTTAAATTGTATGTTTACATAAGATGGTAAATTTTTATAACATGTTGTTTGGTCTCAATACAATTTTACCAGATCGGTGTAGCATAATTTAAAATAAATAATTTATAATAATAAACTACCTAGCATGCAATTCATTTTATCTTACATTTAATTTCATAAAGTACTCGTTAAGGCTATACGGACACAGCTCAATAAGATATTTCTTTAGACTAGGTAAGAATTTAGAAGGCGAAAGAGACTTAATTTCGGTCGGTAAGGCGTTGTAAATTTTTGCCGCAACGTGCCTATGGCATCTCAAAATATGTGCTTGATTTTTGGAAAAGTGAAGAAGTCATTGGGGCTTAAGTCTGGACTGTACGGCGGGTGTTTCAGATTTTCGTCGTTTTGCTCTTTTAAAAACTCAATTGTTTGCCTAGCGGTGTGCGAGCTCGCATTATCGTGGTGCAGTACTATACGACGTCTGGGGTTGTTTTTCCAGAACTCGCTGATAACTTGTGGTAAAAAAACATTGGTAAGCCAGTCAGCATTGACCGTTTTTCGATCCTCTAGCACGGTGGTGGCAACGTGGCCACTTTTCGCTACAAACGTGGCGACCATTTTTTTTTAAGTGCTCCGTGAGCGTCTTACTTTGGTCGGCTTTGGCTCATCTTGAAACACCCAAACAGTCAACTGCTGTTTATAATCCGGATCGTAGGCATATATCCAAGAGTCGTCACCTCTGATAATATCGTAAAAGTGTTTAGAGTGTCCTCGGTTGAATTTTCGTAGACTTTTGCAACACCATCTAACGTGAGCCGTTTTTTGGTCCATCGTGATCAATTTTTTTGCATAATTTGCCCAATGAAGCTTCTATCTCACGGTATATCGCATGGCGATCTTCGACGATCAGTTACCGTACAGCATCAATGTTCTCCTGAGTTCGAATTGTTCGATTGGTATTTGCACGCCATTATCTAATTTGTATTGTATTTGATTAGATATTTATTGAGCAAGAATATGATTACTAATGTAGGAATATGTGATCAGTAGAAAACATAAGTTAGAACTTGTTTCAATAATATCCACTTTAAGCAATAGTTAGTTTTAGTTGACACCAATGCTCCTGTGAAAACCAGTATTGACTAAAGAAATATAGTTACGAGGGTTGGTCTGAAATTTGTTAGCTGCTCCGGTTTCACTAATGCAATTTGAATATGATCAATAAATACAATTTGTATGCTGCTCACAACAAGAGGCGCATTGGAATATTAAAAATATATTTTTTATTTGACACTTATCTCAGTGAATCTAGCTGAACTTTTACATAGTTCTTCTTCTTTTAAAATATGGCTTCCATCAAATCTATGATGATTTTGCCAATGTCAAGTTTCGTTGTAAGTTTTAAGTGTTCTCGTAGAGCATGACGTTGTTCGGTAGTTGCTTTTAGTAAAGAGATAGCTGGACTTTACTAAAAGCCACGATGGATTGCCGGATGTTGATTAAAACATGGTTTCGCGTTTCAAGATTAGTTTTTCATTGACTGCACACTTCCACGATAGTTCACTGCATAATAAGCTATCAATACTATACTTTGAACACCATAAATGAGCAAAACACAAAAAAATATTCTCGAGACGTCTTCGCCATCTTGAATCTCAACGACAACCCTTTTACATAGTTATATTCGTGCAAGCGTTTGAAGGCAACTCGAAATAATCAGACAAGATCGTACTTTCAAAATTGGAATGCGCCTACAGTTTTCGCCGTGGCCGCGAACAAAGCGCGATGTGCCGCACAGCCCGGCGCAAGTAGGTCGGCCCGTTGTGCCGGCGCGTCCGACCGGACCGTACAGACACAGGGCCAGTTGGGAAATTCTGGTCGTGAAGTGTAGGAAATGGCCGAGCAAGCTTTTTCGCAGTGTGAACTGTGGAATACTGCTTCTTATGGAAGAGACACAAAAAAACTATCAGGAATCGAGAACAACGATAAATATTTCAAAATATTTATTTGAATGTTGGGCCTTAAGCTCTCTTTCACAAGTCCTTTTATAAGCGTTTTATGCTTAAATATGAATATGACAACTTTAACTTTTGGGATAACTTCGGTTTTTTTATGGGGCACTCGTACCTACTATACTACTACTACTACTACTCGTACTAGGTATTGTACACGTGATGTGAAGTGTCATTAGCTAGCTACCAGCAACAATATAAAGCAGCCTTGCACCTTCAGTCGTTTTCGGCTTTACATTTAAATGTAACTTTGCGTGTTCGAATCGTCGCTGCCGTCGGAACACGGTTACAATAATTAATTGAACACCGAAAGTCGGCGATTAATCGCACCGAAATCAAATCATCATCAGTGTCACACAAAATTTATAACGTAAATTTTCAAGACGTAAAAGTTCAGTAACACATAAAGGGGGCAATAAAGGCGCGAGTTCCGTCTTGCGCCGCAACTAATGTGAGCCCACAAAGAGGCTCCTAGTGATGGGCAATTTGTAAAACATTTCATATATTTCCTTACCTGGGAAATACATATTTCAAAAGAAAGTTGTGGTTAAGGTAACAGAAACGTCTTTGAGTAATCGGTGAACATACATAAAAAAAAAAAAAAAAAAATATTCCGACGAATTGAGAACCTCCTCCTTTTTTTGAAGTCGGTTAAAAATTAATTTACATTTAAATGTAATTCATTCTAAATGTTCACAAATTTACCAACTAGAGCAGTGATTCCTAACCTGGGGGTAATTACCCCCGTGGGGGTAAAACTGGTATTTCACGGGGGTAATAAGCTTAATTAAAAATAACAAAGAAGAAGAATAAAGACTATTGATGATTATTGGGAGGAGGTGTAAAATCAGGATCCCTATTTAGTCTTAGGGGTGACAGGACTGAAAAGGTTAGGAACCACTAAACTAGAGGCACAATCAGTAGCGGAAGTGTCATATGAAATGAAGCGAAAAAAGCTGTGTTGGATTTCATTAATATTTAATTGAGAGCTTAATATATGCGATCTAAACAGCATTAGAACTTTCAGAACGACTTCTTGTTATGCGCCAATTCACTTCTTAGTTTGTTATCGAGTTGCACCTAGTTACATCTCTTCCATCAATATATCCAACCTAAAGTAAAAATGCACCACTAAATAACAAAACATTAACTAAATTATCTCGTTTACTAGATGGAATTTATGTATAAATTTCGCTTTAGAAACTTACAAGTTGCTCATCACTAGTAGTGACAAAGTTGGGCACGTCAAACCTCCCGTCATTCTCTTTTATTAACTTAACTCCCGTCGCGTAAACAATAATAGGGGTTGATGCTGTGGAAACCCATGGGGGATTTCAAGTTATTATCCTAATTCAATTGCTCTTGCAATCTCTTAAATGTCTGTAATTTATTCTATGATTTATCGCTTTGGGTTACCACCTTATGAGAAAATTCAGAGCCGTTTATTCAATAAGTAGATCACGTTCAGGTGGTCCTGGAGACCAATTCTGAAACAAACTTTAATGTCAAAGTGATTTTGATATTGGTGTAGTATAATTAGTAAGATTTTACAAAATAAAATTCAATATTGCTTCGGTGATAAAGAATCTGAATAATTAAACAAGTTCCAATGAAGAATCTTTGGCGATGTGTCTTTGTAGCACTGCTACGACATAGACAATGGCTCGTAGCACGTGAGAAAGAGGTCGTTTTGAATACAGGAGGCCGATTTGAACTTAAAAAATTTACATCATTCGACTGGAGGGATCTTTCCATGTGCAGAGTCTAATATCACAAACACAACAACAGTTGTTTACAGCCATGAAACTCACAACGGCAACGTCATTTTTACCTGTGTGTATGTTTCATTCCATTTCTCGCACCTCTCCCCATATTTCGATCCTACTCGTACCTACTCGTATGCGTATACCGGGTTGTCCGGTAATTAATGGACAACCTCCTCAGACCTATAATTCCATTTTCTGGACCAGTCTAAGGTGTCTGTCAGTGGTTAGAATGATGTCCATTAATTACCCACGCGGTATATTCGTGTAAGCCAATGACAGATTTTAAACGTACGAAAGCTGCTACGGAGTTTAGCGCATTTCAGTTTTAGAAATATAGTCTTGATTTCGTACGTATGTATATATTATTTATTTGATTACATTAAATATTGCACTTATGTGTTGGTGCGATGCGAGCGAGATGCACTGGTACATATTGTCGCATGTCCAGAATTTTAAGGTACACAACGTAAAACACTGAACAGTTTCTTTAATGAAATTCTTATCCACAGTAGATGTAAGTGTGTAATACAAAAACGCGTAATAAAATATAGAGTGCATAATATAACCTAGCAGTGACAGCTTGTCAGTTTGACAAGGGAGTTTAAAATGGAATATGCCTAGCCATGCCACCAATGCCAAAAAGTGCGAGTCACAGTTTATTTTTTGTAGCTCGACGCGAATGGCTTTTAATATTACCAAACCGAGCCACGCAAAGCTATGTTTATAATAAAGTCACGATGAACGTTTTTAATATCATGTTTGAATTCGCAGTAACTCTTAAAATGAAAATTGCATTAATAGAGAACGAATATAGAAAACATACGCATAATTTATTAACTATATAATTTAGCAACCGGAACTGTCGCACTATAATGGAAGAGTGAAAGAGAGACACAAAGCGTTTCACACAAAGATTTAGTGAAGAGATACGTTTAACTGTTATTTTGTCTCAGGTAGCCGTCGTAGTAGCTTATTATTCTGTACCGCACACACAATAACAATAGTGTCTATTTTTTTATTTCTATAACTAGATGAACCTAACGCCATTTTAAATTTAAAACTTATCTCATATCCACACTAGTATTAGTATTACCTGTGTGTGTGTGTGTGATTTCCGTCATTCATCATTTGTTCTATAAGCCTCTCACTGTTTTTTGTTGCCTGAATCCAATATGTCATTAGTGCGTACGAGCATATATGTACGTTCAGAGTTTGTTCGTATTTCTTTACATAGACAACATTATCTTAATATCTTCCCTTAGTATTAATATAGAGAAAGTAAATAAGTCATCGTTCTAGGAATAAAATACATTCAATCACGGAAACATTGTTGATATATTCCGTTATTTATATTAGTTATAAAACAATCAAAATTCTGCGGGAGATCGTGTGCCCTAAAGTAATATAATGTTTCGCGGAGAAACTTTCGCATCAGAACTTATTCAATATTAGCGCGCCGCCCACTACCCACTACCGATACCGCGGAGCACATTCAAGATCCTGAAATGTGATCTCAATATTAAGACTGAATAACGCCTGATATGTAGGTAACACGGTTCTAGCTCGCTGTGTGTCACGAGCGGGCATACACCGGTTTATTGTGTTATAGTTTACAGTATCTCTATCAGATATATCGGAGCGGCCGACTTGCTCACAAATGCGTTAGAGTGCGTGTTCAGATATTTTTAAGCATATTGGCCGCTTTGATATATCGGATGGTGACTGTACGTGTACAGTATTATGTTAGGTACCCTACTTATTTTAAGCTAAGGGAATGTAACCTAAGCGATTGTTAGTCACAGAGATCGGATTATTAGAGTCAATACCCGCTGTAATGTGAATATGACTCAACCAAAAACTGGACACTAACAGATCAGTATCATATCGGTAACATATCGAATAACTAAAACTCGAATTGGCCTTGTTGACAGAAGTCGCCGAGAATTCGATCT
Source organism: Cydia pomonella (assembly GCF_033807575.1). Lineage (NCBI taxonomy): Eukaryota > Metazoa > Arthropoda > Insecta > Lepidoptera > Tortricidae > Cydia > Cydia pomonella. The sequence goes on along the minus strand of NC_084708.1, from coordinate 17,991,515 downwards.
CTCACTGTCGCGACAACCATGACATGATTTTATCAACAGTTTATATAGGTACTTAAACCTTTTATTAATATTAATTACCCATCACGAAACGATGATGGTGTTCCGAACATTTGGGAGGCGTGCGCGGAGCCGAAGCCAATATGTAGAGGACCGCTGGACTTAATGAGATGTACAACACCGAGCGGATGCTGCCCTTGCTCGTGTCATGGGACACACGCAAAGGCAGCACCCGCCAGAATGTTAAGACTATTGGAAGTTGATGGAAACTAAAATGAACTGGGCTATTGGTTGAAAGCGATGGACTAAATACTGGGCTATGGGATGTAAAACCGGACGCCTGCCTAATAAAACGGTATGCAATTAAGGTTCAAATTTATAACAGTTTTTTCGAAATCCAATCAGCCACACGGGCGGCAAAAACAACACAGCATTATTTTTGGAGCTGACAATTTTTTTTTATCTCCGAATGCCCATTTGATGAATTTGAAGATGATTTGACGAATTTGATGTGAAGGATGGTAAAATTAGTTTTTAAACGGCTTGCTCCCGTTCACTTATGAATACGTTTTTAGTAGTAGCGGAAGTAATCATTGCATTAAAGAAACAATACCTTTATATTTTAATCCGAGACCGAAAAACTCATTTCATAAAATGCATACTATACCTATAGGTACACTTTGTATTTGTTTAGTTTGAGCTGATTACATCTAGCCTCGTACGTTATAATATTAGTAATAAATACTGACGTTCATTAATGTCAATTTGTTAATTGCATTTGTTTTTGCATTTAAAACAAACTCATATCGCTAGAGACTAGCTATAATGCAGTAAATATTTTGAGCTTACTTTTTATTTACTGATCGTAATACCATGTTATGAATTTGACCGGATTTGTTTTTATATGATCTGTTAGCTGTCAAAAGTGACATTTCTGGTTGAAGAAATGTCACTGTTGACAGCTTACAGATCATATCCAAAATAAATCCACATCAAATACTGTTATTGCAATCAGAATACGCCTCAAGTAAACGTTTTCTTCGTTTCATTAATGCTTACCTAATTGGTAACTATATTACTATTAATTGGTAAGCACAACTGCTCTTTAAACCGTTTTGAAATGCTATTGAAAGATTGTTAACTTTTAAGCAACTCGGTTTTAACAATTTAATAGTAGGTATATATGTGTATGTTGTAGCTTGTTGCAAACATAATTTAAGAGTACTAACTTACTCTCATTGCCTTGGCCTAGTTGCGCACAAAGACGCGTCCTAGGCACTCCGGCCTTCATGCTAGCACAGAAGAGAACAGAACAGAATTAGGTTAAACTCGGTGCGTCCAGCGCTGGCGGCGCATCCGGCCGCACAAAACACCGCAGCCTCTCCCGTCTAACTTCTCAAAAGAACCTTCGTTAATGTATTTTAATTGAAAAGTATTTGAGTGCGCATATACGTATCAGGATCAGCGACTGTGTACATAATGTAGTTATGACAGTTACCGTTCATATTTTCAAGTTAATTGATTCAATTGGCTAATTGACAATGTTTTATTACTGGTATCAATCGATCAGGCTTGTTTTGAGGATATTTGATTCTATGTGGTACCCATTGCGTTAAAGCAATACAAAAGTCACTAATGATAGTCAAAGTCTGACATTCGCACTTTACTGACGAAACTTAAAATAAGGTAGTTGCGATTTTATAGGTGAAATATTGCGTTTATGTATATAGTTGCTATACCATTTTTAGGGTTCCGTAGCCAAATGGCAAAAAACAGAACCCTTATAGATTCGTCATGTCCGTCTGTCTGTCCGATTCTGTCACAGCCACTTTTTTCCGAAACTATAAAAGCTATACTGTTCAAACTTGGTAAGTAGATGTATTCTATGAACCGCATTATGATGTTTACACAAAAATAGAAAAAAAACAATAAATTTTGGGGGTTCCCCATACTTAGAACTGAAACTCAAAAAATCTTTTTTCATCAAACCCATACGTGTGGGGTATCTATGGATAGGTCTTTAAAAATGATATTGAGGTTTCTAATATCATTTTTTAGGGTTCCGTAGCCAAATGGCAAAAAACGGAACCCTTATAGATTCGTCATGTCCGTCTGTCTGTCCGATTCTGTCACAGCCACTTTTTTCCGAAACTATAAAAGCTATACTGTTCAAACTTGGTAAGTAGATGTATTCTATGAACCGCATTATGATTTTTACACAAAAATAGAAAAAAAACAAAAAAATTTGGGGGTTCCCCATACTTAGAACTGAAACTCAAAAAATCTTTTTTCATCAAACCCATACGTGTGGGGTATCTATGGATAGGTCTTTAAAAATGATATTGAGGTTTCTAATATCATTTTTTTCTAAACTGAATAGTTTGCGCGAGAGACACTTCCAAAGTGGTAAAAAGTGTGTCCCCCCCCCCCCCGTAACTTCTAAAATAACAGAATGAAAAATCTAAAAAAAATATATGATATACATTGCCATGCAAACTTCCACCGAAAATTGGTTCGAAAGAGATCTAGTTAGTAGTTTTTTTTTAATACGTCATAAAAATTTAAAAAAAAAATTTTTTTCATCAAACCCATACGTGTGGGGTATCTAGGGATAGGTCTTCAAAAATGATATTTAGGTTTCTAATATCATTTTTTTCTAAACTGAATAGTTTGCGCGAGAGACACTTCCAAAGTGAAAAAATGTGTGTCCCCCCCCCCTGTAACTTCTAAAATAACAGAATGAAAAATCTAAAAAAAATATATGATATACATTACCATGCAAACTTCCAACGAAAATTGGTTTGAATCAGATCTAGTAAGTAGTTTTTTTTAATACGTCATAAATGGTACGGAACCCTTCATGGGCGAGTCCGACTCGCACTTGGCCGCTTTTTCTAAACTGAATAGTTTGCGCGAGAGACACTTCCAAAGTGGTAAAAAGTGTGTCCCCCCCCCCCCCCCCCGTAACTTCTAAAATAACAGAATGAATAATCTAAAAAAAATATATGATATACAATATACATTGCCATGCAAACTTCCACCGAAAATTGGTTCGAACGAGATCTAGTAAGCAGTTTTTTTTAATACGTCATAAAAATTAAAAAAAAAAATTTTTTTCATCAAACCCATACGTGTGGGGTATCTAAGGATAGGTCTTCAAAAATGATATTTAGGTTTCTAATATAATTTTTTTCTAAACTGAATAGTTTGCGCGAGAGACACTTCCAAAGTGAAAAAAAGTGTGTCCCCCCCCTGTAACTTCTAAAATAACGGAATGAAAAATCTAAAAAAAATATATGATATACATTACCATGCAAACTTCCAACGAAAATTAGTTGGAACCAGATCTAGTAAGTAGTTTTTTTAATACGTCATAAATGGTACGGAACCCTTCATGGGCGAGTCCGACTCGCACTTGGCCGCTTTTTATTATATTTTTTCCTCTAGATGTTTTTTAAAAACATTAATTTTGAAACTTTGAGATCTTGTATTTTTTAAGTTTCCAATTTATTGTGATAAATTGCTATTTTTTTATTTAACTAGATTTAGTCATAAAATTCTACATATGTCAACAACCCTATTGTGATAAAAAATGTGGTAGTATTTATTTAATTCACATGCATTTGAGTGTGTTGGGTTGACGTTAACTGCACACCTTCATGTATGAGATAAATAAAATTGAGTTAAGTTACGAAACAATAATATATTAGGTACATATATTTGGGTATTTGTAACACAAGGAAATCAATAAAATATAGACGAATTAACTCTCAATATACTTACTATAAGTATTTTTCAAACAGCGGTACGGCGATATCATCTCAGTACGATTTTCCGTAAAATGTACGTGAAACATTCGAAGATAAAAGTTAGTGAGAATAGAGTAATTTTTTGGGACTGTCCTTCCAACTCGCTGAAAAATTGTCCGGTTTTACGCGGGTGTACCTTACAGCCAATCGAATATTACGAGACTTAAGTTTACTCTTTTTGTAACTCATTATTTTGGCGTTAAAACTCTAGATCCATGGGGTACAGCGCGCACGAATTTTTTTTTTTAGAAATCGCGAAACGTCTGGTTGACGTAACTGGTGACACAACGTATCAGAATTGCGATACAAAGAGGAAATGCCGCTAGCATCCTTGGTACAATGCCTCAAGGGCCTCCTATTTTCCTGTTTTAGATATAAGCTAGTTATAGTATTCCTCTGTATATATCCATTATGTATATTGTTATTGTAAATAAAGAATGATTACTTTAGTAATTCTTAAAAACGAATTCAAGTCACTCCTTGGCTGCGTCTTTATTTCCGATAAAAACGCTATACGTTAAATTATTATAAAAAGCAAACATAAAATGAAACGCAATAAGATTAGAGATTGTAAAACCGTCCAGAACGCGCACAATCTCTGTGTAGAATCCAACAATATGAAATTCCAAGGAGCCGCCCGCGAGCGAGCGCCTTCGGATACTTTAATTTCATTAGTAACACATTTTTAATTAATGCCTTGGGTATTAAAAGTTGGGGGTTTTAGCGGCGCTGGAGTGAATTTCTTAATTGTCGAGGATGACACTTTGCGTGGTACTTTTACTTTAGAGAGACCTGCTAGACTTCCCATAGTGATAAATGAGGGTTATATAATTTCTAACTCTCCAATCTTTTGGGATCTAGTGAGGTTGGATGTACACAGACAAATTATTCTTATCATACATTATACCATAAAATATACCTATCTATATATAAAATATGTTCTGTAATACTTGTTTGCTTCTACGGTTCTCACTGCACCCACCTTGAGATTTCTCTGTTTGGCCCTATGGTTACCTTTTTATGCGGCGTGGCCAATGATAGTGAACGTCAGGATACAATACAATGTTTTCTGGTCGGATCATTTCCCTCTTGAAATAGTCTGTGATTTTAGTATATTAAGAGTTAAGACAACGAATGAAATAAAGGAACCAAATAAAGTTGTATGGGGGGAAAGAAAGCCGTGTCAAGTTGCTTTGTATCAGGAACACTGTAATAGGGTACTAAGATGCATTGATTTTCCCCATGAGCTGACAGAATGCTGTGATCGGCTTTGTACTAACACAGAACATAGGCGAATTATTAATGACTTACATGCTAATCTAATAGATGCTTTAAAACATGCCGCATCTATGAGCTGTGAGAGTACAAAGGCGAAGTTCTGGAGAAAGAAACAAGTGGTCGGGTGGAACAAGCATGTGAAACCACTTCATGCGGAGGCTCGACTTAGTTTTCAGACTTGGGTTCTGCATGGAAAACCTAGGTCGGGGCGCTTTTTTGACGACATGGTAGAAACAAGAAGAAAGTTTAAACAAAAATTAAAATGGTGTCAGAACAACGCGGACCAGATTAAAGCGGACATTCTTGCTAGACATCATACAGACAAGAATTTTAGCAGTTTCTGGAAGCAGACGAGTAAAATGGGTCCTAGGTCGAGCCTTCCTGTGAACGTAATGGGTGAAAGTAATCCGGAAAGAATAGCGGAGCTGTTCAAAGCCCATTTCAAAGTCGAGTCGCCGCTGGGCTCATCAAGGGATCCGCCCATGTCAGTGCAGTTTGGCTCTAGAACGCCTATAAGGTTTACAGCCAGTGAGGTGAAAGCAGCGGTGAAGGGCATGACCCGCGGAAAGTCACCTGGGCATGATTCTATTAGCATAGAACATCTCCAGTATGCCGGGGATCATTTGCCTAGGGTACTGGCCATGCTCTTCACTCTATGCATTAGTCATAGTTACTTACCTGACGAGATGATTAAAACGGTCGTAGTACCTGTACCTAAAAACCGTACAGGCGATGCGTCGGATATAAGTAACTATAGACCCATCTCATTGGCTACCATAGTAAGTAAGGTGTTGGACAGTATGCTTGATAAGACACTGGAGAAGATTGTGCCGCTCCACGATGCCCAGTTCGGGTTTAGGTCAGGTTTATCAACTGAGGCTGCGGTTCTGTGCCTCAAGCATACTGTCCGATATTACACAGATCGTAGAACACCGGTCTATGCATGCTTCTTGGACTTATCCAAGGCATTCGACCTGGTGTCCTACGATCTCCTATGGAAGAAGCTAAACCAAGCGGCGGTACCTGGAGAGCTGGTTGAGCTATTTAAATATTGGTACAGTAACCAGATTAACAGGATAAGATGGGCGGGTTCGCTGTCTGACTCTTACAAATTGCAGTGCGGTGTGAGACAGGGAGGCCTAACTTCGCCAAGGCTGTTCTGCCTATATATGGATCACCTGATTCAGGAGCTCAGCGGCACTCGAGCGGGCTGTTCAGTCGGAGGACAGTGCTTCAATAACATCAGCTACGCTGATGATATGGTGCTGCTTAGCCCTTCGGTTTGCGCACTTAATAATTTACTGGCCATATGTGAAAGATACGCGGAGGTACATGGCCTCAGGTACAATTCTAGTAAGACTGAGTTACTAATTTTCAAAGCCGGCACTAAAACATATAGCATAGTTCCACCAGTCATGTTAGGAGGCGTTCAGTTGAAATTAGTAACACAGTTTAAGTACCTGGGGCATTGGGTCACTGCGTCTCAAAATGATGACATGGACGTTGAGAGGGAGCGCAGGGCTCTATCAGTGAGAGGCAACATGTTGATCCGCAGGTTTGCAAAATGCACAACAAGTGTTAAAATAACCTTGTTCAGATCTTATTGCCAAACTTTTTACACTTGCAGCCTGTGGATCAACTGCACGAAAAAAGCCTATAGTGCGCTGCGCGTCCTCTACAATAACGCGTTCAGGATGCTGATGGGGTTGCCACGGTACTGCAGTGCGTCGGGGATGTTCGCGGAGGCATACACGGACGATTTTCATGCCATTATGCGCAAACGCGTCGCGTCCCTGATGCGTCGTGTTCGTGGTAGCCCCAACAGGCTCTTGAGCGCGGTCGCAGGGGCCCATGACAGCCCGATATTTGGCCACTGGGCGAAATCTCACGCGCCACATGCCAACTACGACAAATAATAAGTAGTTTAATATAATGTGATTGATAATTTTAATTTAATTTATTTGATAATTTTAATGTAATTTAATTGATAATTTTGATTTAATAATGTTAATTTAATGTAAATATTTTGATTGTTTGTTGTTTTGTGTGTTATGGATATTTTCCGAAATAAATGCTTTTTATTTTTTTATTTTATTTATGTGCAAAACAGTTTAAAATATAACAAAAATAAATAAATATATTCTTTCAAGAGACTCATTATAACATGCTCCGTAATGCTTTTATCTTCCTCCTTTTCCATATATATATATTGAGATGTAGGCCTCCTTCAATTTTTGCCATTCTGGTCTGTTTTGCACTCTATGTACCCATTTCGATCCAGATCTCTTTATATCGTCATACCAACGCATTTTTGGCTTCCCCTGGGCGCGACTCTCCTCAAGGTCTCCACTCTACCATGTGTGTATATGTATGTTTAAATATTTTATTTTATTTTTATTTGTATGATATAATGTTTTGTTTTTGTTTATTCTGTGCTATACTTCTTTCATTGCATCTGGAACACCTACTGACATGACATAAATTTGTTTAATTCCGCTACCTAAAGGTTATCTGGAAGAGATCGCTTTTTAGCGATAAGACAGCCTGGATTTTACCTCTTCTAAATGTGCTGTATTGTTTGTATTGTTTCTGTATTGAGGTGTGCAATAAAGAGCATTTTTATTGTATTATATAAATAATAAATAATGTAGTTAGAAGTCGTTTTATCTTGTAAATTTAAAAATTTGACAAAGAATAACGCATATACATTGTTTTATTCTTCATAAACCACAAAATTAACAAACCATCAATAAAAACGCAATCACAAATAATTAAAGATAAGAATGTTACAGGTTAATTTAGGTCAGTGGGGCTTCAATTTATAACGACCAAAATAATAATAGAAAATATCGAACCATAATAGCTGGTTCAGGTAATAGTTATAATTATAAATATAGTGCAAAGGGAAAGTTTCGATGAACTCACCGCAACCTGGCGGGATCAAAGGTCGCGCGGTCCAATCCCTCCGAGCCCCACTTCAAACAGTCCGCAAGTATGGTTTATCGATCGAGGAATCAAAACGAGTCATCTGTAATGCGTCGCGGCAGGTGCAAATGCAAACTGTTGCCGCCGACTTGACTGTTACCGGCGAATCGACTTTCAAAAGGCGCTAAAAGCTTGAGCAAATCGATTTTTGCGGATTTATCCAGTGCTGTTTGACGCTGCCGTGTTGTATAACGTTTAAACTCTTCTAATTTTACGGTTTACACTCACGGGTTTTAGTCACTCGCGCGACATAATGTTACCCGTAAACCGTAAAATTAGTTTAATGATGTGTCACGACAGTGTAAATTCGATTACGTTTTCATTGTCATGCAATTACACTCCTCGATTATGTAATTAATAAAAATAATAATTTGAAACAGCACTGTGGCCTAGCAGTCTATGTCAAAAAATTATCATCACATCATTAGTTAGTAATTTGTTTGAAGCATAATATAGATAGAATTATATACACTGTTATTTATTTTTCTCTCGCCATCCTCTCGCCAAAGAACCTACCAAAAATCGCCACGGAATCGTTTATCTGAATATTTGTATGCAAATGCAAAACACTGGTATATGCGTGGTGTGTATAATACAAGCAGTATTCAACCGGAAGTTTTGTACAAATATCCTTTGACATCGCATTTCCGAGGCGGTCCGGGCGGGTGTCCGAGCTACCCTTTTCCGTGCATATTTTTTGCGAGTAAATGGAGTTCCCTTGTGCGGAGAGCGGGCACAAATGCGGCTCGAGTGGCAAATCCTGTCCGGCGCCGACAAGAAACAGCGCGTGTACGCAAACGCAGTCCTTGTTTATTCCAACTCCTATTTTAACTACCTACCTAACTGTAGCTACTTACTTCGTAATGTTTTGGTCTTCTTTTTTTGTGATTTCTTACATATACCGGCGAAGTAATTAAATAAGGACATATTTGTGAACAGGTTTAATCTTGTGAGGGTGGTGTTGACGTACAAAGCGGATTAAATTAACTGCCTTAATTGAATTTAGGTTCGTTGTTAGCCGATGTGTCCCCGCGGCCGCGGCCGGCGCCCGGGGCGCGTGTTATGCAACGACCAGCCGCTGGCGCCCCCGCCTCGCTTCACTGCGATTACTTCACTTAAATATATAATACAAATATATTTTCTAAACCTCCCATAGGTATTAAGGTTTTCTTATACGTTTAATATTAAGTATCTTTGCTTTCTGAGATTTATTAATCAAAGTTTGCTTCGGGAATGTCTGAATCTAGAAAAAAAGGTTATATTTCTTGGATATGTACTAAGTTATTAAGATCCCTCGAACGGTCTAACTCACTCTGATCTTAGCTAATAAATTGTTTTTAACTTTCAGTCACACTATATATTCGAACATTTTATGTATTTATCTACAAAACTGATTAGGTAAGAAAATACGCATATACTCCTTTTAATAACATAAATTTTGACTTTAACTTCGGTAAAATGCCTATGATTTTTAAACGAACAGATATTCGAACAGACACATGAAATGGTATAATAGCAAAATGACATTTTTCTATTATACCATTTTGGCCATGAAACCAAAAAACTGAGGGGTAGCATGACCAATCTCTCAACCGTTATATATCTACATAATTCAGATCGAAGAGCTCTAACCTCTAATTTCTCGTATAACATAAGTGCCAAAATCCTGACAAATATAATTACTATTTAGGATCGGTTCCAAGCTAAAGATACACAACAAAGTCATGTAAAAAACTAGACTTTCTTCCAGAATTTAACTTACATCACAGCTTTATCAATAAGGGTCAAGCCAGTATAGGGTGGCCTATCGATTAACCCGGGCGTAGGGCGGGTCTGAAGTGTCGTTCAGAACAATGTACCTAATATCGGAGTGGGCTCAGGGCTCGGCGTCGCTTTGCCTTGGCATGGCTATTTTTCACCCGCGGTCGAAGGTGCCCTTAAAGCGAACTTTATTGAGTGAACGGCAGCTGTTTTGCCGTGAAATGTTTCCGGGCCCTACTATAATTTTATTTTCATATTCTCCGGTAATTCATTTTTGGCCCGAAGTTTACTGATTATTGCATATTGGTCGTAAACGCCTCTTACCTTACAATATTTTTCGAAACAAGAAAAGATAGTCTTACCTACACTTGCGTATCATGCTACGGTATACTATTTCACATTTCCGAACACATCTCTAGTTAGACTTTTGCTTAACAATACGTAACCGTTAGACGCATTTGAACACACCCACATGATTACGGGTTAGTTAAGCTGACGTACACGCATACAATCTCCAAATAATAAATAACCGGCCAAGAGCATGTCGGGCCACGCTCAGTGTAGGGTTCCGTAGTTACTCTTCCGTCACAATAAGCTAAACTGGAGCTTAAAGTATAGTAAATTGTTAACCAAGGGATGAAACGGTACCTTTCACTCGAGTTAAACAAATAGGCAAATTTGCATAATCAGTACCTAATTAAAATAAGTCTTTTTACTATGAAGGGAAAACTTTTTGCGATAACTCAAAAACAGCTAAACTGATCATGTCCGCTATAGTTTTCATTTAATGTCTTTCTTAAGCTCTACTTCCACGATTTTTTTCATATTTTTTGGACCTATGGTTCAAAAGTTAGAGGGGGGGACACATTTTTTTTCTTTCGGAGCGATTATCTCCGATTATATTCACTTTATCAAAAAATGTTTCTTGAAAACCCCAATTAGTTTTGAAAGACCTTTCCAACGATACCCCACACTCTAGGGTTGAAGCGAAACAAAAATTTCACCCCCCCCCCCCTTTACGTGTAGAGGAGGTACCCTAAAAAAAAAAATTTTTAGATTTTATTGTACGACTTTGTCGGCTTTATTGATTTATATATCCATGCCAAATTTCAGCTTTCTAGCACTAACGACCACGGAGCAAAGCCTCGGACAGACAGACAGACGGACATGGCGAAACTATAAGGGTTCCGTTTTATGCCATTTGGCTACGGAACCCTAAAAAGGATGAAATATTGTATTATCGTTGGTAAGTATATCTCGTTAGATTTGATATCACAACAAAAGCAGCGCGGGGCACAATCCAGAATTCAATAACAACGAAGCACGAAGCGGGCGCCTCTGGCGAATAACAATAATTTGGCAGGCAGCATCCGCCAAATTCTGGACGTGTTTGTTCCATTTTTAAATTTGACAGGTCTCGGCCGCATCGCGGCGCCATGTACGCGCAGATTATATAAATATTGATATAGAAGATACACAACGCTCTTAAAGCAATACAGAAATTACTTATCATTGATATCTTTGTAATAACAACAAAAACTTCGTATGCTAAACCCGAGAAAAATCAGAATGAAAAATGAATTTCTATCCATTTTCTAGTTCGGTTACAGGTCTTCTCAAGTTCCAATAAACATATATTTTCACTATAGCAAATATTAGATACTATTGATATCAAGCATAACTTACAATGACCGTGAGAAAAATGGGATAAAATCCTTAAAAGCGACAGCGTCGTGACAATTTGTAGATAATAAAAATATCTATCTAGTATTCATGATTACATACAGGCAGAAAAATATAACAATTATGTGTTAACCACAAAATTAACCCGATAAGCATAAAAGCCAGCGCTGATTTTCCGTAGGGTCTATTTGGTAAATTAAGATGGATTTTCGATTATAGATCGTGACATTCACGAAGACCCTTGCCTTAACTCGTATTGTCATGTGGTTAACGGACAGATTTGACAAATCTGCGCATCATCGTGGACGACACGATCTATAGTGGCGTGCGGCCCGTAGTCTGCGGCGGTCTGTCAACGCAAACTCCAGACGACACTCCTCGGTACGGACTGAAACATGTCTAGCGTTTTTCGACTTAAAATACGTGAGGGACCCGTCTTTTAGTATAGATATATTTAAATAATATTCTTGTGTCTCACTTTTGTTATTTAGTGGCGTAACTCTGCACTGTCATTTAATCTGCGACGCCGGGCCCAATAACTCAGCGCGTAATGTAGCGCGATGCGACACGATTGTTGTCATTTTCGCAAATTATGCGAACGCTACATGCCTGCCAATGTTTATCTGTGCTCGTGAAAGCGATAAATAACGCGTGCCTGCTCTACGCAGATATTACAGGGCCTAGTCTATTTGCTCTGAAATATTATTGTGACGCTCGTTGCGATAATGAACGTACAATAATATCACCAGAGACTTCATATGTGTTTATAGCTAAATCTGTAACGCCTTTCCCCGAGTCTTGCTTATTGGACTGAATAAATGTCACCAGAAATAATTTCCAACTAAGAGTAGACTCCGGTTTCCTGTAATCATTCAGTTTCAAACTTTCAAACTTTAAGATACATCTAATACTTGCTAAAGATACGATATGGATTAGATATGTAAGTGTTAAAAGTGACGTTTCTTCAAACAAAAACGCTTTTACACTTCACTTTTGGCAAGGACATATCCAATTCATATCGTATCTTTAGGACATTTTTGACGTATCATAAAGTTCGAATCAGGCCGCTTTTTTCTTGTGTATTTGTCATATTAAGTCACCGAATATAGTATGTAAGGTTAACTTTGAACACATAAATCAATATCATAAAGTTAGATTTTGAACTGTGCCCTAAGGTACAATATTATAAGGTTCAACATTAGCTGTAAACAATGTGTTTTATGTTAGTTCGATGATATATAGATGGTATTTAGGTTCTTTAATGAAAGTAGAGTCAGAGTCACACTTCCCCAGCAAAATAAGGTAAGTGTGACTACATTGTTAGTGCACGCTAGACAACAATTTTTAATATTAAAACAGAACAACCATGATACGTAACGATGATAATTAATGAATTTCGATCTACACTATATACTTAGTTAGTTATCATCATTTTATGATAAAATATAATCCGGGGTAACTGTGGCATACGTGTTCGAATCTGGGGTGGAAAACATTTTTTTAGTGAAAAATGCACTTTAAAGAAAAATCAATCTACAGCTTTGAAAAAAATATGTGAACAAAACAAATATTACCTTCTATATCTTATACCTTTAAACGAGCAATTCTTGTATATATATATATATATTTCTACGATCTCGGAAACAGCTCTAACGATTTCGCTGAAATTTGGTATATGGGGGTTTTTGGGGGTATACAATCGATCTAGATTAGTCTTATGTTTGGGAAAACGCGTGTTTTCGAGTTTTCATGCGTTTTTCTTTCGACGCAGAATATGGTCGCTAATTTCATGTTGCCGGCCACTGCCGTCTGGTCCAGCGAGTGTTATGGGTTCGAATCTCACCCGGTGACTAACTTTTTGTTTTTTTTTTATATGTTCAAGTTTATATATATATTTTTTTTTTTTATTGTTTTAGACAAGTTTAATTTAGTTATACACCACCATATTACAATAAATAGTTATAACCGAGCAAAGCTCGGTCGCCCAGGTACTTTAATATAATAGATAGATACCTACGCGTTGTCCCGGCATTTTGCCACGCTTCATGGGAGCCTGTGGTCCGCTTGACAACTAATTCCCAGAAACTATTTTTTTACGAAAGCGACTGCCATCTGACCTTCCAACCCAGAGGGTAAATTAGGCCTTATTGGGATTAGCCCGGTTTCCTCGTGATGTTTTCCATCACCGACTGGTAAATATCAAATGATATTTCGTACATAAGTTCCGAAAAACTCATTGGTACGAGCTGGGTTTGAACCTGCGACCCCCGGATTGAAATTCGCACGCTCTTACCGCTAGGACACCACCGCTTTTTTAAAACATAATACATATCGGTGAGATGAAAAATAAGGTATTAGGGACGTAAATTAATAAGTCCACGCAGACGAAGTCGCGGGCAAAAGCTAGTCATTGATATTACAAGAAATAATTGCTTACGATCTCTGATACGGGGCAAGTGTAACATACAGTCACACTTGCCTCAAATGAGTTAAACACACTTTCCCACTCATTTTTAGGCTACGTTTTTAAATGCACTTTAATCTCTTGTTTTCCCTTATTTAAAAGAAATTTTAAAAGTTACTTGAAGCTTAAATAATAATATTTATTACTACCTATTGACAATAAACGGATTTGACGATTTTGCTTCGAATTTCATAGAACGAAATGCCTCGTGTGAGCTGCAACTCGTATTAAAAAAATTGTGAGATTTTAAAATGACTATATTCTCTAAATTGCTTGACAACGTTACCTTTAGTAATAAATTTCAATTTATCGTTGATTTACTCATGACAACAGTACCCCTAGTGTAACTTTGATCGACATCATAACGTGACGAACGCGTTTGCGTTAAGTCTCATTTTGTATAGGATTTTGAGGTTCCAAAACGTCCCGCTTGGCGCGCTCTTCCTAAATCCAATACAAAATGAGACTAAACGCAAACGCGTACGTCAAGTTTCAAAATCGAATTTAGTTACACTAGGGGTACTGATCATAGCAGTATCAATCAATATTTCAATTAGTTTAAGTATTATGAAGGTCAGTTACACTTGTCCCGTAGCTACACTTATCCATACTGACCTTAGTACATAGTAAACATAGTTAAAATCTAGTTCAAAAACATCTTTACAATATTATAACACGACTAACTGTCAGTGTCTAAGATATGTGTAATAGTACATTACGATACAAGTGCGAAAAATAGTAAATTCGAAATGAGTGGCGATAAATTAAAATACTACCGAAGGAAGTGTTTTAAATCGACACAAGTTGCGAATTACCTATTCGCACATGTATCGTACAACGTTTTACAGTACATATGGCCCGTTAAATGTTCGACACAGTAACGTAATATGCTAATTTTCGCACTAGTGTGGTAAAGTAGCACCATATGTACTGTAAATATATTTTTGGAACATAGCTTTGTAAATATGTGTATGAACTCGACCGTACCAATGTATAACTTCTAATAATACATAGTTTAGAGCTAGGTCGATCGGCGGTGTGTAAGATTGACCTCAAACATATATATATAGGCTGCTGTGTATACCATAATCCGTACACAGTATTAGCGCCTACTCTACACCCACAACTATTTAATTTCACTCATCACGTAATCTCGTAGTGCTACGGCGTAGGCCGTAGCGGGTATGTTGCGTTGTGTAACTAAGGCGCCCATTGATATGTTAGGACTTAGGACACCGTGAGGCGTACTCTGATTGTAATAACAGGTTATAAACTTGATCTAAATTTGTTATGGATGTGGTCTGTCTGTGTCGAAAGTGACATTGAAAATAAAATGAAAAAATGTATAATCGAATTTAAATAAATAAACCCAAATCAAATTCATAACCTGTATATAAATACAATGCGCCTTCTGAGATAGATATTCTGACAGGTTTTCTTGTTTACCGTTTCATATTTAAAATATTATATAGTTTGAATCGCCCTCCGAAATTATCACATGGATGTTTCAGCTCCAAAGCATTCTCGTTTCTTAAGAAAAACTTTATAGTACCTATGCCCTACGTCAAAGACAGGGTTTTCCTTGCCTGGTATTCGTACTGTACTTTTATACCAAATATATGTTTATCTGTGCAGAAATACCACGAGTATAACGTGGAGGTGGCGCGCAAGGACGGGCTGCTGCTGGTGCGGGAGCTGGCCGCCGAAGTCAAGAACCACATGGACTTCAAAATTAACGCCGTCATGGTAAGTCGCCTTGGATGAGTATTATTTAAACATTATGTAGTTAAATTAAATTTCAGCGTGATTACCAGCTAGCCAGTAGTCAGTGTCATATTTTTAGTTCATTACATTTTTTACACGATTTTACCATACCTCATGTTCGGATAACGAAAAATCGAACTAGTGAGGTATCATTTGTAGGAAAATGATATAGGTTTATTAAATCAATCAAGTAAGCTGGTTAGGTGTAATTCACGAAACAACAAAATGTAGTTCAATAAAATAAATTTTAAATTAAATGAAATAATGAAAAAGTTAATGTGAGAACACAATCAAATGTTGACTTATATTTTATATCTGAAGCAAGAACGATGCACACAAACAAGTCTTCGAGCGTATGTGCCCGACATTATGCTTAATTCTCCTTTTTAAATATTCAGATCATACGGTCTCGTGATTCTTATTTAACTTACACCTGGAGCATATTTTTTCAAGTCCCTCTTTACCAAATTGAATTAGTGCGGAAGCGCAGCGCCGGTTCGTTTAGAATTTACTAACGTTGCTAATCCCGTGTGGATCCCGCCCTTTGGGATATGCATTCCGGAATACCTCACCGCCTCGAATTAATTTGCGCGGCACAAATAGACGCTGGTAAAATTCATTCGCTAGTTCATAAATAATGGATAGTTTATTTTTGAAACTTAAGTATAAATGGAATTGCCGCTCGCTGCCCAGAATGTAATAACTGAATATGTAAATATTTTCTGGGATATTTTTATATAAAATTTGATTTGTAGGAATATGTAGAGCATTTAGACATTACGTAGTTTTATTACAGCCACACAGTTACCGCCCAACATTTTAGCGTAAGCACCATTAAAAATAGTAGTAGCTACTACATTTCCAGGCTCCCGTGGAATATAAAAGTATAAGAATCTATGTTAGAAATTAGAATACGGAGAAGGGGGACTTTCTATAGGGATACCCGCAGCTTATTAATTTGGTTTGTGTTTTATTCAGGTAATTTTCTAAACCACTCCACTACCAAACCATACAAACCAAACCATACAAACACTACCTATTTAGTACTAGAAAATAGAAAGTGTACAGTTACGAACTATTTTAAAAATACGTAGGTACATAAAATAAAAATATACATGCACCTAAACATTTAACTCAAAAATTAAGTAAAAACCGTAAACTAAACTAAAACTACAAAAAACGCTCAATGGGAGTGTGACGAGCTGACGAGTGGACGACCCAGTTGCGAAGTACGAAGTACTAAGATATTGCGGCGACATCGGGCAGCGCTATATTAACATATCGCAGCAGTTTGGTTTGTAACTGCAGTACGATGGGTTATTGTCCAAACTTTGAATTCAACTAGCTGTTGAGGTTGAAGGACTTGACGATTGCTTTCAACCAAGTTTAAAAGGTTCTATCCTGTGGTAAAAAAGTTTTATAGATATTAGAACAATCAAAATAATCTCATCTAATCTGATTTAAAGCAGAAAAGACACTCAAATTTTAATCCTATTCTAAAATGAAAACTCAGTTACCCAGTAACCCTTCAGGACTACGATTTGATTTCCCGGTTCTAACAAACCAAAAGTTCTTTTATTACCATTATGTTTCAAACTGCATAAAGATTCAAAAGTTTAGATTAAGATCTCATGCAATCACCAACATTGATTAACCGGATATCATGTTGCCAAAATGGCCAGCCTAGAGCCCAGATTAAAGTTGCGTGTTCAGTAACGAGCTTAGTATTAACCCTCCTGATGGTAATCTCACTGTGCTCGCTGTGAGAGCGTGTGCGCGCCTAACTTGCCGTTATCTAGAGATGGCTCTCCGACACACCCGCTGATATTGGAATTCTTTTAAATTTCCAACAACGTACCGCTGCCGATGCGTCTGTATCTCGTTCAACTTTCCAACCGACGCGGCGCTGACAATTTCGTGGGAACAACGCTGTTCCGGCCACCCGTTGCTTTCGAATCTTCTCAGGCGTCTTCAGATGTTGGTAAAGACAAAAAGGAAGGGTGATTGTAAATTTACAAGTATCTTTGAGTATTCGTAAATTATCTAAAAAAGAAAGGGTTAAGTAATAAGTTACGAGTACTAAGAGAAACCTAGAAATTTACGAAATATGGCAACACTTCAATGATCTGCTCTAATCTGTCATCAATATGCGATTCTATCATTCTAATAAGCATTAAAGCTTGATTTCATCGTGTGCTTACTTCCAGACATGCTTTACTTTCAACAAAGTTTGTTAAGCTTGTACTTACTTTTTGGTAAAACATGTAGTAATTTGGCGAAGTCGGCACAAAGTTTCACGATGGAGTGGTGTTTGGAGTGTGAAAGCCAAGTTGGCGCGTAAGCCATGGGGACGCGATGTAATTATTCGATCCGCGCCACCTCCCGAATGTCATTTGCGGTTTTTGTCCGAACTCAGGCGTTCTCCTTACCGTAAAAGTCCGTTTTTGTCGATTCGCACTCCGCCCTCTCTAATGAAGGCCTACAGGAATCAATTAACCAAGGGACTGGAATGTTTTGTGATTTGTACCCGGCACGCAATTCCATCAAAGCACCTCAATTCAATAGCTTGCAACCATTTCCTCGATTCGAGTAAATTCGATCGGTGATCAAAATCTTTCATTGGCTGTTCATTACGGCGCTTTGTTGCCGCAACGTCTGTCGGACCACAGGAAGATTGATGTTTAAGCTTTTAGATTTAACTGAAGTAACATATAAGTAAATACATTATCAAGATAATTGTTTACTGGTAAATTCATGTTTTTCACGTATTTAATAAATTTTTAAAATTTCATTTATATGATATAACATAACATATTAATATTATATAATATACGAGTTGTTATTGTAAACCCTAACAAAGCTGTCTTGTAACTACCTATTTTATTTATTTTATTTTATTCTTGAAATAAATATATTATTTTTCTACTCTCGTACTTTTATTTGCCATTTAAAGGGTCGTGGACACATCTTTAAAACCCTACCTTATAGTTGTCAAGACAAGTCTTTAGTCTATTTCCCAAAATCGCATTTTTGCATACACGCAGTATCTTTTTGGCACGTTTCGATACTTCGTGTAATGACTACTTAAAGAATATTGTATGAAATATGACATTGTTGCCAACCTAATTTTAAACGTCATCTCTCACAAATAAGTGAACCATAGACAAGTTTTTTTTAATTTCATTCATTCATTTTCCCGCCCGTACCCTCCTAACATGAAAAATATTTGTTAAATTCACAATTTTATTTCAAAGTTAGTAAGTGCTCGTCGTAGAAACAGTATTGTATGCAAGTTGTTTAACCGAGTAAAAAAGTACTCGTGGCGTCTTTATTAATAATTTTCGGCTTCGCCTCAAATCACTCGCCTTTTTTGACCTCTCTTAAACAACAGTTGCATAAAATACTATTATTTAATACCTATGAATATTACCTTTTCTGTTATGTACAGCCTTTTCTGTTTCTTACAATTTTATTAAATCCTCTACTTAAAATACAACAACAAACTGATATTCCTAGTATAGACGCATTTTTTAAAGCATCTCAAGATTCAGTGCATTCAGTCAGTAAGAGTACCTAGTAAGTTTTTGGAGTTTGTATCTGTATTTAATACAGTACCACATATGTTACGACTCAGTGTTGTATTTACATTACCTTTGGATGATCTTAGTACAGAGAAACTTAAACAAACCATATACCTACCGGGATCATTTAAGCCATGAAGACTTGGGAAGCAGTATATAATGTAAATTTTAAGCTTTCTCGTCGACATAGGTGCATGCATAGCGCTTTACCGACTCAAAGAGGGATATTCTGAGCGTCGCGGCCCGGGATTCTTGCTGAATGCACTCGTTCCTCTATGTCCGTATTTGCATTCTGACTCTGCACTCCCAATTTAACGCATTGTTGGGTGAGCACCTACTTTTAGGTTCTAGTAAAGTAGCACTGGCCAAGAAAAATGCTAGGTTACTAAACCGCGCAATAGTTATTCTCGTGAAAGCACGGTTCTATTCACTAAAGCACGTGAAGGTTAACACGTAATGAAATGCTGATTATTTGTTTAGTTAATTTCTATTTTATTTATTTGGTCCAATAATCTATTTTTGGTAAATAATTAAGTCAAGTTGGTAACGTGAAAATGTACCTACATATACTTAATCGTAATTAATTGTAGCCATCCAATCCCCAGAGTTGAAGACGCACTATAGTAATCTCATCACATCGTAAGTTAAATATCTCTCTCCCACTTCAGAGGTTATTACGAATACCTACCCTGCAAATTTACGCACATACACGTAAAAAGAACGCCAAACTATTCATGCACAGTGTAACTTCCCCTACCTACACCCCAATCTACCCCATCTATTAAACCCCGGACCTAATAAAATAAGGAACCTAATCGTTATCAATCCCACCTTTAAAATTACTCCTAAAATTTACCCCAACAATAATTTTACCTTAACAATAATTTGGCCAAGTGAACGTCTAGTTAAAGGTTAGGACCCCTTGAAGCGAACCGCGGTACCCTAGATTCTTTAATGAGTAACAGCTAAATCTTGGACTCTGATTCTACCTGATTAAGTATTACCTAGACGTTAAGACTCGGAAATTTACTATACTAAATAATTTATTATGTTGAGAGGAAATAATCGATAGGGTATTATGTTAAAATTCAACCTTCAGCAAAATACCATAAGATTAAGTTATTCCAAACCATTTCTATATTAAATATGACACCTTATAAGTAGAATGAAAATATATAACAATCGACAAGGTATGAGCAGTGTCGCGATAAAGGATATGGACTCCGCCCCCACGCGCAAGGTCGTAGACGACGGGTGTAGCCTTAAGTTACAGAACCTATCAATGATTTTTGATGTAATGTAAGATATATTTTTAATAATTAATTAGAAAGATATTTAGTTATTGCAGCATATATGATTATATAAATATAAAAATATTTTTGGTAAAATCCTGCTACTCCTATTAAGTCTTCGGGGTAACATTGAAGCAGCACTCCCGGGTTAAGCCCATTTACACACTTATATTAAGATTAAAATATTATTACCTATCAATCCTATCATCTTCTAAACGAGGTGTGAACGGATCACGCGTGCTGCCTCTAATGCTAGATGCAGGTCTGAAGACTCTTACTCCGATTAGCAATATCAATCGGGCCACCTACTATCTTATTAGCCAGACGGGCTATGACCAACGCTTCGCAACCCTATACAAACCTAGGGGCTGACGAAGAGAAGCGATAAGTATTCGTCAGACACCAATTACTTATCTTTTATATCCAAAAGCTAAGGCTACTAAGCCATTACCCAGTCCCCATAGCTAAAAGTAGGCTGAATTTCTAGGCCTTTCAAATGTATAAACGAAGTACAAGTTTAACTCTTTACTGTACTTTATGAGATCGAACTATCAAGGTGAGTATTATTCCACTCAAAGATTCCAATGGACTGCGCTCGCCTGCCAAAGGGTCTCTAAAACAAACCATTATTTTATCCCAGAATAGTCTGTGTTCCTAAACCCAACTTGATATGTAAGGATTGAATATATAAATACCTTAGGACCTGATCGAATACTCAGTACTTCGTCTCTACACCAAAAACCCAGAAATGAAAATAAATAGATGTAAGATGTTACTGATAACCCTCAACTTTCCACTCAGAGTAACAGTCTGGAAGATTTAGGTAATTAAAACCCATTACCGGTATTTCACTAATATTATCATTAGTACACGTTATAAAACATAGCTTCACGTCATTAGAACCTTTTGAAAGATATATATATACACCAACCAATCGAATTTCTAGATCAAACCTAAGAGAGAGACCCTATAACAGTGTGTGTGACTCTACCCTATTTCTACCCTTAGACCCTAATCTAGTATGTCCAGAACACAGATCGTACTTACCATTGATCTAGTGATTTGGAACATACACAAGTGTATCCCTAAGTCTAAGCTGTAAGCATTCGGCCGACAAAACCCTAGTGTCTGTGTGATTGGCCCCCTCCTCATCGCCACGTGGGCACGGTGGATGAGAATAGACAGCCCTAGCATGTCTATAGGTAATCAGCGCACTAGCACACACACCCGTACCAGTCACTTGGGATACCCTGCCATGACTAAAACTTTATCTGTGTTTGTTACCAATCATGACAGAAGCCCTCCCGTGACCAGCACTAGCATGAGCCAGAGCACCGAAATATATAAATATATTTAATACGAGACCTAGCCTCAATTACTGCAGACTTCAGTGAGCTGAGATTACTCTCAATGGCACGCACGTGATGCCCTCACATTCATCTAACAGCTGGACCTTGAGACTAAGGAGAGTATGCTCGCCTCTTATGTTGGTAAAGAAGAGACGCCAAGTCCTCTCAACTTGGAGCAAAAGACTTCTAAACAGCTGCAATTTGACACCGTTAGGGAGCAGCTGATTAGATGGACAAACTGTTAGTCCAAACAGTGATCTGGCTTTATAAAATAACAAACTAACCTCATAGAAAGGTAATAAAATAACAAAATTAGATTTTACTAACAAAACTCACAATATAGTAACACAGATAAGGAAGTAAAGAATCTCCACCATAGCCTAAGCTTAGCATTACGACAACATTGTCTCCGCAATGCCAAACATAGACACAATTTACAAGTTTAAATTTACCAGGATAATTCCCAGCAAACACAAACAAATAGAAGGAATAGTAGAGAAACTTTACTTACCCAAAGCCAGAGATACCGCCAGTCCGATGGTTAAAGAATGAATGCCCATCCTCCGTACTTTACGGCCCTTTTATATACTTTAGTAGCGACATAACAGCGACATAACGGCGACATAACGGCGACTAGCGACATAATAGCGACATAACAGCGACATATTGGCGACTAGCGACATAATAGCGACATATCGGCGACATAATAGCGACATAACGGCGACATAATAGCGACATAACGGCGACATAACGGCGACATAGTAGCGACATAACGGCGACATAACGGCGACATAGTAGCGACATAACGGCGACTTAATAGCGACATAATGGCGACATAACGGCGACTTAGTAGCGACATAACGGCGACATAGTAGCGACATAACGGCGACATAGTAGCGACATAACGGCGACATAATGGCGACATAACGGCGACATAATTGCGACATAACGGCGACATAGTAGCGACATAACGGCGACATAACGGCGACATAGTAGCGACATAACGGCGACATAGTAGCGACATAACGGCGACATAATAGCGACATAATGGCGACATAACGGCGACTTAGTAGCGACATAACGGCGACATAATGGCGACATAACGGCGACATAATGGCGACATAACGGCGACATAATAGCGACATAATGGCGACATAACGGCGACTTAGTAGCAACATAACGGCGACATAATGGCGACATAACGGCGACATAATAGCGACATAACGGCGACATAGTAGCGACATAACGGCGACATAATAGCGACATAATGGCGACATAACGGCGACTTAGTAGCGACATAACGGCGACATAATGGCGACATAACGGCGACATAATAGCGACATAACGGCGACATAGTAGCGACATAACGGCGACATAGTAGCGACATAACGGCGACATAGTAGCGACATAACGGCGACATAGTAGCGACATAACGGCGACATAATGGCGACATAACGGCGACATAGTAGCGACATAACGGCGACATAACGGCGACATAATAGCGACATAATGGCGACTTTTACGCACACAACGACAGTATTCGCTTAGTAGTCAGTTTAAGTAGACCAAAAAAATGATAAAATGAAACGTTTCAAAACCTATCAAGCATGAATATGCCAACATTATTATTTAACTTCAGGTATTATAGTTTTGTTTTCTGAAAATAACGTCTGTATTGTAATATTTTACGTTTATTATTAAGTTAGTAACTCAATGTTCTTTATTACACCAATAATTATGCATTTATTCTAGGTTAACTTCAATTGATTATTATCATTCTTCGCAGCATTCTAAAATAAATAAATAAATGAAAATTCACTGAGTGTTATGTATTTAATCGAAATCACAAGTGGTAAAATACGGAAACATGTCCTTCAAGTTGTAATTGTTAGAATACGGAGTGAAATCATGACTGAAAGATGCAAACGAAGAGTACTGTAGTTTTTCATTATTTTCTATGTGTTTTAATATAAAACCAAGGCCAATATTACGAAATAGGCATATGGCTAGTCACAACAGGTGGAAATTCATTAACAGTTGCATTTGTAATATACACCTGCATCGTGCAGAAATAGAACTCGTTTTATAAATTAATTGCAATAATAATTTAAAAATAAAGGTTAAATGGAAGAAATCCCTGCTTCGAGTGAGACTCCCACGCGACTCGGATACTAGTCTACCCCTCTACTAACTGACCTACCCTTAGATAGACTTACCCTTTTTCGGTGAACGATTCCACCGTTAGTTATTATTTATAGTTTTACACGTCTTAAGGGGCGAATAGCGATATTTACAAGTACAGCAAATCACGTCACAAGACTCACAAGAGATACTTCTTAACGGTACCTACTGAAGTGCCAATATTGAAAAAACATTTTTTTTCATTACTTCATAAATTGAAATCTTGTACCTAATAAGAGTAATAAGTTTGAATCTAGCACATTCAACTTTGCATTTTTTATTCATAAAAAGAATAAGCAGCATCTCGTTGGTTGTGTACACGAATATAATATAAACGTTGACATATATGTCGACCGGTTTGACGACCGGTTTGGCCTAGTGGATAGTGACCCTGCCTACGAAGCTGATGGTCCCGGGTTCAAATCCTGGTAAGGGCATTTATTCGTGTGATGAGCATGGATATTTGTTCCTGAGTCATGGGTGTTTTCTATGTATTTAAGTATCTATATATTATATATATCGTTGTCTAAGTACCCTCAACACAAGCCTTATTGAGCTTACTGTGGGACTTAGTCAATTTGTGTAATAATGTCCCATAATATTTATTTATTTATTTATTTATTTATTTATTTATTTATTTATATGTAATCACCAAAGGTACATATTTTTCGAAATATTGTACAAATGTATAAGTAAATTCTTTTTTAAGTACCTATTAGCTAGTCCAATTACGGCCTCTTAAAGCCAAAATGTAGACAGAAATGTAGACCAAAATTGCCACTCAATATCACAATTTCAGCGTAAATTCCATGCAAATTCACCACCGAGTTCAAACCTATTTTGGATAGTGCTATTTTCGGCAAAGGTTCCTTGTACATTTAATATGCTGCGTAGTCTCCCTGAGTGCGTCCTTAATATGTTTTATCGACATAATGATATTGTCGTTTTATTATTACACTTATATACCTGTAATCATAATATTATGTAGGTAGGTACACAATATTATTCATAGTGTTCATCGTAAATAATATATACCTAGATAATCTTTTAAACCTGTATTTATTTAAAGTTACGTTCCATTTATTTTAATTTCATTAATTATGTGACCACGATAATACCGGCTATTAATATTGCATATTTTCTCATGGCGAAATATTTACGTATCGCTTACTATGTGCATAGTTTCTCTGACAAGAATGCAGCTCGACATTTTGCTGCAAACCACTATCATATACCTCACGATCAACTATTTATAAAGGGCATACCTACTCCAGTGTAAACTTTGCCTTTATTATGATATAGTTAGGTATTACTTAATTATTGCTAGATCAACATAAAAATTAATTATACAAGCTTTGTAACCGATTGCCGTTTTAGATGCTGCAGATTGCTGCATCATAGAGCAAATTCAGATAAATAAATAGGCTATTTATTTAGACGCATCGCATACCTACTCACATACTTGTATTGGAGCAAGAAGCATTAAAGTGATATACTTATCCATATCGTATATCTATCTCCAAACCAACAAAAACGTTATCCCCATCGATTTCAAATCCACTACCGTTACTTCCAATGGTTTACAATAATACGTATTTTACGTGTGTATCGACACAGTCGAAAATACAGCCGCCATCGAAAGTAAACCGATTTTATTTCTCGCTATTTCTGTTGCGCGTCTCTCACATCAAAGGCCGATACCTTAACGTGTTGAAGCGTAGTTCAAATTCCTTTACGTACATAAACGTTAACAAAATGAAGCCGAAATTACGGAAGCTTCGCTGCGCGGTGGAGGCATCGATTGAGCGATAAATCATAATAATGTAATAGGCATAATGTAAACAGTGCCCGTGGGACGACGGCCACCCCCTGACCTCTCTCCCTACCTTACACCAAACTCCCTATTCAACCAAACAAAAAAAATGATTGGGACTTCATATTGCATTCTGACTTAATAATCGCTTTTGTGATTTCCCTTCTGTTTAAAATTCCAATACATATGCATACTGTAACGGTCTCTTTAACCGTCGGTAGGTAGTCAGATATATTACCTGAGAAGCTAGCTTTCTTCGTGATTTTCGGTAAGGTTAATTTTTTACGTGGTGAGCATAAATATTTGTTTTTAATGGCTCGATACCTCAAAAGGAAAAATACTGAATCCTTATAGAATCACTTTCTTGTCCGTCCGTCGGTCTGTCGAGACCCTTATCTCGGAAACGCGTAATATCGTCTTATACTACTACAGGGAAAAAATAGAGAATTAAAAAAAGTTAAATTCGTACGGACCCCTCGGTGGACCAGTCCGACTCGTACTTGTCCGGTTTTTTTGTATAAGTATGTATATATATATATGTACATATATGTATGCTTAGTTCTCCCTTGTACTTAAATAAGCTTTGATTTATTTAGAACTTATGTATTGTCTTCCGCAAAATATTCATATTAAGTATTTACTGTTTTAAGATCAATTCCTAGCTGAACAACTTTTCTAATCTCGAATTTTTGAAGCTACGTTTAAGCGCTGCGGTGGGCGGGAGTGCGTGCGTGCGATAATGACAACTGCAGCTCAGACTAAAATTCCCACCCAAAAACTCAAAAATCGAGGTTTCGCTCTCTACTATTTCCTCCTTCAAAACGCAACCAATCATTATGAAATTTTAGAGACTGCAAGAGGAAGAAATAATCTATGCCGCTATGTTTTGATCTTTTGCATATTTGTTGTCATATTTATATACTGCGTCTTTTTTGCAGCCAATTCAATTGAGCCGTTTTTGCGATTTTCGAGGCGCTGTAAGTCTCTTCAAAATAAAATAATCCAAAAAAGCAAAACATAGCGGCACAGATATTGATGATATTGATCTTATTTGAAAAAACCATTGCACTAGGTTAAAAATACAGGGAGGAAACAGTCGAGAGTGTTTGTATGGAAAAATCGCAACTAGGAATTCCTCTTAAGTTCGAAACTAATAGATCAATATTTGTTTAAGCTTTAAAATCTAGCGACTGAAAAGTGATACGTGATTAAATCAGTTTCAGTGGTGACAATGCCATACTTCAGCGGCACGGCACGCATTACGCACGGGTAATTAATAACATGTGGACCTCGATGGGCTCGGCTAGAAGTAATTTCGCCACAAAGCTGGGAAATTCACGCAAAATGTCAATCTATATTGGGACGTTTTCCAAGAAATTTCTAGCACATTTAGTAACCTGCAGAAATTGTATGCAACGGAAATGAAGTCAACAGTTTACTGTTTTACGCGCGGACCCAATATCGCATGAAATTGTGGTAATAAAACGAACATTAATGTAAATATGAATGGTGTTCTTAAATTAAATTACTTTTATGAACGTTGGTTCACATGAAACCACATGAAACTATGAACGTGCCCCCGACCTCATTATTATATAACTATCCATTTTCAACGTATAAATAAATACATACTCGTACCTAGTTGCTGGCGTAATTCAATTTGACAGCAACATAAAGTTTTATACTGCACAGTGATCGAAGATATATTTCAGTATGTAGTGATGTGCTCTTTACAAAGGGGTTCAATCCCAACACTGAATATTGTCTGAGCAGGCTGCGTAGCCAACGTGCCGGTTGTTAACGCTCCATGATGTAGCGTAGTCATCTCTCTCTATCACTCTTTCATATTAGTGTGACAGTGACAGCTGAGTTGTGTTTCGTTCGCTACGGAGCGTTAACGATTGGCACGTTGGCTACGCGCCCAGGAATACCACTATAGCCATTTCCAACGCTTTAATACTCTAACTGAAGCAGTTAACACATTCACCTCTGAACTACGGTCGTAGCGCTACGTCGTAGCCGATAACATGGGTTTCCCGGTATGTAGCGGAAATGCTTCGTAGAGGCAAAACGACCACGTGTAGTGATTAGCGCTGAATGGGTTAAGTTACCAACTATAAATACTCCGCATAAAGTATACGCAAAAACGAGTTTGTTTACTCAAACCAAATATATGTTTCATTTTTTTAAACCAACAGCGTTAATATGTTAATAAATATTGATGGCATTTTGCCTCTGTTTGAAAATATGGGTATACCACTTCACTAGTTCAAGTTCAGGTAGGTAGTAATGGTAGTAAAATAACGTGGAAAATGTCCACAATTTCTTGTTTTATGGGTGGCCTGAGTGGCGGGCGCTCCGGGACGCAGTTAAGTTTACTTTTAAACAACTAACAACCATAATTTTCATGTTATTCAAATGCTGTAAGCGCGGGATCTTGACGCTTCAGTAGACTGTCGAGTTTAGTCATACATGAAAGTTATAATTGGTAGAGATTTTAATTTTCTCCATACCTTCTTATACCTTTATGTAAGGTCGTAATCGTAACTTGTAGTCACATAAGTGCTAAATGTAACATGTCTATCAAAAGAGGCACAAGCACAAAACAGATAGGTACAGAAGTCAATCACATGTATGTACTTCACTTTTCATACCTACGCTCGGCGGTCGCTCTAGGGTTGTCAACTATGGCTTTTCACAAAAAAACTATCTTGGTAGTGGCACTCGTATCTAGTTGTTTGATTTATTTTTGAGAATGGAACGGGATGAATGAAAATATAAATTAATAATAACTAAAATATTAAAATGTTAATGTCATTGTTATATTACAAATTTGTCACAGAAAATATCGTGCGACGATTTCGACATTGGCTAAATGCACGATTATTATATTTTAAAGTGTAATAAATTCGCATTCCCATGTACAATTATCCTACAAAACAAAACAATAAACCTGACTACTATTACAATACAAAAAAGGTTACAGAACAGAAACATACAAAATTTTACGTTTGTCAATTTTCACTACAGAAAATCCCTAATAACTTCTAAACGGTAATACCCTACTTACACAATTTCCATTGCCCTATCCGTTTTAGACCCAAACCTATCAAATGACACTAAAAACAACACAATATCTACACAAACAAATAAACATGTTTTCAAACTTACGTAAGGTGGCATGAATTTGCCTTACAAAAATTTAGTTACTTTGTATACATATACTGATTAAAAAAAGGAAACTATTATATAAAACGATCTCAGATATATTCTTCGGGGGCTGGGGCGGGGCGCTTACCTACCTACCTAACTGTTCTGTGTAACGTTAAAACGAACCATCGAAATACAAGCAGATACCTACTTACCTTTCTGAGACCACTGGTAGCTTAAAAAACGACAATTCACCGTTTAATGTTGAATTTAAACAACCGTCCACTGAACAGTTATAATAACTTTTTTTGTTGCGCCATTATTGCATAAAAAAGTTCATATGGCACTCGCGCTCGCACTAGTCCCAACCAATCCGAGATATCGTGTCCGTGAGCAATGTCTATATGTGCGTTGCTCGAGCGCACTTTGTATGTAGATTGATTTCTGTACTTATCTGTTTTTATTTATTTATTTTTTATTTTATAAGACACACCAACAATACATAAACAAAGCTAGCAAAGTAACAAGGATAGTAGCCACGTTACACGTATAATATCTATGCACCAATAACAGGTGTGCAACAACACTCAAACTGTTTTGTGGCACAAGGTCTTCAAAATCAGAAATACTTACTAATTTGTTAATGTTTTCTTTAGTATCCACACCCACCTAGTCCTTATTCAAGTCAATTCAATTTATTTTTTTCAAATTACTAGGATTCTTATATGGTGGTTAGTAACACAATACAATGAAACGCGTCACGAATTGTAACAAAAGTTATGCATTGTTATCAAGTTATGATATGTTGTATAACTTTTAATGTTATACAACAAATTGCAACACTGTAACAAATTGTAACTTTTGTTGTAAAATATTTTATAAAATTATGAAACATGTTAAGTATTATAAGTATTCCCACACCGAACACTTGCGATTTTTTTTGCAAATTGTTATAAAATGTTATCGTGTTATATAACGTTATATAACACTTTGTAACACCAATGTGGGATGGGAGCACCTTAAGGATTATTCAATTACATGCGGTAGGTATATTAATATCTACATTAAATAAAAATAAATAGAACGATTATCATTTTAAAATTTAACAAATACCTATAGGGTTTTCAACCCCTTATTTATATCATGTAAGGTGGACATGTACGTCATACTGAAAAACTTTTTCTATGTGACCAACAAAGAATCTAATAGAAATTGTGTCCGATAGAAAACATCGACATCTACACGAACCTGTTACAACAAAATTGCTTAATTAACGAAACTATTTAGATTTAATGTAGAAACACCTGTAAGTGCAACCTTTGGTGCCACTCCGCCGCAAGAGCAATCTGCGTCGCTTGTAATATGTTACGGCGCTATAGACGGTATACATATGCGCTTAAATTCCGTAGCAACCTAAGTGCAAGGCGCACCGCCAAATTCCGGAGGCATGCCGCCGTGCGGGGGCGGTGCAACTAGACCACTGCACTTGCCGACCTTAATACCGCCATCAGCAAATTGCGAAACAGCAGCTGTTTGTGACAAGAAATCCCGACATGATTCACGCCATTGGACCGCAATCGGTGCCGGAAATTGCTATGACAATCATCTCCGACGCCATTTACGACGCGTCTGTAAACTTAACCGGCGCTTCCATGGAACCAAATAGTGCAGTCTAACTTAAAGAGGGTGCACTCAGTTTTTATGACGACGTAACGATTCTAAAGAGCATTTAAAATTCCCTCTCGGTCCGCTGTCAACACCTTCAACAGATTAAACATCTCTGACGCGGCGGAAGTAATATCGAACATTTCCAAAGGATCGAGTAATATCTGTCGGGCGAGTAGTCGGGGCGCGGGGTTATTAAATACCATCTACGAGCTGAGTGCACCGTGACCCATATCCAACGCTGCACCGCCCGGACTTATACGAGTGGACTTTATTGATTCGTAGTCTTGAGACGGTGGTACTCTCCCGTTCCCTCCCGCCGCCCGCCGCGCCCGCTCCGCTCGTCGCTCCGCTAGCCGCCCGCTCGGGGTCTCGGCTGCTCCCGCAGGCTACTTACTCAATATTCCAGTGGCGCGCCGGATCGCCTGCAGTAATAGGACGCTTAGGTAACACGCACTGTACTCAATGAGAGTTTTATACGCGTCCATTTTTGAAATTGCATGTCACTCCCGAAACCCTTCGGAGCGGTTTATCAATAACCCCCATTATGGAGAAGAATTCCGTCCTTCAAATAAACTTTTTGAGTTTTGGTATTAACCGGAAAGGGGTTTACTTTTGAAGAGTTGGCGTGTTTTTTTTTCTTTTCAAACATGCTTTATTTATTTAAAGGCTTATTGGAGATATTTTTAAATTTTCCTTTTGCTACTGTTCGTGTTCATTCGTTTAACAGTAAGAAAATAAGTACATACGCTACAGTTGTATAATCCAGGGATCGGAAACCGGTATTTTTTGTATGGGAACGAAAACGGTATTTTTTCGTTCTTTGTTAATTATTTCATTCCTAATCGGGCAATCTAATAATACGAAGTCGTTATCTAAAAACACAACTGAGTCCTACATTTTGAGTATAAAATAAACCGAAATATATGGTTATTTCGATGTTTTTGCAAAAAACCGGTTCCGATCCCTGGTATAATCACAACATAATTACTGCCATGAAACGAGGATGAAACCTCGGCATTAACTAAAACTGTTCCGCAGACAATGCAAAGGGAAATAGCGCAGTTACAAAATATGTATAAAGTACAACAACAAATCGCAAAACTAGTTTGTTGGTGTCATGATAAAGTGCAGCGGGCTCGGTGGGGGGAGGGAAGGGGTATGGAGGCTTCGTATAAAGTTTAATAGCAACGCCTCACTGCGGGCACCTCGTGAATGTAATCTTAGCTGGTTCGCGCTCAGTTCCATGGAATATGCAATCAAAGATTTGTAAGTTAAATGCAATTGTCTACGATCCAAGTGCTCCGAACTTCCGCCGGCCGCTCTGATTTTTACATTGCAGATAATCCGAACGCCGGATCTTATTGCGAGTGCGTAAAATAAAATAAAAATCTTTTAAAGTATTGACTTGAAGACTTCTGTTAGAGGATATATACTAACGACCCTATGGCTCTGCCTATGAAGCCGATGGTCCCTGGTTCAAATCCTGGTATTTCTGTTATTCGTGTGATGAGCACGGATATTTGTTCCTGAGTCATGGGTGTTTCTATGTATTTAAGTATTTATATATTATGTATATCGCTGTCTAAGTACCCTCAACACAAGCCTTTTTGAGCTTACTGTGGGACTTAGTCGATTTGTGTAATAATGTCCTATAATATTTATTTACTTATATAGATACCTATTGGTTTTTTTTATATATAGTATTTACTTAACCTGTAACATTTCAATATTATATTTATATCATGTATGTATGTGTGTCTTATATTTACAGTTTGTATGTATGTTTGTATTTATGTGATATATATGTAGTTTATAAGTATGTAAGTTTGCTTTTTTTTTAATACATTGACTTTTTTTTTCTCTCTCTGCACTAATTGTAAGTGTCTCTGTTGGGCCCTATGGTTGACTGGTAGAGAATGCCATTTGGCATTAAGTCCGCCATTTGTATATTGTTGTATATATTTTGTGAAATAAAGTTTAAATAAAATAAATAACATGTATTAAGTACTGTTACTGTGACACATTCGTAACCAGACATAGGAATCCGTGGGGCAAAATTGTTTGACAAGTAGGGAGTTCCTGTATCGATAAACTCGACTATCGATGCTAGTTCTATATACTAGTGATCACTCAAGGGTTTGCTTGTAAAAATACGTTTTTATTAAGAGTAAAAATAATAATGAAATAATAACTCAATGTACTCTTCTTCGTTTTTAAGACAAATATAATAATATATAAATAATTTAGCCTATATACGTCCCACTGCTGGGCACAGGCCTCCTCTCATGCGCGAGAGGGCTCGGGCTATAGTCCCCACGCTAGCCCAATGCGGATTGGGAACTTCACATACACCTTTGAACTTCTTCGCAGATGTATGCAGGTTTCCTCACGATGTTTTCTTTCACCGAAAAGCTAGCGGTGGTGGCCGAGTGGATATGACGTCCGACTTTCAATCCAGAGATCGTGGGTTCAAATCCTAGCTCGCACCAATGAGTTTTTCGGAACTTATGTACGAAATATCATCTGATATTTACCACTAGCTTTAAGACAAGACAAGACAATTTTATAATTTTACAAGTCAAACAATTTTGCCCCACGGATCCCTATGTCTCTTCGTAACTCTACATTAAGTTGCTTATTATGTTATGCTTATCGATATTATAAACATTTACTACTACTACTTCGCTACTTAAGCTACTTCGTTTACTGACTTTTCAAAAACACTTTAAGTACTTTTAATTTTGAAAGCTAGATAGTTTGATTACTAAGGCTACTTAAAATTAGCATTAAATACTTAATACTTACTTGGTGAAATCGAAGAGTAAAGAGAATTATATATTAGTTATAGGTACTTCAAAATAACATAATCTAATCTTGAAATAAGTATATTTAATTGATTTATTTGGCTACTGTTTAATAATGTTCTAGTTAAACTACATTAAACGTTATATAACCGGTAGAAGTAGTATTACTTCATACATTCATACTACATTAACTAAAGTGCCGATTCAGTGAGTTGAAATACTCTCAGCGCCGCGCGGAACTCGTCCGAGCGCCCGCAGCTCTCTCGTCCAATGGGTTCATTACAATATTTTAGCCACTACTCAAGTACTCACTTAGATCTAAGTTTATGTGGACACTTAATTCGACAGTTTGTAATTTAATGTGGTCTTAAGCCGCATATTACTAACTGCAAAACGATCGGTCCAATGTTTCTCCGTTTCTCTCGAATGTTAGGCGATTAGCAAGTTTTACTATTAAACCCAAAGTCTTATTGAATAGTCTTAAGTTGCCTTAATAAATAATGAGGTACGAGTATATTCGTAAGTATTGATTTAGAATACTCAGTCATAGTCAGTATCATAGTACCTATTTTTTTTTTCAATGTGGAGCACAAACCCGTGAACGATTTCTGTCTCATTGGGGAAACATACTATTACGGTCTACGGCGTAGTACATGGCGACGCGCTTGGTATCGAATGGATGGAACAATATATTCAAGCTATCGTAGTACAATGTTTGAGTAAACCACTGAGGCGCGCTCGAGTGCATCTAAGCCAACCAAACTTGCTGATTGAGGCGGAAGGACCGGTAGGTATAATATTTTTGTCACTGACTTTTTTAATAAAGAATACTAAGTATAAATGCTTGATGTGAGAATGGGAATGGGACCTGAACGTAGTAACGTAGCGACACTACGATAAGTGTCAGCCATTGAAACTATTGAAAGCGGTATTTTTTTGCGCTATTTGGTACGGAATAACGTTCTCAAATTATTAAAATTATAACTAAGAAGTTGCATGTTCGTAAACCATGCATGCATATACTTTATTCATATTAGACGAGAGTTTTATACCCTTCACCTATATCAGCAGGAGAGAAGCCCTGCCGGCGAGGGTCGGAAACAGAGGTCGACAACCTTTGCTCTCGTATATAATAGCATTTTAGTGACCGTCGGCGTCGCCTCTAGGGTTTATTAACGATGGAGGAATCACGTGTAACACGGATTTTATGCAAAAAAATTGCACATGGCTGCTAGAGAGCCAAATCTAATATTGGTCTCACTTTTACAATAAATGAATTGAATTGAATTTTAACGTTAAAAATAAATGTGTGTAGTACCAAGTTACCAACATAGTTAATAACTCCAAATTGCTTAGAGCAAGCTCTCATTTGGTAGTAATGATTATGACTCATGTTCTCTGTTCCTGTTTAGTAAAAACTTATTTAAACCATTTTTAATTATTTGCAATATTATAATGGAACTTAGAATTACGAGTATGCTTCCAAAAAGTGTTTTAATGGAAATTGATAGCAAAGGAAATAAAAAAAAACTTTCCAGTAAGTAGTTCATGCATCATGGCGTTTTTCACATTCGATGTGCTTTTTTACAGATACAAGTTAATTCTCGCATTTTACACCACACTAGCTGTCAGTGTCTAAATCGTTCGCGCGGGGACACTGTCGCAGTCACATTGATGCTCATCGTTGTCATTACAGAGCCTAGTATTCCTATCTATTCGAAAGCGCCGGCGGTTCGACTTCTATAGCTATCCAATGTAACTTGACGGCCAGACCCGTAACAACTAAACGTAATGGAGATCACACGAATCCTGATTTGACTGAGTCTTCGACTCGCCGATGCTCCGGCGAACAATTGCAATGACATCCCGAGTCTTACTGACAGGTGTGCAAAATGCACGCCGCAGCGCCCCGCAACCACTCCGCTAATGCCAGGTGTACCGATGTCGCACGTTATGAGAGATTTACTTAGTAGGTACCTACTTTGACAGTAATGTCGAGCAAAAGTTTAGTAACCTACTCGCAAAATAAAGTTTTCGTTTTATCTGTGCGGAAACATGAAAAATTCGAATAAAGCGAATTTTTCGTAGTAAATTTTGTGTGATAACATAATTTGAGTTTATCTAAAACAGGATTAATAGTACATACTCTAATGAATACCTTTGGACTTTTTAGGCTTATGGTATAAAAAAATATTAAGGAACTGAAATGGGGTTGTATGTATTTCTCTTTACGTGGTTTAATAAAAGTATTAAAATTATGCGCGTCGTGTAAACTGAAAAAAATATGCAAATATTCGCTCGCTTGGGTTGTACCGCTGAATAAAAGAATATCCACTGGCATAAAGGTACTATCATCCCTTATGTATCTTGGTAGAATTACAATACATTGATATTCGAATAGACGATACAGAAAAAGGGCGGACTAAAGAATGTGGTCAGATTAGAAATAGGGAATTTGTGGAACGTTTAATGCCTTGAAATGGCCTGAGACCTAAATTCTCTTAGAATGTAAATGACTTCCGCAAGGCTTAGTATGAAATGGATAAACAACACTGACTGACGGTTTGTTAAAAAAATCTTAACACAGGTTTGATCGACAAATTACATTAAATGATGATCAAGCTTATTTTATTGACTGACGTTTGTTTTAAAGTATTATTCTCAATCCCTTGCTGAATTCCTTCTAATGGATGGGTGTTGTTGAAGAAAATAATATATTATATATAAACAATATCGAGCTTGCGCTACTTACAGAACCTCAGCATCATATAAATTTTAGTTGGTTTAATTTGAATGTAATTTTATAAGGAATGATTTTGTAAAATAAATTATTTGAATTGAATTGAATATAATTTCGGAGAATCAGGCGGTGTGTACTTGTAGCCTAAAGGCCACATCACGCTTCGTCCATTTCAAGTTTCAGTTTATAACAGTTGCAGGTAAAATTCATAGTATGACTAACGGCCCGATTCGAAGAATGATTAAGACACGTTTAAGATCATGAAAAGATCTTTAAAAGATCGATAACTTAATGACATGTCAAAATTGACATTTATTTCGATTCCACTGTGATTCCAATAATATCTATCTTCGATATTTCTAACGTCAAAGTGACATTGGTTGCCCGAATCGAACTGCTTCTGTCAACGATATCTAAATGAGAACTTATCTAAACCAGATCTTATCGTTATCGTATCTTATTCCTCGAATCGGGCCATCACAACAGCTTAAACATAACTAATTAACAGTTTCATGTTAACATAGTCTCAAATTAACAGTCGTCGACTGATCTACACAAATGTAATTATCAAAATATTTAGTCAGGCAAAGCCTCGGAGCAACGACAGCGCGAGTACGGCAAGTAGTGTAATCGCATTACTCGGTTGGCGGAGCCACAGTGCATCATGTCCCGCGACCGCAGCCCGTTGCGTCGGAACCGACGCGACGCTCATACTGTTACTCTAATTTCACTTGATCAATTTTTGCAGACACATATTCTCATTTATCCTTCTTTTAACTCGAGTTGTATTTCCATTTCATTCAATACGAGTACTACTATTCGGAAGAAATTTGTAATAAGTACATATTTATAGGTACATATTGTTTATCATTTGAAAGAAAGAAAGAAAGAAAATACATTTATTTATGACAAAACAGACACGGATGACAAAAACATGTTGACAATACAATGCATTAACATTTAGCGCAAAATGCCATAAAAGGGTCACAACTCAGCAGCTGTTCTTCCGTTGTTTTTTTTATACTTGTGTTTTGGTTTTTAAAATTCAAGTCTGCGATTAGTTACAGCTATCCCGCAGAATAATAGACGCAACCTTTATTATTCTTTCAGGCTTTGTAAAAATAAATTTTTAATGTATTTTCCAGTTCAAGAGCTCCTTTGAGACAAATAAAAATAAATAAATTTTATAGGGACATTCTTACAAAAATGGACTAAGTCCCACGGTAAGCTCAAGTAGGCTTGTCATTTAAAACATCAAACGGATTGCAGTGTCCAACCAAGAAAGTGGTCAAATAATCACCAAGTAGGTCTGACTGTACTACTTAGCAAACTCCCGGAATAACTCTTTGAAGTGCGAACTTGCACGCGACAGCCCAGCAAAGTAATAGAGGTCTTCGCGACCGGGGACTTAGTAAGGATATTATACAAAGCCTATTAACTTTTGACGTAAGTGCTGAGCGCAGTGCAGGGCGTTATTTTTAGGATGCTGGAAATTGAATATGGAGAATGTTTTATGTAGGTAGTCTACGTAGGAACCTACTGTAACTGAAATTCTATTTAAGAATTTAAGTATATTTAAGGATTAAAATTCAATATATTCAGTATTTGGAAAAAGTAAGCATTGGTTATTACTTATGTCATGATTTTTTAGTAATTGCACCAAATAGTGTATGCAAATATGAATTTTACTTGGCAACATCCTTAAAATACCTAAATTTAATATCAGGGTGATGGGTAATGTTTAATGACTTCCCTGGCAATACTTGAGTTAGCAAGTGGCAGGGGTAAGCGGAAGCTAAAGAGAGTGGAGTACAGACTCGTACACTTGGATTGGGGACGTCAAAGAGACGACATCTTGATGGTAACAGGTTGAGCAAAGTTAAAGAGGCATCTCCATTTTATACTTACCTAGAGCAATTAGATATATTTATTATGTTAAAACGCACTACTGAGCCAAAAATACTGCCGTTTGTTCATATTGAACGGATTTTCGACAAGTTTTATCCTTTTGCCTTATACTTTTATAAACTTTGGTCTGACTGTCAATATAAATGGGCCAGTTTTAAATCTTAACTTGAGCATCAGAAAATGCATACTATATAGTATTTTTCTTAAAGTATATATATTTCTCAGTCGAGATCCAGGCAAGTTCATAAAAAAAACTTAAGGCCTAAATTAAGACTCCGTACTCTGTCCGCTTTAAATTTTTTTCGAGCTCGAGAGTATTTTCCTTTTAACACTGATTTAAACTTTCACGATTTTTACATATTATTAATTCATAGAGACGGGACTTATTCGCGTATTATATACATTGTGCAACGAGGGGGGTAAGTGAAATTCTGGATAAGAGTGGTAATTAAATACCCGAGTTTGCAATATTGTTACCCCCGGAGTTACAATGTTTTTCATCACACTGGCGAAGAAAAAAATATATTTTTAGCGAAATAATACTTAAATACGGTGACATATCAAACATTCGTCCGCCATTTTGTAATTTTTTGACAGGTTAGGCATCGAAGGCATATATTCGGCATTCAGCCACGATTGAAAATTATGTAAAAATATTTTAAACAACTGTTAATCACATTAAATAATTCTAAATATAAAGAAAATATTAAATTATAAACGTCAGTATATTAAAAGTAAAACTGATGTATGCTACTTGGTTTGTATGAATAAGTGACATAATAAAAAAAACTATAACTCCCTAGGGAGTCATAGAGGGAGTGATATTAACTTGAACATTTTGCGCACTAGGGATGTTACTCTTTCGATACACAACACTAACGATATTCGATTATTCGACTGTCGATATTCGTTTTGCTTGCATATACTAATGACTAGATTCCATGTGGATGAGATCCCCAAATCGAACGACAAACGAATATGTACAGTCGAAAAATCAATTTCCGTATCTCGTTTTTAGGGCATGAAATAATTATCATTGATTTTGTTGATTAAACGTTAAATTTATTTTGAAAATGATTACTAGGATTTTTTTTTAGGTTATACGACATTTAATTAATACATAATAAAGATTAGTTTTCTTTAGTTCGCCGCGAACCCACAAATATGAACAAAAACTATTCATTAAAAACAAAAACAACACTCGTACATTGTTATGTATAAAATAGTAAATATAGTTCTGTTCAGAGTGTTTAACCACTTTGAACAGAACTACTTATATAAAAGCTGCCCAAATATAATGAAACAATGGTAGTTTGTCCATAAAGATTAAAACAAAAAACATTTCCACTTATTAAACACAGAAAGATACTTAAATTAATTATTTGATTTTATGAGTATAATTTAATTTTGTTTAATTCCTAAAAACATCATCAAAATATAATTTAAAATATAAACATGTTTTTTTTTCTATTTGAATAATAATGAATTTATTTCAAATAGTTTGTTGTCTTAGATACTTAACTATTTCCATGCCAGGAAAATCCTATATCCATGGATAGAGATATTACGGTGCGCGGACTTATTTTCAAATTATTATAGGTGATACGTATCTATGAAATATTTATGAATGTGTGTAGTCTGATAGGAATATTGAATTTACCAAAGAACATTTGTCATAAAATATTTTATTGTACCTATTCCAAAATTCCATGGAGATTAAGACAAAAATGCTCGTTTGGTGAAATTGACCCTAAGGCAGTGTCTTACCTGAGCGAATAACTCGCGAAC
This sequence comes from Cydia pomonella, assembly GCF_033807575.1. NCBI lineage: Eukaryota > Metazoa > Arthropoda > Insecta > Lepidoptera > Tortricidae > Cydia > Cydia pomonella. The sequence goes on along the minus strand of NC_084708.1, from coordinate 17,951,500 downwards.
GCGAAGCAGCGCGGCGCGGCGCGGGTGAATTCAATCCTTTGATACCTATGGAAGTGTCCTACGTGGGCGATCTCCGAATGTCGTTGGGCCGCCGCGCCGCGCCGCGTCGCATTCGCGAGTCATCGCCCACGTAAGCCACCACGTTATACTGTCAACGTACTAGAAACATAGATCTGTCTACCTATGTAATAATTATTTATTTTCAACAGATTTCCAAAAATGTGGAAGTACTGTTTTTTAATGTTCCCATACTTCCCGTAACACTTTTAAAGAAGGCCTATCCAATGATATCCTAAAATTTAAATGTTGAAGAGAAGAGTAGAAAAATATTCCCAATGCTCGTGTAGAGAAAGTACCTGTTTTTTTATATTCTACGTGTTAGTGTGATTTATATTCAACTATTTTATATATCACTATAGGTAAAAAGTGGCTGTGACATAATCGGACAGACAGACGGACATGACGAATCTATAAGGGTTCCGTTTTTTGCCATTTGGCTACGGAACCCTAAAAATGGTCACTGAGCTATGCCAAGGATAGACAGAAGTACTTAGATGGATGAAGGGCGGACATGACGAAACTATTTGTTGACTACGAATTCTCAGAGGGAGGTGTAAAGTAACTAAAGCTAATAGACACCGTGAAAAACTACATACTGGTAACTTTTACACGTGGCAAATTATCTTAAACCCACGACACATTGAGTGGCAGTGAGTCGAAATCATATTCACCGAAAGCCGCGCGATTATCTGAGCAGTTTATCTCGTTTTTTGCCGCATTCCTCCTCCGGCAGCGTCAAATGCGGGGCTCCATTGCTCACGTACTCCCTCTATTCGTGATAAAGACGAAATTTTATTTTCGCGCACCTTGCACCCTATATTTTTCCCTGTGCTTGCGTGCTTATTTAGGCGGGCTATACGTGCCTTGTAATAATGTCAATAGGTATAATTGTTTGAGAACCTTCACGACAAAGTAGCGGAGCAATGGTTCATGGCGTTTCAATAACCCTTTTTTTACAATAGTCGTATTTTTTTCTTCCGTTGTAGGATCTTTGATTTGACTTGTTGTGAATTCACACCTTGTAAAATTTGCGGTATCATAATCAGTAGATTGGTAATGGTAGCCCTTCAAAGCACAGAATTTTGCTCGACAATAAAGTTGAAAAATCGTGGGGATTGCTCGCTGCGGGCGAGTCCTTGAGAAAAAACGACGCTAACATTTCGCACTTAATGAAACTGTAGCAGAAACAAAATAAAGCAGCGCCGCATTTACGGAACACGGTATTGTTCAAGAACGTCCTTTCATCGCGCGTCTTTATGGAGGAGATCGCAATGGAACAAATTTTTAAATACTCGTAGTTGCAGATCTTGAAATTATAATTTTATGTCAACACACATATGTGACATAAGGAGATAACAACTTTTCCAAGAACGAGATAACCGTTAAGTGTATAAAAACGGACGAAGACATAGTTAAACCTGAGGCTTATGTATACGATTCCCACCGACCGGCTGGAGTTAGGGCTCGCCGGAGCGCATTTTCAATGTGCCTATACATTATGTATGGCAGAAGCGACGGAATCCGTCCGTAACCGTCCGTGTCCGCGGGGATCCGACCGGTTTGCGGTCGTAGGTACAAATTTAATAAAAAAAATTAAGTCATTAATTGTCGCAAAAAAAAATTGTACATACAGCAACGGATAAGCAAAAAAGCACAATATGGACAATAGGGTTAATAAGAAATGCGCTCCGATTCCGCCCGTTCCGTTCCGAGGATTCGTACATTATGCTACTCGTACCTATCCAGTGCTATCAGAGAAATTCGTTATTAATACCATGAATATACAGGTCGTAAAATAAAGGGCGGATCCATTTAAGGGCATATTCAGAGTATCGTGTTCTGATTAGGAAAAAAGAAAAAAAATGAAGCAAAAAAAATTTGGCCTTTGTATGGAGGGGAGGGTTGGCCGATTTGGACGACCTGCCCAATAAAAAAATATTTTCGCCTCAAATTTTTTTTTCTAATCAAAGAGGTAGAGTTTGATGAGACTACTAGAGTAGCAATTTAATGAATAATAATAAAAATAATAAGAAACAGTTATTTATTATTATCATTTATTTACCTATCATTTCTGCCTATACCTGCCCTGCCTGTGCTCATCATTTCATTCGACGACCGGTTTGGCCTAGTGGGTAGTGACCCTGCCTACGAAGCTGATGGTCCCGGGTTCAAATCCTGGTAAGGGCATTTATTCGTGTGATGAGCATGGATATTTGTTTCTGAGTCATGGGTGTTTTCTATGTATTTAAGTATTTATAAATATTTATATATTATATATATCGTTGTCTAAGTTAAGTACCCTCAACACAAGCCTTATTGAGCTTACTGTGGGACTTAGTCAATTTGTGTAATAATATCCTATAATATTTATTTATTTATTTATTATTTAATCAGAACCCGATGCGGCTTATGCCCTTAACGGATCCCCACTATTTTTGTTGTTTTAAACATTGCTGAGTATGATACAAGTGCCAGATACCTGCAATGCTATCGAAGAAACCCCTTTATTTGGAAGGTCGGGTGTCGCGGGCGGCGCGGCGCCCCGCCCGCTGTGGAGTGCAAGTTTTAATTACTTCGCCTCTACTTTTCGCGTAAAGCCCGCTCTTCCAATGGGGCTATTTCGTCTCACAACTAAAAACACCTCATTTATAAACGTGTCCTGTAGGGAGCTTTTTATTTAAGACAAAACTTCAGAGAATAAATATACCTATGGCTGGAAGAAGGGGATTGTTAAATCAGTCTGTCAGTTTGCTTTGTTTCTATTTTTATGATTCTTTTTTATGTATTTTTTACCCTGACTATAAATTCTCGCCACTGTAAGAATTCTTGTCCGTTTTAAATATAAATGGCTGTATTCAGAGAGCCTGCAAAATGTGTTGCTAATTACTCAGAAGTTTGAAATTAACGTGGCGAGGACATTCGCACAGATAAGACGGCAGTTTACATAATGGTATTGCGAGCATGACTAAAGTGCTTCCAAAGTAATATTGCTTATCAAACATAAGGTAGCTACAAAGTGCTTGCGTCTTGTTGAAGTGCTTTTAAACTGAAATAACAACTTTATAATTAGATATATGTAGGTATTCTAATACTTACGGCCCGATTAGAAGAATGATTTACGGCCCCATTCGAAGAATGAGTGATACGATAACGATAAATGTTATTTTGACGTTAGAAATATCGGAGATAGATCTTATTGGGATCACAGCGGAATCGAAATAAACTTCTTATGGCCCGATTCAAAGAATGATTAAGACACGTTTAAGACCTTGGAAAGATCTTTAAAAGATTGATGACTAAACGACATGTCAAAATAAACGTATATTTCGATTCCGCTGTGATCCCAATAAGATCTATCTACGATACTCATATTTCTAACGTCAAAGTGACGTTGGTTGCCCGAATCCAGCTGCTTCTGTCAATTATACGACATATAAACGTTATCTAAATGAGAACTTATCTAAACCAGAACTTATCGTTATCGTTTTTCATTCTTCGAATCAGGCCGTAAGTATTATTTTAAGTAAATGATAGCTTGACAATAACGAAATTAAACATTCATTAACATATGGTGCTACTTTACCACACTAGTGCGATAATTAGCACATTACGTAACATGTGAGAATAGGCAATTCGCAACTCGTATCGATTTTAATTTATTTCCACTCGTTGCGAATTTCCTATTTTTCGCACAAATTTTAAACACTTTGGTTTTATGCTTAATGCCGCTCTGGTAGTAAAAAGGGAAAATTTCGATAACAACATATTCTATCTATGTGATGTTGAAATTAAGACAGATTATTCACTCCTTTTATTAAGTGTAATTTTAGAATTAATTTCAACCTTGTTGAAGTTGCATTGTTACCCACAAATTTCCTAAATGACACTCTAAATAAAACTTAGGGCATCGTGGAATGATTATTGATTACATAAACTAAAGTACAAAACAAAAACCTTACTTTGGCAATCTTCAACGTAATTATAAAATGTACCTAAGCGAAAGACACGTGAATAGCGTTTTGGCAAGTGGACAAGGTCGTTCGTTAAGGTGTTCTATACCTCGTGCTAGCAGGGCTGTGCCGCATCACGGCTTGCGGGGCTGGGAGCTACCTACTGCAGGCAATCAGCTAGAGATCGTTAGGCTCACGCGAGCGATTCTGCTATTTTGCTGCGATGCCACCAGCAGGTCTGTATCTTAAGCGGTTATTTACGCGATTTTATGGATTGAAAGGACTTACGATTAATTTGTGGCTTTCCACTACAAAAGGGTCCTTATGCTTAGTGTGCAATAAGGTCTTGCAGAAATTTTGATTGGAAAGTCCTTATTGCACATGAAGCATAAGGACCCTTCTCTAATGGAATTGGAAAGCCACATTTAAACTCAAATTCAAATGATTACTGCTACATTCTACTAAAAGTAGTTTAAATGTATATTGAATTATAACAATTTTTTACGAGTTAAGTGTTAAAATTAACAAACCACTTATTCCGCTGCATTCTTACCAACTACACGGGGTGTTTTTTCATCCCTTAGCCAAGTGAAGTGAATGTATATATATTGGCCATACTAAATAACTTTTACCCTGGGATCAACCCCGAAGGCTAAGAGCGTTTTCACATTGTCCGATCCGATATCGGATATAGGTTATCGAATGTAGGATCCTACATACGATATCGGATCGCACAATGTGAAAACGCTCTAAGAGTTGAAAAAAATCCCTGCACAAAAAGCAACTAAATAGAGGTGCTATAACCTTTTCGTCGCCACGTCAATGAAGTAATAATGTGTCATCAACGCCACGTCAAAAACTGCACGCATACAAACCTGACCAAAATCACGACTTGATAATTATGAAGTCGTGGCCCCATAGGGCACGAAATGTACTGACTTTATATCAAGTCAATGACGGCGAAAAAATTAAAATAATTACCTATGAAGTATTAATAAATAATTGAGATAACTGATAAAAATGATGAATAAACCGAACCACAAAGTTGTTAGTTCTGAAGAACTGGCGCGAAATCACTGTGTAAAATTACATAATTACAATATGTTAATTACAATATGCTTTGGAAGAAAATGGAGGAGGCAGGTATACCGAATGACTGTACAGATTTGCTAAAGTTTTGGTACCAAAATCAAACAAACCAGGTCAGGTGGGCCAAGTCACTATCTTCTGAGTACAGGCTTGAATGTGGTGTAAGACAGGGGGGCCTTACGTCTCCGAAACTGTTCAACTTTTATATGAACGACTTGATAGGCGAACTTAGCAGCATGCATGCGGGATGCTATATTGAAAACACTTGTGTTAACAATATAAGCTACGCAGATGACATGGTGCTGCTAAGTCCGTCTATCGGGGCCCTTAGACAGTTAGTGGCCAAGTGTGAGAAGTATGCAGCCGCACATGGACTCGTATACAACGCCGCCAAGAGTGAAGTGATGGTCTTTAAGGCGGGTAAAATAAAACCATATTTTGTACCTCCAGTGTCGCTTGGCGGGGTTGTACTTAGAGTAGTGGATCGCTTCAAATACTTGGGCCACATTATAACTAATGATCTGTGTGATGATAGTGATATCGAGAGGGAGCGAAGGGCGTTGTCGGTTAGGAGTAATATGCTAGCTCGAAGATTCGCTAGATGCTCCGTGGAAGTAAAAATAACTCTATTCAAAGCATATAGCCAGTCTTTTTACTCTAGCGGTCTTTGGGTTCGGTATACGAAACGAGCCTACAACGCCCTTCGCATTCAATACAACAACGCTTTCAGAATGCTGTTGAGACTTCCAAAATGGTGCAGTGCATCAGGAATGTTCGCCCAAGCGCACACGGACGATTTTCACGCGATAATGCGTAAAAAAATCACGTCGCTAATGGGTCGCGTAAGGGAAAGTCGAAACAGCATTCTGAAGGTGATTGCGGACAGATTTAGCTGCCCCATAATGTGGCATTGGATGGAGCAGGTCAGATCTACTTTGACCTATGTCAAGTAGGTCTGATTGGCATAGTATAACCTTTGTTAATAATATAGGTTTTAAGTTAATTTTACTAACCATATATGGACTTCTGGGTCTGAAATAAAGATATATTTATTTATTTATTATTATTAAAATGAACAGTGTGTATGTATATAGGTGATCACCTGATACCTTATAAAACATTGCCGCAAACAAAAGAAAAATCTGACAATCACTTTGTAAATTGCAATAATACTACCTGCATTTATGTCCGTGCAAGTCGGCTAAAGAGAAAGGGGAATAAAAAGTAGCAAGCGCTGGGAAATTCCCGAACAAAACACTTACATCTCGCCCCAGACGTCAGGCAGACTATTGTTAGCTCCCACACCACCCACACGTCTCGGAAATATGGATTCACGCGTTTGAAGAAACACTCAGCCCACAGAGAGGAATATTAAACATGCTGCCTGGATCATAAAACATCCTGTTAAAAGATATTTACATAGCCAAGGAAGTAATACTTATTTTTCACCACACCAGCCTGCGTAACCAACATGTCAATATTTAACGCTCCGTAGCGAACAAAACGCAACTGCCACTGTCGCACTAATATGGAAGAGTGATAACGATTGGCATATTGGCAACACGGGCAGCTCATAAAGACTCTCTTTGTTCTTCAAAAACTGCCGAAAAAACAGAATCTTATCCATGGGAGTGGCAAATTTTGATAAAAATTAACAGGAAATATTGAATTGTTTCCTCATTTTAGCTGGTTGAATTGGCTTTTATGGGCATGATTTTGAATGATAAATATTTAATAGCGTTCATTTGGATTTGATTTGCAATGTTTTACAATTATCCTAGCGTTATGGTGTTGAAATTTTTTGTGCAAGTCTCTGTAGCAAGATTATTTATGATATTTTGCTTCTTCTGGTACGGGATATTAGCACGAGGAGTTAAATAACGACTTTACCTTCTTGTAAAACAAATAACTATTAGAATCATTCCGAACGCTTGGTATGATCCTATTGAGCGCTTGGTATATCCATGGTATTGTCAATTACTCTTAAATAACATTTCTCAACAAATCAATTACAAAACTATCTCTCAATCTGAATAATTAAGTAGTAACATAGGCATACTTCAAGACGACAGAGAAGAAAGTTCCTAAGCAAAGGCTTTTGAGATGTAATGCTGTGTGATAGGTACAATACCTACCTATATAGCGTAGAGTCACCCTGCCGCAGGCACTCTGCACTTCACTCAAGACAACACTTCACTTGCCAAACACTTCTCACGACGACGCCAGCAAATCGTTGCTTCGGAACTAAATTGCATTTACTAGCTTTGCAAATCAGGTCATCGTGATTTGTAAATAAAGTTTTTCTAACAGTAGGTACCTAAATTACACATATTAAAGTACATGCAGAGAGAGTTAATAATGCAGACATTCAAGAATGAAAATAAAACCCTTGCTAATCCTTACTATTTACCCTTCAACCGCTGAACCGATTCACATGAAATGTGGTAGGTATGGAGATAATTTGACACCCGAGAAAGGACAGGGTAGATTTTATCAATCATCATCCCACGCAGATGAAGTTGCGGGCAGAAGCTAGTATGAGTATATTTGCAAAAGGAATGTTGAACTCAGTTATATATTTTTTTATATGTTAAATCGTAAAAACCAGAAAATTCAACCTGCTGTAGTTAGGACCACTGAGTCCGTTATCGAATAGCCTCGGATCAAAGGGTTGCCAAATGTCGATACTACGTGACCTGGCCAACCTTCGCTTATCTATTTTGCGAGCTTCTTTCAAGGTCAAACAAAACAATTATTTTGTCTGATTCAGATCGCCTCGAATAAATCGCTAAGGGTTAAACAGTTAATAGAAATAATAACAAAACCCCGCTTTGTTAATATGCCTATTCTAATTTGTGTTATCTTACCCTCGTTATTTGAGCGCCTAACATCGAATCCATTGCTGAGTCATAATACTCAGTAATCGTGAAAGTCATTTCTGACACAAACATGAAAACAGAAAGGTAGCTGAAGCATGAACTGCGATTAAATGTTCAAAGAGCGCCCATCAAGACGCGGCTGCCGGGTAGCCATTTGTCATTTTTCATCGGTTACTAATGCGCTAAGCCATAGAGAAATAAGTAAGCATAGAGTGCTATACATCAGCTTCCTTACCAAAACGCTTAATATTTTCGTAGTCAACATCAAGCGTCAATGATAAATGTCGCGAGTGAAAATTTTCGTTTGTAATATTAGAAACAGGAGTTGAAAATAGAGTTCCGATTAATCCGGTTATAATATTAGCAGAAAATTGTAGAGTATTAGGCTTCGTTCTTCACGATATCTATTGTCAAGTAGCAGTACTGATAAATCCGCTACTTGATGCTAAATAGATGTCGACTACGAAAATAATAAGCATTTTGGTAAGAAAACTGATGTATGAAGTGAGCACTCTATGCTTACTTATTTTTCTATGGCTAAGGCTAATGATCGATATGGACTCGACTAATTGCCGACAATTGTCTGAGCCTTTTATCTGTCCACTCTTTGTGCTTCCACCCTCTCGTTTAGTCAACCCATCGATCCGCTGTCGATTCAACCCTACTGCAACCCTTATATAGTGGCGGGCAAGTTTCTGAAAGGTAAAAGCAATAACGCCAATTGAAAAGGGGAAAAGATTGCGGTTTAAAATGCCTTACTATGAGAAACTTAAGCTATTCTAATTTTCTCGAGAATTGCGGTCCTTTCTTGAACCATTGTAGAGATTACAATGCAGTATTTATAATATCTACCTAAATATTTAATAAATGTGCTTAAATTTGTACGTGCCTTATGAAAACAGTCAAGGATTTAATTTTTGTTAGTGATTATTTATTTATTCATTTGAATATATGTACTTAGTATTAAATTTATAATTTAATTATTTCAATTTTCAATTACTTTCAGTTTATTTAATTACTTTATTTTCAATACAATACAAATCTTCTAATCAAACGGTCAAAGTTATTTTACTTTTATCTGGTACATTTTCATAGTTCACAATAGGTGCCTTATTTACAACTTTAATATACAAATCTTAATATTCAGATACCAACTAGATATACCGACTCACATGGACACATGAACAAATGAAATGTGGAGTGTAAATTACACAAATAACAATGTTCAAATTCCCTAGAGTCATATATATATATATATATATACATTTTCTAAATGAACCGCAGTCGTTTTTATTCTTGTCTTAAATTGTTCCGTAATTGTAATTTTTTGCTGTTCGTCATGCCTACTTAACTGTAAGTACCTACCTGGTTGACCGGGTAATTCGAAAAGTTCAAAAGTCAAAGGGAAAAGGGTTTGTGTAAGCTTTTTTGGTGTTCTTATATTTGTGTGTTTTTAATGTTTGAGCGTTTTATTTAATTGTTGTAAGTTCTATTGCTCTAAAGATGCTCAGGATATATCGTAATCGAAAATCGAATATAAGGTGAAGTAGGGGAAGTGAAGTCTAGTATTCTACAACACACTTAGACTCTAAGAGTGTTGTAGAATACTAATAATATTAGTAGTATATAAGCAGTTTTCGATATATTCAAGGTAGCACTTAGACGGCATGGCGCACTTCCCCTAGCTCACCTTAATCGGAATGAATTGGAACACTTTGAGGGTTAGTGCTAGAAAGCTGCAGTTTGGCATAGGTCTCTATCTCGTCAACAAAGTGGTAAAATAGAAATAGAAGGCCTGCACGTAAAGTGGAGTTTTTTTTTTCGCTTTCACCTTATGGAGTGGGGTGCACTTGGATAGATTTTTCAAATTGAATAGGGTTCTACTAAAACTATTTTTGATAAAGTAAATATTTATGGAAAAAAAATGTCAGGAGACACATTTTAACTTTTGAAGCACGAGTCCACAAAATAAGGAAAGATGATTCATGAAAATAAAGCTTAAAAGACTTCCAATAAAAACTATAGTTAACATCAGGGATCGGAACCGGTTTTTTGCAAAAACATCGAAATAACCATATATTTCGGTTTATTTTATACTCTAAATGTAGGACTCAGTTGTGTTTTCAGATAACGACTTCGTATTATTAGATTGCCTAATTAGAAATGAAGTAATTTACAAAGAACGAAAAAATACCGTTTTCGTTCCCATACAAAAAGTACCGGTTTCCGATCCCTGGTTAACATGATCGGAAGAAGTTTTGGAGTTTCGCAAAACGTCTTCCTGTGTTAGTAAAAAGACGAACCAAGTGTTGCAATGGTACTCCGTTTTGTATTTTATGTACGTATAATACAGGTCACTAATAGTTCGACAACCTGCTCTAGGTGGCCTATTGTAACGCACAGTTTTTACTACGGTTTTTTCTTCTAGTAAAATCAATAGCATTCATGATTCTGAATCAAACAACTTAAAATTTCTGAGAGTAGTATTTATGCCCAAAAATATGCCCTTTTATCCTTTATATTTTTTGTTTCATAGGTACTTTAATAAAAGGTAGTCCCAATATAAATTTGGTTAGGATCATTTGAAGATTCCGGCTAATACCTAATTTTGTAATTTAGCAGTAATTTATGTTTGCCCACAGCGTATTATGGACTCTGCGGAGGCGGCGGCGCTGTCGTCGGGCGGCGCGGACGGCCCGGGCGCGTACTACGACGCGCGATGGCTAAACGTGCACGCCGACGACGGCACACTGGCCGCGCGAGCACGCCGCCTCGTGCTCGCGCCCAGCCGACACTTCGACCACATCGCCGTTAACGCGAGCTACAGCGCAGTGCTGATGCCGCCCTACATCAACGTTGAAAGTAAGCAGCATTATTATTTACTAACACGACACTCACTGGCTCAACATGCAAGCAGAAACTCCCGGCGGCGTAGCGAACAATTTTATTCTTTCCTTCCTTCAAATTCTTTGATGTGCTCAGTAAAAAAGGATCTTGTTAACTTCAATAAAAATCTTTCCACGCGCCTCAGATAAGCGTGTTTTACTGTTGACTCAATTAAATAATATAAATAATACCTATACTTCTAAAAACAGTAAAAGGTAGCTGTTGCTATGATAAACATATTTACACAAAGCTTGACGTATATTTTATATTTACTGCCGGCATGCGGAGTTTCTTTGTACATATTGACTAGTATTATCTTTAAGCCGCTTCCGTAAAAGGTCAAGGGGTGAAATCCCCGAGACAAAGAAAAGAACGCGACCCTTTGACTATGTGCCCACGGCTCGCCAAATAGGTCATCGATGGATGTAACAAAAGACTAACCGGTGTCGCTAATGCGTTGCTTCCAATTTGTTTGTTTATCGGCCGATTGGTTAGGATTGTATAACGTTATAATTTATAATAAAATTTTATTTACTTTCTTTCAAAAAATATTCTTATGAATATATCGAGTTGAAGCTATTTATCGAGAAGTTTTAGATAATAAGGCATAAATCATTAATTACATCTACAATTTCATTAACTTCGTTTTGCGTAGGGAAATTAGGGACCTTACGTGTGTACGATTCGAATTTTGATTGGTCGTTACGCCAGTGCGTGGTCATGAAAAGAGATCTTGAAAAAGCTAAGCACTTATATTTATATTCCATACACGTAAATATATACTAGGAGGATTTAATTTGAAATTTTACAAAATAATTAGCGTCATAAGTTTTACGATGCCAACTTTAACTAATATAAACAAGTGGTTAGTTTCATGAAATCGTACATATTTCCCGTCCCATAAAATAAACATGAGGCTATTTTCAAAGGCTAGTAAATTATATTCAGTTATGTGGCGTCGGCGAAATCCTTTCAGAAAGAGTTTTACGAAATTCCAAATAGTCCTTTAATCAGACAGCACGTCGACGCTACGGGAAATTAGAGAAAATTTTAATATAAATTGAATACACACCACCACCTCCCCAGGACCAATATTCTTATCCCTCACCTAGCATATCGTTCAGGTAGAACCAGTATAATGTGATTTCCTATTATGTATAGTAGTAACAGATCTAGAGGTTATTCCTACGATGGCTTGCTGGAGACGATGGCCTCGGTAACGTTGGTAATAACAGGTCAGGACGTAATTTACCTACAGTGTTGACACGTAGCGGGGCCGCGTCGCGGCGACGGGTAATTTATGGACAAATTGACATATTCCAACCTATTAGTGGACGGAACTGTTGCCACGTCGAATATCCGATAAGCGGCACTAACTGAAATCAGAACTGATTTTCAGTGTTCTAAACCAAAACGCTTGGGTTTATTATCATAAATCAATAAACATATAAACCAGGAAGAATTTAACCTAGCACATAGTACCAATAGGTACAATGCATTCATGGCTCTGAATTCATTGTACCTATTGGTACTATTTTGTAAAACATTGACTCTACATGGACTCTACAATCCTGATTAGGCCGAATATTAACTACAAAAATATATTGTTAATAAGAGTGATAAGGAAAAAGTTAAAACGAAAGCCTAACATAGAATCCAATGACTTTGATGATATGCCTCTGCAGTTTCCTTACCACTCCGGTTCCACAAAATATATTACTTACTGCTGACAGTCTCAGAATCGAGAAATTGAATCAATATTATTTACACAAGAATCCAACAAAACTACAAAACACCTTACATCAAAATCACACACATTTTTTTTAAATCACAGAACTTACATCACTTATTCACAAAGTAGGCATTGGTTACAATGTTTTAGGCTTACAGTCCATTCACAGTCCTGCTTGAAAACTTTTTCATGAATTAAGAATAATCACTGTTAATAATTAACCGTTTAATTGTAATTACCGTGTAATTGTAAGTATTGCCCAGATAACTACTAGTACTAGCGTAAAACAAAGACAGTATGATTCTCTCTTTGTAGTATGAAACGATACTATGGCCAAACTACATATATATGTATAGAGTCTGGCTAGCCAAATATTGTTGACAGATTTTTCCTGGTTTTATCACCAATTGTCTATGATTAGAAAAAAAAACCTAAAGGCTGTTGTCAATTTATGTCATTCATTCAAATTGTTCGCGGTTTATAAGGGGTTTATTTTAAATAATATTAATAATGAATGACTATACCGAGTGGGGTCCGCAAACTATTATTTAAGCTCGTAAATAATTACGACGATGTGCGAAGTAGACGTGAAGCGTTACAACGCCTTACATAGCGAAAAACTGCTATGTATACAAGTCGTAAACAATTTAGTAGGTTGGTGCTCTATTACTATTTTAATACTTTAAGTACCTACTGGAAAATATCAATAAAATCCAAACATTGGAACGTAACGAGTTCCTGAAAACCAATCTATAGAAGAAATCTGTGGAGTGAAGTGACTGGTCAGTAGTAATTTGATTTAACAATATAAAATATATAAAAATATCTTGGCAGAACATGTCTATATATATATATATATATATATATATATATATATATATATATATATATATATATATATATATATATGTCTTTATATTTTACATAGTGGTAGCAATTATGTGAGCTGACTTAGAGTGCACGACAACATATATTTAACTGATTTCCTTAGGTACCTTACGTGTGCACAGAAAATCAAAAATATGTTCTAGTATCAACACTACACAAAGTGTGACCAGCCCAAGATTTTTTTAATTTCCCGCCAAAAATTTGTGTAATATTTCGGTAGCCAGACTCTATGTATATTCTATGTCGTTTTCGCACAATATCATATTGACATATAGGCAGACAAATCTTGCATAATGCCATTAGTTCTAATATTCCATACCGTTTTGTAATCCGAATAAAATAAATATTGCTATCAACACATCAAATATGAACAGGTATATAGATGAATATATACTATTTATCTTCTTAAATCTTTTCGATGGTTAAAGAAATAGAGGAACCTAGGTATTTATTGTTATCCAGTTTTTAATGTTATCCAGTTGTGATGTGATGGTAAGTATTCGTTTAGGGCAAATTCTTTTGACAAGCTATAGTAAGCCGATACCGGGCCATAAATTTTTCCGGCCGCTGGTCTAAGAGAAAGCAATCACGTTTGCTCAATGAACCAAGTTTGCCAATTACCTTTCATTTAATGGGCAGTTAAGAAAAAATCTAATTGCTCGATGCAGTGCTTATACTGCAACATAATAACTGGTGTCTTGTATATGTACATTTGTTTATATTTGTATAAATGGCCATAAATCAAATATTTACTAACAATCTGTAGCTTTTGAACCATAGGTATATAAGTACACTACGGTATCAGTTTCAGAGTCGACAGCCTTCATCCATTGTTATCCGCTATGATCAGTTGTACCTCGAATGGTAATTAAAATTTACTACACTATCACAAAATCATATGCAATGGCGTAAACCCATTCGACCGTGTTTGTGCCTAAATCTTCAGACAATAATAACGAGCATTCGCGTCACCTCACTTAATTAAGCAAGTTTATTTTTTCTCTCATAGAAAAAGTTCTATAAGATTTTTCATTGCTCTGAGTCCATTTCTAACGCTCCGAAAAACCCTTCAAAATGTTTCGTACGAAAATACGGAGAATATACTAATAGTTTAGTCCTAAAATTATTATAACTATTATAAGTAATATGACTGGATTTGCAATAGGTAAATGGGGCAATTTTTCGACAAATGTATTATAGTATTAAGGTGCTAAATTATATTGAGTATTTTGTAAGTGGAAATTAATTTTATTAATTAATTAATCATAAATTATATTGTTCTATTACATACTAGCGATCTAATCCGCGTCAAATGTCATCCGTTGTTGATCTATCTTACTCACCAACGTTCTATGTCCAACAGACGGCGACGTGCAGAATCAGATCGCGTGGTCCGAGCACCTCGACCCCCTGTTTGTGAACAACTACGAGATCGACCCTTCGCTGTCGTGGCAGTACTATGCCTCATCCAGTGGCTTCATGAGGCGGTATCCAGGTAAGAAATTATTTCTGAACCTCGATTTATTTCTACTTAATACTCATATAATAATTATAAAATCCAGATTGGAACCCTCTTATACCCAATTTTATACGCAAAATGGGGACAAATTGGTGACTACATAATGAAATTCAAATTATATGCTATCTTTAATAGGAATCAGGTCCATCAAACTCAGTTAGGAAACTGAGTTTGATAAATTATTCATGTTATGTAAAATGCTGTGATGTTTACTTGTTTTTTTTTTTTTTTTTCATTTACGTGCGCAGCAATAAATGAGTGGCCAGTATATATAATAAAATACATACAAACGCACTTACACGAATTTAAGCACTCAATGGCGTACTTTTCACAGTGTTACGAGTACACTATTAAGATCTTCCTGACACTATGACACCTACATATTTAATCGACAATCTTTCTCTAACATTTTACACCAATAATCCTCTTTCCCACCAGCCATGTCATGGCCGCCTGAAGACGGCTATTCGCACCACGCGCGCGATTTCTACGACTTCCGCTCCTCCAACTGGTTCGTGGAAGCGGCCACTTCTCCCAAAGACCTGGTCATCCTTTTGGACGACTCGGACGACCTCGGTTCTTCATACTGGAGGCTGGCTAAGGCTACAGTCTCTGGATTACTGGACACTCTCGGCCCGAATGACTTCGTAAACGTGTACCGGTATAGCGATACCGTGTCGGAGATACATTCGTGTTATACGAAGATTTTGGCTCAGGTAGGTTTTTGATATTTGCACTGCAATATTAAAATAACCAGCAATATTTAATAACCTTTAATTGTCTACACTACATTATACTATATACGTAGTTAGAAACGCCCTAAAACTGTATTTATACTTTATTTGGTTTATTCCTATTAGCCCCAGCCCTATGTATGGCGGCGGTAACATGCCCTATGTTATGTGTCAAATGGGAATACACCGTTTATTTTCATGAAATATACTTTTCGATAGCAATCCCCATGATGTTATAGATGGTTATCGTACGTAATTATGATTGCATAACCTCAATCCTTTACTTGGGTTAAATACTGCGTAATTTTTGTTTTTAAGGAAAAGGAGGCAGGCCGATGTTACTTAGATAGATACGTATCGCTGGGCGCCGCACGCAATACCTGCATTTGCCTACTAATTTTATGTACACGCAGCCACAAAACTATTTTGAAATTTTAGCGGCCCTATTCGATAAAGAGTTATAAGTACATGTATTTAGAAGTCTATTATTTAAAAACATATATACACCATGGGCTGGTAAAAGCCGACAGATATTTGTTCCCGAGGTCCTAAGGAGAAAAAAAAATTAATATAAAAAAAAAAAAACATGACAACGAATAAGGAAAGTTTTTGCTTTATTTACAGATAAAAATTAGCAGTTTCTTCCCTTCTTTAAAACTTTGATGTCTGTCAGTAGGTATTATGGCTAAACCAAGTCCCATAGTGGCAGCGTGGTAGCCAAAAGGTATTTTCGCTAAGTTATAACAGAAACAAATTTTCACAAGAATTGCCATTATTTCTAAAACAAGACAGACTTCAGAAAACTTTGTAGGACATTTTAGTCTCTAAATGCAGTCAAGAATACATCTTTAAAATCTGTCGGGTTTTACCAGCCCACGGTGTATATCATGAAACCATTACAAACCCAAATACTTAAATATAACTTAAATCAAACCTCTGACAACGATTTGACAATTTAGTGGAATTTCAGTTGTATTCAAACTCTTTGTATGGAGACTTCTATTATACCAAATGAAAACGGGACATTTGGTCTCCAAAGAGACCCGTTTTTAGAATAGAATAGAAATCTTTATTGCGAAACCGTAGTACATAATAGTTGTTACATTGAAGAGTGAAAACACATGGCACCCTGTTAGGGCATTGCAAATAATCTTACATCTAGGTAGTTTATGAACAGTAGGACTATTTGTACATAACATGTAATGTTCTTAATGAAATATAAACGACATTGTCTTATTTCTACTAAGAATTAAATGCAAAATGAATCATAAAAGACTGACGACCCGTAAAAATATTCGTCGCCGACTATACGCGATTCCCGTAATAGCGCATGATCGTTCTTGTATTGTGGTCGACCTATTCAATGTTACAATAACTAGAAGTAATAAAAACGGTCCGGTTTGATTTAATTAAAGATAACATTCCCTATAGAGATTGACAGAAAATGTGACATATTTGTACATTTAATTCGTACTTTTGTTGAGCTATACTTGTTTGACTGGAATTTATACTTGCTGCAGAAAGTTCAGAAGTAAAATGGCATTATTGGCCTTAACTTGAAGCACCCACGTGTTCTTTTCATTAAACATTATTCGGTGCAGGTACCTATTTTTGTTCAGCTTGTCGTGATTATTTTGAAAAATCAAACACCACTATGAATGCAATTTGATGTCATTTAACACGTTTGTTGTAATGATAAGTTAAAAATTAAATATAAAACCACTGTCGACAAAAAAGTAAAATTGTGAACATTATTATATTAAAGACGTTTTCCTAAAAGAAAACACGTTTAGGAGAAACGTAAAGGGGGAAATTTATTTAAAATAGCAACACAATTGGCACCCTTCTGACAAAATTGATTTATCAGTCGTGTAGCGGTTGCCCCAGCCTCCCCGCATTATTGATGAGCTGCCATTGCAACAATTAGTCTAGGGGTTTTCCGAAAATTTAATAATTAGTAAAAAAAAATCAAAATGTAACATTGCTATAGCGCCTAAACGACGTGCTGATATTGAAATTAAATGGTAGGTATTTCTGAATATATTTTCATCTTTCACCTTACTGCAGCTCTTTGACGGCGGTGAAAAAGTGATTGAGATTACCATTTTTTGCGCAAGATACGTTTAGATCAAATACACTAACAATAAAACAATGTATATTTGCTAATCGTTTACTCCTAACACCGCCTGCGACTAGTTTGTCTAAAAAAAACAGTCACTCAGGGTACCTAACAAAAAAACCGCGCAAGTGCGAGTCGGACTCGCGCACGAAGGGTTCCGTACCAGTATTTATAAAATGGCAAAAAAAAAAATGTTTGTGCTTAAATATTTATTTTATTCTGTTTTTAGTATTTGTTGTTATAGTGGCAAGAGATATCATATCATATCATATCATATCATATCATATCATATCATTTATTCCATTGAAATCATGTTCATTTGTACATATACGTCATCTGCGAAAATTTCAACTGGTGACAGACGGACGGACGGACAGCGAAGTCTCAGTAATAGGGTCCCGTTTGACCCTTTGGGTACGGAACCCTAAAAATTGGTTAATCGCTACTCGCTTCACGATGATCACCGCCGGTCGAACTGCTGCTATAATACTGTTAAAAACGTAAACTTCTAACAAGGGCCACGTAATACCCAACACTAACCTGTTTACTAAGAAATTCTATGACCGAATCCAAAAACGCACCTAATTAAACATTAAATTTGAATGCAAACGTCTTGCGCCCGCGGCGTCAGCAAACAGAGCTCGGCATTTAAACAAGGCTATCATCGCACTTATTCCCGGTAAGTCCCGGCGAAGTTCCCCTGCCACAAAAAGCGCGTAGCTGCGACAGGTAGGGGTGCCTCCGCGCCCTTATCGCTGGTAACTTGTGATGCCATGTTTAGGCTTAAATAGACTAACAGTTGTACTGTTTCAACGTAAAGTGTAGCTTATTCTCAGTGGCAAATAAGATACTACTACCTATACATAAGCATACCTACGTCGCATACATGGGAGTAAATTGCAGATAGGTACGTCATTGAATTCGAAATGCAAAATGTTTGTAACTAGTACTTGTTATTTTATATTTGCTACCTATTTTAAATGGCATGAACTTATATGAAAATACATGTGGCTTTTCATCAGAGAAGGGAATCTTCTCTGATGGAAAGCCACAAATAACATGTAGATGTGTTATAGTCAAAACAAAAATCTTTATCCATTTTGTTAATACTCATCAAAAGTCACAAATACCAAGTAAGATCCAACGTTTGATTATTGGTTTACATGTCATTCGCGCCGGAAGCCTCGACAGCTGGTGGGCTGCATGGAACGAGCGCTCATCATTGTATTTCCGACAAATTAGTATCCCGTCAACAAAGCTAATTGAAAATGTTACCGAGAAAAATTAAGGTGGAAACGGTATTACTTATCTTGAAATTCCTAATGTGTTCAAGAAAAATAACATAGATCAGATGTTATCACGTGTGTGCAGTTGTGGGTCCAGCTACTTTACAATGTAGGTACAACTGGTACAACCAAGTCAGAGGCCTCCCCGACATTTTCTAAGCTTGAAGTATACGATTCGATTTCCGGGCTATTTATTTTTCGCTGTCATTTGACGACCTGTCTGGCCTAGGGAGTAGTGACCCTGCTTATGAAGGCGATGGTCCCGGGTTTAAATCCTGGTAAGGGCATTTATTTGTATGAAAAGCACAGATATTTGTTCTTGAGTCATGGATGTTTTTATATATAATATATACCAATCGTTGTCTAAGTACTTATCCACAACACAAGCCTTATTGAGCTTACTGTGGGACTTAGTCAATTTGTGTAATGATGTACAATAATATTTATTTATTTCAATCAGTAGCAGAATATGACAAAGGGTTAAAATTAGTTATACAAGTAATTAATTGAAGTAGGGCTAGATGGGGTAAGAAAACGAAAAAAGAAAAAACGAGAGAAACATTGAGTCTAGAGAACATTAGGGAATCCTCATACTATTTCTTTTGCCCCAAGCAAAATAAACTATAGGTACCTACCTATTTCTCTTACCCTACATGAGGTCATGTGAAATTTTACCGTAAAAGAAACCAGAGCGAATGCAAATCAGTTTCGTCAATGCGTTCGCGTATCAACTTTTGGTACCAACTTTATCCACGGTTCTCTTAAAATACCTACTTCCTATCCCGAATTGAACGAAAACCGTACAAAATTAACTTGTTCTTGTATTCAAGTGTACTTTCAAACGCGGCTCCACTCGAACTGGCAACTTCGCTAATATACGATCCAGCAATAACCTCCCGGCAAACATCCTTGACTTACATTGACTCTATTCCATCTCTTACAACTTACGCAACCTCTTATAACCTTCTCACCTTATATTTAAAATTGAACTTTATGTTTTACGAAAGAAGACCTCTCTAAAAATTAAACGTTTAATCAAAACATGATTCCTTGACTGTAATGAAGCTAAATTAAGCCTTGTGTACCCGTGCGTTATCCGCATAAGTTCAATTACTTTTGAAGGTACTTGGAACTCATTGCAATTACTTGTATCTGTCAGGAAACGGTGAGATACTTCAATGAATTAGGTACGAGTACGTAGTGCTGTATAGGAATCATGCCGTTTAATAACTTAATACCTTTAATATAAATAATTTGTAAAAAATATATTTATAGGTATGTTGTGTTTTTCCATGGCCTCGACGGAAGACCAGTACTAGCCCAGCCAGGCTAGTACCGTTAGATTCCGGGACCGTTTCGTGGCTAATGTATACCGTTGTTATGGTATGTTATAAAGTGTTGTTAGTTTGCCATGAATAAATGATTTTTATTCTATTTTATTCTATTCTATTCTATTCTAAAGGATACTAATACTAGTACAGATTTTATTTCCATTGAAGCAACCCTTGCAAAGAGTCTAGACAGAAGCGAAACGAGAAATATCATAGTATCGGCGAGAAATAATTATCTGTCAGATACTATAAAAAAAATCTGATTTCTGATATTCGATTGAATTTTCCCGAGTTTGACGGTGCCCCAGGTAGCGGATAAAAGTAAAGAATAACCCGCTACTTATTATAAATTTAAAATATATACTTACATGTTGTCAGCATTACAAATATTGTCAAAATTGTTTCTGCAACTAGCTGCGATACACAGTGTTAAAAATAGGTACTTGTTTTAGACATATTTTCGCTACATTTATGTCACAAATTTGGGTCCAGTGATTTACCCCTGATCTAAGACAAGCTAGTTTGATAGAATTGTAAAACTTATGTAACTAAATCTTAACCCATTCGTAAAGTCATTGTAAAAAATAGGCCAAGTTCAATGATATGTAAAGAGTAATAGCATTAGAAAAAGTCTCAAGTTGGGATCTATTTATTAGTTAACATCAAAATAATTTGTATTTTAAGTACTTAAAAGCCTCTGGATAGACCATAATGTCTGAATTTTAAGGTATTTAGCTAAACTATAGACGACCGAGTTAAGGTTCAAAATGATTGGCTCGATAGGGTACACTGGGGCAAACAATGTAAGAAAAATAAAATGTTAGAGATAATGATATTAAAACTAAATGAAATGATAATACTAAAAATAAAACTAATGCATAAGTAAAATTAACTTAAAAATACCGACGTAGAAGGACGTTTCTGGTAAGTACTGGTTTCTCTTGGCCCACCTTATGTAGATTTAAACAGATTATTAATACATGTGCTTTCTATTTTGTACTACAACAGGGATTATATTATACGGCGGAACAGTAGAAAAATATTCAAAAATTATCTACTGATTACATAAGATAAAATCAACTATGCTATATTAAAACTCCAAATTAAATCTGTTACTAATGGACTGGACCAGAGTCTAGTGATATATCACCACCGCTGGCTGTCAAACGGTAATAAACCATTTTTGTTTACAGGCTGTGCCGGAAACGATAAGGGAGCTGAAAACCGCGCTGTGGGGCGCCGAGGCGACGGGTGGAGCGGCCAATCTGACTGCAGCGCTCACTACTGGCTTCGAAATTTTGCATAGGGTAATTATTATTTTAGATGAAATATACTTACGTTCCTCTGTTGTTAAGATTATTCATCCAGGAGTATTCTTCATTCGACTAAGATTTTACGTAAGGCTTAAGAAATTTAGTGGTTATTAGAGCGTTTTTTTTTTTGCCTCTTTTTTTATGGGATTTTTGTTTGCCATTTTTGGTGTTATTTCTAGTCAGGATCGCGAGCCCTTGAGCTCTTGAGGATGAACCTTAAGGAGAAAAAAAGTGTCCCACAATTTCCATATATTTTTCAAACTTTCTTTTTTGTTACCGCCATAAAAAGTACATGGGGAAATGGTAACATTGGTAACACAATAGGAAAAAAAACTCTGGGACATTTATCCCATTAGGACCGGAAAAGCTCGTGAATCTGAGTAGAAAAAACCCAAAATATTATGAAAAAATACAAAATTTATGAAAGCGGTAACTTTTTAAAAAACCCTCATTGCATGAAATTGGCGATCCTCTAATTTCAAACTAACAAAACTTACCAGCGATATTTCTCCTTGAAGCATTTTTGTTGTTACGACTTAGCATTTACTAAAGGCGGTATTTTGACGCCTGATTGTCATATCTTAGTTCTTGTAGTACTTTAGTTATAGAGTATTGCGGCTTTGTTTAGCTATCGTTCGGTTTCGCAAATGTTCATGGTAACGTCTTTTAATACCGAATATATAGCCTCGGAGCTTAACTTCAAGATTACCCTCCATATGACGTACTCTCAGAGTAAACAAAGCGTATATGATTTAGCGTTTAATTGAGCTGTACAAAAGAACTAAGTTTTTCCAAACACAAAGTAATATTTTCTTTTAGTATAACCGCACCGGGCTGGGCTGTCAATGTAACCAAGCCATCGCGGTGGTGGGCGCGGGCGGCGGCGCGGCGGGCGTGAAGGGGGTGTTCCGTACGTGGAACTGGCCGCACATGCCCGTGCGCATCTTCAGCTATGGCGTGGGCGGCGACGCTGCTTCCAGTCACAGCATGAAGGACATGGCTTGCACTAACAAAGGTGGGTAACCTTTTAATCGAGAATAGTATCCTAGTTGAAAACTATGTATAGTAATTAGAATGAAAAGTTATGATTTTTTTTTCGATTATTGTCCTAGATCTAAGCTATCTTTTGTATATTATGAAAAGTCCTTCAGTCCTGTCAGGGTAGTTTCTGTGCTACTTTTTGGACGTGTACTAATAAAATTGACGTATATGTTCCTGCATAACGAAAGGGGATTGAAATTAAATACGTCATATACCTGTTTATGCGACGAAACCGTCCATTACGCAAATAAGGTTAGTCGGAATTGTAATTTATATGAATAAGACTTTCTTTCTATACCAGGATTCTACGTGTCGATAAACGAGCACTCGGAGATCAGACCGAAGGTGTTGCATATGATCGAGGTGTTGGCACGACCACTGGTCATGTACCAGACTATGCATCCTGTGCATTGGAGCCCAGTTTACGTCGGCGGAAGGGTGAGTTCCAATTCAAGAGAACATTACATAGTTAATATTTTTTCCCCTCATGCCAGTTTCAAAATGATCATCGAATCGCATATTTTATTAAGAGGTTCAGTTCATAGATGTTAACGCAGTTTTGTTTCTAAATTCCAGAGCAGTAACCTGGACGACGATGGGATGGGCCAATTAATGACGTCAGTAACGGTGCCGATTTTCGACAGGAGAAACCATACGGTGAGATTTTTGTAAACGTTTTTTTTTTTCAAGTCTGTGCCCTCACAGGCTGTGAGGGTGAATACGCTTTTTGTGTAAATTATGAACATTTTAGTTTTTTTCATTAAACTAAAATGTTCATAATTAATCACTTAACTATACATATTTCTTTCAGCATCGGGAAGCTAATCTACTCGGTGTGGTGGGCACAGACGTACCTGTCGATCAAATAAAGAAGCTCGTTCCACCATATAAGGTAAACAACCATTAACTACTTGTAGCTTTTGAGGCCATCAATTAAGCATAATTTAGATACTGATGTTTTTTTTTTTAGTTAGGAGTAAACGGTTACTCGTTCATGGTGGATAACAACGGGCATGTGTTATATCATCCGGATCTGAGGCCTTTGGTGAGTCAATTACGATGCTGCGCTTTATAAAATGATATGAGGAAACTATGTATTTCAAACTAACCCCATTATATTTGTTTCAGTATACCAATGAGGAAGTAAGTACCAGCAGGGATCTACGCGTTTTTTTAAATATCTTTCCTTTTATGATGGCCTTTAAGGCCATAACACTTTTATAACAACGTCCTAAAATAATCACTTCTCTGAAAACAACCAACTTTAAAATAAAAGTAATTGAAAAAACATCCAAGTTTCATAATATTTAATACTTCTTAGCTTATTTGACCGACCACTGTGTTTACTAACGTTGGTGCATATTCCAGTACACTGAGACGCTCCGTCCGCTGTATTCGAGCGTGGACCTGACAGATGTAGAGCTCCTCGTGGACGCCGACGAGAACTCACGCGTCAACCTCACATCTCTGCTGCTCGATGTAAGTGTATTTAAATTAATCTTTAGGTACGAAAAACCTTAATAATGCTCAAACTTTCCTGATAATTCTATATTTCAGTGACCAAAAAAACAGACAGTTTTATATCTTGTTTACAGCTACGACACGACATGATTGAGCAACGCGAGGGCGAAACTGAGATCGGTGTGAAAGTGCAATATGGCAGCATGCGACGCGTAGCCACGCGCCGACAGCGTTATTTCTACAGTCCAGTAGAAGGAACACCATACTCGCTGGCAATAGTACTGCCTGACGGCTACGGCATGTACGAGCTGCAGGCCGAGCAGGAGGTCAAGCACAGTCCGATCAACGGTAAGCGCAGTAACACATGCTACGCGGCGGCAGAGCTATTTTTCGACCCCAGTAGTAGAAGGATTCTAAAGGAACGCCGTACCTACTTACTCGCCATAGTGTTCCCCGACAGCTATGGCGTGTACAAGCTGCAGGCGGAGTAGGAAGTCAAGCATAATCAGATCTACAGTGACTGCAGTAAGACAGGATGCCACGCGGCGACAGTAGGTCAGTAGGCTCGCTACAGAACTGCCTGATGCCTACAGCATCTACGAATTGCAGGCCGAGCGGGAACTCTAGTGAATGTAATTAAAATCCGGTCATGAAACTATACCCTGTATTTTAGTTAATGCCAGAACAGCAATTCTAATTCTAAGAAAGTAATGTGTTTTATTCATGACTAATAAAAACTTTTATTTGCTTTCAGTTACTGAATATTTTAAAGGAGATAACTGGAAAATTCACCCAGAATGGTAAGTAACTTAATTTATCGTGAATGGATCAATCTCAAATTATTAAATGACCTATGGGGCCATAGCTTAACAGAAAACCCTTTATTAGGTAGTGTTGTGTTCCTGCCGGTGAGTAAGGTTGCCAGAGCTTAACGAGGGGGGGCGGGTTTAGGGTCGGCAACGCGCATGTAACTCCTCTGGAGTTGCAGGCTTACATAGGCTTCGGAGACTGCTTACCATCAGGCGGGCCGTATGCTTGTTTGCCACCGACGTAGTATAAAAAAAAAATAGAGCAACTAGAGCAAGTCGTGCAGTCCACTTTTACCAGAGTCCTATGCGCCTATACTATTTAGATTCAAATCAAGTGAGTTTTCGTTTGAGACTAATATTAATTGTTTTACTTGCAGGGTGTACTGCGAGTACGCATCGACGTCCGACCAGACATTCAACTCTGCGGAGGAACAGTTACTGCACTTCCTGGCGCGCGCGGGCCGCCCCGGCTGGAAGTGGATGAGCCTGCGCCCGCGCGCGCTCACGCTGCACAACATGCACAAGAAGCAGGACAGGGATTCCTACTACTGTAAGTGAGATAACTTCTCTATGTCTATGTTTAGATAGACTAGATCTTCATTTGCTAATATATTATAAAATAACAGTTGGTTCCTTACAGTAAACAACCATGCACAACACAAACAATTTTGTGTTGTTTCATACAAAGTTGGTTACATACAAAGGCTACATGGTTAAACACCAGGGAGTAGAGTGTATATTTCATTGCTACCTTATAAGATTAAACGAGATAAGTAAAGCATCGGCAGCTCTCATCTCGTTGTATTGTCAAGTGGCACCTGCAGTATAATTTTAGTACATATACCTAATTCTATGATAACCAACAAGTTGTCGGTTATCGTAAAAACGAACCGTCGGTAGTTTAACAGGTATTAACTCAATTTCGTTTTCTAATTTTCAGGTGACAAGAATTTAGTTCAATCACTCGTACGGGATGCTATGGTAATAAAAGAATTGGACGCACACACTGGACACGCGAGCCACCACAACCAGTAAGTAGTCGACTTACAAGCAGCATGTTTAATGGCACATTCAGTATAACAATAACCCAGTAAAACTGTTGTTTGGCTGGGTAAAAAAATGCCTAGTCTGGCTAACAAATGTTGAACACTATTGGGCAAAATATAAGATGATGTGTTGATGAGGCAGTATTACCGCATTTAAGAATTTGGTGGAGTCAACTTTCGTTAGTCACTTTCAATTTATAAATGAAAAAACAAAAAAATCGAAACGCAAACGACCCAAATTAAGTACTTTGCATGTTTCAAAATAATATATATTGCACTAATTGTTTCGACTATTCAACGCACTTTTTGTTTATTTTATGTTGATCACTAATGTGTAATGTGTTTGTCACACAAATAGCCCGATAGCAACTTTAATGGCACTGCTGACAAGGTACAGTAACAAAGAATATTCATAACGACAGTAGATATGTTGTTAGTAGTAACATACTGCTACATTCCAACATGGCCATAAATATAACATAACAAACAGCATCGAGTCACCGTGGCTTATATACCTGTATCAGGAGAAGTAGCCAAGAAGCAGAAAAGAGATTGTTTTATGTTTTTTTTTTATTAGCTACCTACAAATGTATAGACTATAGGCGCTACGCTACGAGCTACTGTACCACTGCTACAACACCCTTATATATTTTGACTTGTCTCTTATGACGCTTGATATATTTTTTTACCTCTTGTGGTAAAATAAAAAATTGTCCATTTCGAGTCTGTACGTACCCGGTATACCTACCGGGTACGTACCGCCTTTAATTGTACCTATTTGTTTGTTGAAATGTTCTAATGCAACTAACGACATCATAATAAAGGACGATTTTTTGTTTATTAATTTATAACTTTTATAAGATAGTTACCTACATTAAGATGTACTGTAACTATAACTAACTAACAAATAATGAGAGACGATATCCAAGGCTTATACGTAATAATAAAAATAATTAACTAGTAATTACTTGAAATACTTAATGATTTTATGTGAGCTTGAACGATTGTATGATATCCTCTAGAGTCTTGCTTCAAACATATACCTACCCTATATCGATATCGTATCTTATATTCGTTGTGTGATGACTAACCGTGTACACGCTAACAAGGATACAGGTAATACTCGTGTAATAATAAACATTTAGCTTCCGAGGATTATGGCTAAGTTAGTTGTATGTCTTTTGTAGCAACTTGCAGCCATTGTAACTGCGTAGCACCAGGTTTAGCGGATTTAATAACAGCATATTGAAATTTTTAAAATTTTCCCCTTAACACATTTGTATATTATAAAGGCACCAATCATGGGACATTTAAGAGAAATTTGGAGTATCTTTGATATTTCACCGACTCCTGTAAAATTTCTACCGCTTTACGCTTTAAAAGTTGAATGTCCAATTCATCCTTTATGTTTTCTATGTATTTAATGAAAGCTACTGCAATTGGTTTCAATGTTATTGACAAATTAAAACTGTGGTTTTTTGCTAAAGTCATGGGATGTATGGCGCCATTTATTTTCAAACTAACGAATATCAATGAAAAATTAAACTTAAGCAGCTCTTTGGCTCTTGTTTATGGTAAAATATTGCCAGCGATTAAAAACTGATGGTAAATATTTGTTTTACAGGATTTGTCTATACCATCCCATTACTGATGCCTGTTCCATTATAGGGGTGTTTACTATATAAGTACCAAGGTTTATATTTGAATAGTAATTGCTAGAGCACCCATTCACTTAATACAGAGTTTCCGCTCACCCTTGTGCTTACTCGTATAAATTAAATAACAATATTGTAACGTATGAACACACAAGGTTAATTAAGACTACACAATTAATAAATATAAATATTTGGGAACAATCCCGCACAGATCGACTTAGCCCCAAACAAACTAAGCAAAGCTTGTACTATGGGTACTAGGCGACGATATATCTACGTATATAGATTAATACATACTTATTATACATAGAAAATACCCATGACTCGGGCACAAATATCGGTGTTCATTATATAAATAAATGCGCTATTCTAGAAAATTATGTAATGAAGCCGGCTAATTATTGAAAAAGATTGACACAAGTTATTTATAATTGTATTGTTTCCTGTGATGGCATTAGGCGTCTCTAAATGTAGATATTAAACTTCCTTACCGATTTATATAGTCATTTATTACTGTACTATGCCTCACAATTAAACCCCGACCTTGGAAACAAATCTTGTACCTACTTGATATTAGTACATTACCGATGAAGACAAGTAACTTCTAAAATCCCAAATCGACCACTGTCTCACGTGTCTCGTCTTTGCAGGCAAGGGCGGTTCCACAAGTTCGTGGTCACGATGTCGTTCATCGCCACCCGCAGCGGCCTCTTCCGGTGGACCGACAACAACAACAGCACGAGGACTGGAGATACCTCTGAACCGTACGTTATATTCTTAAACTACTTAGTGCGGGTTATTTCGTATCAAATAAGTGGTATAAAGTTGGTACATCTAGTCGTGAAAGTGTTAGTGTTACCTAGTAGACATCGAGACAAACTGATGCTTGATTAAAACATACCTACCTACATGGACACGGAATACATATCTGTTCCTAAGGGCTTAATAAGTAGAGTCAGTAGTTACCTACAAAACAAGCGAGATGTTCAAAATCATCTGAACATGTATTTATGAGTTTAAGAGTTCCTGGCTTATGCAATAACATGCCTACTCAATTAATTTCAGTCACTTCAGCGAGCGCTACGCACGCGCGTTCGACTCGGAGTGGTACCGACGCGCCGTGGAGCACCACAACATAGAGCCGGAGAGCTTCGTGTTCTCGGTGCCGTTCCGCGACGCTGCAGAGTCCGCCGCGCCGCCGCTGGTCCTGGCCACGCACGCCGTGTTCGTGGAGTCGCGCGGCCACCGCGCCCCCGCCGCCGTCGTCGGCCTGCAGTTCCAGCTGGACTCGCTTGCCAAGCACTTCCTCAACGTTACATCCACGGTTCGTACTGGACCAGTCTGGCTTGGAATACGTTTTGGCTACTAAACCTTGTTCGCGAAATCGAGTTCTTTTCAGTTCAATCAGTTTGCAATTCCAGCTTGACATGCTTCCTATGTACTTTCTATTTTACTTTAATGAGTATTTAAAACTCATACTTGTGTGTGAGTGTGATATTTAGACAACCGTTAAACTTAGTTCACTAACAATACCTACTTAATAATATTACGGCAATAATTTTACCCCATACCTATATTTAAAATACTAGTGACAACAGCATAAACCTTAACCGTATTCTTCTGCCTTTCCAGTGCACAGCGGGTACAGTCTGCAAGAAGACGTGCGCAGGTGATGCGCTCGACTGCTATATTCTGGACGATAACGGTTTCATCATCCTATCGGAGGACGCGGCGCAGACCGGCCTGTTCTTCGGGCAGGTGGACGGTACTATCATGGACTCGCTCGTGCAGGACCGCATCTACAAAAAAGTCACAGTTCATGATCGTCAGGGACGCTGTCCGGACTCTAGGAACCCGTTCAGTGGGGATGGAAATAAACTGACGGTAAGCTTGAGTCCATCCCAGTTACTGTGAGTGGTGTAATCTTGTTTTTTTTTTATTACAGACCTGTATTTAATGAGTTTATGACCACTTCACCAATTAAAATTATTTATGGCCTGGAGGTTAGCAGAAATGGCTCAAACAGACAGCTGATGGAAATAGACTAATCTTGTTTTGTTATTGCAGCCGTTAAAGCCCCTATCGTGGCTTGGAGGATATCTCACCAGTTTAATAGCTGTCTGGTTTCCGCTGTGGCAGTCAGCCAAAGCTCACGCTCACCCATATGCGGACGATGATATAGGTAAGTTGCTCTAAGACCTTTACGATAACTGGAAGCGATATAATCACCTTACTTATTATTTTCTCTGTAGTCTTGCTTTATTCAGATAATAAGTACTATAGCTTCATTATTTTTTTGTAGCTGACACATCGGTTAACGAAGGTAAAATAAAATCAGCGGATCAATTTTCACAATGTTATGAATACTAGTCATTGTATCATGTTGTTTTTATGTACCTAAGCTATTAGTACCACATAATCTAGATTAAGAAAATTTCAAACATCAATAGGGTTTGTCTGTCTAGGGTGCGTTTTACAAGTACCTACAAAGTTTTACGAGAAAGAAATCTACCGAAAAATCATGTTGGAAAACATGACACGAGCTATTAACGGTTTCTTCTTAAAACCGTCAAGTCGGATAACTGGGGACAGAGGGGTAACTATACCTATATAATTTTTGTTAACCTATAATGAACAGTTGAAAAATTGACCCTAAGACTGGTAAATCCTGATTCAAAACATTGTAAAAAGTACAATGCTGTCAGCTGTTGGGGAATATTTCCTTTGTCTGTTACCCCTCTTATTCCCAATTTCCCAGTTATCCCACTTGTCGGAACTTTCTACATTGACGTTTGTTGACCGCGTAGAATACTTTGTAGAATCATCAAATGAAAACCAATTTGAAGGTAACCATAAGTGTTCAATTTTAACATAAATATGCTCTCCTATTTTAGACTACGAAGACTACGAACACGACGGCGACGAGGACCCCGACGAAGAGGAGCGCGACCGTGGCAAATACGAGATCATCATCGACGGGTACGGCGCGGAGCAGCCGGCGGAGCGGCCGGCCGGCGCGCCGCGCGAGCCGCCGCGCGAGGCCGCGCGCTCCGCCGCCGTGCGCCCGTGCGACACCAGCGCCGAGCTGTTCACGCTGCAGTCCACGAGGCTCAACGCTGCGCAGCCGCTCAAAGGAAAGCTGACCAACTGCCACAACTCCGGATGCGAGAGGTATGGAGCAGATAGCTTAAAAATACACAAAAATCCTAGTCGTAAGGGGGATGTTCTAATCTGTATGCATCGGAGCTCGCAAACAGATGAACCGGTTTGATTGTCATTTTGTTAAATCGAATATCTTATTTGTCGAGATCGCTTTTAGATATGGTTCAACTCACAAGCGCTGGCACTATTTCGTATTTTTCATTATGAAACCTTTTTTTACTCAGACCGTTCAGCGTACAAAAGATCCCGCACAGCAACCTGATCCTGCTGGTGGTGGACACGCTGTGCCCGTGCGGCGCCAAGCGGCTGGACGTGCGCGCGCGCGAGGCGCCGCCGCGCACCGTGTGCCGCCGCCACCCCGCGCACGCCGCGCGCCGCCGGCCCCGGCACTGCGTCTCCTACCACCCGGAGGTACGACATTCAATGTTTTCTACGCAACACGGAAAGTACGCTCGATACCATATAGAGCCACACCATGTCGAGCGTGCACACTCGGAGCTTACTGTGTCTTCGTGGAGCAACTCCGCGAGTACGCTCGAGAACCTCATCTCTGATGATATTAGTTTCTGCCATAAGAGACTGCCAGCTGAATTCCCAACCCGGGGTGCTGACTAGACCCCATTGGGAATAGTGGTTTCCTCGTGATAGTTTCCTTCTTACTCTCCATCTGTGGCCAAAAGTAATACAAGGGTCTGCTCGCAGATTGTGGATAACCATGTCCATTCATTCTTAACGACGCCTACGCCTAACATCCTAAGACAAGAACCGGAATTTTCTTACAAGTAACCGGAGGGCAATTCGAACTGTATAATCTTGTTATGATGTTTTGTTGTTTCTTGTTGATGTTCTTCATCCACCGTTTGATAACAAAAAATAATAATCTGAATAGGCCTCCTGTATTATCAAAATCTGATTTATAACTCTTTGAACAGGAAATCGAAATCCTTTCGTGCGGCCGCGGCTCGAGTACTCGGGCGCCGTGGGCTCTGCTGCTAGCGACGGTGACGGCGCTGCGGTGGCTGGCGCGCGGCACGTGACTGCCCGCCCGCCCTTGCTAACTCCATCTTTGCTAGAACGCGAGCCCGGAGCTCGAGCTCATCGGAAAAACCCGCTAAATGTTCCAGCCTCTTTGTTATATCCTACTAACACAAATTCTACTCGTTCGAGAGCTTCGAGGTATTGTTGTTCAGTGCTTCAGTGTGAGGACAGTTGGCGAGCGCTCCCGGGCGGGCCGGCGGAGCACCGCAGCCGCGCCCTCGAGTTCTCCTAGGTTACGTCGCGCGGAACCACGAGTTTTGATCTATTTTACCGACTGAAGTTTTGGTCCGACCAAATGAACTTTTGACCTTGTTTTGAGACAGGA
This sequence comes from Cydia pomonella, assembly GCF_033807575.1. NCBI lineage: Eukaryota > Metazoa > Arthropoda > Insecta > Lepidoptera > Tortricidae > Cydia > Cydia pomonella. The sequence continues at coordinate 17,919,177 of NC_084708.1, read as the reverse complement.
CGATACTCGATTTAGGAAACGATATTAAATAAAATATTTCTCCCTCTCGGTTAAGTTGACACTTTTCTTATTGCGGCCGACGCCGCCGCGTGCAGTAATAGGTAGGTAACGAATATCTTGTTAAATTTAAATCGGAGATTATCACAAACTTGGAGATCTTATAAATTATAGCTAATGTTAATAGATATGGAAAGATAAATTAATGTAAAATAAAGATATGGTTTAAAACTGTTTTAGAAAAATTTACCTATGTTGATCCGAAACTCGATTTATTTCTTGATATCTGTCATTCACATATTTATATCGCTAAACTTATTGACTAGTTGCATAGGGTTGATGTAAATAAGAAATATTTTATTTGTAGGCAGTTCTTTTGCTGATTTTATGTGTGCCTGTGCGTGTAACCTGATAGTCGTGGTGTCGAGGACACACTGGTATACTGATTGCTGTTACCTATTTTATAAAATTACATACTAGTGGCGCCAGGGTGCCTTCTTTAGGCTCTGTGAGACAGTCACAACATTGGCAGCCCATTCAATGCAACTGTTAATCTGACTAATTGTTTTTTTTTATATATAAACGTGCGGCTACAGTCACATGTGAACAGCCAGCAGATGAAGTGGCTAGCGAGAGAGGTGTCTAAAATGATCTGCACCAGCTCTTATTTTCTTAACAATAAAGTTGTGTTCAGATCACTGTGAATACTTCGGCCGCTTAGCTTCTTATGCTGTTGACTGATCAAACGAACAGGAGCCGCAGCCGGCGCTACTCCTCGACACCGCGATGTGCCCACTTTCATACGAGTACGTCTAGTTGTTAGTGATTTTCTCGCCTAATCTTCAAATAATGCTGTAATTGGGGAATCTGTAAACAATTCCATATTTTTATTGTAAATATTTTACTAACTTAAATGGCCTACTACAATTTTAGAACGTGTGTTGCTAATATTTAAGTCGTTCTATAATTAAATTAATGAAACTACGTCATTTCGATTCGACTACCACGCACCCACTTTAAGTTGTACTGCATAATCCATTTAGCAATAAATAACATCGTCATTTCATTTCATCTTTATTCTGTAATTCTGAGAGACAAGAATATTATTCAAAATCAACATTTTTACTTTGATATAAAAGTTTGATGTTTGGCAGTATTAACAAGATAAGCTCATACTTACACTTGTTTGTATTTGATATAAATGTGAATCTAAATAGAATTAAAGTTGAGATCCCTTATACCTTACCTATCGAATATAGACATTTTATATGTATATCATATCAAATAGTACCTATTTATAATGTAGTATACGAGTCGCAGCTTGCTATTGTCCGTTAAGTGTATAATTCCAAACGTTTGAAATAGTACAAAAGCCATAGCTACATATATAAAATAGTTAACACACTGGAAGTGCCAAACCACGTCTACCTATTATTTCCGATCACAGATTTTAGTGAGTTCGTGAAAATTTTATAAACGCCTGTTACAGGGGTTTATACAACGGAGCCTGAGTTTACGCATGAAAGAAATCATTTTTTGAAATCCTGAATACTCTGGATATTGTAGTTGTACTATGTCGCTGCTACACGGCAATATAATTTAAATATGCATATCAAATAATTAAAAGCGACATGGTACTTACGATAATGTCCAAATGTTAATACTGACCACGTTGCTAATCCCGAGGACAATGGTAAGCGACTACTTGTCCATCAGATGTTGGTCACAGCGATCCGTTCTATCTACCTACCTACCTTTAACCTTGTTCTTCGGATGCGTTTAATGTTTTCCGTGTTAAATAGGTACCTATACAAATTATCGCTGAAACACCAACAAGAGAAATTGGCAATTAGATATTAAGGTAGGTATGTGCGGCAAGATAGCTGAGAACGACGCAAATGTATCATCGACTAGATCGGTCATATCACGTATCGTAACATACACATATTCAAAATATAAAGATAATTGTTGGAGGGCGATTTTGAGAAATTGTACATTTTGTATAAATAATACAGTAAGGAGTCGATATAATGGCGTAGTAGAGGTTTGTTGTACGGGTGAGTGGCGAATGACGAACGACTGGTAATTGAATTGCTTCTAGCAAGCGTCGAGTCTTCCATAGCAGTCGAACGCGTCTCGAGTGTTTACTATAACGTCTAAGTATTAAACGATAATAATATAGCGTATACCTAACATAGCATAGCTGAGCCCGACGGGCGCGGGGCGGAGAGGGTTTTTTTACTGGCACTTGGCGGGATTTAGTTTTACGAGAATATAGACACAAAACGAATACCTCGTTTAGTTACGCAAATCGTAAATAGCTAGACAGAATTGTGATTATTTCGCGTTTATTTCTTAAACATATCAATTCAGGCACCAAAGAAAACTATAGTATAAGCGATTAATAATTGATTCTATGTGACTTTTTAAATAAGTTAAGTTTACCTACCTACTTACAAGTGGAACAGTGATCTCAAAAAATCTTTGCCACTTTTATATATATCTCATTATTGGTGTTGTACGTTTCGCTCGGAATGGAAAAGCTGTTTTTCATATTCTCACAATTCCCTCATTATAATATTTTCATTATAGTTGATACAAAACTTTTGAGGAATTATTTAAAGTCTGTTTTAGAATTAGGTCCGTCAGCCCAACTATTTTGACGTCACTGTTTTTAATATTATTTCTAGTATTTACGTAACAAGTTGTATGATTGGTATAGTTCTATTATTGGGCACAGCCACTCTGTGAACATGGTTCTTTAGTGTGAGTTTAGAGAAGTACCTACTCTTCTTTTGTTAATTGCCAGATCATGCTATAGATATACGGTAATTAAAACAATAAAATTCTCTTATAAACATTGTGATCATGTGTCTTACTCAACCTTATCTTCTTGTTTCCCTTGATTGTTTTCTTTGATTGCTCTACCCACAGACTAGAAATATATATGACTTATTGGGTCTAGTAGTAGCAGGGGGGCGACCAAAGAGTAAAGTAAGTATATAGGTAAAGAGTGCCCTCTTGAAGCATTTTATGGAAACTCATTTGAAAGTGCCATCTCCCACGTCGGCTTTCTTATTTCGCGCTCGCTTACAGCTCACGCGCACAATATCGCCTCGTGTGTAATGATCAACTTAGCTTATAAAAAACCGGCCAAGAGCATGTCGGGCCATGCTCAGAGTAGGGTTCCGTAGTTACTCTTCCGTCACAATAAGCTAACCTGGAGCTTAAAGTATGGTAGATTTTTAACCAAGGGATGAACTGTGGGTGTACATCTTTTTACTATGAAGGGGAAACTTTTTGCGATAACTCAAAAACAGCTAAACAGATCATATCCGCTATAGTTTTCATTTAATGTCTTTCTTAAGCTCTACTTCCAAGATTTTTTTTTTTTTTGGACCTATGGTTCAAAAGTTAGAGGGGGGGACACATTTTTTTTTCTTTCGGAGCAATTATCTCCGAATATATTCACTTTATCAAGAAATGTTTGTTGAAGACCCCTATTAGTTTTGAAAGACCTTTCCAACGATATCCCACACTGTAGGGTTGAAGCAAAAAAAAATGTTCACCCCCACTTTACGTGTAGGAGAGGTATCCTAAAAAAAAATATTTTTTTACATTTTATTGTACGACTTTGTCGGCTTTATTGATTTATATATCCATGCCAAATTTCAGCTTTCTAGCACTAACGACCACGGAGCAAAGCCTCGGACAAACAGACAGACAGACAGACGGACATGGCGAAACTATAAGGGTTCCTAGTTGACTACGGAACCCTAAAAAACGATTTGCAAGTATGAACCAGTCATTGAGCTATTCCACTCCATTTTTTTTGCAGAAGTACAGTACCACATTTATCTCATACCCTATCGTATTTCTAATCGCAATCGGTGCCAAAAATGATTGCTACGCGTGCTTTTATTACCAAACATCACCATAATACAATTTGCATTGCATTTCATTTTGAAAGAATAAAGAAAATTTAAACCTATGTTGCCAGACTTTATCGATAATTTTACAGTCCACATAAATATTATAGGATAATAAATAAATATTATAGGACAATAATAAATATTATAGGACATTTATTACACAAATTGACTAAGTCCCACAGTAAGCTCAATAAGGCTTGTGTTGAGGGTACTTAGACAACGATATATATAATATATAAATATTTATAAATACTTAAATATATAGAAACCACCCATGACTCAGGAACAAATATTCATGCTCATCACACGAATAAATGCCCTTACCAGGATTTGAACCCGGGACCATCAACTTCGTAGGCAGGGTCACTACCCACTATAGTTAGGGAGGCGAATAGGGGAATTTTCGGTAATACTCGAGCGTGGCAGTTTAAGATATGAGAGATACCTTAGACCTAATAGAACAACCTAGTAAAGTATTTAGCTCTATATGTAGTGACGCGCGCCTAGGATAGACGATCAGATTAGTAAAAAAAAATCGATAGTCTGAAATACTCGAGCGCGTCAGATTAAGATATTGGGAGTTGATTTTAGTGTTTTAAAAACTAAATTTAACTAATCTGACGATAAGTCCTTGACGCCGCCGAGTTATAGGGTCGCGAACTTGTAAAAAAAAAACGTTAATCCGGCATTCTCGAGCGCGATTTCTTTTAATTTTATTTTGAAGAATATAATCTAAAACTTACTAAAAATACAAAATCTGCCGGTTTCCGCATGACCGGAAGTGTGGAGGAGCCATTTAGTCTTCCGAAAAACGCGTTGCGGCATATAAGTCGCAAACGATACATTTTACAAAAAAAAGTTTAAATAAACAAAAAAGGGAATTTTATTATACACAAAAAAGGTCTCTTTACATTTTTGTCCAAAGTTAAAACTTTTTGACTTGAAGCATCATAAAAACTCAAACTCCCGGTTTTTTTGAGTATATCTCGAAAACTGAGGGTGTTAAAAATAATTGATATGAAATAACGATGATTAAATTATGTGAAAGAAGAAGAAGATGAATTGTATTGAGCAAAAATGTAAAGGTCATATATATTAATTATTATTATTATTGTAGTTTGTGGGCCTTTGACTGCCACGTCGACCAGGCATTGGTCTATTGTGACAGCCCTTTAAAGTTCATTACTGATGCCCGTTGAATCCAGGAAATTCCAGATTCTTTGGGCCGTAATGTTGTGTACCTCATAGGGTTGCAATACGTACCGCCCTAAGTGGGTACTTCTTTTTGACATTAGTGGTCCACAGGAGCAGAGAATGTGCATTGCAGTCTCCTCTGAGTCATGGCAGAACCTGCATGTCGCGTCTTGTTTCTTTCCAATTTGAAACATGTGTTTGTTCAATTTATAGTGTCCAGTCAAAATTCTGGTCACCGCGCAGGCTTTGTGTCTTTTGAGCCCTAGAAGCTCCCTAGCAGTTTTGCTGTTGAACCCTTTGATTAGAGCTTTCGAGTGTTCTTGTCCTTTTACGAACTTCCACCAATCGTTTACCCTTATTTTTTCTAAATTGCTGAGCAGTGAATATGCATCCCGTTTTGTGATTCCACAGATCGGTTCTGGGCCGACCAGGGGTGTGTCTGCGCCCTTTCTAGCAAGTTCGTCCGCTTCTTCGTTTCCGTTAATGTCGGAGTGCCCTGGTACCCATCTAAGTGTGACTTTGTTGGAGTTTGTCAGTGCATTGAGGTTTGTTTTACAGTTCTGGACTAGTTTTGAGTTTGACTCAAGGGATTCTAGTGCCAGCAGAGCACCCTGGCTGTCTGAGTTGATGTAGATATGTTGGTGTCGTAGGTTTTTATCCAGGTTAATCTCCGCACATTTGTTGATGGCGTAGACTTCAGCCTGGAAGATTGAGGCCTGTGTGCCCATGCTGACGCTGGCTCTGAGCTTAGGTCTCTCACCATAGATCCCACATCCTACACCAATGCCTTTCTTGGAACCATCCGGGTACCAAATATGGCTTCCCTCTTAGACGTACATTTGGTCGTTGGTCCATTTGTCTCTAGGAGGTATTTCTACTGTGTACAGTTTAGTGAAATGACATTCAGTGTGCGTGTCATCGGTGGGCATGCTAAGGGTTCTATTTGCAAAAACCCAGGCCTTTAGTTTGGTTAATGCTTGAGAGCGCCATTTTGGCCTGTTTAGCATGCATATTCTGTAGACGCACTGCTTAGCCTCCTTTTGCACCTGCAAGTGGAGTGGTATAATATCCAGCAGTGCGTCTAGGGCCGCCCCCGGTGTCGAGGAGAAGGCCATATATAACAATACAATTATAATACAATTTTTATATCATTTCATTTTTTTATACAATAAATAATACAATTCGTACTATATTTCATCTACATTTACGTTGGTTGCATCTATCACTTTATTGTCATTCTTAAAATCCCCGTTTTATCAAGGAGAAAGAAAGGAAAAAAAAGAAACCAAAAAACCTTTTTCGGTCAGATTAAGAGAACCCACCAACATTTTTGTCAGATTAAGAAAATATGCTTTCAGGATACCGAGATAAACCTCCCCTATGAAAATCTGACGCGCTCGAGTATTTCAAAAAAACTTTTTTTTTTTGCATTTCAAAAATTCATCGTAACTTATCGTCACGCCGAAATCGTCAGTTTTTTTAAAGGGAGCTTCCTTGGGGCCTACTTAACACCCCTTCCGAAAATCTGACGCGCTCGAGTAATTTTTTTTATTTTGAATTTTTGACTACTTTATATTCCTACCCCCACCACGCAAACCGGCAGATTAGTATACCGTTGTTATCAGAGGCACTTGGGGCATACGTAGTATGAATATCTGACGCGCTCGAGAATGCCCAAGTAACTGTTTTTTTTAACATTTTTGAAAAACCGTACACGCCAAACCCACCGCTAAAATGGTTTTTATCATATGAGCTTTTCTTTTCGAAATTATTTGATCTTTCGATTTTGATAGGTCTCGACGGCGCCGTTGAATTACGCCATTTAGCTACCTCGCCTCCCTAACTACTAGGCCAAACCGGTCGTCGTTTAACCGATCTCTACAAAAAGAAGTAAGAGGTTTCCAATTATGTTGATAGTTTGTATTTTAGAGTTCATTTTGTGTCAGTATAATATTTACCTACTGACCGAAACTGAACACTACTGATCAAAATCATAAAATCGCTTTCTATTTTAACCTTAATCAAGTAAACTTGCTCAACAGAATTGAAACAGAATTGAAAAATCTTAAAATAATCCCAATTAAAAATGAACTGCTCACCAGCTTAAAGTGTCAGTGTGCCATGGTGTATTATTGTCATTGTCACTTGTCGCTACGATGCACACGACCAAACCAAAGGTCTTCACCAACCCGAGCGCGAAGGCGAAAAGTTGCAGTTGCCGTTGCTGCGGCAGATGGCACGATGTGGTTTATCATTGCTGGCTGTAACTGAAATCATCATTTACACAGTATCAGGTTTTATCACATGTGTACGTTAAACTTCAAGGTTTGTGAGTGTGCTCTGGTAGCGGAAACAAAACACGTATAGCCAATGGATACGGGATATTAAAATTATTTTATCTCAGATTAAAATTTAAACTTCAATGTATGTGTTTTATTTTATTCTATTAACAAACACATTTCAAAATGAGTAAAACGGTAAAAAGGGCTATTACGAAAATCAACTGCTAATTAGTTACGGTCAACTGTTAGGTATGCTTAGTCACTACACTCAGAATAAAATTCACTGTCCCTTTATTTCCAATGCTACAGCACAAAGATACTGCAAAGCTGCTTCTGTGTTACAAGCACGATGGCGTCTTTAAGCTGTATCGACTCTGGCTGCAGCACACTACATAGACCTATATATTACTTGACACTGTAATGTAAATTTTCATATGCGTAACTCATGTTTCCATACTATGCACGATTTGTGATCTATCACGACATTACGGGCAATAATTTGTCGCGTTTTATTAACTACAAAACGTTACAAGACTAAGGATGTCATAATCTTATGCTAACAACGTATCAAAACAATATGGACCTCAAAATTCAATCCGTACCTACTAAGTTTTCTTTGGAAAAAGTGTATCAATAATCTTTCCATAAATGGGTAACCATAATTCACAATTTAACGAAGAGTAGAGAAAGGACCAGGAGAACCATTGGCGATCCATCGGCAGGGTCATCTTCTACCGGTGCACTTGTATTTTCATGAAAACCCATACTTGAGGGTAGATTCACAAGAGGGCGATGAAATAATAACACGTCGCAATAGCCGATAATTGGTGATAATTAACAGTATGGATATCACTTGAAAATAACTCAAGATCACTTCAATTTAAATGGATTATAACAATCAATTTTAAAAAAACGTGGCGAACCCAGAGATGATATAACGTCCGGTTGGACGCTTCAATCGCTCTGCTCGACTGAAACTTTGCTGGTGTCCATCCTGCTAGCCGTGGCGATATGCGTCCAAGTGGGCGCTGTGGCGTAGCTTGTCGTTATCTATAGCTACCCATAGAAACAAACCGGTGACGGGCGGGCTCCTGGCAGTGAATGTGTTAAACAAAGAGCATATAATCACTACGGTGTTAAACTTAGAGTCAGTCTCCTGACAGCGCTGCGTCATCATGCGTTGATGAACAGTTTCATATTCGAAAAATATATTATATACTGCTAAAAATTTGTCTAAAGCCCGACCAGAAATATATGATAATTGTCAAGAGGGCGCTGTTATTCTAATGTATAGGGTGACAGTTCTGTTTAGTATGAAAAATTTAGTTCTAAGAAATTCCGTAATATGGCGCGTGATCATATATTACTGGTCAGGCTTTACATTAAGGTAGTGTGTCTAAAAGCAAGTTACAGAGATATATATCTAGCTGGGCCGACTCTCAATTTGTAAGTTCAAATTTGCCTCTTGTATTTTTATTTTTTATACGATCGGCCCGATTCGAAGAATGAGATACTTTAACGACACGATAAGTACTGGTTTAGATATCGTTTGAATATCGTATAATTGACAGAAGCAGCTTGATTCGGGCAACCAATGTCACTTTGACGTTAGAAATATCGTAGATAGATCTTATTGGGATCACAGCGGAATCGAAATAAACATCAATTTTTACATGTCGTTTAGTTATCGATATTTTAAAGATCTTTCCAAGATCCTAAACGTGTCTTAATCATTCTTCGAATCGGGCCGTATGTTATTCTATCATAACCATAGAGTAACTTTATAAGTTTGTATACTCAGGTAATGGAAGGAAAGTCACACTCGTAACGTCATACTTAAGATGACAGCTAAGTATATTTTAGTTTCACTTTACAAATTAATGGTTTAGTTTAACATCATTTATTACATTATTCAAAATGATCAAGTCTGAAATAAAGAAACCTGATACAATTTTGTACTTCGCGTACGGCAGTAATATGCTATCGTTCCGCATCCATATGCTGAACCCTTCAGCCGAATTCGTCACTATAGGATGGGTTGAAGTAAGACGACTTATTATATTAAGTAAAACAACTACCTCGCTCCACATAAAAAGCACTTCCTAAGCATACTTATGCATTGTAAATAATTTCACAAAAAATCATAAGCCTTTTACAAACTTTGTATGAGTTTTAACAATATTGTTATACACCTGCTGCATGTATTCATTCAATTATTTTAATGTAAGTGTAATTTGGTAACGACTGTAATAGAACGATTTGATGAACAGAACTACCGTGTGGATTTCATAAGTTACTCGTCTTTTTGGGGCGGACCAACAGCAACTCTGGTGCCCACGGCTAATGCTCACACTTGGGGTGTTATATGGAGACTACACAATGACGACATGGCCCATCTCGATCAGTACGTATAGCCCAGCCGTATCCATGATGTTAGTAATACATAGTGATCTCAATAACAACAAGCGGGGTGGTTTGGTTTCCAATAAATAATACTTTAGGTAAGCACCTTACCAACCCAACACGTATGTGAACTTCTAGGCGTAAATGTACGAAAACTGTGAGGTTTTCTGACAGTATTTCCACTCATAATTATAATTCATAATTTTCTCATTTTTTACACCCAAGACATAAAATAAAATAATTTCAAACCATGAAAAACTGTTTTTACTCTATATATCTTACTCTATATACTCTATAGCTGTGGCACCCCACGGTGGTAATCCCTCAGGTGGCTCAGGTTCATGATGGTTGGATGATGATTGATGGTATGCCAGTGCGTCGAATTTCCCGCTAGTGTTACGGCAAAGCATAATGACAACGTCATGTGTGGGCACTGAAAGAGTCGTATATTTGTTTATTTGTTTATTTATTAATTCAGTTTACAATTGCACCTTAACAGCTAAAGCCACAGCGGCACAAATTGGGAGACAGTAATTGAGTACAAAAGTATCTACATAATCACATTATATAATACTACTTACAGGCATCTCTCGCTCTATCACTCTCTTACACTCAGTCATCAGTCGTCCGATTGCACTCACAAACAAGTCACACTCCGGGTGTGCCTCAAGCACGGAGTTGAGTAGAGCGTGCGCGCGCGCGACCGGCGCCTGGGCGTGCGCCCGCGTGCGCGCGCCGCGTTCCGCTAACAGCGGGTGACGCCGCGCGCGAGTGTACTGGTTAGGAACAAATAATCGCATGAAGGCCTCGACAAGGGCTACGCTATCAATTGTGTTTCTAATCACACCGATTGAGAATTTTGCTAAAGAGAGCAACCTACGTAACTGGAGCGAGTCGTACCCTAGATGTCCCTGCAGAAATAGAGTAGGGTACATGTATGGATAATAGGTGTGTATCTTTTTGTATAACGCCCTGAGATATGACTTCTGAACTTGCTCCAACATAAGTATATATTTACTTTCATGCGGACTCCACACCACTGCATTCGTTTCGAGTATGCTGCGTACGAGTGCCGCATACAACACGCATGTGGCTTCCACAGTCAGAGGCGCCGAATTACGCAGAACGAAACCCAGTCTTTTATACGCAGTTTTAGCCACGGTCTGTACATGTTCGCGAAACGTGATATCTGAGTCAAACAGTACTCCTAAATCGCGTACCTGCTCCGAGCGCGATATGTCGGCGCCGCCAATATTGTAGTGGAATATTTGTGGTGCGCGGGCTCGGGTGAATGACATCATTTCACATTTACTGGCATTGAAATAGAGTTTATTTTCAACACTCCAACGATGGACCGCTTCTATGTCCCGCCGTATATGATTAAAGATTGAGAATGAAAGTTTCAATCCTGATACTCGTACTTCTCATTCTTATTCCTGGGTACAACCAGAAATTGAGACTTTAACAATAAGTATTCAAGTGCTACTAACAATTTAAGTATACCTAAATGGGAATAGTCTGTTACGCCTAGTCCTGCCTAGTGCTAGCGAGAAGGGGAAAATGTTTTTTTTTTTTTCATTTTTTTTTTCAAAGGCACATATACATAATCAATTTTAAAGTTACTCGCCAAACTGCTAATGCGGTTTGTTGGCGAGACAGCGCTCATTGTTTACATTTTTATGCACCTAAAAAGGTACCGTACTTAACCCCTTACCGCATATGCAACCTATATACTCGTATACGGCTGATATAATCTTCTACTCTATTGACAGCTATTTAAGTTCAAATTTAAAACTATATTTTTTATGACACGTTAAGGGATTAAGTTGCTATCATTCTATGCTTACATGCCCTAAATTATACAAGTACATAATTTTACAAGAAAATAGACTATGCACAAACAACAAGTCTAATAATAATAATCGTACACGTTAGCTGAGGTCAAGGTAAATTATCTAAAAGTATTTTTTTTTATTTGTTCTTTACTTCCATTATGCTATGTTTCTTTTCCTCTCTTAACCATTCTATATCATTATATATTTTTGGGACCAAAAATTTATCTGTTCTTCTACCATAATAATTTTTGACAAAATGTTGTACATATTCTAATATTCTTTGTTCTATATCTGCTTTTCTTAAACACTTTAAATTTATTATTATAGTAATTATCTATAGCTATCAAATATTGTACTCTTTGAGTCACAGGTAATATTTTATACATTTTATAAAGTTTTTCGTAGACGCCTTTCAGATTATTTTTAGTTTTGCTGTCCAATAAGTATTTGAGTGATCGTATCTGTAGCTTTTTAATTTCCTCAATATACGTTTGGAAGGTTCTGCCATATACATTAAGTCCATAACGTATCACTGATTCCGCTAGTGCATAATATACTACAAGCATAGTTTTTTTACTAATTAATTTATGTAAGTAGTACATTTTGCCCATTACTGAGCGTAATTTTGAACAAACCACATTGATGTGTGTTTTCCAATTAAAGTTGTGATCAATATGCATACCTAGATACTTATAAGTGTTTACGTATTCTAGCGGTTCACAGTTGCATTTGTTATCCTTTCGGTTGTGCAGGCAATCGTATCCGTGTCCTATCACACCTATCTCGTTATAATTGACCGACTTAGCTCTGCGGTTGTATGGGGAATATATGTGCATACTTTTAGTTTTTGATATGTTTATAATTATTCCGTTATCGTGGGCCCATTTAGTAATCTCGTCAAAGTCGCTTTGAATACACCTGTGAGCTTCCGATATATCTGCATGCGAATATAGTAGGCACATATCGTCCGCATACATGTATACCTTGCATTTCTTTATAACGTTTACAACGCTGTTGACCAGCATCACGTAGCCGACAGGGCCATACGCCGAGCCGGTCGGCACCCCGAGCGTGTGGGAATTGTATGATGGGGTGCGCTATAGTATATATGTCCCATCATATTAGTCCTTCACAATCGTCTTTATCTAAGTATTTCCTTTAGAATATGCTTGTCATTTGAAGACATGTAGATCGTTACATCACATAGAATTCACTGTTAGGTGTTAACAATTTTGAAAACATTTTATCTCCTTCACAGCCAAGAAGGTGTCGACGTGAAAAAATACTACGTAAACAATCTCCTAGTCCATACAACTCACATGGGAGACTTTACATGCCGCTGTTACATTCAAAGAATAAATCCACTGCCGCGAGCAGATACCGAGGAGATCCCAATCGAGCGGTGGCCCTCTTGGGCTCTGAAGGAAATCATGATATACGGCGCCAAGGAACACGGGTTGCCCGACTACTACATCAAGAACTTGAAGCGTTTGAAACATAACGGGGAAGAGGGCGCCATCAGAACTTGGTGTCTCTTGGAGCGGTACGCTCGCGAAAAGCCGTGCGAGTGCAGAGTGCCGGGACGTATACCAAGGGAGCCATTGAAACTGGATAATAAATTAAAAAAAGATTTCAGGTGGACCTCTGAGATAATTAAACAAGATGACTAAAGATGATGTTTGGGTTAAACAACGGTACGAAAAAGATTTTTTCCACTCTCTAGTCTCTCCTTTTTGATTGAGCATTTTTAAACAGTATAATAGATACTACTAATACTTAAAATAAATATTATTTTATTTTTTACACCATAATAATAAGTACGAGTAGCATGCATGAAGGCGCCGTGACTTCAGATTCTTCTCTCGATGTTTCACTGACCGCGGAGGAGACGGACGTGCATGCCCCGGGATCGCAGATATCATTGTTATTGAATCTTTTATTTTTAGTTAGTATTAACAAATAATCGATGAGATCGATCGAAAATAAAATTGCGCATATTTAGAAGAATTTTTTACCTTTTGTCCAAAAATGCATACAATTTTTTAATCTTCTTCTTCTCCTAAGCTTTTATCCCATCATCTGGGGTCAGCTCTCCTTGTCTATCTTTTCCATTTTTGTCTATCCTCCGCTGTTGCTGCGTCCATCTCGGTCTCCCTCAGATCTCTCTGGACCGTCGTCAGCCAGGTCGTCAGCGGGGGGTCTTCCGTGGCGACGCGACGTGGTGGGTAGGCTTACGTTTACCATGTGGTCTGTAGGGCGGCGGAGTATATAGCCATACCATCGCAAGAGACGTTTCTTTACCTTGTCAATGATGGGAACGACTTTGTAACTGCCTCTGCTGTGTATGTTTCGAACTTTGTCTAGAAGTGTTACGCCCGCTGACCAGCGTAGGATGCGCATTTCTGTCGCGTGGAGTTTTGACAAATGTTGCAGTGTAAATGCCTAGCACCCTGTACCGTAAAGTATAGCTGGTCTTATCGCCATTTTGTACAGTTTACCTTTTAGTTGGATGGGCATGCTTTTATCGCACATCACGCCTGTGAGCTGTCTCCACTTCATCCATCCTGTGGTTGTTCTGTGAGTTACATCTTTTTCGATCTTACCGTCACTACGGATGATAGACCCTAAATATTTAAAATGTTCAACCGTTGGTATTTGGTATGCCTTCTATGTAGAGTTGTTGATTTGTAACGTGTGACCATCGAATATACACGACATCAGAAGGCCTACCGCGAACCACGTTCGACGTGTTGCCTCCCTGTCATGCTTACGTACGAATGTACAAGTGCGACAGAGAGGCAACACATCGAACGTGGTTCGCGGTAGGCCCTCTGCTCCGTTTTCTTGCGACTGCTTTTAACCAGCAGTCTAGATCCTTCTGAAGGCCTTGCAACGAGTCTGGTATACAACTTTTTAATAATACGTTTTAAATCTATGATTATTTTAATCGAGCGAAAATTGTTTAACAGGTTTCGAATCGATGAAGTTACTAGAGAAAAGCGTGAAGGCATGTTTTTTGGCTACCGCATCTAAAAAAATCGGCCAAGAGCATGTCAGGCCTTGCTCAGTGTAGGGTTCCGACGTTACCCGCTTGTCACAATAGGCTGCCTTGAACGGGAGCTACTAGGTGGCAACAAGCAAAAGGGAGTTAGTTATCTTTGCAGCAGTTTTAGTACCTAAGAAGGAAAGACTTTTAGCAAAAACTCAAAAACTGCTCAACCGGTCACGTTCGCTATAGTTATCAAAAAATTATTTTTTTAAAGAAGACCCATTTTAAAAGACCTATCCAACGACACCCCACATGATAAGATTAGAGCAAAAAAAACAAAATCACAAAATAAATTTTTGAAGGGGAAATACTCTACACGATTTTTTTTTCATATATATTTTACCATTTTGTTACCATGATTGATTTTAGTAATCATGCCAAATTGAGATTTCTAGCACTAACGATCATGGAGCAAAGCCGCGGACGGATATGGTGAAACTATAAGGGTTCTTAATTGTCGACTACGGAACCCTAAAAAGCGCCACGATTTCTCAAGAACTCTGCTACGTGAACCCACTGCACATTAAGGGTAAGTAAATATAGCCAAAATTGTTAACAAGAGTCAATAGACTTCTCGTGCCATGGCATGCCAACTGGCCATTTTTCCACTGCGATACAGCCGGTTGACTCGGGCTGACTACTACCATCTGACAAATGTTCGACTGGGACGCGATGAACATATTCGTAGAGTCAGACCAAGATATCCCGACACTATTGGTCATAGAAATCGTTGCCAGCTCGCGGTCTAGTATTACATTCAGGTTATATTCACATTTATCAAATTGACATATTAATTACTAGCTGTTGCCCATGGGCCACGACTTAGTTCGTGTAATTTATTTCCCCATACACAATTTTCAAAAGAAAAAAAAAACACATTTTGCAAATGCGTCACGTAGTGATGTGTGAAAAAAAAATGAAATCGGAAGGATGTTTGATTATGTTTATTATAGTATGTAACTGGGCACAACCCTGGCGCCTATTATGTATAGTATAGTGTTGAACATTATATGTGGCCTCGCCAACCTGCCCAGCGGATTCTATACTGTGCTATTTATTGGCTGCTAGTGAATATGATATAGTATATTATGCAATTCATGATGATACACAAATTTGGGTACAATTATAATGAAAACAACAATTATTTTTCCAACTTTTTTTATTAATATAAATATTAAAATTATTATTAATAGGTACTCGGTTGTCATTAAATTAAATAGGTATAATTAAGAGTCATTCCACCGTTACGGTCACAGTACTCGTTTCCGTTCCCGCGCTGCCAAAGGCGTACAACTAGGCTATTTAAAAAATAATCGTTAAAGTTAAACAAGCTGCTGTGTCTTTCCATTCATAAAATATCGAATCTCTATCGTCTAAAGTAACAACTAAAAGAACTCTTTAAAGCGGCAGTAAAGTTTATATTTATAGTGTGTTACTATTGGTAGACAAATTCATTATAATTTAAATTATCTATGCCACAAATCATGTTAAATGGTTAATGGTATGAAGTGGCAGATACGATTCTACCTCAGTCTATAAGAGTAGACACAGAGCGCTCATGCTTCCGTATCGACGGAATGACCCGTACATCGAACACTACCTCAAAAGTTTGGTGAAATTGTATCTAAATTGAGCATAGAGCACAACGCTACCCCGACACTTACACCATTACACAAACACACACACACATCACACAAGGAACACAATCATTTGGAAATATTATATTATTATCAGTCAATAATTTATGCGCATAATATAATTACTAAAATGAGGTATGTATACAGCAGCTACGATAAAAGGTGGAAAAATCACAATATAATAAATACTGTCGAAAACAAGAGCGCAAGTGATAAGACAGGCCGCAGGGAACGCGGTGTGAGGCAACGTTGTGCGAGCTCGCGCCCTCCCGCGCCGGCGAGCAGGACAGCGCTCGCTGCCGGCCGAGCGAGCATGCGTCGCAGCGGGGCACGCGGAGTGGCTCGGGCCACTCGTCGGTTCGCGCCGGCGCGGCGCCTCTGCTCGGCAATAAACGGTGGAACGAAAACATGGCTCTACATTTAAATCGTTATGCTAATCGATACCTACAATATTTGCATAAATTGAGCAAAAGGCACTATGCACTTTCTAAAATTAAAGAATTATTTGGATTTCAACTTTGGAAAATAATTTGAAATCAAAACTCTGGTGAGCTATTAAACTACGACGAATGCAACGTGCCTTGAGCCCGACAAAGATGCACGCTCGCCGTCGCCGCCATATCGCGCGGGCGCGATATGAAAGGCCACAGTGCATCGAACGGAATCATATAAACCATTACAATATTTACTGCTAGCCATTCGTTACACATGCCCCATGCCCACCCAACCTTTACCGAATTGTATTCCCGTGGCACGGTCCGGACCGCGCAGACGCGCGGTCAGCCAACCCGCATTCCGCTAAGGCTGGATGTATCAAGGCACTCGTTTACACTTAGAACACTAGTACAGCGCCTCACAGCCGCTGCATCCGATGCCCCTATATTTTTACTTGCGGCGTGATTACCGATTATGTTGAAACGAAACATTTTGAACTAGTCATTTAAGTATAACATGTTGAATATAACCGGAGACCCGCGTGAGGCCTCGATCGCGATTCCGCGTCCGCTCCAGGACGTGTGAAGGCACTCGGTTCGCCGTGCGACACCTCGCTTGCGAGCGTTAAGTACAATCCGGGATTTACATTGGAATACTACATTGTTTAATTTCTAAACTGTATACTTGATACCTATAAAAAAAACATAACACAATAGTATTGCGTAAGTTATGTTAATATAATTATAGATATTTGCATTGTTTCGCATTGCTATTTAAATTACATTTATGCAAGTCCACATTATATTCAGATACAAACATTGATTAACGCGCCCGTCCTCTGTTCTGTCGAATTTATAATTTCGTATAAAGTTAACTAAGTTGATATCCGACAAACAGAAGATGGTCACGCGACTACAATTTATATATAGTCTGCTCAAAACGTGCGAATGAAAAATCCGCGATATCTATGGCGTCGTTGTACCTCTCAACAAAGAGTACGCCCCCTCGCACAGTGGGCACGCTCCGAGCAGTTGTTTACCGTACATTAGTACTTACTGCACGATGCGACTTACTAACTGTACATTATGTAAATATTCATATGCAACAATAATAACATAGTTAATATTTAAAGATGACTATAAATTACAATAATGTTTATTGTATAATTGATATAGAACACATTGTTTTCATAGTAATTATTTACATAAGTGTATATATTATATCCTGGAAATTATTAAGAATTACAAGGGTAGATTTATTCATGTCAATACATACGGCTATAATTTGAACTATTATTATAACAAATAATAAGTAACAATAATTAGATGGGCTACATTTAGAATTCAAGTCTTTATTGTAAATCCGATTGAAAAAATTATATACCATAGAAACCATTAATTTATTGAAAAACTAAGGATCTGACAATGAGTATTACAATATTATATTATTAAGACCATTTGTTTGGACAAACGTTTTATGCGATCTTGAATATTTTTATAACTATCAATTTACATAACTTTCAGTATGGGCAGGAAAATGTATGTCACTTATAACAACAAAAAGCACAAGATGCAGAAATAATGCGTAACAAGAAAACATCCCAAAGGTGTGGCGTCAACATAATGGAGTCGCGGCAGTCGCGCACGGCGGCCGGCGGCCGTGGGTTCGATATCAGGAAATTAATAACACAACTCGTACACGATCTTACACCTACACAATAATATAAAAATTACATCTTACTCGATAAACTTAACATTAATAGGCTATGTCAAATATGACACCGATACAACTATTGATTGAGGTAAACTATATAGGATTCGCGTCCGTCGACGGACCGGCTTAAATATCGCCAAAAATATTAATTTCCTGATATGAAAACGAGTCGTCAGATGCGGGTCGACGCGTAGTCGCGTCAGTAACGAAATAATTAACTAGATTTAAATTCTAGATAACGTCGCCTCTGCAAGTCGGCACACTCCGTATGCAATAAATTACAGTTATAAATGCAGAGAAGATTTAAGAACTTTCCCTTAAATATATAAATTTACGCTATAAATAAAAATAAATCGGGAGCGTTCGCGCGACACGAAGCGGGCCGCTTCGAGCGGCGCGACGCGGCGTCGCAACGCGCGACAACAATAATAATAATAGCTCGGCTCGAAATACGCACAATCGACGATCGTTTAAAAATATATACAGCGACGCGGACGCGCACTCTCGGGTTCGGCAGCTCGTCGAATAATTCGCTAACTACGCTTACGGCTAGGATTCGAAGTCGGTCGGCTCGGCCGACGGACCGGAGGTAGATTCGGTTGGCGCGCGGCGGGCTGGCGCTAGCAGCCCGTGGCGGCGGGGTCGCGCGAGTAGCGCTCGTCGCGCAGCACGCCGTTGGGCCCCTGCAGCTTGAGCGGCGGCGGCGGCGGCTGCAGCGGCTCGGCGGCCGCGTCGTCCGACGCGTGCGAGCGCAGCGACGACAGCTCGCGCACCCACGACGCCAGGCGGCCCGACACGCCGAACAGGTTGGAGCCCGAGCCCGTCGCCACGGCGCCCACGTTCACGCCCGGCAGCTCCTGCTCCTCGTCTGCCGACCGCACAATGACGACCGTTACTACTGGCTCAGGTCAACTAACTCATCTAATACCTCTCTTACTCGTACATGGGCGGCTCAGGTGTTCGTATACACGTTCCATATTTGTAATATGGCGAAAGATTTGCAGTGAAACTTATTTAGTTTGATTAAATGTTTGTCAATTACCAATTTTTCGTTTATTTCATTAGAAAGATCATAAGTTTAACGTATAATAACTTCGGACGCATACACGAGACTTTCTGTGTTTTTTAGGGCAACTTTCGTTTGAGCCCCACAATTTAGGTGTAGATATATGAGTTTTCATCCCCACAATGTAGGTGTATATCATTCCGAGGTTGACCTTTTTTTTGCTTAAGATAATTGAGGTATAACCTAATATCATGATGTGAACACTACATGACCCGTAATTAGAAACAACTATTTAAAAGAAAGTGAATATATACTAGCAAATAATAATGAAACGACTATCATTGTACCGATACACCACACTTGCTAATAAATATCAAAAACACAAATTATTTAAGTATTTTATTTATAAATAGAAAAGTGGCATCATGTCTATCCTAAGGCCCAGCCATACTAGAAAAAAAAAACAAATTGTGCCAGTGAAATTTGAACGTATATAGTAAGAAATAAGGTTGATTTTGTTCTCCAATTGATCGAAACAAAACAAATGCAACTCTGTTCTAATAGGGTTGTTTCCATCTACAAATCTCAGGGCAGAATTGTATCCCATTATATCCCAATAAATTCTTTTGGATTATAAGAACATGTTAAACTACTTTTAGGGGACCTGTAATGACCATATTTTTGTAAATATTGAATTTAAAATATCTTTTGGCACACGTCACGTGACCAAACTCGAAACGTCATTGAAGATTCTGATGACGTCACAACTCTCGGATTGACACCGTTGACAGTTAGGCGATAAACAACATATGAAAAATGTCAGTTGACAGTTCGTATCTTCTACGTGTGTATGTAGTTATGTGTCAAACCGTAAACTGTGACGTCACACAATTTTCAAAGAGCGTTTTGGGCGCGAAAGCATCTGTCAAAATATATTTTGTTAATTTAACATATTTAAAGCCGTATTTAGTATAAAAATTGAATTTTAGGGCAACTTTTAGTTAATATAGGACGTAATACAAGCGTTTCGAAAAATTGGAAACAACCCGAATTTAAAAGTCCGCAGCAAGCTCGGTTCTCCATACAAACTTAGTTATTATGCCTTCATTTTAAAACGATTAGCTAGATTGCTTTGAAACTTTTTACTTACAAGAGGATAAATTTAAAAATTAAGTCAATGTTTTCCGGCCAATCATTGTCTATGGGAATATAGTTTTAAAAAGTATTTTTTTTTTTTTTTATACTACGTCGGTGGCAAACATGCATACGGCCCGCCTGATGGTAAGCAGTATCCGTAGCCTATGTACGCCTGCAACTCCAGAGGAGAGGGTATATGTGATAGGCCACCTCTTTGTTTCATATTTGTCTATTGCAAAACTTATCTAGTGACCTATGTATAAACTTATTACAAGCATACATATACCTCATGTGATTCACTCCGTTTGTATGGGGAAATAAAATTTGGCCGATCTTAATAGAGCTGCGGACTCTTAATAAGTACTGTAGGTAGGACCGTGAGCCTTAGAAGGCTATGAAATAAAACAAATGTTATATACAAATATAACTGTCTCCAGATTGTCCGTTGTTTGTCAATTCGACAAGTTTGATTGACTATAGATATAGTATATCGTATTTAAGCAATACAAATATACTGAATTGATTTAATTGTTTATGGGTGACCAAGAGAAAGTCAAGCCTATCAAACAATAGTTGCTATAACGAGTGAGCGTCGTATTACTGCCATGCAAATATGGTTACTTACGATAGATCAGCAAGGGGCCTGCTCGGAGCCTTCTGAGGCATGACGTGAGAAAAAATAAGCGCTCTACGTAAACGTGGATGAAACATGTTTTTTAAAACTTCTTCCATATTATGATTTATTTAGTTGGGACTTAATAGCATATCATTCAGCTTTAAAATTACCTCCGTTGTTTCCAAAACGACATTATCTTCTTGGTCTCAAAGAAAGACTGGCTGTAATTGATATTAACATCTTCTAGTTACGCGAGTTTTCGATGACGCACTTGATTTTGTTTATCCAATCGAACGTTTTGCACACTTGAGCCGAACCCTGACCACAAAAACAATGTCGTCTTCGAAATTTTGGAAGTAAATTCAAAGCTTAATTATACATGATTAGGTCCCGTTAAAGTAGTAAATAACAATGTAAAGATCGTGAAAGTTTAAATCAGTGATTTTTCCAGATCTGGCGGATTGGCGAATCGCTCTCGCATTACATACTCGTAGGTAATATGCATTGTCTTACGTACTAATATAGACAAGCAATGAGCGCGACTTTTGCAAACAGGCACATTCGGGGTGCATTTACCAGATCTGGCCGCACCTTCATGTTTACTTTTCCAAACAAGAATGCTCATTTATTCGTTGGGCCTTTAGTGCCTTCTGAATACGGCAAGCTAATGCTCAAAAATTGATTTCATGATACTGAAAATAACTAATTCTACATAACTAATAAAGAATTGTACACCCCACCCAATGATCACATGACTTCGAAAAACATGCATGATAGTTCTTCCAAGAAATATTAAAAATAGGGTCAACAATTTGTTCATAAGTAAAAGGGAGAATGTTATATCGTATATACTATAGAGCCAATAAAGTGGAGCTGGAGTGTCCAAACTAAGCCAAAGCCCAAACAACATGGCCCACAAAAGAGCCGGAGGTCGGACGAGGCCGGTGCTGACCTTGGGTGGTCCGCTGCAGCGCGAAGAGCTCCTGGCCCTGCGGCGAGTGGAAGAAGGAGCGGTGGCGGAAGTAGGGCGCGGCGGTGGAGGACAGGTCGCTGACGAGCTGCAGGAACGTGGGCCGCTGCGCCGGCCGGTGCGCCCAGCACGCGCGCATGAGCTCGTACAGCCGGTCCGGGCAGTGCTCCGGCCGCTCCATCACGCCGCCCTCCACCACGTAGCGCAGCACTTGCTCGTTCGACAGACCCTGGAAACCCCAACGGTTATATTCCTTATCCTGCGACCCCATCATACGAGACGATTTCCTAGTGGAATTTGAAATCAATAGTATAGGAAATACGGTTGAATTTTTTATGTATCGAAATTAGCACCAGAGTACCGTGGTAGGCCCGTGGGCCTTAAAAGATCGAGTCACATTACCGACACAGTAGGGGTGCAGCAAAATGGGTAAGGTATTCAAAATAAGCTGCACATTGTCTAAGGGCCGGTTGCACCAGCCATAATTTGGCTGGTGCAATATAAGTTAGCTTGTATAAAATGTTTGACAGTTGTCTATAGCATGACACCTGACGGCGCCATATTTAACGTTTCGATTTTTTTACGAAATTTAGTACGGCCAGGGAAATAATTTAGATAAAAAAAAAATATGTTCACGAATACCTGATATGGCTGCATGGCGAGCGTGGCCATCTCCCATAAGACAACCCCGAAACTCCAAATGTCACTACTACTTGAAAACACCTGAAATAGGAACAAATTAGTTTTTAACACGCATTTATTTAGTTAAAGTATAAGTAATGACGCTGTCGTTCTAAAGTCCGACCACGCTAAGTTTTCATGCCAAGTGCTACGTCAAGTATGGACCTTATATGAATACATTCTTACTGATAAGCTTGTGCAAAGTTAGCGTGATCGGGAGTCTAAATGACTGAAATTAAGATTTTATGTGGTTTTATTGAAACTAGTGAGTTTAAATCTACTTCTTGACAACCTCAGAAATACCTATTAACCCTTTGAACACTTTACGCCATAAACAAAAAAGAAACTTACACGCCAAGGTCACTAGCGCAAGCGAGCTAAATTAAACTTTAGTTACTTGAAAGTTAGAAGGTTACTTTGACAGCGTACGATATATAGTTCGTGTCATCCACGATGACGCGCAGATTTGTCAAATCTACCCTTTAATAACATGATATTATGAGTCGTGGGCACGCGACTTCGTGAATGACACGATCTATAACATTTATAGTTGTGTATGGCGCTGGGCACGACTAGTTACGACGCCTTTAGGTGTTTTTGACGTTTAAAAATACACGAAATTAAAACATCGTTAGGTATTTTCAGTAACTCACCCCATCTTTTAAGCTCTCGGGGCTCATCCACCTAACGGGTAGCAGGCCCTTAGAGCCTTTCCTATAATAATCAGTCTCATAAATGTCTCTGGTCATGCCGAAGTCCCCCACTTTGACCGTGAGGTCGCCGGCGACCATACAGTTGCGCGCCGCGAGATCGCGATGCACGAATTTTTTGGCCGATAGGTAGGCCATACCGTCGGCTATTTCTATAGCCATCTGAAACAAATATGAAACATATTAATAAAAGGTTGTTTACAATGACGTGTTTTTCTTCTCACTCCTTTTCACAGACATGTCTCCTTTCCTTGGTCATTCTTTAAACGAAGATTTTATAAAATGTGACATTTTCAAGCAAAAGGTACCACATTGTCGCTTACCGTAAGGACGAAATTTGCACGTATCTTTATACAAATAACCTGTCAGAGCGTTCTTATGGCAAGTGACAATGGGTACCTTTTGCTTGAGAACGACACAAACGTAGATTTACCAACATTTGTAGCGAATGATTACAAACACACTTAACACACATAGAGTACTTAGGTACTAATCGCAGAAACGGAGTGAATAAATGAATTTGTTTAGTGCACGATATTATCTAAATACCTCAATGTAACTTTTTGGACAATCTTGCAATTGGCTACTCAAGTTGCGATGGATTACGAAAAAAGAACACTAATTTCAAAATCTCACTATCGTCAACTCTTGATGCCGATACCTTTACAATTATTTTACAAAGCCTGCTAGTATTATTTCGTGCCCGTCGGAAATAACGAAAATAAATATTCCATAGACCCTTTAGCACTCTCAGCGCCATGTGGGCCACAGGTTGCCCACGCAATTTACCACGAAAGTCAATATACATATCCACAAAATATCACCTGCAGTATGTTCTGCAGAGTGGGCGGCGGACCGGCCGACTCCTTCTTGGGCAGCGAGTTGTCGGAGTCGGGGCGGTGCGACCGCAGGTACGTCTTGAGGTCCCCGTGCTCCATCAGCTCCATGACCACCAGCGTGGGCTGCCCGCGGGACACGACGCCCAGCAGCCGCACCACGTGGAACGTGTCGAACGCCTTCATAACTGAGGCCTCATTCAAGAACTCGATGCGCTCCCTGTAAAAATATTCGTTGAATTCACACTAGAAGGGACACGTAATGAGTATCAGAATTTCGGGGACAAAATTTTAATAAAAGGTAGGGAGTTTCTATATCGATAAACTTAATAATCGATGCTTCTCTCAAATGCTAGATCACTCCAAGTTTTATATGTTAAATTTTTATTTAACATGAAACATATAACAACCCCAAAATAATACTTCCAAATAATATAAAGTTACAAGCTGGCGGCGACCGCCAGTGTTAGGGAAAAGTATCTATAGTTAATTTATCGATATAGAAGCTCCCTGCCTGTCGTTAAATTTTGCCCCTAGAATGTGATATCTTTTAACGAGATATGTTTCCATAGATCATTGAAAATAAGAAATGTGTTTCGACTAATACACATAGCTCATGTAGAACCAATAACTACATCAGAAATTGAATAAATACCTGTCAGTGGCATGTTCATTGACAGTTTTCACAGCGCATCGAGTTTCTGGTTTTCCTTTTTCAATGCCTTTCGCTATGCCTTCATATACCTGAAAATAAAAATAACTAGATTAATAAGTAAATGGACCCACGAGATGTTAGCACTTACACTAAGCGCCCCAACTTAAATACGAGGTGTATAGAAAATTGAATACTTATTTTAGGGCACCGTCTGTACTTAGTCCTTGGGTCTCGGTACGTCAATAATACGACAACAGTCCTCACCATGCCGAAGGATCCTTGTCCGAGCTCGCGCACCAGCTCGATGTTGGCGCGCGGCACCTCCCACTCGTCGGGCACGTACACCGTGGACACGTACTCGGGGTTGACGGACGCGAACAGCTTGTTGCCCTCGGTGGGCAGCAGCAGGCCGCGCCGCGCGTACCACGCGCCACCGGCCAGGACTAATACTACTATGAGGATGCCGCCCACCACTCCCCATATCCATTCGTACCCAGTTTCCGCGGCACGTTCCTGTAGAGAAAGAAAATTGAAATCAATTAATCTTCATTTTATAAAAAATAAGGATAGGTATTCGTTTCAGCTTGGACATAAATGCTTCCTGTAATGTGTAATAATATAATATTTATTATTTATTTATTTTGCATGTCCCGATGTTCTCCTCCTCTACAGGTCGCATTAATCATCAATTCTCACGAAATTTATGGAGCATTTTTGACAGTTTGCGAGTTCTACAGCTGACAAAGCTACTAGTTTGAAACGGATGACTCGGGAAGTCCGTTTAATTTAACACGAAGCCAGTAAAATGCCATTCTAGCTGAGACTAATATACTGTTTTTTCTAAAAATGGGGAAAACAAAAAAAAACTTGTCTATCATTATAACACAAGCAATTAATGGGTTTCTCATCATTTTAGGTACATATTACCCATAGATATCTATTACCTTTTAATTTTCCTAGAAACACATCATTCAACAAAATAGCTCTAACGACTTTTTACTATCGCGCTTTGCGGGAAACCTAACAATTGCTCTGTTTTTTAAGTATGCTGTTAAATAGATGGGACAAAACGAAAAACTATAATAATTATGTCCGCGTTAATAGTACATTGTGCAACGAAGTGCAACGAAGATTGTGAAGTGAAATTTTCGATACGAGGGTGGGAATTAAAGACCCGAGTTTGCAATATTCTTACCCCCGAAGTTATTAAAAAAAAATTTTTTTAGCGAATATCACATGCGATTATTGATACGTTGAGGTAATTGATTTAACTTTTAAAAATATGAGACTGCAGCAAATTTACTTTAACTTTGCACTGCGCAGTATATATGTATTATTTATTTTGCCATTTACATATTATGTATTTGACCATGGAAGCTAAAAAACTACCGCTAGTAACTTAAGTTTCTCATATTTCAAAACACAAAAACGCCACATACCGCAATGAACAAGTACACGGGCTGCGAGGCGTTCCCGGCGCCGCTGACGGTGATGGGCGTGACCGTGATGCTGTAGTTGCCGGGCGATATGTTGTGAAACACTATTCCTCGCCCGTTGCTCTCGTAGTCCGTTTGTGGCACGCAGCGCTGATTTTTCACCCCATACTGCATCTGTGGGAAGATATGACGTTATATGGTAGTCCCTCATGCCATACCTTCATGTAATGGAAAGACACTGTGTTTTACTTGCGTCTTGTCCTCCGCGAGCGCGAGGTGCATGGAGTAAATTGACGGGTAGGTCCCACGTCACATCGCCGTCCGTGAGCGTCATTTTTGACAGCATATCGACTTCCCGCTCTTCCCAGAGGACGTTAACAATAGCTGCAAAGCTCACCTTCGTGTTGTCCTCCACAGGCACGAGGTACACGGAGTAGGCGACGACGAAGCCGTTGGGGTTGACGGGCGGGTCCCACGTCACGTTCACATCCGGGAGCGTCATGTTTGACGGCAGCTCGTACGCCCGTACTTTGCTGACCATGTCCACAGAAGCTGCAAGGTTTTGAAAAGTTTGAAAAGAAAACTAGGAGAGCAGAATAAGTGAAACATTTGTCCGGTCCGAGGTGAGTTATTATTATTTACCAACTTAAATTTGTGGGTTTTACGTTAAAATCTGTGGTTTTAGTTTGAATGAGATATGCCACCAAAGTTTGCCACTTAACAGCAATTGACACCGAAGCACGTCGATCATATATTTTCGAGGTAGTACGGGTCGTTTTATCATTCGATCTTGAAGTCGAAGCAGTCATGCTGACTGTCACACGCCTATATGCGACGGTGTACCTAGGGAAGTGGCGCAGGTTTCCATCCTACTGACCAGCGTTCTCACTCAACTCAGTAGTCGGAAGGTATAGAAGGTGCGGTCGGTACCGTCCCGTTGAGATGCTGAGCACACATGCCCACAGGCTGACTGTGTACCACGAGAAGTGGTGCAGGTTTCCGATCAACAGACCGGCGTACTCAACTCAGTGGTCCGAAAAGTGTAGAAGGCGCGATAGGGGCAGTAGTATGTTATTGAACTCCACAACCGTCTCGTTGGGGTGCTGACTTGCGATACACCCACAGATTAACCCACAGAGGTTTATCACATGAAGTGGCGCAGGTTTCCGACCAACAAACCAGTGTACTTACTCAGAATAGTATGTCTTCTTGAACTCCACAACCGTCTCGTTGGGGTGTTGACTGCGACAGCCACAAATTGACGGTGTACCACATGAAATGGCAGATATTTCCGATAAACAGACCGGCGTACTCACTCAGCTCAGTGGTCCGGAAGGTGTAGAAGGCGCGGTCGGAGCAGCGCGTCTTCTTGAACTCCGCGACCGTCTCGTTGGGATGCTGAGCACGACATGCCCACAGGCTGACTGTGTACCACGAGAAGTGACGCAAGTTCTCAATGGTCAACTCGCGCGTAGAGCCCGGCAGTGTGTAGTGTTGCGTGCGTAGGAAGCCTGGGAACAAATAATGTATGTAAAAAATGAAAGGGTGAACGAAACGTGGGTAGACTAGCTTTAATTTTAGAAAAACAGCATCATCACCTCCGATGCTCCAAAATTGTGTCGAGATTTCACAACAATAGAGAACGCTATGGATGTCGCGTCACTTTAAAACCTACACCGCAACAGAAAACTGTGTCTCCGACATGTTTTTGTTTTAGCTCTTTATTGTACCTATTTATATATGTTTGGCCTTAGTTGCCTGAAAATAAATGATATTTGATTTGATTTCAAGACTAAAATTTTGGTAGAGCTATCTTTATATTCCGTATGGTAACATTATTATTTAACATATATATTTATTTACAATAACAATATACATAATGGATATACAGATGATTATTATAACTAGCTTACATCTAAAATAGGCCCTTGAGGCACTGTACCAAGGATGCTGGCGGCATTTCCTCGTTGTATCGCAATACTGATACGTTGTGCGAGGAAGCCGCCAGCTCCTCGGTCACCATCACCAGTTACGTCAACCAGACTTTGCGATTTCTCCAAAAAACTTGTGCGCGCTGGGACCCCATGAACCTAGACTTTCAACGTCAAATGGTACAAAATGGTACTCTCTACCGAGGCTCTTATATTTATTACGTTTCAAAATTTCGGCGCTTTCCGCCGCTGCGCCCGCTTTTACATTATGTAGTCCGTTGGAGGTGGGACGGTGCCAGTGTGTCTACGCAGGTAGCATCCCACACTAACATCCGTCCCAAGCTCCAAGGAACCAAGGACACCCCATCAGGCCTCTTGCCATCATCCCTGATAATGCCAGTCGGCTCAAGAAGAGCAGGCGCATTGAAGGTGGCAAGAGATCGACGGACTATGTCATTAAGCGACGCATGTCTTGAAAAACGACCTGCGCTTTTTTAACATATAAATGACTAGTTGATTTTTGCCCGAACGTATTAAGGGGTTAATCGGTCGCCCTTTTGCTTGGTATTCATTTAATATCTACGGTTGAACACGGAACGATGCAGAATAGACTATTGCGACGGTTAAAGGCTGATTTACGACAAATTACCTTCGTCTGTGACATTTTCCTTCCAGATGGTGTCGGGACCGCCTTCAGGGGGCGTGACGATGACGAGCATGCTGCTAACGACGGTGTTGTCGATCGACCGCCGAATCCTGGTCTCTCGCTTGGATTTTGTAGTTTTCGTTTGTTTGACGTACACCTGGGAATAGTAATAAATAATGAAATTATTATTACACATTTACAAACTAAAATTTAACTGAGCTTAGCTATTTTTTAGTACATTCAAAACAGCCCAATTTTTAGTAGATTCATGAATTACAAATACACAAAAAAAAACAAGGTCGAACTGATGAACGCGTTAAAACATTACGTACGCGTGTCTGTAATGTTTTAACGCGTTCAACGATTTAAACTTTAATTTTGTAATATCATGTACCTAAATGTTGACGTCACACCTCTTACTTCATAATAAGTAACAGGTAGCTGTATGTGACTGTTTGTATAGTATTAGAAAGAGATAAGAACTCCGCACGGCGATTCGTACCAAGTTTTGCAGATCATTCTCGAAGGCGATGGTGTCCATGCGCTCCTGCTCCGCGCGCGAGTCGAACTTGGTGGAGCGCTCGGTGTTCTCTCGACATTGGCAGGTGCCGTTCTTGGCGTCGCCCGTCATCGACGTCTCGTCCTTTTGCGGCACTTCGGATTTCGCGGCTATGATGTTGGCTAGCAGGCTCGCTGGAAAAATTAAGGTATTTTAGTCCAAGTCCAAGTATCATCATAAGACTAGATATTACTAGTTTTTTCCTGGCTGGCTAGGGTAAAGTCAAAAGCAAAAAGTAATCTACATTCTTAACAGATTTCAAGAAGGACTAATAGCTGTGCGAAAAAGATCATACACTCGTATCCAGAATTAAAAAGAGTAACCTGACAGTTACAGGCGAGAATTTCATGATCAATAATGTTTTTTTTTCAAACTGCTGTCTTTTTACTCTCCGTAATTCTCGACATTAATAATTGAGGTACGTTTTAGTAGTTACGGCGTCACATTACAAACTCACGATTGCTGCAGTAGTCGATGCTGCTGGCCATGATCTTGGGCAGGTTGTAGCTGTTGGCCTGCACCTCCACCACGTACTGGACGATGGTGCCGTTGGGCCGCACGGGCGGCGCCACCACCACGGTCACGTTGTGCTGCGCGCGCGAGTCCTCGCGCACCGTCACCGTGGGCGGGCTGGGACCTGCCACCATCAAATATTTTATTTTCATTTTATCATCACACAAAAAAAGTATGACTTCATCTAAAGCCAAAGATAATGTAGACGGCGATATAGATTACACACTAAATATGGTCGTGAAATGGTAACGTTAAACAATTCAGCTTACACAAAACATATGGCACCATACAGTGCGTACTTCAGCTATCAAACTCGGGTGCACGATTATTGTCTTACCACTGTACAGTGTACACCTTTTCTTCAATCATAACCTATCATAACCTTTGGTTAATACCAACCAAAGGAGGGTGAATATGAGGGCATACCTTAATAGGTATGCCCTCATATTCACCCTCCAGAGTATATTCAGACATCACAAAACTCTGTAAAAAGTGTTCAATTTATTTTTAACTCAGTTTTATTTATTTATTTTTAGTTTTACTCAGAATGGGGGAAGATCGCATAGTCAAGGAAGCGTACTTGAGGCGACCAACCGGCCGTCGACCGATCGGGCGCCCCAGGTACCGCTGGTGTGATGTCGTGGAGGCGGACCTGCATCGGCTGAATGCCAATTCATGGCAGGAAACCGCGCTGGATCGGGACAGGTGGCGTTCTCTCGTTTCGGAGGCCAAGATTCTTTTTGGATCGCTGAGCCAAAGCAGTTAGTTAGTTATTTTTAAAGTTCATTTAAACCAAACTTACGTCCAGGTAGAGTTTTGAAGTATATGATAGGGCTCTGCGCGCCCTTGGTGTTATCCATGCGCGTGGTGAAGGTCTTCACGTAG
The DNA here is from genome assembly GCF_033807575.1 of Cydia pomonella. Classification (NCBI taxonomy): domain Eukaryota; kingdom Metazoa; phylum Arthropoda; class Insecta; order Lepidoptera; family Tortricidae; genus Cydia; species Cydia pomonella. The sequence goes on along the minus strand of NC_084708.1, from coordinate 17,888,119 downwards.
GCCGCGTATCTCGTATCCGGTATGAGGTTGGCGACTACTTTGAACAACATCTGCCGGTCGCAGCCGCTTAAAGGCGAAGTGCGGTTGTCTTCAATGGCGAAGTCCATCACGTTCCATCTACAAACAATATTCATAAATTGGAGTATTCCTATTTTTTCCCGCCCCACGTGACCGCCGCCATACATGAGGCGGGGACAAATGGGAATGATTTATATGGAATGCATGTTAGTAAAATGTGAAACAACATTTCTTCTTACAAACTGTGCCACTAATGTCCACTGGACAGAAGTTCATCAACCCATTTGCTTCTTTGAACAATTTAAGATTCAAATATCAGAAGTGGGATTAAAGTCAAAAGAATACCAACGTGTCAGAACAGGCGTCGCGCTGCTCGTAGAGCGTGACGTTACGGTCGGTCATGATGTAGTAGAGCGAGTAGCCGAGCAGTTTGCGAGAGTCTGGGACGCAGTAGGGGTTCCAGCTGAGGACCACTCGGTCAGTCTCGAAGCGGGTCGGCACCAGCGTGAGGACTTCCTGGTTACCTGTAATGGAATGAGTTGTTAATTTGGTACTATACCGATGTCACTGATTTTATTTGTAAAATGCAAGTTCAAGAACCGAGTTGCATCCTACACCATTTTATACATACTTATGTAGGTACTATACTCATAAAACCCCATGTTAATACAAATAACTCAATCAGTTGTATGCATCGTAAACAGGAATTGAATTGAAATATGCGATGCGTGTGGTGACCGCCAATTGTTTTAATGCTCCATCTTGTAGTTGATGTGATTTGTGGCTAAAGTGTGGCATAAAGACGACACAATTCATTTTTCTCTCTCTGATCCTGCGTGTACAACAAAACTAACATAATATCCAGTCATATGAAACTTGAACTAGCATTTTTTTTAATTGTGTTGTCCCCCTTTCTTCTCGTACTCAAACACTACACAATTAAAAAACTAAAAAAAGATAGTTCGATATTACTCAGTAAGGAAAATGTGAGTAGTAATAGCGCGACTCTGGTAAAATTATGTACTTTCCGCATATATTACAAATAACTATACTGAAACACACCCAACTTGTCAGTAGAAAAAGACGCAAAATTATCTTTTTCTATGGGAAGTCAACTCTTCGCGCATACATTTTTAAATATTTACTGCCTTTTTCTACTGACAAGGTAGCTGTGCCGGAATACATTTCATATGTACTTACAAAACGCCTCATCGCCGTTATCGTTTTCTATATTGGGTTCGTTCTTGTAGGGGATGTTTTTTAACATATTGATCTCACTGGGGCAGAGTTTGGGGTTGAACTGGATGACCACCTTCCCCCTGATCTCTAACGTCTTGTTTTCCGCCTTCCGCTTCTCCCAGTCCCACAGCAGTTCCAGGTTGCGATTGTTGTATATCGTTAACGCTTCGGTACTGAAAAAATACACATGCGTTATAGGTGTTTTGAAATGCAATGATTTAAATGGTGTCAACGAATTTGAAGATGTGCGTACCGCATTACACTGGACGGACAAATACGTTTCAATAATTGTCGACAAATTTTACTAACCAAATCAGAGTTTGCATCCAACTAAATATAAACTCTCTTAAGACATTGCAGGAATATATTTACGTAGATGAAAATATGCGTAGATATAAATATTTATTATTATGTAAAATTTTATAAATTTAGTCAACGCTCGTACTCTGGTCGTAATTAGCAGACTACAGAAAATGTATACATTCTGGTAAGTCTGCTCGATATTTTTGAGAAACATCAAAAAAATTAAAGGCAACGGTTGGTAAATCGCCAGCCGGCCGAAGATTACTCAAACATCGCCAAGCCGCTCAAGCATCAACACGATGTAGCCACTTCAACACCCTCACCTGTTAGCTTTAGGATTGGCTATGATCCGTTCGATCTTGTCCAGGAACATGAGCGACACCAGCGGCATAGACTGGAAGATTTTGAGCCGTCCTCGGATCTCACGGACGTCGCTCATTGCCGCCTCGAGGGTAGCCACGATGTTGCCTGTGACAAAATAGTACTTTAGCAAGTATTCATCAAAGATCTGACATTAATGTTAAAAATGCGACCAAACTTGAACGTTAACCATACGTTTTGGTACATTCAAATAGCTGTTAGCGGCCACTATGAAGCTTAAAAATGGTCACATATCTTCATTTGTAGTCTTGCCTCTTTCGCGCTCATGAAATGTTCATATATGCATGTGATGGCTTCCCTTTTGCACACTTCAAATATCTTTAAGCGTAACTGTCATTGTAAATCTGGTATTTATTGATATTTTTAACCAATTTTTTATTTTTGTTCATCGATTATTCGGGAGACTAATAAACCGATTTAGAAAATTATTTTTTGTTTGTAAGGATGCTTTTATGCCATTGTCCTATTACTATCAATATAAGTAGTTGCTATCAGAAAGCATCACTTCTAATGAAGACTAAACTGTTTTGTGCAGTCGGTTCTTTTCTGTTAAAGATTCATCTAGCGAAATCCCATAACAAAACATAAAGGTCGCGGGTTGTATGGCATTATCATTTTATCACTACAATGGACCACTCGCAATGGAATAAACCCATTTGGTCCATGACACTATGTGTTAGGCGGTTCGCGGTACATAGGATCTCCACGCAGTTTCGGTGTGCGAGCGGGACATCGCTATTTACATGAATAGGTCTGTCTCGCCCACACATCGCAGCACGTGCGGATCCGCATCAGTGTGATAATCGGGTAACATCTGTAAAGGATTTGAAGACAGGGTCTCACCGGTGGCCGGCAGCGAGATGGTGAGGTCGCCGTTGATGATGGTGCAGCCGCGGAAGCGGTCGGCCGCGGCGGCGGAGTCGATGTTGCCGCCGCTGCACTGGCGGCTGCAGCCCGACGCGGGGCAGCGCACGCACTCCGCCCGCCGCGTGTCGCCGGACTGTGGGGAACGGCCAGTTCTTAAGAGGGAGCGTAAGCCCAGGAAAATTACAAGGAGACAGAAGATACGGCGCGCCGCGCGAACTTGCGATGGAACATATGGCCATCGCCTAACTTTTTACTTGTTACTTCAATTACTCTAAAAAATATACTTCTGTTAAAAATTTTGCTCGTAAGATCCAGATCTTAACTCTGTATCTTTAGGTATTTAAATAATCCCTCCTCCTCTCCTTAAGCCACTTGAGAGTAGAAGATCAAATAATGTAGGTTAAAGTCAGATCCAAGCTATTTTGTATTTGTTTGGTTAACCAATAAATGTTATAACTACCCGAAAATGTATAAATTGTTTGTTTACTTTTATTTAAATACCTAAAGTTACAGAGTGTAAACCAGGACTCAAAACTACTAGTTCAGGATCTAAACTTGTAGTTAGTAGTATGTAATTATTGTCTTCGTGTAATGGGTACGGCTGAAGTACATCAATGACAGATACCTCCTGGAATCCGCTCGGACAGATGTAGACGCATTTCGCACCCTCTTTTGAGTCGTTTAGCGTCTTGTACGCCAGGATGTTGATCTCTTGCCGGTTGCTGGCGTCGTCGTTCAGCGGCTTCATGGCGCGGCACTCCCACTCGCTTACGCAGCGTCGGTACAGCTGTAAGTAAATACTCGTATTATATTACATTACAAGAGATCGATCCTCAAATTCCCAGAGCTGGTACGAGTAGAGTACCCGGCACAACACTTAGGATCACCGAGGTCTCTCCCAGAAGTCGTCGGCAACATTAAGGGTCTGCTAGGCTTCTTGGTAGAGTTGGATTGGCAAGAATAGTACCGACAACTCATCACGCAATATACTGACGTCGAGTTGCGGTATCCAAGCCCACGTAAACCTATAACCCAACCGATCAATGTGAATCGAAGTGATCTATGGTCAAAAACAAATGGAATCAACGGATTTCTATAAAATCCTTTCTTTTTCAGTTCTCGAGGGAATGGTTGTCTGTTATAGTTTGATGAAGAAATTACCTTATAAATGTTCGATTGCATATTGTTGATGCATTTGCGGCTTTTGTCGTAGCTGAGCGAGTTAGTTGAAGAAATTCGAAAGTGGGGTAATTTTGAAAATTACAAATATCTACTGAACTAGAAGCACTTCAACTGTGGAAATAGTAAGCAAGATTATTGCGTTGCAGTATTGCCAAAGTATAAAGTATTTTTTTTTTAATTATCGCGCTTCAACATTAAATAACAAAAGCCTGAAACCCACATTACAGCACGAGGAGCGTAAGCGTAGGCGTCGCGTATCATAAAAGATGTATACGACGAAAAACGAGTATACGAACTGCGTAGAGTTCTGGGCATCAAGCGTCAAGTTTATGTTTTTTTTTTTTCGGTAGAAGCCATAGGAGGTTATAATTTTAAGACTAAGTTACAGGAGCAGTCATTGACGCACTTGCGGTTCTTGGCGTAGCCGAGCAAGTAGTCCTTGCACAGTCGGCACTGGTCCGGACCGGGACCGTCGCAGCTGCCGAGGCAGTGCGAGTCGCAGCAGGTCTTGTTGCCATCGAGTTTATATTAATAGTTACCTTATACATGTTGGAGGGGCAGTCTTTGACACACTTGCGGTTCTTGCCGTAGCCGAGCGAGTAGTCCTTGCACACGCGGCACTGGTCCGGGCCGGGCCCGTCGCAGCCGCCAAGACAGTGCGAGTCGCAGCAGGTCTTGCCGTCGTCGAGGCAAGAGCTGTTGCCGCAACTCGATGGGCACACTGAAAACGGAACAAATAATTTTAAATCATTCAATTATATAGCCTATATCAGAACCTCGGAAGGCCCAAAGCATTCCAATATACAATCCGTGTCAATCTAATTACAACCTTTCATAAATCACATATAGTTTCTCAAACAAACCAAATTCATAACAATTTACTATACATCAAGGTTACCATTTAAAATAGGAAAAGTTTCTAAGGTAGGCCTTACGAGGATAGAATTAGATGTGTAAATTAATGTAAAGAAACAAACTTCATAGGTCATCAGCAAATTATGTACCTATATGTATTTAACCAGTTTTAACAACCCTTTGCGATATTATGAATAATATTTGTGCCAGCCGGCACAATCTTATCGGCGCGTGACGATCACGACACGACGAATTTCATCAGCCGAGTGAAAGAAGGTGACTTGATTGTTTAAAATTTACATTTATTACGTAGGTACCTATAGGTAGGGTCTCGCATTTCAAGAGGAATAAAAAAATGAATTGAATTAGTCACAGGTATAAAAATTTTTAGTAGTGATTGCACTACCATGATGGGTAATTATTGAATTACCCACTATTGTCTTGTGAATTTTGTTATTGTGATATTTGTAAATAATGTAAGTAGGTATTAATTCAATGCCCGTGAGGCGCAAGTGCATGGCGTGTAAGTAAATAGTTTTTAAGTCTCATGAAGTGAAATGTTAATATATTTTGAAAATAATAATAGTTCTTTGTTTTACATGGGGGCAAAGTTGTTGTTTAACCGCTCGTGCTTATATTGATACCCGAGCAAACGAAAGATTCCAAAATTGAACTACGAGCGTAGCGAGTGGTTCGAGAAGTTGAATCTTGAGCGTTGCGAGGGTTTCAAGGCAGCTGGCCCTAATAACACCTAACACACTTAACACTGGTGGATTCCGACGTCCTGGTGATCTTCCTCAACAGAGCCTCGGCAGTTCGATGATATCCCCAGTGATAAATTAGTATTTTATACGTATTTCCCTTGGGTCCTCCAATAAATTGTGGTTCCTCTAATTATCTCCGGTTCGTGTGGACCATGTTCAAGGGTCTGACGGGCTTATAGCAGAAAAAACTCCAATAATATAAAATGAAAACGTGTAATCTGTCTTGTGGTAACAGGAATAATAAAAAGTGACATGCAAATTTTGAATAGACTTAATTTTCTATATGAGCGGCGGTTGGCCTCTCTGACGTTTTGCGCGTTGATTTGTGTAGGCGCTCCGTGACCCAGGTCATCATGCAAACACGAGGGTTAAACAAACTTTGCCTCCGAGTGAAACACAATATTTTTCACCACACCAACGCGAGGAAAATACTAACTATTAAATACCAAAAAAAAATCAAACCAAATCAAATACAATTTAATTTAAATAAAAATGTATCATTCAAGATCATCATTTAAAAGTCAATTCTACCAGCTAACATAAGGAAACGACTAAAAATTAGCATCTGATTTCTTTGCCCCACATGTGGATAAAATGCAACTTTCTCATTAGTTTTTGAACAATCAAAAGGGCCTTTACCAGTTGGTGTGGTGAAAAATATCTTTAACCCAAAATACCTATAGGAATGTACTACATGGGGTAACGAATATTCTTATATGACTGGGATCATTATATTCATAGGTAATTAAAGTGGCACAGATCATAAATTTAGTGTTAAAAAAGTAGTGCATTAGCATTAAAGCCACTGAAAATAAAGTCTTGTTACATAACAATCACATTCACAGAGCGTATCTGTTATGCAGCCAGAAAATCTCTTTCAAGTATAAACTTCATTTTAACTTGAAAAGCTGACCCCGCTCCGGGCGACCCCATGAATACCAATAACCCGTCGTTGTACATGTAACGTTGCAGTGCAATTTAAGTGGGAGATTTATGTAGTGCAGTTTGTTAGGCCATGCAACCAAGCGTGGGAGACCATACATGGATTTGTAAACATGCTATAAATAACGCGCGTGGGGGGAGAGCCTTAATAAACCTTTATCTTTATTTGTTACCGGACCAGTTTACAAATTAACCCCGTGATCGCCGCGGATAAAACTAAAAGACGTTTCTGGCAGACGCTTTGATAACAAAATGGTATTGCAAAAGGTATACAAGAGTTTCGTAAAATAAAACTGGCAACCGGGTAAATCTGCAGCCTGTGAGACAGCTTACTCAGCGAGCGAACAATGCGCTACGAATACAATACAACAACGTTTTCAGGATGCTGATGGGACTGCCACGTCACTGTAGTGCATCCGGAATGTTCGCGGAGCAGATCGGCGTCACTTATGCGGAGACTGGGTGGCAGTAACAATAGTATCCTGAAAACGTTAGCATGTAAGACGAATGCACCATTACTCAAGCACTAGAATAATCTACATGTGGCAGCAACAGATGTTGAGAAATGGTGCATCTAGATGGCCTAGATTTTATTTATTTTAGTGTATTATTTATTGTACTGTTTGTGTTGTCTATCTTAATGTGTCATGTGTCTATTAAATTATTTGGAAATTGTATGTCACTAACCTTAATTAATTTTAAGGTTTGGTGTACTCTACTAACACTATATGGATCTCCCGGATTCGTAATAAATATCATTTCGTTCATTATTTCCTAATGAAAGTAAACATTTTTATAATTGACCATTTATAACACGTCTTTCAACAATAATAAGGTTTATGCTTGCAAATATTAGACAAATAGAAAAAAAGATGGATGCGTTTTATGTATCAAAGGAGTATTCTTAATATCATTATTCTGAATACATTTACACCTCCAAACTTTAAACCAAAAAGCAAAGTTAGTACTTTATAATCTAAGTATTTTAAGTATATTGACAGCCGTTTGTAATTTAAACATAGTTAGTAAGAAATAGATCATAAATGATACTGTGATATTTTTAATAGTGTCGAACGCAAGTATGTCAGCTATGAGGCTATGACAGACAGTGGCAGTTAGTGTCAAACTATAAGGACCGTGCGTGTTGGAGGGACTGCCATCTTGTGGCCTGAATCGGAAGCATAAACATGTACATTTACACGTCACGTGTTTTCTTGTGCATAGTAGGTTCTGCCATCTTGTGGGCTACATCGGAACAATAACATCACATTTACGCCTCGCGCCAAAAATCTGACGGCTCCTGTGCTGCCTCCTACAGTTCATGCACGCTCCCTATACTCTGTATCTTAAGGTATTTCAATAAAAGTAAACAAACAATTTGTACATTTTCGGATACTTATACGATTTTAACCAACCAAACACAAAACTACCTGGATCTGTGACTGAGCGACCTGACTTTAACCTACATTATTTGATCATTTGATCATTAAGGAGCCATCTGAGGGTAGATTTTTATTATGTATTTCTAATTCCCGTTTCATTTTTAACCAATATTTTATCTTCTTCCGTAATAAAATGCGTATATAATTACTGTAATAGTCTGTACCATATACGCGGTGATTTTTCCTCCGGGACCAAAATCGATGATCTCCTTTTGTACTCACTAATTATATTATAATAAAATGAGCACTTCCCTTTGCCCACACGAGTATCTTCATTGAAGTAAGAGTAACAACGGTTAACTTTCCCATCAAGCAGTTCATGTTCAGTCAGCAGCAAAAATAACTGAGCGAGTGGGGAAAGTTTTGCTCTAATGTGTCTGATATCTTTACCTGCTCATTAACCTCTGCTACTGTTTCTTCCTCTGATCTCTGCTTACCTTTCTGGCAATGTTTTTCGTTCCAACACAGCAGCCGGCCGTTGTCGTCGGCGGGGCAGGAACCGGAGTGCCGCGGGTCGCGATCGCGGCCCTGGGCGTCAGGGCACAGCCCGCACAGGCGGCTGTCGTAGTTACCCTGCAACAGAAACAATTTCTAAATACTTCGTCCACTTAGAAGTCGTTAGGCAGTACTACCTGTCCCTTCAATCCTGACAGTATTCCGGTACTAATTTTTATTCCTCATTATACCCTCCTTAGGGATGATTCCCGGGACATAAAGTAACTGACATAAGTTAACTGGAACAAGCAAAGTACCTAAGCAATTTATGATCAAAGATCTAATGATATACGTATTTAAATATAGAAACATAAACACATTATATTATTACCTACCAAAGCTTGTTAATATGGACTTATTGACGGCGGGTCAGGCCAAATGTGGTCGAATTGCAGATTAAAACCAGTCAATGCCACACGCGAGCCGAAAATGCTCGCCGCCCGTGCCATACCCGAGAAGTTAAACAACTTACAAGCCAAAACAAATTAAGAACCTAACCTAACCTCGAAAACAGCCAGACAAGCCACAAAAAATACTGCGAATTAACTGAAGTTAATTACTGTAAACGTGAATTACTATTGAAAGGTGTCGGTATAAACATTATTATGTGTTAATAACAGCACTTAATGACAGACGGCGGGCTCTAAAAATGAACGTACTTGTTTTTTGCAACGCCGATTGACGAAATAATCCCACGGTCCGTGGTTGAAACAAGTTTATATAAGAATGTGCCGGCTTAGCTGTCATTAACCCATTATTGACCACATGAACACGAATTGCTCACCTATCCGCTCATGTCATTGTTTGTCCTTTTAAATTAGTTTGTATGACAGCGCTGATAACATTTGATGGAATGCTTGCGTTAAATTGTTGATTGTTTGGTATGTTACGTTTATTAAAAAGCCCAGTCATGTATTAAAAGGTCAGAGTTTGTTGAGGCGTAGTATCCTGTCCCCGAAAAACCTTTCAAGCGTTAACCTTGTGAGTGTGTAGGTAAATTCAAGCCGGAGATAAATCAAGAAGCGATTAGTTTTATACAAGGTAAGACTACAGATACACGTTTCGTCATCGGCGGGCTAATTCCTACAAAGGGAACGCGCAAATTCTGATATAAGAGCTACGGTTCTATCAGAGGTGAGCGAGGATCCGTAGTTTTCATTTATTTTCCTCGCTCAACGTGCAGTGATTCTATTGGTCCTTAAAACACATCCCTCGCTACGCATCCTCTGGTCGAAACGCAGCCTTAGATAGCTATCATTTCTAAGAATGTCACCCGGGATCCCCCGTTAAAGTAATGCCGTTGTTTTGTACATACTATAATAAATTGCTTAGGTAATGTTGTAACGGTCTAGGCACATACCAAACTCCTGCTTGCTTTTAAGGTTGTAATTATGTTTATTAAGCTCATAACTGATTTAAACGGTCACAAATAGGTAGGTAAGTAATAAACAGTACGGACTAAAGTTTCGGTGGGAAACGCAAGAAATGCAAAGAATTGCATCATTTGCATCGCTACTCTGATTCTCACCACTAGTGCAGTTTGCAAAAAAGCACTAATAGATATGGGATGATATGGGATACCTTTTTCCGGGAATCACTCCTTAAGAATATAAAATTGAGGAAAAAATAGGTGGCGACATTTATCGTTTACAATACCTAAGCTGCATACAGTAGCCGTGTGTAATATATAAATAAATAAATATTATAGAACATTATTACACAAATTGACTAAGTCCCACAGGAAGCTCAATAAGGCTTGTGTTGAGGGTACTTAGACAACGATATATATATATATATATATCGTTGTCTAAGTACCCTCAACACAAGCCTTATTGAGCTATATATATATATATATATATATATATATATATATATATATATATATATATCGTTGTCTAAGTACCCTCAACACAAGCCTTATTGAGCTTCCTGTGGGACTTAGTCAATTTGTGTAATAATGTTCTATAATATTTACTTAATTTATATATTACACACGGCTACTGTATGCAGCTTAGGTATTGTAAACGATAAATGTCGCCACCTATTTTTTCCTCAATTTTATATTCTTAAGGAGTGATATATATATATATATATATATATATATATATATATATATATATATATATATATATATATATATATATATATCACTCCTTAAGAATATAAAATTGAGGAAAAAATAGGTGTAAATAGGTGTATATATATAATATATATATATATATATATATATATATATATATATATATATATATATATATATATATATATATCACTCCTTAAGAATATAAAATTGAGGAAAAAATAGGTGGCGACATTTATCGTTTACAATACCTAAGCTGCATACAGTAGCCGTGTGTAATATATAAATTAAGTAAATATTATAGAACATTATTACACAAATTGACTAAGTCCCACAGGAAGCTCAATAAGGCTTGTGTTGAGGGTACTTAGACAACGATATATATATATATATATATATATATATATATATATATATAGCTCAATAAGGCTTGTGTTGAGGGTACTTAGACAACGATATATATATATATATACTCAACACAAGCCTTATTGAGCTTCCTGTGGGACTTAGTCAATTTGTGTAATAATGTTCTATAATATTTACTTAATTTATATATTACACACGGCTACTGTATGCAGCTTAGGTATTGTAAACGATAAATGTCGCCACCTATTTTTTCCTCAATTTTATATTCTTAAGGAGTGATATATATATATATACACAAATATGTATAAATACTTAAATACATAGAAAACACCCATGACTCATAGTGGTGATGATCCCGTGTGTGATGATTCCGCTTTGTTTTCAACTTACGTAATACGCAAATAATAGGTACAAGCGCAGGCCCAGAGCCGACAGCCCTTAATTGTGCTTAGGGTTTGCACGACGGATCTGAAATGTACGGGAAGGTCCGTGGATCCGGAGCCAGATCCAGATAATTTCATACATTTCAAATCCGGATTGCAAACCCTACTTTTGTACACAGGTTAATATCAAACATTGTTTTTTTTTTTATGTTGAATGATGTCACACGAAAGAAAAAGTGGCGAAGGCCGCCAGTGCCCAGGGCTGGAATTGAACCAGCGCCTCCTGCATTCGCAGCAGCCGTTTCAACCACTGGGCGACCCGAGTCACGGCGGTATGGGTGAAATCTTCTTAAGGCTTACGGCGCCCTTTTCTAGTAATACAGTGAAACATTGTTATGTCAAAAGCTCACCTTTATAACGTTGTTCTCAGCTCTCTCGCCCATGATCTTGCCCCAGTCTATAGTATTGACATAGCAGAGCCGGTCGTTGTGTTGGATGCGCACCGCGCCCCGCTCGATGTGCGTCAGCGACCGAAGGCCCAGGGACTGTGGACATTTATGCTTTTATAAACAAGTATTACAAGTAAATAAATACTAGGGGACCATCCTAGGGCACGTTCTAATTATGCGCTTAATTTGCGTAGGCCGTCAATAAGCGTCCAATATTATTTATAGTATTGGAGCGTTCACACTACATGGTTAGGTAGTAAGTTGCACTGCTGATTAAGTACGAACTTTTACACAAATCGAACCACCTCACAGTCAGTGGTAGGTACAATTTCCATAGCCTCGCGCAACTTCATACAAAGCGCGACTTGGCATATGAAATCGTAAAGCAAGTCGTAATATGCGTACATCTGCAGCTGCAGATAAGCGTTATGTGACCGCGGCCGGAATAACGTCCAACTTCGTCACTTGCCATAAGGACGAGATTTGTATCTGTATACGAATAACCTGACTAGGCGTCCTTATGGTAAGCGGCGAAGTGGGAGTTTTGCCGGCGAGGGTCACATAATGTTTAGATATTTGATCGGAGTACACTAAATATAGTTTTGATGGCAACTCGGAGTGATTGACCTCATTTTTTTTTCGTATATTTTATTAGTACATTACTATAGAGGACGGGAAACAAAGGGTTGTAGGCTAAGTAGATACAGACGGCCGAGCGTAGCGAGTGCTTTTCTCAAACTTGCAATTAAAAAATAAGATGATGATGATGATGATTGTTTCATGTCCTAATGTGATAGGTTATTCAGTGCGTGGGGTATTGAAGAGGCACAAAAATGAAATTATTTTGGCACTACGACGCACTCCATTACGCTTTTTTCTTCTTTTTTCTTTCTCTTTTCCGTTTTTTTCTTTTTTGTGTTTTTTTTTTTTCATTACTTGGGGGTTATTGAAAGGAGAAAGAAAATTTGATTATTTTTACGCTACGACGCACGGTTTAGGAGATACAGCCCTATAAAGATTTCTGCATGACTGAACAAAAAAACTTTATGGGGTTGTATCTCCTAAACCGTGCGTCGTAGCGCATAAATAATGAAATTTTTATTCCCCTTTGAACCCCTGAAATAATATTTAACAAACACAAAAAAAGAAGTCATATCAACATTTCATTGCAAGTTTGAGAAAAAATATATTACCTACACTTAAATATAAATAACATCCTTTTCAAGCAGTTTTAATGGTATCGCGGAGTCAAAGGCGGATGCATATTACTATTTCAACTTGCTATACCGTGGTGTTGCATCCAAAACCCATCACTGTTCATCATCATCACGCATAATAGAGATGTTTGCCCTTAACGGAATGTGTAAACCTGCAAGATCACTAACTTCCTATCCTCTTCCTTCTTTATTTATTTTTACCCGTAGTTGAAAAAAAACAGATAAGGACAATAGGTCAGTAATTAGAAACATAACGGCACTTGCGGTTGGGACAATACAATAACAAAACTTGCTCGGGTTTGCGGGGTTTCCCCGAATAACGGAAATGGTGTGACCATTTTTCTATTGATTAGAAGTATCGATCGATAGTGATTTCCACTGAAATTGTTCGCGATACCTACAGTGGATTTTAAATAATTAAATATCTTACAATTTATAGTTGCATTTTCAGACAGTTTATGTTATCTAATATTATTGATATATTATGTATTATATTATTATCTCCTTGGATTTCACGGGCCTATAAATCCCGGTCTTTTGATAGGCTTGCGTGGGGATATAGATCCAACACGTAGAGGCCCCTTGGAGAGCTTTAATGTCATGTATAACGCCTGCTACAATCCGTTCACAGGCCCAACAATAGACACCCATGAACCGGTCGCAGCAGGCATTGGGACTATTGTAGTAAAAGTGAACAGTATAACGGTCTATTACGGATTGAAGTTTGGGAGGACAATGAGACTGGGTTATTGCAAAGAGGTCCGGACACCTGCCATAACAATGTTTTCACTAGTTATCGAGGCAGGCGGTGACTCGCCGCCCACTAGATGGGCCCCTGAAAATGCCGTCGTGAAGACGACCAGGAGCAACACCGGTGTGAGCGGCTCAGGGGTGTCGAGAGGTGTACGCCGCTTTCTACTCAGTGGCTGATAACAGCCACTGTGCCAACTCGCGTCTTATGCAAGTTTTCACTTCCACCCCAGGAGCATTTAGCTCTAACGACTCCTCTCTGGACGGCCAATGAAGGCAAGCCAGAGCTGAGAGTCCTGCGGGTCCCCTTGGAGTCTACTCCGACCGACGAAGACACGTCGGAGACGGAGACCCTGACCGACTCTCGGGAGTACTCGGGTCCGTGGGGTCGTTACTCCCCAACAGCTCGCCACAAGCTGCCCTGCGGATATTATTATTATTATTAGATAACATAGTAACAAAGTGCAGGTAAATTTTAAATTTGGCCGGACATCGAAAAAATGTGAAAACTAAGGTAAAACGACCTAGTTGATACACCGAATAGCCTGTCTTTTACCTATAAAATAGAGTGCCTGGGTTCGAATCCCTTTTAGAGCAAAATATACATTATTCGTGTAATAATATATATTGATTATTTTATACCTGAACAATAAGGGCTAATTAAGACGGACCGTGAACTCGCATGCGAGTTTAGTAACATTGCGGACTATTTATTTATTTATTTTATTTAATCTTTATTGCACATAAGAAAACACACTGTGCAATAGGCGAATTTAATGCCGTAAGGCATTCTCTACCAGTCAACCATTAGGCAAAGCAGATAAGTTGTAGGCGGTGCAAAAACATGAGCTATAGATGATACAATTAGGTACATGTACGAACACAATACAATCATAAGAAACACATAAACATACATATATACAAATAATATTGATACAAATACATATACTATTGATCTACATCCAATTAAGTCAACCGATCAAACACCGCAATGTAATGAAACTCGCATGCCAGTTCTCGCACCGTCTAAATAAGCCCTAAGTCTTCAAGTGTTATATCGTCATCAAGCATTCACATAACGGAAGTCTATCGAGCTTACTGTGTGCATACGTTGATTTTTGGGTAAGTAACTAGTGGGTTTTTAAATATACCTAGACAATAGAGAAATAAGAAGTACATGGAATGCTCACTCCATACATCAGTTTTGGTACCAAAACGCTTATTATTTTCGTAGTCGACATCGAGTAGCGAAACTCTCAGTACTGCTACTCGACAATAGGTATCGCGGCAAACAAAGTCTAATGCTCAATGATTTTCAACTAATATTATAACCAGAGTAAGCGTAGGAGTTGAAAATAGAGCTCCGGTTACTTTGGTTATAATAATATAAGCGTTTTGGTACCAAAACTGATGTATGGAGTGAGCACTCTATGTACTTCTTATTTCTCTATGCCTAGACTAACAAAGTTAGCGCTAATATCGAGTATATGAAAATTTAAATTATTGATGAAATCCCTAGATTTGTTTAGTGAATTTAGGAAATCTGCTTACAATAACGAGTATTGTCGATTCACTGAACACATGTTTTTTGTTCGAGTAAATTCATAAATGACATTGTCGAAATCGTGAAACGTGCTGCTTGGTCAAGCAATACGAACCCATGAGAGTGTCAGCGGCAAGTCACCCGTCGGTATAGTACACATGTATAATTACCACAAGGTTCTCATTATCAAAGATTACGACTGAGTAGTCTTTGTACAGCTGCAGCCCGCGGACCACGGACAGGTTGGGGAACAGGTCACCGAGGTTGCCGACGTGTTGCAGTCTGTAAACAAGCGGAAAATTGATAAACAAAAACTTAAAACTCTTTATTGATAAATAGTTCGTTTTTTTTTGCATTAGAAAAAATTTAAACAATCTTGACGTGTCTTTTTATAGAAAAACGCTTTAACCTTTTGATCGCCAAAAACACCTAAAGGCGTCCTATAGGTGTTATGGCGGACGCTTTCAAAGTAACCTTCACACTTTCGAGTAAGGTTTACATTTGCTCCCTTGGGCCCGGGATTTTGGCGTTTGAATGATGTTTGTTTGTGACATAAAGCGTTGAAACGATAAAAAAAAATAGTTTATTTTACTTATGAAAGCAAAAGAATGTAAAATATCGTATATGATTTATAATTATAACATATTTGCTGTGACTTAATTTTCAAAAGTGGTTTTTAATAAAAAGTCACATCTACCTTCTTTCTAATGCTAAAAAAAGACTTAATATCATTATTACGTTAGCACAATGCGGATTAGGGACTTCACACACACCAATTAATGTATGTTAGAAATGTAGATTTTCTTATTGGAAAACACTCGAAAGTGAATTTTACCACAACAATAAAACCTAGATGGATAGATTTTTCGCCCTCGTTAGGTTAGGTTAGAAATTTAAATTACATCATTACTGTACAATTTAACGGACTACCGCGAAAACTCGGGCAAACTAATTATTTTATAAATGAATCTCAATTTGATCGAATTTCCGTTTCATACGCCCCAATTTTGTAAATTTCGTCGAAATCTCTAGAGCCGATTTTGAGAAATTATTAACAAAAATTCAAATGTATCTGGCGAAATATGATGGAATATTTGCCGCTACTATCAAAGTTTATCAGCGGCATTTAAGATACATATAGACCTAACCATGTGTGCTGAATGTAAAGTCCTATCTATACTAGAGCGACATCGTCTACCACAGCAATCACAAATATGATGAGAGTCCGGGGGAGGAGGTTTGGTAGGTGTAGAGTCTTTTCCTTT
The DNA here is from genome assembly GCF_033807575.1 of Cydia pomonella. Lineage (NCBI taxonomy): Eukaryota > Metazoa > Arthropoda > Insecta > Lepidoptera > Tortricidae > Cydia > Cydia pomonella. The sequence goes on along the minus strand of NC_084708.1, from coordinate 17,871,578 downwards.
TCCATCCAGTTCTTGCCATGTTTCTGTGCACCCGCTTTAAGGCCTTTGAGGTCTCGATGCCACCATGGTCTCATCAATTGAAGACAAGCATATCAGTCAAAGATTTGAACTGCACAAAACACTTATAAAATAGACCTATATATTACTTCGTAAAGACCGGCCTTACGAGCACTCCGAATGGGGTCGACACATGGGTGTCAAAATCGCATTTGGTTACACCGCTGCGCTCAGTCGTGTGGCGCATTGCGCAGTGAAAAGATGTCACGCAGCATAACACAAAAATGCCTAATTGCGTTGTAAAAGGTTGTTAAAACTATTATAAAACGTATAAGAAGAAAGATGGGATTTCATATCATCGGTAAGTAATTTCCAATTACGTTTATTTATTACTTAAAACGAATTTTGAACGATAATTTTATTTCATTCTCACGCGCAACCGATGTTCGCTCGTACGTCATGACACTAATGCATTAACCTTGTAAGGACGTCATTTCTCTTTGGAAGTTATTATGAAATAAAAATGCATTATGCGTTATTTACATTATATATGGATAAATATAAGTACTTAATATGATTGGTAGGTAATCATTATATAGTATATAATTACCGAAATTAAAGTATTACCTGTCTTATAGAGTTATTTCCCGTTTCTTTTACATAATGATTAATAACATTCAAAATAACAAGAACACGGGTTTGTTATTGTTTTATTCGTTGACTTAGGTATATATTTATTCTTATCATGTATAAAACTTATAATTAAACGTAGGTAAAAGTATAAAAGTCCATAAATCCATATTATGCGTTTGAACCAGTGGATCGTCACTAGACACGGACACGGGCTCATGCTGTTTTATAAGTTTTCTACATTATGTCACATTAATACTCGTACATTTTAATACAAGAAATACAATATTATCGTTCCGTCTGTGGCGCGCTTAAACGTAACCCGCGTAGCGTTAGCCTTGTATGTACGCCCGTACAAAGTTATCGCTTCGAGCGCTTGGTAGGCGGGAATGGCTGTATATGGGCGGTGCTCATGCTCACGTGGTTCTACTTCAAGGCCGCAATGGCAATTCGTATGCAAGGGCTTATCCCTAGTTTATATCTGTGACTTATAAAGACAAATAGGTCCCACCTATAGATCAGGATGTAGCCGGTGACCTCGTACAGTTCGGGAAAGGTCATGTTGTAGTATTTGGAAGAGACATGCTCCATCAGGACGATGCTGAGCTGTCCCTCGATGATGCGGCAGCCTTTCAGCTTCTGCATGGACTCCGGGTTGTTCCTTATGTCCATTGATTGACATACTATAACAAAGAAAGGAAAGTTTTAGTTAAAGTAGAAGTATAGCATCGGAATGAGGATTGTTTTGACTGTATTTTTCACCTGTGATGCTATTGAAATGAATCAGGTAATGGTGGTACCTCTAAATAGTCTTAGAGGTAAGCCAGTCATTGAAAACAACAGACAGTTGTTAGTAAGAAAACCCAAAAAAAATCCTATAAAAAAGTCATACGCGCTATAAGGCCTGTGCATACCGCATGCGTGCGAGTAGACGTGTACGTGAACATGCGCGTTGTAATATGCATATCCTGATGAGACGGCACACCGCTTGCGTAACTTGTGCGTGTGCGTAACTCCTGTAAACGCCATCGGCCGCTTACAGCGTCACGTTACGCTGCGTCACAATGCTTACTATAGATAAGTACTGTTGTGGTCTCTTACACGCGTCAACGTTGACGTCTTGACGTCGTACGCGGCATCCAAACGCTTTGCGTCGCGTCTCTAGTTATCCCGAACGATTGCAGCGTTGAAGTTGTGTCCATCGTCACATACAAAATGACATTTTTCTTCAACTTATATGGGTCTAGGACGTCTTTTTGATGGCAATTTTGTTATACCTCCCTGCACGAAACCTACATTATATTTGAATTGCTTTTGATGAACACAAATACATTACATTATTCAGTAAATTTTGAATTGTTATCTTTTAAACTTTTTTTTATCAAAATTACATCCTTCTTTCTTTCTCTTCAAAAATATTTTATGCCGAGTTGTGTTTACTTTTCCTCGTATAGTGGTTCTGTGCTTCTTCTTCCAATAATAAAGAAACCGTAAGAAATGGTTAAAACGTCCATTATTACAAAATTACACACTGTACCGCACATGACACTCGTATCAACGTCAGCGAAAAGTTGTCGTCCACTGTGGACGTATTGACCGCCGACGCTTTGGGTTGCGTTCAGACGTCGATCGGAACGTTGACGCTAACGTCAGACGTCGCGTATAACATAAAATAGGAGACCATAGCCTTAGCGCACGTGCACATGCACGTATAAGCACACGCAGCCGGTGTTGTCTGACTTTTATTACAACCAAAGTAGTGTATATCTGTAATTTACATAGAATAGCATGAAATAACAATGTGCTAAGGCAAAAAAGTCATGAAGTTTATCTGTCTGCATGTTCAGTTGTAATTCAGCAATAGTCGCACTACACGTGCAAAGCCAGTTTTTAGGTTTTGGGAGCGCTGTTGTTTGTTACTAGGTACTGCTGATGTAAATGTTTTGTTGTTTTCCTACTGGTTCTAAAACTGGTTTCTGTTTATTAAGCTGTTGCATTTTAAATTCGCATTCTTTCTATAAAACAATGCGCCTCATGTTTCGAGACAATCACTCAATTAATCGTCTAGCAAATCGATTAAGTACTTGTGTCGTTTTATCAAATTATAATTAACAACTTCATCATAGGGTGTTGGGACACAAAAAATGAGTTTTTATTTATTTATTAGGATTAGAACCTACCCATAAATACTCATCATAGTAAAAACCGAGTTATTCATAAATATTTCCGACAATTAAGTACAGTCAGCATGGAAAGTAGCATATCAGAAGTATAAGTATATATTACTATTATCTAATAGCTGGATAGAAAGAGATATGTAGAACAATTAGATTGTGGCAGATACTTTAGGTGCGTAGTCTTATCCGCTATCGTTGATGCTGACTGTACCTTCTTAACCGCTTCCTCTCTAACTTTTTAGCTGGTAGAGTATAAAAGTCAGTGATCGGAACTATAGGAGTAAAACTTTAACAAAACTTGTTAAGCGGACATAAAATAGTGCATACAGCCCTAAAAACATTCATGTCCATAGGGATAGGAATAGTATAGTACTTACAGCCATAAAAATATTTACATTCATAGATATTCGAATATGTTTAAGGCTATAAGCACTTTTTTTACGTCCGCTTGATAAGTTTTGTTAAAGTTTTACTCCCATAGTTCCGATCACTGATAAAAGTCCACTAAAATTATGTCTAATTGTCATGAGTGCGCAGACTGTTTTACTCTATAAAATACTAAATTCAAAATAAGAAATCCCTTCCTTAATTGAAATTGTATACGTCGATGTCGAACATGTTATGCTCGTAATATGTTCATTAGACGTGCTTGCAGACTTATGAATGAATGTGAAAAACTAAAAGATTTTGATATTTTTAATAGTAGTATAATATATTTGAATAAAATGTTCCAATGATTAGCAATACAATTGGCCACTGTTCTAAACGTTCGTACGTTAAATTTTACAACGTGTATATCCGGAAGACCGAGTTTTGCTCGGAAAACATATAAAAACTCAAAAGGCGCGTATTCCCGGAAATAAGATCGATTTTTCGCCTCCGAAAACGCCTATATAGCAAAGTTCATCGAAATCGTTAGAGCCGCTTCCGAGATCCCCGAAATATATATTATGTATATACAAGAACTGCTCGTGTAACGGTATAAGATTTGTAACTATATAGATTGTAGGTATTTCTCTACTTTTAACTCATACTCGTAGTTAAAATTTATGTGTAGGTACGAGTATATCGTATTTAGCACATTTACAATACAAGGAAACTGGTAGGTCTTATGTTTATTTTTATACACATTTTTGTATATGACCGTTTGTTTTTCAATAAATAAATAAATAATACTTATCCGTGGAATCAACCTTACTCGACAAATTTTACGTTGCCTTATGGCAAAAAAGCTAAGTTAAACTTTTCCACGGATGTTTATAAAAACATCAGTGACAAGTCAACGAAATGAAATTTGGCCTTATACGTATAAATAAATGTAAACAATGTGTTTTAACATTTTCGGGTACATGAAACATTTATCAGTTAACCAACCAAATAGAAAACTGCCTGGATATGTTCCTCATCGTTCTAGCTTTAACCTTTTTCGTTTAATCGTGTAAATATCTGGGAGACCGAGCTTTGCTCGCAAAACATATAAAAACATTTTTGAGTTTTTATATGTGTCTCCGTCAAAGGCTCCAATTGCTAAATATTTAATTTCATTTTAGGTTCTTTACTAGGGCGAAGTAATAGCATATATTACAAAACTATAGTCTGTTAAACAACTATGTCAGTAGAAAAAGACGCGAAATTTAAATTTTCTTTGGGACGATAACCTTTCGCGCCTACATTTTATTTCATTTGCCGCTTTTTTATACTCGCGAAAATGGATTGACAGACTATAAATTACTATTGATTAATCAAATCAGCCCGATAATATTCCTATTAAGAGGCTGTCAACACCCAATGTCCTTGAAATTGATGTTACTTAAACAGTTTTTTAAAAAAGACTATTTGTTTTAGTCAACTAAGAAAAATATATGTTCATATTAATTATATTTCAAAGACCGTGGTTCACGATTGAACGAAATCGGCTCGATAGAAAATAATTGCAAAGATTGGTCTTAAAATCACAATTAAACGGTTTTATGTCTTTATTGTTTTGACTTATGGGTCTGCAATTAAAATCACAATTTCAAAACATTTATATCTATTTAAACCGTGGTTGAGTAAAATATTACACTAATAATCCACTTTTTTTTTATTTAAATATTTTTCTTTTTATTCCCTTACCCAGGCCCAGTAACATGCGACATCTCATTTACTCCGATACAAATAGACAGTGTGCGCGCTTTAAGTATTGACAGCCTCTTAACAAAATGGCAAGATTATAGCAGCTTCTTTGTTACGTTGAATATGTAATATAAGTAAGTATCGTAGTAAAACTTCTGTAAGTTTTGGCACATCGAGTTAAATTGACTTGAAGAATTTTCTTTCCCAATAAAATATTTAGTTCTGGTTTGTTTACATTCTTTTATCCTCGTAAGGCCCAAGGTCCTACCTATAGGACTTATTCAGTTCGATGAAATTTAAATCATATTTAATTGGAACAGAGTTGCATTTGATTTGTTTCATTCAATTTTCAAACAAAATAAAATCAACTGTATTCCCTGCACTATAGGTTCAAATTCTAGTGGCAAATTTAGGATTTTTCATTTCTATGGCTGGGCCTTAGGAGGTTAAATACCTAAATATACAAACTAGCTAGGTAAATATTATCCACTTATGTTTATGGCCTTAAAGCTCCAGCTCAATTAAATGAGTGAAGTACAATAAGCACATGCTCCTATGTGGTCCTCGCCTGCAGCGTTCATTAGCCCGACGGTGGGAGGCCATTAGCGGCAAACGGCTCGTTCGCAAAAACAATAACAAATTAATCACTCCTAATTGAGGAATGTGACGAGTGAGATAGATAACCATAGAATACTTCTAGATAACAGTTATGTGGAGAAGTGACAGTTCTCAATTACTGAAGTCATTTGTTTCTTTTCGGTTTCCCGCCAGTTCAGCTTCAGGGCTGTATGTGTGTCTACTTAAAACTTTCCCATTAACAAAAATATTGAATCTCATGAGTCCGAAATTGCCCTCCACGATAAGTATAGGTTGACCTTCTCTATTTAGAAAGCGCTTTTATATACTTTTGTCGGTACCTCCCACAAAATCAAACCCCTGAAGCCATGTAAACACGAATATAAGCGTGAAAGTGTGTAAGGCATGAGAATTACTAGGTTCGCGTTACCCATATCAGGGTTATTAGGCGTTGTTATGCGTAATAAATATCCATAAGAGGCGAAGACATGGGTGCAAGGTCATATAACTGCGTAGTTCCGGATCCTCATGGCTACGCAGTACGCGGGGTGTCCAGCGCGCATGCCCAGAAGTCTTATTCCCCTTGACTACCAAACGTAAGCTAAATCCAACGCTTGATGGAACCAGAAAATGTGCACTGTTTGATTACCCATATTTTTTACAGAAACAGAGCCCCTTTTTAAAATGGTTGGCATTAACGAGATACTGGCCTGCACTCGCTAAGCATTAAATACATGGCAAGGACCGCTCGCATCGCCCCACAAAATGGCGATTTCAAAGTAAACAAACAAATGGTTGGAGTTGGACCAAGCTCTAAGACTTAGCTAATGAAGTTACACCGCGATAAAATCCTTTGCAAACTCACGATTAAAATTATAGGTACAACCTATTTGTATATCTACATGAGTTTCATTTGTTATCATCAGTACCCCTAGTGTAAATAATTTCGATTTCGAAACGTGACGTACGCGTTTGCGTTAAGTCTCATTTTGTATGGGTTTTTGAACAGCGCGCCAAGCGGGACGTTTTGGAAAGTCAAAAATCTCATACAAAATGACACTTAACACAAACGCGTACGTCACGTTTCGCTGTCGAAAATATTTACACTAGGGGTACTGAACTACTAGAGTTACTAGTCTATTAAACTTAGGTACTATAATTATATGAATCATGTACTACTATGTATAATGTATCATAATAATAATGATTCATTCAACCATTTTGTTGCAATGTATATCTATATAGGAAACCATTAATATGTAGTAATTAATCAGTCAACACATTAGGTACTTCCGATACCTATTCTCCATCGTGAATGAATAACGATGACAAGATAAATATGCAATAGTAAACACAAGTGGTAGTGTGTAGTAGTTTAGTTTGATTATCAAACAGACGCGATCTAGACACAAGCGATATCCAGCATCAACACCGTAGAACGGAATTCGGAGACAGCAATACGAGACGAGACGCGCGTTGCGTCTCTTTTCCGCTGCTATCCGTAGTAATTCTGTGATAAACAGACTGCAGGGACGCGGGGGGCAGAGCAAGTGCACCGAGCGAGCGCGGGGAGGGGTCCACTCGGTGCATTGCCTACGATGCAATGCAAATGAACTCTGCCGCATAGCCGCGCCCGCTCCGCGCCCCGCAAACCTTCGGTTCGGCCCAATGGTTATTTATAGACTTTGGAATGTTATTGTACTCATGTGCAGACTAGTGATGTCTATTGATGACTATCGCTGCTTGCTCGATATACATTGCGCGGCGTTTTGCTGTAGCTGTTGATATGTTTACTACCTATAAGAAACTACAAGTGTGTACAAACAAATCTGTTTGTAGTTGTAAATTTAAACTATGTAGACTATTCAGAAAACATTCTTAAAGTAGATACTTTGAATAGAATGAAATTCGAATAAATCATCAATCAATGTTCGCGTTGGAGGCTCTGCCATCTTATGGCCTAAATCGGAAACATAAACGTGTTAATTGACACTTCACGCCAAAGCATGTGCTGCCATCTACCGTTCCCGTACGTTTTCTTGTGCATAGTAGGTTCTGCCAACTTGTGGGCTACATTAGAAGCATAAACTTCACATTTACACCTCGCGCCAAAATTCTGACGGGCCGTGCTGCCCCCCTACAGTTTATGCACGCTCCCTATAGTCAGACAACCATGCATGATAATGATAATATATTGTATTCATAGAAGTAGGTATTTTAAAAATAATTACAACGACTTCACGCCATCCATTGCAGTGCTCCCATTCATCGGAATCCAACTTGAAGTAGGTAGGTACGAGTACAAGCTTTACAACCTATCATTCATTCATATTAACCGCACAAGGATTGCGTCATGGTGGCGTTACGCACAATTATAACAGTGACTGCAATGAACATCACATGTATGTTTTTATCTGAAGTACCTACGGAGTGCTACTTAATTGATCGAGTGAGATAATTACTATCATAATTCTTCAAGTGCTTATGTTACATTGTTAGCTTACTACCGTCTAATTAATTTGTTTTGCAATACTTATTATGTGTGTCAGTGGATCTTTTGTAATGATTTTTTTATTCATATTTGCTGCTAAAAGTACTTGTATTCTAGGCGGAGTCACGATATCGACAAAACAGCTCATTCAAAGAGACTAAAGTTACCGTACTCACTACCTACCTACATTTACTAACAAAATATATTGATTGCGCTTACTACGTCGCTACTACAACCTGCCCCCACCCTCTCCTACCCCTACCACGAGACCGCGGCAAACCACACCGTTCCGCTAAACAATACTATGCACTTCAGCGTGCTTCGAAAGTCGCTCCACTCCAGTCCAAACAACTTTCCTGTCAAGTACAAAACCGTGCCGTAAATCGCAATAAATGTTCAGATAATGTTTGTTTATATAAATATGATTTATGTTACAGGCACTTGAAGCATTAAGTATAATAAACAGAGATGATCTTGATCAAAGATGTACCAGGTATATTATACCTACAATATTTATAAATCATTGAATGTTGTTGAAATGAAATCGTATGAATTATATTACACTGCCTTGAGGCCCTTTAATTATCTTAAATTAAACAAACACAGCAGTCCAAACAAGGCATTATCCTCTTGAATTATTTCTGGCCCTCACTGCGCAGTTACGGAAAAGCGTTTGGTTAATGTATTGCGGGGGTATTGTAAAGTTTCGCGGTAGGGGAAGGCTGGAATCCGAGTCGCTTACGTTTTACGATCATTTTATAAAATTACAGTCATTGAGGTCGGGCGCGGCTCGGGTAAACAGGTTGCGTCACAGCCCGCCACACAACGCGGCGTGCGATGCACCGACCGTGTTTTTCCCGTTGCATAGAGATTGCATGGCTCAGAATGACCAGTGTAAATGTAACCTCGAAGTTCTTAACAATTATGAGAGTGTATATCTGGTTCCCTCGAGTCGTCCTGCCTTTAAACGAGCAAGCGATTGGCACAACATTGCTGCTACGCGATGCACGTCGCGTCAGAGCGTTTTGCACTCGAGAATTACGCGGATGGCTACGTGGAACGTTGTAGGTAACTTAATGTTATATGAGTTATATCGTAAAAGCGTGTGAGGTTTCATACCTACTACTGCCAACTTCGTTTGAAGTCTGAATGAAATTTCAGCGAAATGAAAACCACTGTGGATTTCTTTATACTCCGCGGTTCTTATAAATATCACATGCAGGTAAAAAATAATTTATATAAACATTAGAGATAGAGAGTAAAATCATATGTTTATTAATGTTTACAACAGCTTATTTTGTACTTAACCTATAAGTACAGTAGGTTTCAAAAGTACAAGTTATGAATGAAATCTTTCATAAATTGTCCATGCAAATTAGAACCTGATGTTACATATAACCGCCAAAATTGCAGCTAGAAGAATCGAGATATATATATATATATATATACCCGGGCATTTCAATACCTAAAATTTATGTTAAAATTGGGAATATTTATATTATCTCTGTTCTGAATCACGAGCTTTTTCCATTTTTACTGAGAAACAAAATGTCCAAAATGTAATATTCAAGTTGGGGGTACAACTTGAAATTGATATGCTACGCCTATAACTAATGTAGTAGAATAAGGTAGAGCAAATCCATCATAACGCGTGTGACGCACTCAGTACACTAAGGGTTCAGAGAACACAAACGGTTTTTATGTGCGTAATATTTTAGGATTTTAGGGAATAAAGCTAATGTGACCGGAACTGACCGTATGCCTTAAGGAACAGCAAGTGAACACTTAAGGCAAATAGAGACGGACTGTATGGGAACTGCACGCCGACGTTGCAGTTGGTGTGCAGTCGGCGTGCAGTTCCCATACAAATTACAGAAGGGTTGCAGTCTTACTTTTTTAGACTAAATACATTGTATGTAGTTATAATATCACCAAAACGTATATCTCAATATTCTGTATAGAATACACATACCTATGTGACTTAATTGAGTCGATTCATAAGAACACGCCAACCGTTTACGCTCCGTAACGAACGAACCGCAACTGTCACTGTCGCACTAATATGGAAGAGTGATAGAGAGATACAAAGCGTTGTCGGGATGGTCACCTTGGCTAGGCACCCAGATCTGCATTACACATACCTACCTCAATGGACAATGGGCGCTATTTTTTTTCTAAAATTATATACATAAACTACTATAATTTTCAGTAGATTTATATTTTTAACTAATACAGACTCGTACAGTCGATTTCATAAATACATATACATTTTTCCACCTTATTACAATGGCTTAAGGTGAAATTTTACACATTTATGAACTCTATTGTAATGTTACAACAGCAGTCTTCCGTTTTGATGACACGTTACGGTCCTCAAACAAACAAACTTACGAATATTTGAGTAAGATGTTATTGTAATTGTAGATACGGCAAGGTAGGCAGATATGATAAAGTTGTTTTGTGGTTTTCATTTTCTAGGACGCTATCATTTTCACACGTGTTGTTTATCGTTTTCCATCGCTTACGAGATAGGTATTTATAATGACACGAAACCTAACATTCCATACGCTTATTTCGTCATAGGTGAACCTGTTTAAACCTGAACTCCCATTGTGCATAGTTCTTAGGAATCTGAGGGTCAATTTATACTAGTAACGAGCTTACAGTTGAGACAGAATGTTTTGCAAATTGATAGGCAGGCATTATGTGAACCGCCGTAACGACTCCATGTGTCATCGTGTTTGTAAATTATTTTCCTTGTTTACAATGCGTAGGCATTGTACCGTAGTAAGATATTTCATAATTGTACGACAATTATTTTATACTTTTTTTAATAAAAGCTTTTTGACAAGTTGAATACTTTTTTAAAAAGACGGAAATAATTCAAGATCTTAGCGCCCCACCCCCATCCTCATATAATAAACCGACAAAATTATATGGCAAAGTGTTTGTAAATATTTTTCCTTGTTTATGTATTTAATGAATTTAATGAGTATGTACCTACTCGTACCATAACGTAATAGAGTAAATCTTAATTGTTCAATTAATGGCTACATACGTTCCATACGAGTATGTTCATGAATGAATTTTACAATTCTTTTCCTCAAGTGTTTATCAAACGGACGTAAAAAAGGTGTTTTTGTGTTTGTGTTTATACGATGAATTAATCATGCGTATATGGATCGGGTAAGTAATGAATAACGGAAGACGAATGTTGTTAGAATCGTTTTGGAATGGAATAAATAATAAATCGACTGATGACGCAGTGTAAAAGACGAATAGAACGCGATTATATTAAGTTTTTATATACCAGACTAGCCTTCACTTGCAACATAGTTCGCGTTAATATCCTTAAAAACTTACAACCGCCTTATCAGCCCCAATTTTAAATTTCAACGCTCTAGTAGTATGTACAGCGAGTTCCAAATATAATGGACACGTTATGAATGAACTCATTCATAACGTGTCCATTATATAAGATAAACCTACAATTGTAACTAACTCAGTATACGATCGATACGAAGCGGTACCAGTAACATATTTTATTTTCGTACAGTTTTTAAATAACTTCGTGAAAATAACTCAAATATCAAACATTGCGTTTTAGTAAAAGTTTAATCTTTTCATGAATCTATCTAATTTTAAATATTTTTTTTATTTTCTTGGAGTCTTTCAGTGAAATTTAATTATAACTACTGCCCTCTATGGGCACAGAACTTGTAAAATCTACAGTTCCTACCATTAGGGAGCTACCTGTACTTTCATTAACTAAATCTAGTTCAAACAGTTCAAAACTATTCTCAATTGTAGCATTAGTTGTGATAAAACAGGAACATTCTTTTTTTAACCAAAGAGAACGGCTTTCATTTGATAGATATTAGGTATATGACTTGTTAAATAAAGGTTATAAATATTTTGTTTACTTACCGTTTACTTACAAGCCTTTCAGATAAACGAGCCATTTTTTCAGCTTATGGAGGAAAGAAAAGCCAAGTTAGCTCTGAGTTGCCTACAAATATTTTTGATGCACCACTGCTACTACTATTTATAATATTTACCCATAATCCATTATCAAACTTAAACCACACAAGTATCTCTAAAACTCAGCCAATACAAGTCATTGATACCGCAACGTGATTATTAGACAGTACTGCAGTGAAAGTGCAGTGAGTCACCGCATCGGAAATAGAGCTGCGCCGGAGTGGCGTGCGTCGTCGCCGACGAAGTTCACAAAACATCTCATCTCCAATAGCCCCCTTTGTCTAGTAACACTTGACTTCCATCGGGAAAAACTATCGAATATCATGGTTACACTGGTTCTTCTGAAGCTTTAAGCTACGAAGACGTTGCGAATAACTGTCCAGCGCAGCGTGATGCTATGCCGCGACCGACGAGCACCGTGGAATACTGAATAGTACTTTACCCTACATAACGTAGCGTGTATATCATTAAAAGAAATAATAGAAACTAATTTCTGGAAATGGGCGTTTTCACAAGAAGTTCGTAAGTAGGCTAAGAGTTTGAGTTGGTATTGTTAGAAGTCGTTGTTCATTGCCATTCGCGTCACATTCACACCTATTTGTAAAGCCGCTTGTAAAAACTTTTACTAGTAGTTTGGCCGAACTATGATATCGCGATTTGAAATAAGAACGAAAGGGTACTAAAACTAATACTAATAAAATTAGGATCCAATATAATAAAATCGTTCTTGACCCAAATGTAATAGTCAAGAATGATTTTATTTAATTTTATCATTCTTTCTATATATGCTTTTTGCTTTATTCGCATGCTTCATCTATAACCATTCCGATACTAGGTAAAATAATGTATGTAAATTCGTCTTCATCTAGCAACTAACACAAAACCTACTTCGATTTCAAATAGTCATGTTAATCAAGATATCTACGTACATCGCAAAACGATACCATGCTCAGCTGAACATTCAGAACGGGTAAGTGTTACAACCGAATTGTTTCGCGATAAAGTTTCTCGATATTGCCATATTTATTTCCTTCGCTTACGCAGACCGTAGGCGAAAGAACCAGGATATCCGGCGAAACTGCGACCTAGAAGATCCTTATTTAAAACTGAAGCAAGACGTAATTCCTCTTTATTTATGCTATGCTCATGTCAGAGTCATGCCATAAATTTGACAGATTACATAAATCTGTTGTTTGCGAGTTCTTCAATAGTGCTGTGTCAAAACCGACAAAGCTGATTATCGTAGTTTTGATCACTTAATTTTCATAATTTCTAAAAACTAATTATGTGGGCCCACTGTCTACGCGCGATGTTAGCGAGTATAACATGGACTTGCAATTTTGGTACCTTAATTTTGGAAAAAACTAGAATTCGAGAACGTACTCGCGTTGATAAGCAACGGAGGACACTAAAATTATTAAACAATGCAATGTTCATTAATAATACTCTTCTCGATCTGTACTCGGCTCTGCATTACACTTACACTCCTGTGGCAAATCTTCCATGCACGCTAGATACTTCAAGCGTCACTAGCGTCAGGCTTTGATTCTCAAACAATTACAACAAAGTAACAACAATGAGAGATGGATTCGTACTCTGCAGAAATCCCAGGTCGCGTAACCGCCTTGAAGGCCGATGTGCGCTACACTGATTTATGTTTCCGGCGTCTGAATGGATACGAGTATCAATGGCCGCTTCACATGGTGCGCCCGCGCAAGACATTGTCGCTGTTCATTCACATTTGTTAACAACAGAGTAGATTTTTCGTTGAGTAGTTTATGTTTATAAAAAAAAAAACGCAAATCCACACGATATATGTATGCGAAAAGGTCAAGTAGCCCGGAATAACTTGAATTAATAGGAGACGAGCAGATTTTACGTCCGGGATTTGAACGTCGGACGTAAATTCCTATATATTTGGTGATAGGTTACTGTCATCTTTCCATTGCGTTATTTATTATCAATGTAAATTTAGATTGTTTTTACACGCTTGCAACAGCGGATGCTTATTTGAAATTAACCAATTTTCCACTGAGCAAAGTACAAAGAATCCTGATTCGTGCGTGACACTTTTTCTTAAGCGTTTACCAAAATGGTTTTTTTATTCTCATTCTCACAATAGTGTTTTTCTTCTAAATATGTTATTAAAGCATTTTCCTTAATTATTTTTTTACTTCTTGTAGATATACATTGGAAATAATTTCAAGTGCTGAATGGATGATATTCTAACAAACACTGGTCTCGCGGAATTTAAAAATTAACTTGTTCGAGTTTCATTCGCGATTTAGAACCGGTTGTATGATGTTAAATATGTATTTTATTTAGACTTACGTGTAAAACACCTACCTATAAAGCCATTATCATAAAACTAAAGAATCGAACGACAATATTGTCGGATTAAATGGTACGTAACATATGGTATTTTTGCCGCCAAAGTTACTGGTCTCTTCGGCAATTGTGTATAATTCCGATAGCGCACCAAATGAAACGCTCGAGAACTAGTGTGACTGCGACTTTATCCTTAATGACTATAGGAACGTAGGTTTCTATAATGTGGATTGCCTGTGCTTGACAAGCAATTGGAATATCACCCAAGAAGGCCATCGAGGCGAGCTGACTCGGCAGGGCCACGCGCGTCATGTTTACGAAGAGTCTGTTATGTTGTGTCCATTTTGATAATTGACTGTCGATAAAACGACCGTAAACAGTATTTATGGCGCGAGTGCCGCTTCTGTCGCCGCCGCGCCGTGCCCCTTCTGGGGAAGTATTCCAACGTTTAACAAGCGCATACAATCCACGTGAACCAATATAGGGTCCGTTCATTGAATAAGCATAAATGTATCGTATCTCCGAGATCTACAGTAACGCTATCTCCCCTGAACGCGAACGCCTGCATTCTTAGAGCAATCTGAATACAAAGATGTGATTGCGATCTGATTTTGGCGTAATGGAAACAGACGATGTAAATATTTCTTCTTTCACCAGCCCAGATAAACAAAGCTGTATTAAGTCGCAGGATAAATAAATCCTCCTTTACGAATGGCTCCGTCCGTCCGTGTTTACATTTCGCTCGAATATCGTCTGTCACTTCGGACATCAATAAATAAGCATCATAAATTTTGAGCACTATGCGTTGATGACATTATTAATTGCCGGCCCTGAGATCATCGGATATTGGGATTTAATAATATTCTGGTAGATTAAATTGTTTTCTATTTTAAAGGTGGAAATTTAAGTCTATGTGTGGGCGCATAGTCACTCGAGTTGAGGGTTTCCAATTCATATCCACATATTCCATAACTACCGCTACAAAAGTACCGATTTGCCAATATTAACAAAAATCAAAAGTATCTATTCAGTTCAGTTGCATTGAGTACCTAGATGTATAGTATATCGGTCATTGACGAATTTGACAACCTTTTACTTTATAACGATACATAAATAATATATGTAAATGTTTAAATTATTTTTGGTTACAGTAAGATTTTTTTGATAAATAAGGAGGGAGGCAGGATAGACAGATATCGTCATAAAAACCAAAGTACAAAGTAACGCAGATCCGGGGACGATGACTCGTCAGTTTCCGGGGTGTCATTACAATGGCATGGCGAGCGCCAGCGATATAATCGTTAACAGAAACTGGTATAAGATCGCTCCCCGGTCATACGTAGTTGCTATGGATATCAAGGTTATATTACATTGGTTCGACTAAAAAATCTCCTTGCCCACCCTCGCATACCAAACGAGAAGACGCAGTCAACACGCGGACGAGCTTCGTTTATCATTCAAACAGGAACATCGACCATAAAGGAATTCGTCAAACGAGGCTGGTGGCAGGTTTAATTAAAATATAGTAGCCGAAAATATAAACTAGCCAAGTGTGAGATCGTTGCGGAATTGCAATCCTTTCAAGCAATTTAAAGATGTGTGCCATGTATTTAACCATGCATGTCATATGTACCTAATGGATTAGCTAAGCTGAGCCCCAAAGGGTCATTCTCCAAATTTGTGCCTGCGTCTAAACTCCGTCATACCATACTAAATGTATTGAAAATTTTGACGGAGGTGAGTCTGACCGCAGTCATATAATTTGAGAATGTCCCTAAAACAGAGTGTTGCTGAGTGCTGATAATAAAGTACCGTCAGTATTTTAACATATGATGAGAATAAAATTATCACATTAACGATGGGATGGGCACGATTTTTTGTATGCTGCAGCTACCAAGCGGTTGTGATTCGCTGTAATCCTAAAATATAACTTATAAGCGATTTGTTCCTGTCGCAAATTTAACTTTACAACTCTTCTTCTTCTCCTTCAACCTAGCGTTTCCTGGCCTAGCGCCAGGGTCCGCTTTCCTATTGAATCTTCTTCACTTTGCTTGATCTTCGGCATCCTCAGGTGTGACTTAACAACTCCAAGGATAAATTTTAACAACTAAGTAAACCATAAGGAAATGTGTTATCAGATCTGGAATGATTCGTAACGGGGGCATTAGACCATCGGCATTAAAACTATTATCTATCATAGTTCCACAAAAATATTTTAAGCATGACATCAATGTTTCACTTAACGTAAACAATATTACATGTCTCGATAACTGTAAGACACGGTCAAGAGTCGACAAATGATAAACCAACAAACGGTGCAAACCACTAAGGGCATGGAATATTCCAGCCTTAGTGTATATCTTCAGCTATAAGCGATTGTTTACACTCGACCTCTTGGTAAATGGACTGAAGGGCAAAGCCATGGCGATATGGATCAGTAACTACTCAACAAATACAGACTAATAAATGAATTATGATACCTATACCGAAAATATGTGGAATAACCGTAATATATTTTCCTTAAACATTCCCGGATGTAAAACTATTATCTAGGTACTAGCCAAACCACAAGCCAAACATTGTAGTTAGTTTTGTTTTCACACCTAGGTAAGTCTAACTGCAAAGCTAGAAATGTTTATAAGTAAATATTATTTTTACATTTTAATTATATACATGCGTATTAAACTGTCACCATGCTGCTATTTATCATTTCAAAAAGTAATATTGGATACCGCAGTTATAGACACAAAAGTAGAGTTTTAAAAAGGTTTAACATTCTTAAAACAAGATGGCGCCATTGTGCCATTAAATAAGAATGTCTAAAATACTTTTATATAAATGCAGCGGCCAGGAGAGTCAGATTTTACGTTTAGAAGTCATAAAAGCAGTAGGTGACAGATTTTAAATATGACCCTTAGTTGCCTGATAATAGATGATAGTTAATTTAATTTATACGTATTTATATAGCTAAAAATGATAAATAAAAGTCTCGCGTGGAACGCGGTGTCGTATGGAGCTTGTTCGTCTTGAATATTTACTAGTCTCTGCTATTACCTATAATATAGTAACTTTTACATTTAATTTAATTGACTACTTCGTGACGCCGATTTCAATTTTTCTAGCATTCAATGATATTAGAATCGTTCATATGCTTGTTGAAGTTTATGAACGTTACGAACTTGAACTACTTAAAAGGTCAAATGACAGAGTTTACTGAACGTACGAGTAATTTACTTAGGTATGCACTCACACATGTGGGGAAACTAATTTGGTACCTCTGCAATAATATAATGCCGTCGTTTGAAACCTGCGACGATCTCTAAATTACTAGGTCTCTAGAAACAGTTGATGCGATAAATTATCCCAAAGTGAGCGAACTGTAGTTTTTTTTAATACCACGACGGTGGCAAACAAGCATACGCCCCCCCCCCCCCCTGATGGTAAGCAGTAACCGCAGCCCATGGACGCCTACAACTCCAGAAGTGTTACATGTAGTACCTTTGATTAATAGCATTACTATTTAATTGACATTGTATTATTCATATGAAATGAAATAATATTGACGACCGGTCTGGCCTAGTGGCATTTATTTGTGTATGAGCACAAATATTTGTTCCCGAGTCATGGGGGTTTTCTATGTATTTAAGTATTTGTATATTATATATATCGTTGTCTGAGTACCCACAATAGCCTTCTTGAGCTTACTGTGGGGCTTAGTCAATTTGTGTAAGAATGTCCTATATATTTAATATCAAAATTTAGGTGAAATGACGTAAAGAATATATTATTTAAGTATGTCATTGTCAATTATTTTTGTGTAATAATGTCCTATAATATTTATTATTTTATTTATTATTTATTAAATGTGTACGTAGGTAACCCAAACCCGGGGGACTCAAAGGATTTTAACAATGTATTTCTGATCGTATTTTATATCTGCGTCTCACTGCTTTGTATATGTAATATATACTTAAAGGATATAAAAAAACGTTCAGCATTTTTTTACTATACTCGTAATTAAATTCTAAACTAACCAATAGTTATTTGTTTTACAAGTTGTTGTTTAAACCCTCGTGCTAATATTGATACCCGACAAGGCGAAAGATTCGAAAAGTGGAATCTTGATCGTTATGTGGATTTCAAGACTTGATGATTAAACAAACTTTGCTACCCAATGAAACACAAATATTTAAGATAGGTACAAGTGCAGAAAATAGGAAATTCGCAACGAGTGGTGATAAATTAAAACACAACCGAAGGGAATGATTTAAATCGACACGAGTTGCGAAATACCTATTCGCGCGTGTATCGTACAATGTTTTACAGTACATATGGCTTTTTAAGGTTTCGACATATGTACGGAAAGTGCTCATTCCCGCACGCGTGCGGGAAAGTAGCACCAACGTGAGGAAAATTCTGACTGTAAAACATTACAGATCAAATCCAAATAAACGTTATTAAATATTTATCATTAAAGATCGTAATTTGATAAATAAATAAATATTTATAGGACATTATTACACAAATTGACTAAGTCCCACAGTAAGCTCAATAAGGCTTGTGTTGAGGGTACTTAGACAACGATATATATATATATAAATATTTATAAATACTTAAATACATAGAAAACACCCATGACTCAGGAACAAATATCCATGCTCATCACACGAACAAATGCCCTTACCAGGATTTGAACCCGGGACCATCAGCTTCGTAGGCCACTAGGCCAAACCGGTCGTCAAAAAATTTAAAAGTCAATATTACTAGGCTTAAACTTACTTTGCCACTCTTGTAGATAAAATGCAACTTTTTTACCAGTTTTTAAAGAACAACGAGAGGAGATTGTAATTTTTTTTACAGCTGAAACGTGTTGCAGCTGATTGATGTGGCATACCTGGAAAGAAAATGATCTCGTTAACATTTAATTTAATTTATTAAGGTTACTATTTTTACACTTTAGCTACTCGTAAAGATGAAAAATACATATACATAGCAGTCAATGAGTAAATTAAAATTAAGGGTAAACCATAACTTTAGAATTGTATCAATCTTGAAGTTTTGTTTATTATTCTTCTGCATCACTTGGCATACATTCAAAATTCATTTCAACTGTAAAACCCAATGAAAAATATTTTAATTTAGTATCTTATCTTGCCCATTATTTTCAATCGAAGCTTTACATCTACACCCATCTCATCTAGAAAACGATACACAACGATCTTTCTCGCTGACTGTACTAATAGTCCATCATTCGGACTTTGTTATTGATTTTTTCGACTAGATATAGATACTTCGTTTGTTTGCTTGCTTAAGGCTCTGTTGATAGAGCTGCGCACAACAAACCATGGCTATCTTTAAGCTATTATTAGAAATTCATAACTGAAATTACTTTAGTATAAATACACTGCCATTGTGTTGCACCCTACTGAGTACTGTAGATATTTAAGATCCTCAAATTAGTAACATATCTTCAGAATAGGGATGTTGGCTGTGTTTAAAATACATTATTTCAGACCATTCATGAAATAAAGCACCAGAATATTAATAGAGAAACGTAGCCAACAGATTTTTTTTAGAAAGAATTTCTAATATATAAACTTGACCGTAACGTCACTCATTTGCTAGTAGTTCATATAAATTCCATAGTGGCAAATCGTATTGACATTTCGAAAAAAGGAACTGATTTGACTAGTAGTCAAATACCCTACCCTATTAACTACGTATACATCAATTCTGAATTTGAAATAGCAAACAAATGAATTTGGTGATAGGTTTATTACGATATAAAATAACACTTAAGCAACAAAGTAACGATACTTATTCTATAATTAGCGTTTACCGCCGCCGGTGATAACAATGTTAAGCAATTTATAGGTACCTATTTACAGGTAAAAACTGCATTCGCCTGCTCCCCATGTGAAAGATAATACTTACATGCATATATTTACACTCAAGCGTCTCATTCTTTTATAAGATAGGTATAGCGAAAAGTATACACGCAACAGTATCAGCGAGTCTTGCAAAACCGAAGGCAATCCGGAGCTAATTTTAATTTGTCTTGATATATATTTCATATTGAAGATTAAGTTGACTAAGGTAATAAACTTCATTGTACCTACGACATAGAATATATCTATCTCGTCGACTAATTTGCAATAATCTGGGTTGTTAATTTAGTTGATTGATTGCTTACTATTTACTATGTAGCATTTCTATCGGAAAACTAAACGAAGAGTGTTTAAATTATATTTGTTCTATTTGTATTAGATTCAGACGTGTGGAGTAAGTAAAACGCGTGTGACGCCTTTATAATATAACAATTGCTCCGCATGATTTTCCATGACATTCAGTTTCCGTTATTCCTGATCCGAATATTCATTCTCAGACATTGCAATTTGAGTAGAATTTAAATCATGAAAATCGGCACGAATAGGACTTAACTAAATATAATATGACAGTGTTAGTTTGGCAGTGGTGTTTGGTATTTGTACTTAGGTGTTGGGATTGTTGCAAATAAAAAGTTCAGACGCGGTAACAATAATAAATCTATATTAACACAACTCAATACTAAACTAACACTAATTACAATAATAAGTAGGGAGCGATATATAATCGAGCTCGACCATTAAAGATAGGTACCAAGAGAACGCGAGGGAGCGATACGATATCAAGCTCAACCTGTGATGATAGGTACGAGACAACTTGTCGAGTTGACGTCTGACTACGAACTATCTTTGACTCCCGCGATCCCGATGATTATAACCTTGCATCAGGTACGCAATAGGAATAGCGGTACAGAACCTATAACGGTTTCGCACATGGCGAATCCTAACGTTTCCCACGAATTACTCCGCTGGCTACAAATTAGTTTATGACTTAAAGTTAACAATATTCGGAAACTGACACAGAAATAAAACAAAGAGAGATTAACACAAAGGCAAGTACCGACAAAGGGAAGGAAACAGATAACTTATATTACAATGTTTTTACAAGCTCATCCCTGTAACGGTTATAATAAACAGTTACGTATGCTATTAACTAAAATGCACATTGCGCATAACGGGAAAAGCTAAATTAATACATTATTTATTTAATATCATCTAAAGCTTGGGCGAATGTAGGACGCAGTCCCTACAGTACCCCCTTACCAGTGATGAAGTCACGATAGAAAAAAGGAATAAAACAACATTTGGTAAAAACACACAAATGAAAAGGGTAAAAATATTACAAACTACCTATAAGAGTAATGAAGTAAAGCTAAACACAAATAATAAACATACAATTCTAGATTAACAGGGCATACAATTGTTAGTTACAATTCGCTTAAGTGCTATGTTAGTATCATATACGCTAAAATAACTACAACAATCAAAATGTATGGATACAACATGGTGAAAACACAATAAAAATATATGACAGAAAAAAGGTAAATTATGCTTAACTAATCACATTAATTATTTATTAACCACCTGCTTGGTAATAATCCGGAAAACGGACACGTCTACCTGATCTGGTTCTGGTGACGTTATCATTAATAGGCGGCGCTTGTTGTACAATAGGTACAGGTGCTATAGCTGTACTCGCATCGTTATTTGTAGTGGAAGTTGTTGGTTTCACAACGAACTGTGCCGAGTCATCCTCAAACTCGTGCGACGGTTCTATGTTATCCGCTACTTAGTACATAGGCTGGCTTAAGTCGGTCCACGGAAACGGTTACATGATGCCCTCGTCTGTTAATAACAAATGTTTTATCGTTTCTCGATATAACAGCGAATGGTCCTTCATACGACGATTGTAGAGGTCGTTTAGGGGCATCAACACGGACAAAGACGTGACTAGCTGTCTTTAGGTCTTTGAACACAAATATATTGTTACGTCCATGCTGGGTTCCTGCGACTGGTCGTAGGTTGTTAAAATTAGTTTTTAATCGATTGACGAAATCTGATGCATCTAAATCGCTGATTGTTCTGGGTACTAAGAACTCTCCAGGTAAGCGAATGGTTTCACCGTAAACCATTTCAGCGGGCGTAGCTTGCAGATCGTCCTTGAATGCTGCGCGAATACCCATCATTACTGTAGGTAAAACTCGTGTCCATTGGTCGCTTTGATGACACTTAATCGCAGCTTTTAATTGGCGGTGGAATCGCTCGATCATTCCATTGGCAGCTGGATGATATGCGGTAGTTCGCAATTGAGTCGTACCAATCAGATTGTTTAAATTTCTAAAGAGATGCGACTCAAAATTTCGGCCTTGGTCTGTAGTGACTCGTAACGGTACGCCGAAACGTGCGATCCAATTTGAGTAGAATGCCCATGCTACCGTTTCTGCCTCTTGGTTCTCAATAGGTATGGCTTCAGGCCACCTAGAGAAGCGATCAATGCAAGTTAAAATATATCTGCATCGTTCTGACATTGGCA
Organism: Cydia pomonella; assembly: GCF_033807575.1. Classification (NCBI taxonomy): domain Eukaryota; kingdom Metazoa; phylum Arthropoda; class Insecta; order Lepidoptera; family Tortricidae; genus Cydia; species Cydia pomonella. Next base: position 17,848,865 of record NC_084708.1, on the reverse strand, counting down.
TTACAACTATGTCGATATGCACGTGTTCAAATCGAGTAGAAGGCGGTGCGAATGATCCGACAGGGGCTGACACGTGACGCGTAACTTTAGCACGCTGACACTCTAAACAGCTTCGAGTCCATTCTCTGCAGTTTGATTTGATAGACGGCCAGATGAATTTCTGCGTAGCTAATTTGATAGTAGTCTTGGCTCCTGGATGAGATAATTGATGAACAGAATTAAAGGCAGTTTTTCGGAAAGGCTCAGTAATATAAGGCCGGACAGACGGAGTAGAAATATCGCAGTAAATACTTTCTTCGAGCCCAGGTAACTGTAAAAGCTTAAGCTGTAGCGTCGAATCAGTCTTGTTTAATAGCGATAATAAAGTGTCGTCCGATTTCTGAGATAACGATAAGGCTTTCCAATCAATTCCTCGTTCTATGGGATCAATTTCAATCCGAGACATTGTATCGGCAGGTATATTCTGCTCTCCGCTAACATGCCGGATATCGGTTGTAAACTGACCGATAAAATCCAGGTAGCGGAACTGTCTTGGAGTGCATTGTTTATCTTTTTTCGCAAATGCGTACACGATAGGTTTATGGTCGGTATAGATTGTGAATGGTCGCGCTTCCAAATTATGTCGAAATTGTTTGACAGCAGCATAAATTGCGTATAGCTCTCTATCATAAGTAGAGTATTTCTTCTCGGCACTCGATAACTTTTTAGAAAAGAATGCTAACGGCTGCCACGCGCCATTCACACGTTGCTGAAGTGCGGCGCCAACCGTGTTATCTGACGCATCTGTGAATAGCGCCAGGTCAGCGTTATCTTGAGGATGGGCCAGTATTGTTGCGTCGGCAAGGCATTGTTTGCAGGCCTCAAAGTCTTTAATACTATCAGGTGTCCAGTGAATAGGCGCTTTACCTTTGAGGTTTCCCTTTAGTAAGTCATTTAATCTAGCTTGATGGGCTGAAGCGTTAGGTAAGAAACGTCTGTAGAAGTTTAGCATACCTAAGAACTGACGCAACTGCTTCGCTGTGGTAGGGAGTGGAAAGGAGCGTATAGCTTCTACTTTACCAGGTAATGGGCGTGTGCCCTCCGCTGACACTAAGTAACCTAGGAATTCAACTTGGTCCTTACCAAACACACACTTAGAAGGGTTAATCACTACACTATAGTCACTTAATCGCTTAAATACAATCTCTAAATGTTTTAAGTGTTCATCACTGTCACTGGAAGCAATCAAAATATCGTCTATATAACAATAACAAAAGTCTAAACCACGTAACACTTCGTCCATAAAACGTTGAAAAGTCTGAGCTGCATTACGGAGTCCAAAAGTCATGTATGGAAACTCAAATAATCCAAATGGCGTAGTTATAGCCGTTTTAGGTATATCTTCCTCCGCCACTGGAATTTGATTGAACGCACGGACTAAATCTATGGTTGAAAACACTTTTTTACCACTAAGAGTCTGGGAAAAATCTTCTATGTGACGAACAGGATACTTGTCCGGTAACGTGCGGTCATTAAGCGCGCGGTAATCTCCACAAGGTCGCCATCCATTGTCTTTCTTCTGAACCATGTGAAGCGGCGACGCCCAGCTGCTTTGTGACGGGCGCGCTATGCCCAACTTTAGCATGGCGTCGAACTCTTTCTTCGCGGCGATAAGACGATCGGGCGCTAACCTTCTCGGTTTTTGAGCTACGGGCGGTCCCGGTTTCGTCACAATGTAATGTTTTGTATTGTGCTTCTTTTGTGTTGCCCCGGCACCGTCAGGCTTAGTGATGTCACTATATTTTCTTAAAACTCGGTGATAAGGCGAGTCCCCGGTTATTGTTGTAATTGATAGCGCCGGCTCGGACTCGGCTGCCTGACCGGTGACCGTAAGGTGTGTGGTGGCGTCTATCACTCTATGCCTTTTTGGATCGACTAGTAAGTCATAGTGGCTTAAAAAGTCTACACCAATTATCGGCTTAGCCACGTCAGCAACAACAAATCGCCATGGGAAATCTCGGCGTAGTCCGAGGTTTAGGGTCAAGGTGGAGAAACCGTAAGTTTTGATCGGGGTGTTATTCGCTGCAACTAGCTCGTACAAAGATTCTTCATTGTGAGGGGCTAGGCTGCGAGGATATACACTTAACCCCGCTCCAGTATCAATCAAAAATCTGGTCCCAGAGTTTCTGTCCACGATGAATACTCGTTGTGACGTTGTTGTTGTGTTTGGGCAACCATTCGCCACTAATGGCTCCCACTCGCGTTTCCCGCATTGTTGGCGGATTTAAAAACGCAGGGTGGTATGCATTTACGAGCTTTATTACCGTAATTATCATGATACCAACACATACCATTTGCTGAATTGCTCCTTGAGTTAGGTCGAGACCTTCGTCTCGAACGCGAGCGCGATCTGCCTCTGTGTCGCGTACTTGCATCGAGGGACGTAGCTTTTAGTTGTTGCCGCAAGTCGGCAATTTCACTCTTTAAATCTTCTATAACTTTCATCGCTGGATTCTCCGTTGTCGCGATGGCAGGCGTAGGTGTAGTGCTGTTCGCAATTGCGTCCGCGAGGTCGGCAACCTTGTCCAAGCTCTGCTCTGTTAGCGTAGCTAGGATCATCTGCATCGAGCGCGGCAACTGCTCCATCCATAGCGTACGAAGCAATGCGTCTGGCACTGCGGATCCAGCGAGATTTCTGAGATGCCGCAAAAACTGAGAGGGTTTGCGGTCACCTATGTGTTCTCGCTCCAAAAGTCTGCGCGTGTTTGCCTCTTGTGATGCACCTAACCTCTTAATGATGCTGGTCTTAAGTGCATCGTATTTATTGTCTTCTGGCGGGGCGATCAGTATATCTCGCACCTCTGTGGCATCATGTGGCGCTAATGCACTTACAACATGAAGGTATTTACTAATGTCGTCAACGATGCTGGCTCTGTCGAAAATTGTTTCTACCAATGAGAACCACAGCACAGGGTCACTAGGCATGAATGCGGGCAAACGAAGCGTATGCGCATTTTCGTTAGCCATTTTAAAAGTACGCCACTAAAGTCACTTTACACGATAAGTTCACTAGAAGCACTAAAGTTTATGTCCACAACACATGTACTAACCAATACTGCCGTTTATAGCTATCACGTCGGGGTCACCAATTTGGCAGTGGTGTTTGGTATTTGTACTTAGGTGTTGGGATTGTTGCAAATAAAAAGTTCAGACGCGGTAACAATAATAAATCTATATTAACACAACTCAATACTAAACTAACACTAATTACAATAATAAGTAGGGAGCGATATATAATCGAGCTCGACCATTAAAGATAGGTACCAAGAGAACGCGAGGGAGCGATACGATATCAAGCTCAACCTGTGATGATAGTTCGTAGTCAGACGTCAACTCGACAAGTTGTCTCGTACCTATCATCACAGGTTGAGCTTGATATCGTATCGCTCCCTCGCGTTCTCTTGGTACCTATCTTTAATGGTCGAGCTCGATTATATATCGCTCCCTACTTATTATTGTAATTAGTGTTAGTTTAGTATTGAGTTGTGTTAATATAGATTTATTATTGTTACCGCGTCTGAACTTTTTATTTGCAACAATCCCAACACCTAAGTACAAATACCAAACACCACTGCCAAATTAGTAATGGTAATCTGATAATAAAGAGGGGTCGATCAAGATTCGGGTCACGCAGGGGTGGAGCGGGCGCGGTTCAGCCCCAAGCTGCTTGCATTTGGAGCCAATTTCATATGTCGTGTGTCGCGATATCATCACGCTATGTACGAAGCAGCAATCAGGTACGAAAAGGAACTAAGATAGATAAAGTCTTTCACGTAGCTCAAAGGGTTGTTTGGCTTAATCGCCAATAAGAGGGACACATTACGCGCAGTCTAGATGGTCGTCTTGAGCAGAGCCATAATTAAGTACGAGTATCTACCGGAATGGAAGACAAAGTACCACGGTAGCTAAAGAATTATTCAAGATCGCAAGGAACCCTTCAACGATAGCGCACGAGCTGTCATCATGGCGAAGATTATTGTATGAGGCCTTAGAACAGCCGCTGTCAGCTGACGTGATGATACCTACTGATTTCCGATGTCCTACCGGCGGCCATCTGATGGTTTTTTGGTAGAAGGCTGCAAGCTCAAAAGGCATATATATTCTTCTATAAAAAATAGTGGTATTCTTATGCCAATTCTTGGGTACAGAAAGTTAAGCAGATCCCGGGCTACTTCGGTATGCGGTCGGAAAAATGTTCAATGATAAGGATTTTGCAGTTTAAGATATTCGTTTCGTTTACATCAAACTACTCTTATCTACAATAGTCGCGTTTCATTTATGAGTGAAACAATAATAACGCACTAAACTCCAGCTGGCATATATTATGTTATGTTGCAGTAAACAAAAAACAGCGTCGAAACAATGGCAATTAGCTTGCATGCAAATTTCAAGTTAAAGCATAGTAAACAACTGGCTCGCATGTGAAATTAAGGTTGTATCAGTAGTTTAGTGCAAATACTAGCGGTATGAAAACAACAATGACTTGCAAATGCAAGTCACAGTACAAAGTAGCGAACCAGCCTTACGACTCCAGTTGCAAATGCGTATTACTCGTATTAGTACCTATTAGACGTCGCACAGAGGCAGGTTGAATTGCGAAGGCAGTAACTATCTAGATATTTGAATGCTAAATTCGAAATGAAAAACCCAATAACCGTTATGATCAATTTCAAATACCTTCCGAGGTTCGTTAGCCCGCCCGGCCGCGGCCGCTTCCTATTATTCCGATTATGTAATATTAGGCTTTTTTTGGCAAGGATGAGAAAGACGAGAAAATAAGTAATTTTCCACCTAATTCACAAAACATACTGGACGACTTGATTAAACTGATTTACGACAACTCAACCCTGAGATTGCAACTAAAACAGATATCGAAGTCAAGTCACACTAGAGACGAAAGCGACCACTAGATGTTAGTGCACAAAGTCAGCGCAACATACGTATTTCTCAGTAAGCTTTATTTTGCCGACTTGCAGCAAACTCTTTGATGCACACGATCACGTGCCAAATTTTTTTTACAAGTATAAGTTTATATTTTTCAGTTACTTTGCATGCTTTATACTAGTACGGGGAACAGATGTAGCTTACTTTATTCATGAAATGTTGATCATATATTATTTTATTGTAATCTAAACAGTGCAGATAATTGACCAATTGTACACCTTATTATATTGACTTAGGGACTGTAGTTGGCCATGTAACTGTACTGTACTATATCTACTTGCTAAGTTAATTAATAACTATAACTATGTAAACAAAAACGTAAGCAAATATTGTCCTTTATTACTGAATAAAGATATTTATTATTATTTATTTATTTATTTATACAGCGTACGCTTAAAATACTCCTAAATTCAACGTCGTTTTGGAAAACCATTGTGATTTGGATTTTATAAACATAAAATGAATAATTCAAGCGCTAAACCCACCACCAGGAATTTATCTACCAACACGATACTAAAAATTGCGTCAAACTCATAATTATGGTTTTAACAGTATAGCAGTAAGCCTTACATGAAGAGCCTGAAGGTTATACTTTAACTAATTAACAACTAAAGTAAGGACGCTAAGCACGAAGAATTTCGTACATTGACCTGCCTGTTCCTATCTCCATCGTACGCGCGTAATTATATTGCAGTCCCGCTCATGATGGCGGCGGTAAATGCCACTGTGCGAGCGGAACAGCAATATAATTATACGCGTGCGATAGAGATAGGGACAAGCGGGTCAATGTACAAAATTCTTCATGCTTAGCGTCCGTACTTACTATTTACTTATATCTAGTTTGTCGGACACCTGAACGGAACGGACTAAAGAAATTATCTCAACTCCCTAAACTTTCATAATAATGTGAGCGTTAGGTACATTACATGATACTGTAGTTCAATATGTATCACGCAGTTATGTAGGCACGGAAGGAGGCTTTCCGTTAAGGACATTTATTCGGGGAATGTAATAAAAGTGTGCGACGCCGCGGCGAGCCGGCCCCGCGCGTGACTTGCCTAGGAAATCAACACCACAGACACTATTTATTTACACTAGATGCCATATGACGCTGTAATAGCAATAGCAGCCTAATCCAACCAAATTCTACCTCTGACATCGAAATACCAACCATTTACTCTGAATAAACACACCTACCTTATTGGGTTGCTATTCACATAACTTATTTACCGTGGGTAGCTGGGTAGGCAAGCGTTCGCCTGAGAAAAACCAGTAGAAATGTGTCTCCAATTGTGCATAACTAGTTGTTACAGATCTTGAGTACTCGAAGATATATTGGTTTGAGCAAATCAACCGCTCGTCTGCGCTTAGTAACCAATTTCCAGATAATCCCGTGTATGGAACGGCTATTTATCATTAATACAACAAGCATGCGTGCTTATATAAGCCGCCGAGTCCCGCCGTTGCTGCAGCCGCCTCGACCGTGCCCACTTCCACTAGCCCTGTAAAAAACGGCCTCCACTTTGACAGTTGCCGCCATCTCCGTCTTGGCTTCCCTAGCGACCGCTGCTTTCTCTGCAATCTCCAAAGCCCCCGTCCTCGAAAGGGTAGTCGATTTGTCAAATTTGGTCATGCTCGGGCCCCGAGCCCAAGCCAAGGATGAAACGATCTGCTGAATTCAATAAAGTCAATAAATTCTCGCTTGGTAAGGTTGAAAATGACGTATTGGTGATATTAAGGATATATGTTTGCTTTGTGAACGGTCAGCTCAGGCATTTTATACACTCACTTTTACTTTTAACCGCACAACTGGATTGAAACAGGTAAATATTTACAAAACAACGTTTTATGAAGCAATAAAAGTTTCTGAGAAAAGATACGTAGCGTAGGTGGGCTTTGGCGGTTAATGCCGAAACATCACAGTTTTATCAAGGAGGAAAACAGGAAATATTCTTATCAAGAAGTTTAATAGCAAGTTAAAATAATACGTATTTGGTGATTAACTGTGATTTTTGAAGATTAAATAAAAACTAAAACCATTGGATTTAGACCCCTGGTTGACTGGGCTAAAAACATTGTAAATAAGCTCTAGAATAACCCCTTTCAAGGAATAGGTCAATAGGTTGAATTACAAGTCGCCCTGTATATTATGTAGTGTAGTTGTTATATGTAGTAAAGTAGGTAGTCACTTCCGATAACAAACACAGGCACAGCTGAAGCACGCAGAATAATTCCGGGATTCCGGTATTGAAAACCAATATTGAATTTCAATACTGGTATTCAGAATCATCCGATATTGGATGCCCAACATACAATGATCCTCAATTATTATTTTTTACAGACTCCAGTAATGGACTCTACCTGACGATAAGCTATGACAGGACTCAAAGACAGCTAAAATGCTGCTGCTGAGCTGATTCACTGTTAGTTTTAAAAGATCTTACCTATTTACTGGGGAAGCAGAGGAATTTTAGTGTTTATTAGGAAATACGGGTGAATATCCCAATGGAAAAATCACGTGTTACTTTAAGGTACCTTCACAAAAACAATACGGCACGTTCCAATGGCGTGTTTCTACCCAGTAATGGTTAATCCGTTGGTTACAGACAATTTCGGACAATCGTAGTACACATTCTTGGCACTTACATTTATTGCCTATCAATGTAACCGCCGTATGGCAGGCAATACATACAATTACACTTCTCGGTGCATTACATTTGCGTTTTTATTGCCAGAAGCACGTAACGGTGCCAATTTTTGGAGTCGTTGGAAACGGAAAAAATCCATTTTTCGTTATTACTTTGATTTAGTTACAATGTCCTGAATTGGAAATGACTATAATTTACACATCATTGAATTTATTAATTTGTTTTATAACTACATGAAATCATTACTTACATAAATGCATAAATGAAAAAATATTCCTTGATGTCTAACATTATAATTGCAAAAGTCGCGCGATTTTATACTTAATATTTATCTTGATTCTTGACACATGGGAGTAAGACCTGCTAGGTAAGCTATTAGTTACATTTATCAAGAAACCCAAACCACTCAACAAGTCCATTTTAACATTTTTAACATTAAAAATCTACCAGGAAAAACGGTAAACGTCGGAAAACAAATTTCTGCGAAATTGTTAATTAAAACTCGTTTCGCAAGTAACTCCCACAAGCGAAGCGTTTATTAACTTAACGAATTCCACACAAACGTAATTATGATTAACATATCAGTTCACGAACCAGTTGGCAGTACCAGTGTGAATAATTGGGAATAGGGCCGTGTTTGTTTACGCCAACGGATGCGCCGGCGCGGCCGCTAAGGCGATTCCAATGGCTTACCTGCCAAGCGCATGTGGATCGCACGGTTGCATTGCAATGTTACAATTATGTTAAATTTTTATGTTGGTTGTAGAAATCAAAAACTCTTAGGAGGGTCATTGTTAGTGTCACAATTGTTTTACCAACTCATAGCAAGTCTATTATTAGGGTTCCGTAGCCAAATGGCAAAAAACGGAACCCTTATAGATTCGTCATGTCCGTCTGTCTGTCCGATTATGTCACAGCCACTTTTTTCCGAAACTATAAGAGCTATACTGTTCAAACTTGGTAAGTAGATGTATTCTATGAACCGCATTAAGATGTTTACACAAAAATAGAAAAAAATCAAAAATTTTTGGGGGTTCCCCATACTTAGAACTGAAACTCTAAAAATCTTTTTTCATCAGACCCATACGTGTGGGGTATCTATGGATAGGTCTTTAAAAATGATATTGAGGTTTCTAATATCATTTTTTTCTAAACTGAATAGTTTGCGCGAGAGACACTTCCAAAGTGGAAAAATGTGTGTCACCCCCCCCCCCCCCGTAACTTCTAATATAACAGAATAAAAAATAAAAAAAATATATATGATATACATTGCCATGCAAACTTCCACTGGAAATTGGTTTGAACGAGATCTAGTAAGTAGTTTTTTTTTAATACTAATTGTTTCACCAGACCCATACGTGTGGGGTATCTACGGATAGGTCTTCAAAAATGATATTTAGGTTTCTAATATAATTTTTTTCTAAACTGAATAGTTTGCGCGAGAGACACTTCCAAAGTGAAAAAAAGTGTCCCCCCCCCTGTAACTTCTAAAATAACAGAATGAAAAATCTAAAAAAAATATATGATATACATTACCATGCAAACTTCCACCGTAAATTGGTTTGAACCAGATCTAGTAAGTAGTTTTTTTAATACGTCATAAATGGTACGGAACCCTTCATGGGCGAGTCCGACTCGCACTTGGCCGCTTTTTATAATTGTTACACTGCAAATTAGACGGTAATAATAGAGCACAAGCAAAAAAGCATTAATGATAAAGATCAGTATTTCTATAAAAAATCAATAGTATTGAATTAAAGACTTTTCTTATACTTAAGTCTAGTTACCTACCTACAATTCATGATGTTCTTATGTTAAAATATTATATTTTTATCCGCGTTCAAAATTCCAAAAGATTGGTCCTATTTTTATCAATAGTCGATTCTGATGATGGGGTCCGTGTGGAATCGAGGGAACAACTTAAATCTTATAATCATACATATGTATAAGTAGTGATTTTTATATTTTCATCAACAAATCAAGCATTTACATTCAAAAATGTGACATTTGTCGACGACGCGTACTTATTTTGCGTATGGCATTTTGTCTTTTTCATTATGTTTATTCGACATTTAAGGTTTTTAAGTGGAAAGGCTCCTTAAAACTTGAGAACTTCAGGTGAATATCTCCGTCGCGCTGACGGGTGGCTCCTAAAATTAGTGCGATAAGGACAACTGTAGCTTAATAATAAAGTTGAAAATTTAATATTGTATTTTACTATTTTAAAATCGATTATAATAAAAAAAGAGTATCTGTTATAGTACCTTAATTACCTATGTATTAGATTAATAAAATTGCGCTCTTATATCAACATTATCAACAACCACAGCATATTAGAGTTAAAAAAAAGCTTGTCATATCATGATGTGACACATCCGAAGCGAGGCAGCAATGCTGTCACGCACGGTCCTAATACTCGTAAGCGCGACGTGTGCTCTGCTAGAGTTCCGCGCTGTGTGAAGTATCACGCGATAAATTATTAAGGATCTACAGTAACTGCGCTGGCTGATCTGAGCCCTCGATTCGTCAAGCAATGTCAACACTTGGTCTGGAGGCGGCAGCGAGCGCTACACCCATGCGAGGCGCGTTTATTTGCGCGGTGGCCTCGGAGGACGTACGTCGTTGTTTACATCGAGCCGGTGGCGGTGACTCATTAACGACCAGTTGATCAGCCCTAAACCAATTCATATTTCTATAAGATACAAAGGGATCGGACTTCATGGTCGCGAACCTTCGGTCGTCGACCCCGGAGAGGGGGTCTGTTTGCGAGGCTTTCGCTCGAGACGGTGCCCCCCTCATGCGGCATTCCTAGACCACTTTATTGCGCATTACATTCGCGTGATATCCAACAACCATTTTGCTCGTCTCCCGCTAAGTAACACGTTGCATTAATTTGGTAAAGTGCGAATTGAAGAATAAACTTGAACAATAACTCGCATCCAATTGATACGAGTTGTTGCATAGTTAAATAAACGTTTGGGTAATTGGTTAATTGACGACCGGCATGGCCTAGTGTGAACTGTGCAGTGACCCTGCCCAAGAAATCGATAGTCCCGGGTTCGAATCCCGATAAGGGCATTTTTTTGTATGTTGCTGATAAACACAGATATTTGCTCCCGAGTCATGGATATTTTCGGTGTATATAAATTGTATGTATTTATCTATATACATATGTATAGCGTCGCCTAGTACCCGTACGACACAGTAGTACAAGCTTTAATGTGTGGCCAGGTCGATCTGTGTAAGATTGTCTATCTCCAAATATTTATTATTATTTTATTTATTTATTGACGTCCGTGACGTTAACAAGGACTCTGTAGTTGTAACTCAATGATACCTACGATGGGTTTTAGTGTTGTAATTATTTTATGCAATGTTAACACCATTATTAGTAGGTGAATTAGGGACCCATATTTGTAATGTACAGCGAGCTATTCACTTTATGAATGAATTCCAATGAATTACTTGGGTATTTACTTTTGCAGTTGAGTTTAGGTACCAATTTAAAAAATTATCATTCATTTATATACGATCAAATGTTCTCTATGGTCAAAAAAGGAGTCCTACTGAGTTAAACACACCAGAGGCAAACTTTTTTCAGTAAGTCCAAAACATTATTAGAAACAATACGAATGTGGAAAACATTCGTTTCTAGACGTTTGCTGTATTACTCTTCAATGAGCTTATATATATTAACGCAACGGCAGATTACACCATATAAACCGTCAAGTTACCAACGTGGTCGTGCATCGCACTTGCATGGGAAGCGCATATTCGCGAGAGGAGGCCTCGGCTAGGTCGTTGTCGTTCGCCGGGCCGGCCGCGGAATGCGTTCGGAATGCACGCCGGATTGCATGCCCCCTCCCTCCCTCGCGAACCGTCAACCGGTTCCCACTCGCCGACTATGCCTCATAAAATATTCAAATAATTCAAAATAACGTAAGAGAAATAACTTCGGTTATGAAGAGCACATAGTTTAACCTCGATTCAAGAGAAATGCTTTCGCTTTAGGAGTGCCTGTGTATCGTTAGTATTATTATTTTAAACGGAGTCCAGTTATCGTCTTAAAAAAAAATATAATTCCAAATAAGTAGCGCGGCTCGTATGATGCACTAGCTGTTGCCGGCGACTTCGTACGCGTGGATTTTTTATGTCGGTGGTTATATATTCTATACATGAGCGTATTATGCAGCAAAATATAGCAGTAGGAACGGTTAATGAATTGTTAATTATTATACAACGCCTAAGATTTGTTTGTCCCAACCAACGAAGTTTCAAGTCCCTAACTGAAAAAAATGTTCTCGATATAATCCCTCCCTTCCTCAGCCCCCTTAGAAGACTTTCAAGTCCACTATTTAAAATAATGTTCGCTCCCGATGCAAATTTTCAACCCTTTTTCATCGAATTAGGAGATTAATCCAAACTTTCAATCCATTTTAACTCCCATAAGGAATAGGTACATTTCTAAACACGGTGAAATCACTTTTCTTGTTTTCTATTATTGTGTCTTTTTACGACATTTCACTGAAGAGAACTTCACTGTTTACAAAAATGTTCGTTCCTGATGCAAACTTTCAACACTTTTTTCGACCAACTCAGGGAATAAATTTTCAAAAACGGTAAAATTTGTTTTTCTCTATGTTAATATAGTAAGTTAAAGTTCCTAGCTTACTTTAAAAGGAAAGTTCCTAGCTTATTTTAGTAATGTTATATCAAGTATGCCTTTCTAAAAAGGTTTAAAGCATTTTTGTACTGGATTCAAACTTTCGACTCCTTTTTAACCCTTTTAAGGATGATTTTTTTATAATGCTGAAATTACTTTCTGATATTCCAATAATATGCCTTTAAACAAAGATTCAAGTCCCGCACTCACAAAAATGTTTGATCTCCATACAAATATTCAACCCCCTTTTCACCACATTGGAGGATGAATTTTCAAAAACGCTGAAATTAGTTTTCTTTAAAAAAAACCTTTTAACGAAGTTTCAAGTTCCTAGCTTAAAATAATATTTGAACCCGATACAAACTTTTAATCCCTTTTAACCCTTTTAGGGGATGAATTTTTAAAAACGCTAATTTTACTTTCCTTGTATTTTAATAATATGTGTTTATACAAAAATTCAAGCTACGCACTCAAAAAAATGTTTGATCTCCATACAAACTTTCAACCCCTTTTTCACCACCTTGGGGGATGAATTAAAAAAACAAACACTGAACAGTTTTCTTTCATTTTAATAAAATTCCTTTTTACAAAGTTTCAAGTTCTTAGCTCAAAATAAAACTTGAACCTCATACAAACTTTCGTCCCCTTTTTAACCCCTTTTAGGGGTTGAATTTCCAAAAACATTAAAATAACTTTTATTTTTAATCGGCTATTATGCCTTTATAAGAAGTTTCAAAGAATTTGTAATGTAAGTATTACAACTTTCAACCCCTTTTAAGCCTGTTAGGGGATTAATTTTTAAAAACGCTGAAATTACTTCTCCTGAGTTACAAAAATATGCCCATGTACAGAGTTTCAAGTCCCGCAATCAAAAATAATTTTGATCTCCATACAAACTTTCAACCCCTTTTTCACCAGTTTAGGGAATGAATTTGCAAAAAACGCTGAAATCGGTTTTCTTGTATTTTAATAATATATCTTTTCACGAAGTTTCGGATTCCTAGCTTAAAATTAAACTTGAACCCCATACAAACTTTCATCTCCTTTTTAACCCCCTTAGGGGTTTAATTTCTCAAAATCGCATCTTAGCTCTTGTAAACTTTATAAATGCAACCTAGTGTGTAAATTTCAACTTTCTAGCATTCAGGAGTGTCAATCAGTCAGTACAGTAGTGTCAGGACACGTGCATTTATATATATATATATATATATATATATATATATATATATATATATATATATATATAATATATAGCCAAATAAACTAGGTAAAGTAAGCTAATAAACTGTAAAACCTATTTAATTTCATTACTCATTACAGCATCACACGCTTTTAAAGAACGAACATGGACCGATTAACAATGTATACTCTCAAACATTAATGTTTGCCGTTTACTATCACGGTTGTTGAGATTAGTACCGCTTGTGAAAGACAGATTAACGTTGAGAGCGCAGCGTTTGTTACATTTCAGGTATCCTGTACCTAAACTACCAAGGGGTGCTAGAGATAAGATAAAGATTTGAAAGATTATTTTTCAAGTAGACATATTACAATGCGCTTATGAACGTCAAAATAAAGCTACGCCGGCTCTAACACTACACCTCAAACCCGAGATTTAAATACCTCCTAATTTGTAGGAGGGTATCCCAATATGGGACCGGCAAGAAACTCGGCGCGACACATCTTTTCAAAACATTACATCTTACCAGTATAACTGCATTAAATAACGTTTTAAATAATATGAAATTTATGTATGTTAAAAAAAAAAAACATTAAATAACATACAGTAGGAGGTACTTCCATATAGAAAAAATAGAAAAAAAAAAAATTGATGCACAAGATTGCGAATGCAGGACGCTATCCCAGCCAAACAACTCTATCCATGATATAATCGCTTATTTTATAGCATGCTCGCGAAATAAGTTTTTGCTTAACAACAATCTTGAATTTAGAGTTTGTAAGCTCGGTGACATTTTTTAGCATCTTGTTATAGAATTTTATACAATTTCCCAAGATTGACTTACTCATTTTAGCCAGTCTTTAAGATGTTACTTTAAGCTTTCTTGTAGCCTTTGGCTTATCAACATTCATTGGGAAATTGTGCAAGTTTTACCTTGGAAACATTATATTATTTCAAATCTATATAGCGACACCAGAGTTAGACTATGTATTTTATTAAAGAATTCTCTTAGCGACTCACGCGACCCCAGGTTGTAAATTGATCTAAAGTATCATCTTCTTCTTCCTCGTTCTCTCATTGCTGAGGATCGCGACCTCATGTGATTTGTTTCCATTTTGTGCGGTCATAAGCCATGTGGACTGCACGGTGCAAACTGCCGCCAGCCCACCTTCATAGCGTTCTACCATCTCATACGTGCCCCACCCCGAGCACGTTTGCTATTCATTCGGCCTAATATCATATATTTCTCGAAATCATGTATTGGATCATCATCATAAATTATCATGCAGTTAGTAGTAAGTATTGAAAGAAAAAGAACGAACGATATATTTTTGTAGCCATTACGACAACCCACCATTTCCATGTAAAAATTATATATCGTCCCGTTTATTTGATTACCCGAGGCTAAACAAGTAGGATGTCCGTGGGAAATCCTGTGTTTACCATATCTAATAAATATTTCGAAAAGCTTGTGGATTAATACCATAAGCAAACTCCAAATCCCTATCATAATCTCAATCAATCAATCATCTTGGCTTGATTGGTGTAGCCTACAAAAAGCAATTTTTGTTTTATAGGCCACCTAAATAAAAGCCGGAATAGCCGGATGCTGGTGAGCAGGATCTTGAAAACATTCTTGTAGCCGTTCTCGTGAATGTAGAGCATGTTGAAAAAACGATTTGATTTATTCTCCTACGTACCTTTTATATATAAAGCATCGAACAAGTACCAAGTCCAATTTTTACACGTTTTAATCAAGGGCAAAATATAAAATTCACACGGAAACTACATAGACTATTTTTGGAAGGGCAGACTCGAACCAAAACCTTACGTTATTTTCAGTTGTATATCGTTACCCTGCAATTATTGCATACTTTAGCAGATTATTTTTTTATCATCCCAAAGGAAGAATATTTTAATATAAATAGCTAGTGACGATCAAAATAAGTATATTTTCAGAAGAATTGAGATAAAAGGTAAAAACCCGAGCGACAGCCATATCTTCCATCGAAAAATGCGCACGGCGCTCCATATCTTTTGTTTCCTTCTATTTTCCTGGCTTTATGCCCCATCGTAAGGGAAGGAGACAAAGAAAACACAATGAGGTGTTTTTATTGATCTGTTGGACTGGGGCATCTTGAAATTGCAAAGATGACGATGCAAGGCCGTTATTAACGTCGCTTACTTAGCAATCGCCTAAGGCTAACCTAGTATATGTTTGAGTAACAACTTTACGTACTCCGAGATCCCACTTGATACTGGATTTCTGAGGCGAAGAGCTCGTAAAATAATGTTTGTGCACGGTGTGACGTCTACCCCTCGTAAACTTCCGCTGTATCTAAATCGTTAACATAAATATTTTTTCTTCTAGATACAATTGCAATTGAAACTGATTGAAACGTGTTGATTTTATGAGATGACATAGTATTTTCAACCAAAGATCATTATATACTTCAATAGAAAACACAATGAAAGAAATTTACCTTAAATTACCAGCTATTAGAGTTCACTTTCTGTATAGAATGCGTAGTGTCAACAACAATTAGGCCAATTATTATTAATGGTTGCAACGACGAACAGTTATTGTGTTCACGGATACAGATGATCGAGCATCGATGCCTACCGGCCTAATTCGAACAATGGTTATAAGATGTCACACCGATACGATACCGATTTGCCAGTGTGAAAGTGACGTTTCTGGTGGAAGAAATGTCACTTTTGACAATCAGTATAGTATCGGTGTGAAATATTATAAGCATTGTTCGAATTGGGCCATACGCCGCGTGGAAAGGCGGGTCGCCCGCTCGGGCCTCTGCTCGCAAAACAACACTTGTTGCGGAAATAGCGACGAAAAGCGTTGTTCGTCGTATCGTGACGCGAGCGCCGGCGCACGTTCACCCCGGCCCCGCGCCGCGTGCGCAGTGTATTCGCATTGCTTACGTAAGCGCAAGCAAAGCAACACTACGGCAACCTGTATATCGTGACCTCGAGATCTGTAGCTATCGAACAGCGCTCATATGCTGGTTACTTGACATCTTCACATGGAATGACACTGCGGCCGCGCAGAGCATCGGCCCACTGGTTCCCACACTCCAATCCTTAACTGGTATTCGTCCAATAACCGAATGTACACCTACTACGGGCTTACGTCCTAAACAATTTCACATGACCAAATACCTCGATGACGACATACGCGAGCTCTATTGTTTGATATAAGAATTTCAAAGATGACGTATGTATGGTGGTAAATATCTACGTTTTCTTTTAGGTGGTTATCACTTATCACACTGCTCTGCGCTTTGAAGCAAAATGTCCGATGCTGGCGATTTTTAACTTTGTACTGTAGAATCTTGATTTGTATGCAAAAACCGCATGTATAAACACATTGATTACGCCTCTCCCTGCTAAGGTGCGAATTGCACGACGGTTCGCGCTTTCGGACGTAGATGCGGTGCGTGCCGCACGGTATGCCCGAGCCTTTTATTGCGAACTCCATTATTGCGGAAAATATATTTTAGTTGGTTTTGGCCGGTGTACCATGGATTTCCGCCGTTGATTATAGTAATATTTGTAATATAGAACTCATAAAATCATACTGTTTGATAAGAATCGATAAAGTTGTGTTATAATGGTTATCTGTTCATTTTAGGTATTTTAAATCCTTTCAAGTAAAATTTAAACTGTATAAAATTCCGGTAGTTTATCGATATTACTTTATCGACATGCCCACAACGTCTGGGACTGTTAATCGTACATAATAATTTCGGTATGTGTGTGTGAGGTTACGGTGACAGCTGGCTTAAGACTCCATCTTTAGGAATATATCTATGGGTTGGGTATGCCACACCGAGCTCCATAGTAGTACAGTACCTACGGATTTTTGTTCATGAAGGCGATTCATCATGCACCGCAGCTCCGGACGAAGATACGTACGGAGCAAACCACACCACCGTACCGTAGTTGCCGCACGCGAATTCGTCGCTTCGCACTTCGCAACAAAATGAGGCGGCAGTGTAGTAACATGTAATTAGTTAGGTATTAGTCTCCCGAGCGCTGAGCGGCCATCTCAACTTCTTCTGTCGTTACCGCCTATGTTTACTCTCCACTGTCCGGGCTTAGGAACGAACTGCACAATTTTCTTGGCAGTGAGAGATCGCATCTCATCCGGAAACATTACAAGAAGATGCTTTCTTTTTTTCTTTTTTTTTATACTACGTCGGTGGCAAACAAGCATACGGCCCGCCTGATGGTAAGCAGTCTCCGTAGCCTATGTACGCCTGCAACTCCAGAGGAGTTACATGCGCGTTGCCGACCCTAAACCCGCCCCCCCTAGTTGAGCTCTGGCAACCTTACTCACCGGCAGGAACACAGCACTATGAGTAGGGTCTAGTGTTATTTGGCTGCTGTTTTCTGTAAGGTGGAGGTACTTCCCCAGTTGGGCTCTGCTCTAGATCTGGAATGACATCCACTGGCTGTGCCCTACCACACAAAGCGAGATGACATTCACAATGCCCATACCTCTCTTTTGGACGTAGTTTAAGGACGTACCCGGGTCCAGAAAGGTTCCTGGATCGATACTTGGCTGCACACCGGTTAAGCGACACAAATGGTTTATATCAATTTCCTTTTCAACTTCCTCGTTTCCGTAGTTAACAACCTACTTCTGATTCGATATTGGTCAGTTTCATGAATTTTTAATAACATAGGTACAGTCAGCATCAAAATACCAGTATCTACGATTCTGTAACAGCTTAACAAAAAGTGATGTCTTTAATATAGAACAACAAAGACTGTAAAAGATATACTTTTGAACGCGAATTATATAAATTTATCTATATTTGGAAAAGTTATCCGGAATATCAGATACTTTTGGTGTGTTGTTTCATCCGCTACTTTTGATGCTGACTGTACCATAAAGATACAGAAAACCGGACCAAATAGGCTTCTAAGCGTGGTGTCGGCTTTGGCAGCAACAAATACATCATTTACCGGGATTTCTTAAAAAGAAAACAAAGTATCATTAGAATAACCTTGACCTTCATTTACACTCGGCCTACCAACTACCAATTTTACTTCGTAACCTTTCTACCATTGTCGTTAATACTCGTTTAATATTCTTCCTTATTTACCGTGTAAACGAATTGCAACGTCAATCTATCGCGTAATTACGAAGTTAAAATCAAAGTCTTTGGTTCATTTTGTCTCGCTACCCTACTGCTTACCGAATTTACAATTGCATAATCTTTTCACTAAAACTTTATCGAAATATACCTAATCGTTTAAATCTAGTTTACAAAATCATTTAGAATTTTATCATAAATAACCGAATTACTAAGAAATCGTATCATTTTTCTAAATAAAACTACAACTTACAATATTCCCTACCGACGGGTATTCGAGAAATCAACCTGACAACCTCCCAGTGTAACGAGGCACCCGTCTTACGGAGTTTTGTACGTAGTGTAGTCACGCGTTACGTTGGTCCGTTTCCTTTGTTCAAAACGAACACCCAGGTGTTCGAAATTCGTATAACTCATTTCCTTATTTTGACCGCTCGACTTATCGTATTAAAAATTGTCATTATATTTAAAATTTGGAAATCGAACGTTATCGTATAATAACTTTGAAGGAAGATATTCAAACTTTTTAATTACTTATTTCGTAGTTTCATATTGCCCGAATTATTTTCGTTGAATTAAAATAAGAAAATTATACTGGACTTTCTTTCATTTTATTTTCTATCGACTTTTTCGAACATCGCCAACCGTTCCGAGTGCTTCTTGAGTTCTTTTTCATATAAATTGACCGAGTTGATATATTTTACTACATTAATTCCGCGAACTCAGGGTGCCGGTTTCAATAGTTGTCGCGTTATACAAACATCGAAGCTGTTTTTATTTGTGCTATCACTGATAACGTATAGTGTTTTTAAATACGAGCTTGTTGTTTTAGCGTATATTATTTGCGTATTAGTAAACATTGTTTTCTAAACTTAAACAATGTCTTACCTAACAAGGCGTAAATCTGTAGGTAAAAAATGTACCGATAAAGCTTATACCGTCAACAACTTACCGAGTTTACGACGTAAACGAACTATAGCGTATAACCGTATAGCGAAGGCTTTGGAAATAGGGACCTTAGCCAATACCGATGATTCACAAGTCGAATTATTTCTTTCATATTGTCAGGAGATAAAAAATATAGCTGATAGTTTTCAAGAGTCTCACCTTATCATTTCGGATCTATTAGGGGATGATGTCGACGACAGTGAGAATGAAATTCAGGAAAGATTCGACGAAGCGTATTTTAACGTAGTTGCCATTCAGCGTAAATTTTTACCGTGTTCGTCTCATCAACCGGATATTTCGAGACAGGACATTCCAACGGGTTCGCATAGTACTCACAGTAGTAATATGCGGCTTCCAAAAATTTCACTACCGACCTTTTCGGGTGCTGTTAAAGAGTGGCCCGAGTTCATCGCGACTTATAATGCGCTTATTCACGAATCTACCCTTTTGAGGGAAATTGAGAAATTTCATTATTTAGTGTCCGTTTTACGCGGTGACGCTTTATCGTTAATTAGAACGTTTCCTGTTGCAAGTGAACATTACTTAAGTGCATACGATGCTCTCAAGTCCCGCTACGAGGACAAACGCGACTTAGCTTTTACGTGTTGGCGTGACATTTTAGATGTCAGTTTTAATACGGCTAACGCTCAAGATTTTCGACATGCGCTAGATACAATCGATGAAAATCTAACTATCTTAAAACAGTTGAAATTACCGACCGAACATTGGGACTTTGTCCTTTGTTATAATATTCTTGCGAAGTTAGATACCAAGCTACGACGCGAGTTTGAAGAAAAACACGCCGACGTGGAAATGCCTCAATACAAGCAAATTATGGCATTTCTACACGGGAAAAGCGAAGCTTTGTTGCGCGATACGCACTTTACCGCTGTTACTTCTAAAAACGCGAACACTTCTAAAGAGGCAACGGGAACCTTACAGAAACCGAAGCGACATAACGTCACGCATACACTCCTCTCTCCTACTGTGAACCCCCTTCCAAAAGGTGGTGACAAACAAGAGGTGAAACCGAAAGTTTCGGGAACTCTGAAAGTTATTCGAAAATGTTCCTTCTGTGGTGAAGAGCACCACATTTCAGCCTGTAAGGTCTTTCTAGCGAAATCGGTGGACGAACGAATGGCTGTTACTACAGAGAGGAAATGGTGCTATAATTGTCTTAACGCGTCTCATTCAGTGCGACAGTGCACATCGATATTCTCTTGTCAGAAATGCAAGCGGAAGCACCATACTCTGTTACACCGAGAGGAAGCTGCCAGCAACCCCAAACCCTCTGGTGAAAAATCAAGCTCAGTCGTCTTGCTGGCTAAAGAACCGTTAACTCCGTCCAATTCACCTTCGAATACGACTGTGCTGCTGGCAACCGCGCTCGTCCAAATTCGTGATGCTTCGGGCGAGTTTCAGACATTCCGCGCGTTATTCGACACCGGAAGTCAAAATAATTTCCTCACCACACACGCGGCTCAGCGGCTAAAGTTGAAGCCTACCGCGACTAGTGATGGGCCGTGCGTCCTAGGGGGTGCACCTGCATCAGTGACTGGCCAGGTCACCTGTGATATAGGTGCCAAGGACACCGTACATTTCCGTCTGGAAATGTTTGTTTCACCGCACATATGTGCAGATCAGCCTATAGGCAGACTCAATATGAGTGGATGGGATGACCTCAAAACATTACCGTTAGCAGATCCTGGTTTTGATATTCCTGGTCCAATTGATGTCTTGCTCGCTGCCGACGTCTTTGCTGAGTCACTTCTCGACCAACGTTTGAAACGCTGCGTCAATCAACCGCGTGCTCTCAACTCTGTCTTCGGATGGCTGATAGTCGGAAAAACCCGACTAGCGTCGTCGTCTTTATTAAGTGTACCATCACCTAATAAGGATGATAGCTTAAACAATATCGTTCAACGCTTCTGGGAGATCGATACCGTTCCGCATTCTTCCCGATTAACCCCAGATGAACAACGCTGTGAAAATAGTTTCACAAACGAGCATTACCGTGACGAGACTGGTAGGTACGTCGTCTGTCTTCCCTTCAAAGATAACGCTGAGCCTGTGTTTGAAGGCTCTCGGGAGATAGCGGTACGACGCTTCCATGCTATCGAAAAGCGCCTTTCTCGTGATCCAGACTTGAAACAACAATATGTTGATTTCATGACCGATGACTACAGCGAAAGTTGTCACATGTCTTTGATGCCTGCTAAGAACGCGGCTCCAAAGATATCATCCAACAATGCGGAGATTCCTTTCCACTACCGGGAGCACGAAGCGGCATCTATGGCCAACGTGCACCAACTGTACCGTCAAATTACCGTTGCTCCGCATTACCGTGATTACCGGCGTATTCTCTGGCGAGCTAACCCAGATGAGCCTCTTCAGGAATACGTATTCAACACCGTACCGTACGGGGTCTCCTCGGCTCCGTTTCTTGCTTGCCGAACGATCCAGCAATTGGCCAACAACGATGGTCATAAGTACCCGAAGGCTAAAACCGTTCTAACTTCCGATATTTACGTCGATGACGTCGTTACCGGAAGTTCTTCGCTGGATGATGCTCGTGACATCAAGTCACAAGTTATCGCTCTTTTTAAGCTCGGCTCTTTTGAGCTACGAAAATGGGTAAGCAATCGACCCGAACTTCTAAGGGATATGCCCTCAGAAATGTGTCTTCCGGACGCCATCGCATTCACCGAGGCAGAAGTCACAACCGTTAAGGTCCTTGGCCTTAAATGGGAGCCCGCTTCAGACTCGTTCGTTTGTAACGTCCAACCGTCTAATCAACCGTGTACCAAACAAACGATTCTGAGTGAGGTTGCCAGAATCTTTGACCCTTTGGGTTTCTTGTCTCCTTTGACAATCCAAGCCAAAGCCTTGATCCAAAGACTTTGGATTCTCGGCTCTTCATGGGATGAAACGCCTCCTCCGGAAATTGTATCGCAATGGAACAGTTTCTTCCATCAGCTTCCTCAAAGTAGGGATCTGAATATTCCTCGCAAATTCGCCATCGAAGGTATTCAATCGTATCAGCTGCATGGGTTTTGTGATAGTTCTGAGATAGCGTATGGCGCCGTCGTATATCTAAGTATCACCGAGCCTGATGGCTCCATCCGCGTCCACTTCGTTTGCCGCATCCACATGCTACGGCTTCCTGTTCGCGAAGCCTACTTTTGGTGCGACTCAACCGTTACATTGGCTTGGTTGCGCGCTCCGTCCTCTCGTTGGGTGACATTTGTCGCAAATCGTGTTAGCCACGTGCAGGACATCGTTCCTACCGCTTGCTGGAGACACGTTCCCTCTGGAACGAATCCCGCAGATATCTGCTCACGTGGGCAGTTGCCTCGGGAACTATTAACCAATTCGCTATGGTGGGCGGGCCCAGAGCGGCTTTCCCAATCGCCGTCTGAATGGCCATCAGATCTATCGAAGGATCGCAACAACGATAACGTCGTACTTTCCCAACAGCGTCGTGTAACTCTCGTAACAAGCCAAACCGCACCTATCCAGCAAACGTCAATAATCGATCGGCTGTTTGAGAGATATTCGTCGTTGGACAAATTCTGTCGCATTCTAGCTTACGTTCGTAGGTTTTGTACTAACGTGCGTGACATCGTTTCAGGATCTGAATACCTTTTCGGAACGGAGGTCGAGCGCCATCGCGCGCTCCTAGCAATCGTTAAGCATTTACAATTATTGACATATTTCACTAAAATAAAATCGATTTTAAATTCTAAGCCTTTGTGTCCATTAAGTTCCGACCCTAATGATCTGAACGTCCTCACACCCGGTCACTTTTTGACATTAGAGCCTCTGACCGCAGTTCCAGACTCTGACTACACGGGCGTTAAACTTAATCGACTAAACCGGTGGCAACTCATACAAGCGTTCCAACAGCAGTTCTGGAAACGCTGGCAAAATGAGTACCTACATGCTTTAACTCAGCGGGCAAAATGGACCAAAGACTCGACACCGTTAACCGTAAATTCACTCGTGCTTATTAAAGACGAGAACCGACCTCCTCTTCATTGGCCGTTAGGACGAGTTGTTTCTCTCCATAACGGACCTGATGGAATAGTTCGGGTGGCTACCGTGAGAACCGCGAAGGATAACTTAGTTAAAAGGCCCCTGGTCAAACTATGTCCTCTTCCATCCGAATAATCACTCCAAAATACTATTACCTAGTTTTAAGATTAGTTTCGTAAATCGTAGTCTTATCAACAGTTAAGTAACGTTTTCTTTTTCATCGGGAAAATCCCATTGGTATTTTGGTGGGCGGAATGTTCCGTTCTTAACGTTTAGTTTTTTAAATAATTAATCATATTCCGCGCGCTTCAAACCGTTTATCGATGCAATGTCAAAACGCACTTCACAGCGATGCAATATTGAAATTTAAGCCAATAGGATCGCCCGAAAATGATCGGACGACATGCTAAGGACAGCCATCAGCAGAGCGCCTCTGGTGGCAAAAGAGAGAACTAAAAACGCACAAGGCGTGCGGATCGACCGCTACCGATTTAAATCGTTTTTTTATGGATTAAGCAACCAAACCTAAGTTTCTAGTGATATATCGCGCGTGACAAAAGGCCTAAGACTGTTAACCGTACCGCCGGCCGGCGTGTGAAGGAGGAAAAGGTGCTAATCGTAAGAAGAACCAGTCACATCGAGAGGATTCCACCATTGCTGCAACCTCAGGTTAGTCCCGTGCATGATAATCCTGTTGGACTGAATTTCTCTTGTTGTATCGCTTGTTACCGGCGAGTGTAGATATTTATGCTCGATCCAGTATGTTACGGATTGGCATTGCATCTTTATTAAAACCGCGCTAATTTGTAACATTCTTTTTGGTAACTTATAAAAACTTTTTATAATTTATTGTATTTTTATAAGTGAGAACCTGTAATTGGCTCTGTAATTCTATTGGAAGTTCTAGATATATATAGCGCTGTTGGTTTTCCATATACTAAAATAAAATAAAATAAAAATAAATAAATAATCAACACATGTTTTATTGCTTTATTTGCTTTATTATGTTAATAAGATGTCAAACTATCTCATTATTATACCACGTTTGTCGTTTAAACTTTAAAAATATGTAACATATGTGCAGTCAGGTGCTTTGCCATTACAAATGTCATCTTGTTGACAATTTTCTTATTAACTGTTTGGAAAAACTGCGTCCTTAGCGTTCCGTAGCCAATATGACAAACACGGAACCGGTGTCCATCTGTCCATGTCATAGCCATTTTATTCGAAAACTATAATCTATATTTTAATAAAATTTGGAACATGTGTGTATTTTGCGAGCCGCTACTTGCTTTAGAAAATATTCTTGTTGGGCACTCCATAAATAAAAATGAAACTTGTTTTTGTAAAAGTCCACCACATATCTGAATTAGGTCTTTAAAAACAACTTTCTAAAAAAAAGTTTTTTGATTAAGAAAATAAGTACTTTTGAAATGAATGGCTTCGAAAGTCCAAGAACTAAATGTGTCCCTCGCTCTAACTTTTGAACCGAGAGTACTCATACAAATAATACTTTCCACGAAAATTGCTTTGAACATAATTAGTTTAGTCATGAATGAGTTTTTTCCAATAAAGCTTCTCTTATGAACGTAAGTGGCACGAGTATGCATGTAGGTACGAAACCCTCCATTCTGTGTGGCCGGGACGGCCAGATACACATGTGGCCGCTTTTTATTGATTCCTAATATCAGTAACAAAGATTTGCATGATTAATTCATTAACCTCAGGAATTATTTTAGGCAGCCAGAAACCAAAACAAACCGTGTTTTGGCCTCATCAAACAAGATCGTTACGTAGTGTGTGCGAGACGCGATAAAATTAGCCGATACACTGACATTGAACGCAAAAACAAAGTAGAGCGAGCTCGGCGCATGCGCTCAGGTAGGGGGCGATTTTAGCAGTCGCATTGGCCGTATATCACCTGCAACAGCATAGTGTGGCAAGTAACAAATACAAATACAAATATCTTTATTTCGCTTTAAAATGTGGTACAAAAGATGTTTAAAATATATAGTAGTCACACACATTCCACCAGAAACTGGCATGCAAAATTATTATAAAAGTACCTAAATATTATATAAAAAAAACATGCAACTTACTTAGTACTAGTACTTAATAGAGTACGTAAATCACATATATAATTACTTATTAGAGAACTTAAATCTAATATTCTAATGCACTTAAATGTAACGTATTCCTAAAATGTCAAAATTATCAAAATTACAATTATATTATATTACTAATATGTCATAACTACAATACAGATTCAATAACTAATTATACCATTAAGTGTCAAGTATGATGTCTAACTAAAGTAATCGAAATATTCTTCAACAGAGTAAAAACATTCTTGAATGAGCCAGTTCTTAAGTCTACGCTTAAATAAATTAATAGGCAAATCTTTAATGTCATCATGTAGGCGATTAAAAATGTCAATAGACTTACAGTAAGCGTTATTGCTGTACAATTGTGTCTTACGGCCAGGACCAGCAAGGCGATTTGGGTACCTTGTAGGAAAGTTGCATATGTCTTTGAATTTTTTGAAGAGTTCTGGGTGATTCTTGACGAATAAGCAAACTTCATATATATAAATACATGGCACAGTCAATAAATTCAGGTCCCTAAATAGCGGCCTACAAGATGTTAAGACGTCTACGTTACAGATCGCCCTGACGCACTGTTTTTGTGCTAAAAGAGCGCGTCTTGCATGGCTTGAATTTCCCCAGAGGAGAACGCCGTATCTGAGCAGTGAGCAAACATAGCCATGATAAGCCTGTATTGCGGTCTGCTTAGTGCTAATCTTACCCAATTTCCAAAGTGCATAAGCAAACGAGTTAATTCTACTGCATAATTTATTAATATGCTCACCCCAAGAACATTTGTCATCTAAGCAAATACCTAGAAACATTGTTTGACTTGATTCCGCTATCATCTGATCGGCGAAAGTTACAGTTAGTTGTTGTTTTTTGCCATTTCTGTTTATAAACTGAACAAATGTGGTTTTCGATATATTTACTTGAAGATTGTTCCTATGCAACCAGTTTATTACATCAGCGATTGTTTTATTTATGTCACTATTGTAGATTTTATCATCAATACATGGTATGACGACCGATAGGTCGTCCGCAAAGAGTATGCATTCAAAATTTATCGCATTCGGTAGGTCGTAAGCTCTTGGCAATCGCTCACAATGACACGAGTTCGGAATTTCCTTTCCGAGGACATCATTATTAAGGATTCAGGGGGTTCACGTTCTTCTCTCACTCTCACTGGGCTTAAGCGTAAGTGAAATGGCTGTGAGTGCCCGGGATCGCAAATATCATGTTTTTGAATTTTTACAAGCAGCTTTCATATTAGCTTTTGCAAAAATTCTTATAAATTAAAAATTCTTATAATGTTTGTGATCTTTTTCCATCAAATGAAAGTCAAGAAATCGGGTTTAGAATCGATGAGGTTAGTAGAGACAGGCTTCAAGGTTGCTGAGGCTGAACCTACTGCACCGTTAAGGTGGTGCAAGGAATCGGTTTCACATTACTTCCTCTCAATTATTCCAACATGTATTAAACTTGTTGTGTGTTGACACTGCCAATTGATATGTAAGCGGTTTTGCAAGTTCGAGAGGCCGATATCGAGTGCGTCATAGAGTACAGTAAAGAAAGCAAATTCACAATCGTTTAGCTTTGGTACGTTTGTTGTGAAGTCCAACTGAAAAATAAACACCGGCTAAAAAACTTAAGTCTCAGCGAGCAAAGTCAAACCTCCCATAATAATTTATGATTTTTATAACACGTCATAAGTCCCAAATTTAGAAAATGCCCCAAAATATTACCACTAATATAAATTTACATAACGTTCTATCAACAATAATTTTTCAGTCATAAATTAACAAATTAAAATGGAACATGCGCGTTCCTGACCCTTCAATAGTAAATTACGATACAAGCGCACAAAATAGGAAATTCGAAATGAGTGGCGATAAATTAAAACACGGCCGAAGTGAGTATTTTAAATCGACGCGAGTTGCGAATTACCCATTCGCACATGTATCGTACAACGTTTTACAGTGTATATGGCCCTCTAAATTTTCGACTAGTGCTGTAAAGTAGCACCATATACGTATAATACGTATTATAATGTGCCTAACAGTATAATGTATAATAGTTACTTAGATAATAAAGGGTAGTAAAATATCAAGTCTGTCTATCGATTAGACGCGACTCGCAAACAAAAAGATATGTACTGTTAAATATATTTACACTTTGAATAACCATTATACAAATTGGCAGTCTCTAAATTTCATGTTAATTTATAGTACTGAAAGTTTTCCAACTGTCCGACTTGACCTGCCACTCAACACGTATTGTCCGTGTGCAAGCAGTTTTTGCAAGCAATAGAGGCCCCAACGAAATCGTAGCTAATTGGAACGAGAAGATGAACGGTCGTCGACCGACATCGCGTTGGTTAGGAGGGCAGATTCGGAGCCTGAGAGGCTGCAACCTGCCTGGCCCCCGATACCGTACTAGCTCAAAGACCTCGCCAGATTGCGCAGTTTGAATCGGCTATACGATTTTATTTATGTATCTTAGATTCTGGCGAATATCAATCTTCACCATTGTCTGGTTTTATTCCGCTCTTTATAGCTACAACAAATCGGGACAATGGGACCATAAGGCTACCTCACATGGCATCCGGTTTATGAAGCATTCACGAAAACTCACGGTCATATCACTAGACGCCGACAAGCTTTTATTTACTTTCACCTGACCGTTGTCTGTTTGTAATCAAATCTTGCAAGTTAAATTTGATCCACTTCCCGGTTTCCGATTGAGCTGAAAATTTGCATACATATGTAAATCGGGTGACAATGCAATATTATGGTACCATCGAGCTGATCTGATGATGGAGACAAGAGGTGGACATAGGAACTCTGTGATAAAACAACGCAACCTAATTGTGTTTGGGGTTTTTAGAATTTGCTCAATGAGTATTAGTTGCCTGTGGAAAGAAAAGTACAGTCAGCGATAAAAGCTTGTACCAAAAATGAAATTGTTGGCAAAAACTTATTTACTTTCACCTGACCGTTGTCTGTTTGTAATCAAATCTTGCAAGTTAAATTTGACCCACTTCCCGGTTTCCGATGAAGCTGAAAATTTGCATACATATGTAAGTCGGGTGACAATGCAATATTATGGTACCATCGAGACGATCTGAAATTTTTGCCAAAAACTTATTACGTGTATCATTCGCACCTAGTTGTTTCCTACACTAATATTTAATAATGAAACAGCCCGTGTGTATGTGTACCCCACAAGGGCTTGCAATTCGATTATTCGAATATTCGACCAATTTTGATATTCGAATATTCGGCCGCAAAGTTTTCGAATATTCGAATATTATTTATTATTCGATTTTTTATTATTTCATCAGCTATAGTTACAGTTTCTGTGTTTTGCCGGGTATTTACAGTGCATGAGGATCGGTAGGTATCCAAATGCGAAGGAAATAATATTCTTACTCCTCTCGATAGGCTTCGTGAAATTATAGCTAAACCTAACGAAAATTAAATTTATTTTTACTGTGCGGCGAATGCTTTTTGTAGGGTTACGTAAATTTTAAGTCAAAACCTTGGCTCTTATCGCAATTTTTATCATACTACCTCCCCAACCAACCTGCCCAACTAATTTAACCATGCACCTTTAGCTGAGGAATAATCTACCCAGTAGTCAGCCAACTTTTACTGGAATTAAATTTTGCCACGACAAATAAAGTCAATAAAGATTCTAAATACGTATAATCACGCCTGTTACCCGGAGGAGTAGGTAGAGACCAAAGATTTCCACTTGTCACGATCCTGATATACCACTTTCGCTTCCCACTTCAGCCCACATTCATCATTTCTCAAATGATGCAAACTAGAGTGTCTATAAATATATGAAACAGCCACGGTGACGCTACAGGCCGCGTAGCCATCGTGCGAATCGCGTACGAGCATAGCGATCGAAACGCAACTGTCACTGTCGCACTAATAAGGAAGAGTGATAGAGAGACACCAAGCGATTCGTTGTCGAAGCGATAGTGATTCACCTTGGCTAGGCCGGCAGCTACACAACCTTGCCTATCACCCTTTTCGATGCTAAGCCCTTGTGCACGACCCGTTTACTCTCAAACAATCACTGGAATCCTCATAAAGCGATTCAAAATACAATGAAATGAAAGGCTTTTTTATGCTTTTTATAGGCATCTGAGTGACGTAGTTTTTGCAATATGTGAAAGCAGTTTTTGAATAAAACGATAATAGACCGATTTTTTTATAATATTCAAATTTTAATTCGAATATCTCAGCAGAAAAAAAACGAATAATCGAATACCTGAAAGTTTCGAATATTTGCAATCCCTATACCCCACACGTACCTTTGTAATTTACCTAAGTGACTACACGTAGAAACGTGGTCGCGATTGAAATGAGCGATTGCAATCTCATTAGCAAAATAGTAAGGGAAGGGAGCACCAGAGTGTGATGACCGCGGGCCGCGGGTCGTCTTTTATGATCCATGTTCCTCCATGCATATTGTTACTGTATGTATGTTGTATTATGTAATAAATAGTATTTACTGAAATATAACATGTAAATAAACATATTACTGTTGCACTTTACACAACAGAAAATATTTTGTTTTGATTGTGATAAATTGCGATTTTACAGTACGCGATCTAGCGATACGAAAGTATGTTTGTTTATTTGACCTTCACGTCGTAGCTGGGCAACGGTTAAACGTGATATTTCGGTGTTGATTGGAGCTGGCTGGTATATTCCCGGCTTCCCGCAGTGTAATCAAAATATACACCTGTGATGACGAATTTTCCACGACTTTAAATCCTGTACTCTTTAGTACGGTATATTGTGCCAAGTCAGTTAGAGCAGTTACTCGTATCAGCCACGAGAAGTTAATTTACAAAAAAAAAACATTACAGTACATCATTTTTAAGAAAAAAAAAACCGCCTTCAATGAGGGAGACCGGTGAAAGAACGATTATTGTTGATTGTAGATTTCATACAATGTAATTAAAAAGACAGCGTCCTATGCTTAATTATGTAGAAAAGGAGGTAACATGTTTTTTTTGCAACTGCAAAAAACCTTGACACATTTCAGATTTGCCCTATGGTTGACTGGTAAGATACCCGCAATAGGGTATTCGACTGTATTTAAGATAAATTATTTCACACCATGCATGAAATAAAGTACCAGACAATTATTAAAAAAACTAAATAGGATAGAAATATAAAAATGTGCCTTGAAAACCTAACTGCTTGGCAAAGAAAACAAATTGCCAAACGTGAACTATGCATCATTGAAGAGTTCTGTTCATCATCAGCAATTCCACTTCTTTAAATGTCACTTCTACAAATGTAAATACTTGATTTGTTAATGAAAATACTAAGATCACTATATATATATATATATATATATATATATATATATAGTGCATAATATATATATATATATATATATATATATATATATATATATATAGTGCATAATATATATATATATATATATATATATATATATACATGTTATATTTCAGTAAATACTATTTATTACATAATACAACATACATACAGTAACAATATGCATGGAGGAACATGGATCATAAAAGACGACCCGCGGCCCGCGGTCATCACACTCTGGTGCTCCCTTCCCTTACTATTTTGCTAATGAGATTGCAATCGCTCATTTCAATCGCGACCACGTTTCTACGTGTAGTCACTTAGGTAAATTACAAAGGTACGTGTGGGGTATAGGGATTGCAAATATTCGAAACTTTCAGGTATTCGATTATTCGTTTTTTTTTCTGCTGAGATATTCGAATTAAAATTTGAATATTATAAAAAAATCGGTCTATTATCGTTTTATTCAAAAACTGCTTTCACATATTGCAAAAACTACGTCACTCAGATGCCTATAAAAAGCATAAAAAAGCCTTTCATTTCATTGTATTTTGAATCGCTTTATGAGGATTCCAGTGATTGTTTGAGAGTAAACGGGTCGTGCACAAGGGCTTAGCATCGAAAAGGGTGATAGGCAAGGTTGTGTAGCTGCCGGCCTAGCCAAGGTGAATCACTATCGCTTCGACAACGAATCGCTTGGTGTCTCTCTATCACTCTTCCTTATTAGTGCGACAGTGACAGTTGCGTTTCGATCGCTATGCTCGTACGCGATTCGCACGATGGCTACGCGGCCTGTAGCGTCACCGTGGCTGTTTCATATATTTATGGACACTCTAGTTTGCATCATTTGAGAAATGATGAATGTGGGCTGAAGTGGGAAGCGAAAGTGGTATATCAGGATCGTGACAAGTGGAAATCTTTGGTCTCTACCTACTCCTCCGGGTAACAGGCGTGATTATACGTATTTAGAATCTTTATTGACTTTATTTGTCGTGGCAAAATTTAATTCCAGTAAAAGTTGGCTGACTACTGGGTAGATTATTCCTCAGCTAAAGGTGCATGGTTAAATTAGTTGGGCAGGTTGGTTGGGGAGGTAGTATGATAAAAATTGCGATAAGAGCCAAGGTTTTGACTTAAAATTTACGTAACCCTACAAAAAGCATTCGCCGCACAGTAAAAATAAATTTAATTTTCGTTAGGTTTAGCTATAATTTCACGAAGCCTATCGAGAGGAGTAAGAATATTATTTCCTTCGCATTTGGATACCTACCGATCCTCATGCACTGTAAATACCCGGCAAAACACAGAAACTGTAACTATAGCTGATGAAATAATAAAAAATCGAATAATAAATAATATTCGAATATTCGAAAACTTTGCGGCCGAATATTCGAATATCAAAATTGGTCGAATATTCGAATAATCGAATTGCAAGCCCTTGTGGGGTACACATACACACGGGCTGTTTCATTATTAAATATTAGTGTAGGAAACAACTAGGTGCGAATGATACACGTAATAAGTTTTTGGCAAAAATTTCAGATCGTCTCGATGGTACCATAATATTGCATTGTCACCCGACTTACATATGTATGCAAATTTTCAGCTTCATCGGAAACCGGGAAGTGGGTCAAATTTAACTTGCAAGATTAAAATAAAAATGTGCCTTGAAAACCTAACTGCTTGGCAAAGAAAACAAATTGCCAAACGTGAACTATGCATCATTGAAGAGTTCTGTTCATCATCAGCAATTCCACTTCTTTAAATGTCACTTCTACAAATGTAAATACTTGATTTGTTAATGAAAATACTAAGATCACTATATATATATATATATATATATATAGTGCATAATATATATATATATATATATATATATATATATATATATATATATATATATATATATATATATATATATATATATATATATATATCCCTTTAACATTTGAGCAGTTCCCTCGATTCCTCATGGACCCCATCGTCAGAACTCGAACTTGACAAAAATTTGTCATGAAAATCGAATTTGCTTAACAAACACAGCGAAGAGGACAAATCGCCAAACGTGTATTATGCGTCGTTGAAGAGTACCATTCTGATCATCATCAGCAGTTGCACTTCATCAAATGTCACTTTTTTAAATGTAAATGTTTGATTTGTTAAAGAAATACAAAAATCACTATATGTATGCCTTTCATATTTGAAGAGTTCCCTCGATTCCTCATGGACCCCATCGTCAGAACTCGAACTTGACAAAAATTTGTTTTGAAAATTTAATTAACTTAACAAACACAACGAAGAGGAGAAATCGCCAAACATGTACTATGCGTCGTTGAAGAGTTCCATTCTGATCATCATCAGCAGTTCCACTTCATCAAATGTCACTTTTATAAATGTAAATGCTTGATTTGTTACAGAAAATACAAAGATCATTATATGTATGCCTTTCACATTTGAAGAGTTCCCTCGATTCCTCATGGATCCCATCATCAGAACTGAGTTTTGACAAAAACGGGACCAATCTGTATATATATAAATTCAAACAAAAAAAATAATTTTCAAAAACGGTTCAGAAATGACGGAGTTATGGAGTAACAAACATTTAAAAAAAAACATACAACCGAATTGATAACCTCCTCTTTTGAAATCTTGAAGTCGGTTAAAAATAGGCCCTTTAGGTGACTGATGACAAAGAGACAGTCTATCTAGTAAGATGATCTTTAATTATCCTATTACTTATGATTAATGACTTATTGATTTCGTACTTCTTTTAAGTAAAAACAGGTAAAGCCCTAAAAAGGAAGTGTGAAGTAAAAGTGAACTAGTGATTTCGCAGACTTAAGGCAACGCAGACAGGTCAAGAGTGTCACGACAACCTTCACAACGTTTTAGGTTTGTTTGATTATTACTGGCGTTGTTGTGGTTTTCTGTTACCTGGCTCTAAGGCACCTTAAATTGCGCTTGTAATTTAGGTAATACGAATTAATTTCCTATCTGACTAATGTTTTGTCCTATCGGACCAGAAGAAATGGACTAAACGTGTAGGATATTTTTTTAATGGCACCGCTAATTATATCCGAGGCATAATTTGGCAGGCGGCAAGGTTCCGGCTCAGTAGTCCAACGTCTTGTTGCAACGCACATTCGCGCGCTTGACAGCCTATAAACAACTAGTCATTTCATTAGAATTATTTTAAACCGGTTACTAACGTATTATTAAGTCGAATAAACGCTCGACATGTTTCGATCCGTTTTGAGGATCTGTGACAGGAGCGTCGACTACATCATCTCTAGTGATTGAACGCACGACGTATGCTCACTAGAAAGTGTAAATAAATAAGGTACCTCAGGGTAATAAGGCCTACATAAGGAAGTTTGTTCATAAAACGAAAAATTGCTGATTTAACTTCTTTCAATTTTAATGAATTCTTCAATTGAAACACTACAAAATGAGCTAAAAAAAACCGGCCAAGAGCATGTCGGGCCATGCTCGGTGTAGGGTTCTGGTTTCAGAGTCTGAAAGAGTTTCTTCTTTGCTGGACGTGTAAAACTGTGGACCGGGTAGCGCTGAAAAGTCGACTTTGTTATACGTTTCATCGTCGATTATCAAATGCGATTTTTTTGTACGAAGAAAATCGTAGAGTATTCGAGCCCGATTTTTTATTAAATTATTACTGAACGCTGTTTCTCCGTAACCTTAGCTTTCTGACTTTCTTCCGTGTTAGCTTACCTACTCTCCTTTTAGCTCGTTGCACCATAGCTGCGTTTGTTCCGCATTTTTTCGCGATATCTCTAACAGACATGCTTCGATATCGCCGAATACAGTTTATGATCTTTCTATCGAGCCTAATGTCACTTGCTCCTTGAGGTCTGCCACTTCGAGGCTGCTCTTTAAGAGACAACGTACTGAGATAGTTTTTCAATATGAAATCAACAGAACTACGGGGTAATTTTAAAATATTAAATTTTGGGTAATAAAAAACAAAAATATTATTATTTTTCCATGACTCATATCTAGACATCGGAGTTTTTATCGCACGGTAAGACGTTAGCGAGCTATGGAACCTACATTAGGAATTATTTATTATCTCATATTTATACTTATACTCATTAATTATTTTAATTAGTAATTTTACAATCAAGGACTAGAACCTTGGCGAACTTATTAATTGTGCTTGAATTTTATCCTTGACTATATAAATATTACATATAAGAATTATAACCATTTTTTATCTATATACATACATATAATTTTTTCTTCTTTTAATAAACATATTGTTTCTTTTTCTGTAATTTCGTAATATAAGTAATAAAAAAAAATGGCCATTGTTGATATTTTTCATATTTATGTAGGTACTCAAAGACAAAATTAAAGGATCGGTAATAAACTCGCCAAAGTTAAAATGACAAATAAAATAAATGAATGAGTACGAGTATGATATGACTTGAAATTTATTGTTAATGTCGACTCCAAAGCTCGCTAACGTCTTACCGTGCGATAAAAACTCCGATGCCTACTCATGTCGGCCTGTTATCCCCCATATAAGATAATAAGGGCGAAAGGTAATTTTGTAGGCCTTATTACCCACCATCAATGTATGTAAACCAAAAAGGATATTTTTTTTATTACATACATGGAAAACCAACCGCTTTAAACATTTCTATAAGATAAAATAGAAATACAGACCCAATTACAGATTCTCACTTATAAAGTTATATAAAAAAGAATGGAATTAGCACAATATAACAGATAAATATTTTGACGACCAGTTTGGCCTAGTGGGTAGTGACCCTGCCTACGAAGTCGATGGTCCCAGGTTCAAATCCTGGTAAGGGCATTTATTCATGTGATGAGCATGGATATTTGTTCCTGAGTCATGGGTGTTTTCTATGTACCTATTTAAGTATTTATAAATATTTATATATTATATATATCGTTGTCTAAGTACCCTCAACACAAGCCTTATTGAGCTTACTGTGGGACTTAGTCAATTTGTATAATAATGTCCTAAATATTTATTTATTATTTATTTAAATATGCAGTTTGGCATGTATACATAAATCACGCATGGCATGAGGACGGTAAAATAAAATTAACCAAAAAAAGTATTTTATTTTTTTCGCTTTCCACTGGTGTGGGGTATCGTTGGATAGATCTTTCAAAACGAATACGGGTCTCCAACAATATGTTTTTGATAAAGCGAATATTTTCGGAAACATTCGCTCTGAAAGAAAAAAAAGTGTATATTATAAATAAGTAAGTTAGTAAGTTGTAGTGTGTGTAAGTGTGTATTATTATAGCTTTATCAATAAATTTTATTTTTGTCGAGTCTGTCGCGATTTTTTTACATTATTCACTTATTTACTTAAAAGCGAAAGTTTAAATTGTATGTATGTATGTATATACTTTATTGTACATAGAAATAAAAACACGAAAAACACAGTTACAGAGTAAATTAAATACAACAAAGGCGAACTTATCCCTGTATGGGATCTCTTCCAGTTAACCTTTGAGGAAATGAGTAAAACAGAAGTAACGGTGAATGAATGACAAACACAAACAAAAGTGTACAATCACTGAAATTAATGAAATGCACGTTTTGAATACACATTGATACAAATATACATAGATAGAAAAATAACCATAAAATAATGCATACATATATATATATAAATAAAAATAAATAAATATTCAATATATAATATAAATAAATATGAATTCGAACCAGAAAAGTAAAGGAAATTAAAAAGTAGAAGTACTTAATGGAACTAGGAAGTCGTAACCAAAGTATCGGAAAGCCACAATTTTTTAAGCTTCTCCTTGAGTGATGCTACAGATTGGGATTGCCTCACGGACACCGGAATCTCGTTCCATAACTTGACGGCATGGACAGTAAAGGATTTCTTGTATGTGCGCGTCGTATTGGAAGGAATCCTGAGTAAAAGATTGGTGCTTGATCGAAGGCGATGACCACTACCAGCAGCTAAATAACTAAACCTTTCGGAAAGGTAAGGTGGCGAAGCAGGATTAAATAGAACATTGAAAAGCAATGATAGGACATGCACATCTCGTCGACGACGAATCGGAAGCCAGCCAAGCTGAGATCGAAACTGGGACACATGATCAAACTTACGTAGACCGAAAATGTATCGAATACAAATATTTTGCAATCGCTCGAGTTTGTCCAGTAACTCCTCACTAAGGTCCAAGAAAGCAGTATCAGCGTAATCTAACAACGGGAGTAAAAGTGAACATGCGAGAGTTATTTTGGTTTGAAGAGGAAGGAAATTTTGAAGACGCCTTAGTGAGTGGAGAGACGCAAAAAGTTTATTGCTAATGTCAGAAACATGAGCTGACCAGGACAAGGTTTGATCAATGATGATACCCAAGTTCTTAACTGTAGAAGAAAAAGGGATAATTGTTCCGTCAAAACGCACTTTGGGTACCACCATCTCTGACAATTTGGACACAAAATAAGGACCACCAATGACAATTGCTTGCGATTGTTTTGTATTAACTTTCAAACCAAACTTATTCGCCCAGCAACGAATTGACTCAAGGTCGCCATTTATTTTATCAACTAAAGATGAAAAATCATCAATGCTAGCCGCTGCGTAAATCTGTAAATCATCCGCGTAAAGGTGGAAGTTACAATTTAAGGACTCAGTAATTGTTGTGTGGTCTCGTCATTATTTTAGGTACAATTTTTAGGATACCGTACCTCAAAAGGGAAAACGGAACCAATATAGGATCACTTTGATCACCCTCCGTCTATCTATCAAGACCCTTTATCTCGAATTGAAAAACCATATTCTCAGGTCTATAGTCCCTTGAAGCTGTGAAAACATCAAACTTCTAAGTTAACGAAAAAATATATATACGGCCGTTTATGCCGCAAAAAACGTATATTTCGAAACTCACAAAGGAAACAACATTCATAGGGTACTTCCCGTTGACCTAGAACGACGAAATTTCGCAAGTAATAGCTTGCCAAATTGCGTAGTACTAGGTCAGAAGGGAAGAAGATATCTTCTTACCCTCGCTGGGCGAATCCGACTCGCATTTGTCCAGCTTTTTTTCTATTATATTTTTAATTCCTATGAAAAATATTTTCACAATAACCAATGTATTATTTTTTGAACTTTATACCTAAAACTTACACTAACGTATCTAACGGTTTCCGAGGTATTATTTTCGCTGAACTGATATCATCAGTATAAAATACATATTCCCTCAATAGTTTAAGGTTGCTAATTTCAAACTAGAAACATATATCAGAGAACTCGAGAATTTAGAGTAGGGCCGGTCAGGTGAGCTAGAGAACAACCCCAAGACCCATTTCTCGTGGTTGTTTAGAAAGTGGGTCGAGATATATTTACTCGCGAGCGGCACTGCGGCTATTTATTGCGCGGGCTGTGATTAGGAAAGTAAACAGTACCGTGCACCAAAATAGACAGCGCAAGGTAATTATAGAATTTATTAT
The DNA here is from genome assembly GCF_033807575.1 of Cydia pomonella. Taxonomy (NCBI): domain Eukaryota; kingdom Metazoa; phylum Arthropoda; class Insecta; order Lepidoptera; family Tortricidae; genus Cydia; species Cydia pomonella. The sequence continues at coordinate 17,810,355 of NC_084708.1, read as the reverse complement.
CAAAAATGTAAAGTCACCTTTATAAAGTACCGTGTGACTAAGAATAGGATCGGCAAAGTTGTGAGAGAATTCGTCGGTGAGTTTTTATGTAAACGAAGCCAATTATACATTATCTGTGTTAGGTAACTGGTATTATATTTGGAATCCCAATTTCCTAGTTTTATACATCTACCGGCTACTATACTGTCACTTTTATGTTGTGTTTAAGGAACTTTTATCCACGTATACTAATTGTTTCTCATATAGAACCTTCAAATGGAGGGTAAACTAGCTTTATCTTGTGTATCAAACGAGAACACGATTATTGTACTATTTTAGCTATCATGGGATCTATCATTTATAATTTAAATTTTTGTTTATGTTTCAAATTATTTAATTTGATTAATTTAAAAGCCGTTTAGAATATTTTTACATAATTTTCAATCGTGGCTGAATGCCGATTAGGTCTGGGCCTTCGATGCCTAACTTGTCAAGAAATTACAAAATGGCGGACGAATATTTGATTATGTCACCGTATTTAAGAATTATTTCGCTTCAAATTTAGTTTTTTTCTTCGCAAATGTGATGAAAACATTGTGTGTAACTCCGGAGGTAAGAATATTGCAAACTCGGGTCTTTAATTCCCTCCAGCGTTTCGAGCGAACCGTCATTGGCGTCTACAAGTCACGAACCATCCTGTGACTTGTAGACGCCCACGACATCATGTAGACATCCACGAAAATTTTTCCATCCTGTCCCGAACGTCGTTTTGCCCCGATGTCCCCTACTTTTACTTTGATGGTTCTACTGCTTCTTATTTTTATTTTTAAATATTTTTCGGTTGGTTAATTCTGAATATAAAGATAGGTAATATGTATTTGATTATCGTATAGCTACAGGTACATTAATTTACCCTTTAAGTTTTAATATGATATGGAGTGTTATTAAATACATACTCGTAAGAAATAAGAACACAACAAGTGCACTTATAGAATCGGATTTTTATTTTCCACAATTTAATACAAAGATAAGTGTATAGTGTTTCCTTGTTGTTTAATCAATACGTAGGTATTCTTATTTAAAATATTTAAACACTAACAATTAGACTCGCATCACTCGGAAATCCTCATACCAAGATTACCAAGCTCTAGTTGTTTACTCAATAAATCATACTACATTAATATTAATTATGCACAAAACCGTTGCTACGATTCTTTCCTTGTCAAATTTAAATACAGTAAACAACATGTGCATGTGCACTATTAAAATACCATAATTAATCATAGGTACGTTATATGTCCCAAAAAAAATTACTTTTACAAAGACTACGACGTAGTAATACCAAGTGAATGGACGATGAAGTGATTAATCACACACGGGTGTCATGTGCGGACGAGGAGAGGAAAGGAGGGGAGGGGGAACGACGGAAGGGGTGGGGGGAGCCCGGGCGTCGCCTGCGCCGAAATCACCCGAAATGATAGCGTCGGTTATCAGAGCGCAAACAAAACTATTTTAAAACCAATCTTTTACACGACAGAGCCGTGCAACCTTGAAACTGCATAGGCGACAATCAAATAACAAAGTGATTCGGACTATCTTGTTTGGCACGCGTAGAACAAGCTTACAACTAAGAGACCTACTAGACCAACATTATGGATATGGGTTTCCTCTTTTCCTAAGGTAAGAGTTTACACAAGCAAGAAACACCACTAACTTCTAAGAAAACAAAGTTGTAAACAACCAGGGCAGTGTGGGAACACATAAATAAATATAGATCGACTGACATCGTGTGTTGTCAAGAAACATTCATCGATCGACTAACACTCTGCTCTAATAAGAGTTCATTCTTTTGTTGAGACCATATATACCACGTTACATATATTTAAATTTTAGCTCACCTACAAAACAAGTACCTACCCAAGTTCACTCAATAATTTTACCTTGAAGCGTATTCTTTGGATTTGAATGTTCAAAATCCGATCCTTGTTGATCCTTCTCTGTCGCGGGTAAAGAACAGTTTTATGGTGTTTATTCCTTGTAGCAGGGTGATTTATGCCAATGATTCCATACAAAGAAAATGCTTGACATAGCGCAAAGCAAAACAATAGAAAAAATATATTTTAGCATCTTAATAGCTCCCGTAGGTTTTTATCTCGGGCCTACGCACTGCCCAGATTCCGAGATTTATGACTCGGCAGTTGAGCTGAACATAAATGTCAGATCGGTACGCGATTGTGATTGTATTACTCAATAAAATTCTAAATATGCACTTAGTTTCGCCATTTTTTTAATTCATCAGTATTCTATTTCATTGTATACCAGTATTTTCAATTAAATGTGTTACTTAAACAGTCATTGCCCAATAACATTTGTGAATTATCGGGATCTCTCTAATACTTGAGAAACTGTTTCATAGTTCTATGAATACATTTTTGTACGTACTCGTACTTTTAATTTCAAATTTCAATACCCTCGCGGTTCCGTAAAAACCAAATTTCAAATGTTTTGGTTTACCATGCGCTGAACTGCCTAACGATATGTAATTAAGTTTATGCTCACATAGTATTGCCCCCCATGAAATGAATATGGCAGAATTTGATCAAAACGGTCTTACCAAACCCTTTAATGGTCAAGATTTGAAAAAAAGACCTACACGATTCAAGGCATAATAATTATAAGAAAATAATACAAAAAGATGATATAGGCTGGCCATTTTTGCCATATTAAATCTATGTAAGTGTGCCCTATAAAGGGTTATACAATATGCTATGGGATGCAATAAACAGAAGTATACATTTTATTATGTTTGTGTAAGTTTACACTATTTGTCATAAATCTATACCCTAATTCACAGTCGTACTAATTACGGTGAAAATTTTGTTGTAATTAGTAGAGATACCTGTCCGTTAAAATAGACTTTTATTAACAAAAACCGCTCAACCATCATGTTCGTTACAGTTTCCGTTAGTCTTTACTGACCTTTACTTTCACGATTTTTTTCATATTTTTTTGGACCGATGACGGTCAAAAGTTAGAGGGGGGAAACTCTTTTTTTTTAGAGCGCAGCTACACGCTAAAGTACAAAATTTTATATATTTAAGTACAAAAGTTTCAAGTAAATATCATAAGGCTATAATTATTATTCAATTAAGAACTACAATAACAAATAAATTATTTAAATTAACGGTACCTAAACAGTCAGTCAGTCGTCATACAAGGCGAAATAAATTATAGGGTAGGCGTACATGGCATAGTGATGGCACAGGAGTATACCCAATATTTATAATTTTTGTAAGTTTAAAATGTGTTTTTTAAATTTACATTTAAATGAACTAATTGACGGTGAGTTCCTTATAGGTGGAGGTATTTTGTTCCAGCACTTCGTGGCAGAGTATTTAAAACTGCCACGAAATGCTGCGGTGCTGTGCCTAGGGCAAATAAGACGAATGGCTCCCCTAATATGGCGCTGTGAAAAAGTTAACTTTTAATAGAGGTAGAGGGGTGTCATGGTTTTCATAATGCCAAAAAGCATGCAAGCAAAATGCAGCGAACGTCGCGACTCCATATTCATTAACCCACTATTATTTAAATAAGGAGTTACATGAGTTCGAGGTGGGATATTAAAACAAAAACGTGCACATGCGTTCTGCACCCGCTGCATTAGCTTTTTTGTTTGGTACAATAGACATCCACCTATGACAGTATCAGCATAGTTGAGTTTTGACAGAATTAAAGATTCACACAGAGATTTCTTACGTCAGTACTTAAATATCTACGTACACTATATAATATCTTAAGCCTATAAAAATATACTCTAGAGATCTCCAATACGTGGTTGTGGAATCTAAATTTACCGTCCATAAGCACACCCAAGTTCCTTGCTTCCGTCTTCTAGTTTTTATTTTACGACTTTGTTGGCATAATTTATTTAATGTCTATGCCATTTCAGCATTCTAGCACTAACGATCACGGAGCATAGCCGCGGTCAGATAGACAAACAGACGGACTTGGCAAAACTAATAAGGGTTCCTAGATGACTGCGGAACTCTAAAAACGTGTTGGTACGGGTTCTGAGCCATCCATTCTAAAAAAAAATCATGTTTCCATCTAGTGCCCGTACCAAGTGGAACTGCTATCGAAATGTTTGGCCGCTTTAGAGCCGACCTGTGACCTCCCGCAGCAACTCTCCAGTTATCTACATAACGAGAGTTCAATAGTCTGCGAGAACTGTCTTGAAACAATATTTGTTTATTAGTACATTTGGCCGTGACAAATACTGTTTCATTTAATATTTAACTAATATGAAAATAAGTAAAATTTAATTTGAAAATAAATGAAATTGATACTACCTCGAACTCGTACCTACTATATTATTATGTATGTTATGCTAAAAAATGTTTGTCTTTCTGAGCGATTATTTCCAAAAATGAAAACTGAACTTAATTCACGGCGCGAGAACTTACATGCAATATTCGATACATTGCTAACTACGTTAAAAGACGAGAGTCGTCTTAAAAGACGAGCCCTCTAATGAAAAATTTAAGAGCCGTTTGAGAAACTTTTTATTGGATAACCCATCGTATTCTATAAAAGAGTTTTATGACATTACCAATTAGATTTATTTAAATAGTAAGCATATTGTCGACATCTGTATTTTAAGATTTACTATAATTTACTTATTTGTTAGCTTAATAACGACCCTAATGGTGACATTATTTCTTATGCTGACATTATTTCTGTAACTGTTACTATTTATTTTCTACCTTAATGACGACCCGTTCTTGGTGAATTTATTTATACAATTGAAATTTAAAAACTTTCGTAATTTTAAATGAATTATTAATTGTCACATGTTTTTCCTATGTATATAAAGTAAGACAAACCGACAATCACAATATAAATTCCTAAGAATTTACCACGCGTAGTTTTAAGTGAAATTGTATATTGTGAGATAAATAAATCATATCATATCATATCATACAGAGTACAATGAATTCAGTCTTTCAACCACATCGCATGCAATATTATGATTCGTCTAAATGGGGCCGTAGCAACCGTTTTTAAACAAATTCATTCCAAATTTCATATCACATAGTTTCTGTTCTGAGTAAAATGGTTGTGGCATACAGACAGACGGACGGATAGACGTAAGTACATGAATAAAATATAATGATTCCAATTTAGCCGTTTTGACCACTGCTACAGAACCCTAAAAGGGCAAGACGAGCCCATTTTCATATTGCGTTTTATTTTATTTTATAGCGTTATAGTTAAATAATTTAATATATGCTAACAATGACAACTATGACAAGGCAATAAAGGGAGGGAAAGTATTATGTAATTAGCATGACGATGAAATTAATGAATTGTGGTTTTGATTACATATGAAATCTCTTTTTATATAAGGTGCCCACTTAATATAGCAGCGCTGATATCAGGATTTGTTTTGTGTATATTACGTATATAAAAAATGGGTACCACAATATCTGGACTTATTTTAGGAACTAGAACGTAAGTATCTATAAATCGTGTCATTCTCGAAGACGCGTGCCTTGACTTGTAGGTAGAGACAGCAGCATAAGTGACTAAGCGGACGAGGTTTCCAAATTATGTACACAGGCTTTTAAATCTCTAAACAATAAAATTTAACACCTGGCCCGCATAGCTATTACTGCTCAACGCTCTTCCATCAGAACCAGAACGTAATTATGTTTGTTACAAAATACTGAAAGATTCCTTCAAGAGGGAAGAATAGCTTTTTGAAACTAGCGAAGTAACGGTTATTTTCTATGAATGGTTATTTTGATTATGATGTCGATCGCTTCAGCATGATAAATTCTAGCTTTTAAGGTTTCGATTCATTTTTTTTTGTTTTGCAATTTTTGAAAAAAAAGGAAGACCTATAAACCTAGTTTTTCACTGAGTCAATAACATAGAAAAAAATCATGAAGAATGGAAAATGTTTAGAAGTGGAAAAACGTTTTCTACTTTAGTATGGACGATCACGTGGTCACTTACTTTTCCCTCTTAATGAAGGATAAAAGCGTTTCTGTATATTAAAAAACAAGTGAAGGCCTTTTTTATGCGGCATAATGGACGTTTGCATCTAGAAACTGAAATAAATTAGCAAAATTTTATTTTACAAGTAACCGTCAAAAATATTTTTGACACACTTTTATTGCCGACTGCACTTTCTCTTTTTTGTATGTCTATAAAGTACTTCTGCAGACCTTTCAAATGAGCCTAAACTCAATGTGTGTACGTTTTCCCATCGGAGAGTTCCTTTGGCTAGCTTCCGACTGCATCATCAGATCAGCTCTATGTTAGCATACTATTGCATTGTCATCGGAAATACAGAAGTATACCAAATTTCAGCTCAAACAGACACCAGGACGTGGTTCAAATTTAAGTTACAAGATTTGAAGCACATATATATTGTAGAAAAGTGTGTAAAAATATCATCCGTACGTACCTCTAATTATAGAGAAGTCTATGTAGGATCGTAGCATACAGCCCAGTTTCACCTAAAATTTCTCTAATAAAGTGCCTTCAAGTCAATAAATCTATTCGAATCATACACTCGCAGAGTGCAACGCAAATTATACCCTCACAATAAGTTGCTATCAGTAAAATGTGGACATTATTAATAATACACGAAAGTGCTTGCGGTAGGTCACGCTTTATCGTACATATGGGTACGGCACGCGGCCGCGGTCGAGATTCTACTTTAGCGCAGACACTTATCACTGCAAAACTTGGTTTTGGTTTCATTGTACCTTCGTTTCTTTATACCCATTAACCAATATCCCTGAATGTCAAAATAGAATTGTGTCAAAATGACTGAATCACAGAATGCATTACATTTTTTTTCTCAAACATCACGTTCTAATAATGCCTGAATTTCAAATGACGGGCTGTCACGATACCTAAAACTTAAATTATGTAAGTTAATGACTGCTGTTTCATTCTATACTGTCGTATTTAATTAAAACAGATTATTAAATATTATTGTTAATACGACAAAGGTATTAACATTGCACGTTAGACATATTTATTGTTTTCAAATCTTTATCCTTGAAATTTACAAAAATCTTTATTCTTGAAATTTACGACAAATAAAGAGAATGGCATTATGATAATTTAGGTGCAAAAAGGAATAAAGCCATACTTGCGGTAATGCAATGTAAAAAATGCGGCCAAGTGCGAGTTAGGTTCGCGCTCTGAGGATTTCGTTCGATTTCCATTAACGCAGATCAGGTTTTTATTGTGAATTTAGACTGCCAAAATTTCGACCACAATTTAAACCTCGTAATTTATTTGTGATTTATGTTTGCCAACAAATATATTTCCACAGTCTACAGGATCAGTAACAAACCTTCTGTTACACCTACAGATAAACAAAAGACTGCATGATCCGCACAGATGACCCATGTAACAAGCTACAAGAGGTCACCTAGTTATCGAGTCGCGACTTACGACCTAGGTCAGTCAGGGTGCCATTGCTACAGCTTAAAGAGCGCAAACGAATCCGCAATGGCAAACCAGTACAACAGCAGTCTCTCATTAAACTTCGTTGTTTTAGGCCTCGAGGTCGAATTACACTCGGTTAGCCGAACGAAATGGGAATAAACGGTCAGTGCGCAGTCAGTGCACTCCAGTTACGATCGTACGTTATGTTTACGAGTAAGCGGAGAATCGATGTTTTGCGCTGTCTTTATGACCGAGGCTTATATTTCGGCAGTCAACCGTTGAGGTGGGTCTGGGTTCATGCACTCTTTGAAATTCGACTCCATAATGTTGTCGCTTCTTTCATAAATGAAAGCAACAAATTCAAGTATTTCTCAGAACAGTTACTTAAAATTTGTCTAGAAGAGACCTAGAGATCGTATATATCAGAAAAAACAGATGTGCGAATTCAATTACATAGCAGTTTACAATCTTTGCAAAGAGCAGGGCTGTGTTTCCATTACCTATAACTAGGTAGATAATTAAGATTCCTTTGATATCTGATTCAACCTGGCCGAGAGGTTTATTCATCATTGAACTTCGTTATTTATAGTGTTCATATACAGGCGTCTTGTATTCTATGTAATTACGATATGAATAGCCTCTCTTGCAGTCATTACGGACATGTGTCATGGCACAAACAAGGGACTCTGTATATACACATACCAGTCTCAGGAATGACAAGACATACTTATTAAAATCGTACAAATACCTACCTATGATCCGTGCATGTACTCCAGATGAGAGTAAACAAAGTAAAACTCGATCATTCAGCCGAATTTACATTGAAATGGATAAAATAACTGTTATCTATTTTGTATTTGTACCTACCTATATGGTAAGCTGAATTAGCAAGCGGTTTTATTTACCAAAATTAATTTAAATAAGTATCTTTGAACAGGGAACAGTGGTTTCACGCCCGTGAATTTATAGTCAACTTTATAGTTGCAAGTTGCAACATTATCTTCAAGACCTTAAATGTAAAAGCTTCTCTGAATTTATTTTTTCGGTCGACGTAAAAGAAAATGCACCTTGCGCCTTGTTTTTTTTATACCACGTCGGTGGCAAACAAGCATACGGCCAGCCTGATGGTAAGCAGTCACCTAGCCTATGGCCGGCTGCAACACCAGAAATATTACATGCGCGTTGCCGACCCTTTAAAAACTTGTACAATCCTTTTTTGAAGAGCCTCATGCCACAGCCGAAGCGTCCGCGGGAGGAAATTCCTCTTAAACCGCACAGTACGCGACCATTTAGGTTCTAGGATGTGAGGGTGAACACCCTGCCGACGGCGAGCGGTGCGGTAATAGAAAGCGGCCGCTGGCATCATGTCAAACAATTCTTCAGAGCACAGCCCATTGTACAAGCGGTAGAACACACAAAAGGAGGCAGTCTTTCCTTAGACTTAAAGGTTCAATACCGCTTGTGAGTTTGGGATCGATTCGTACAGCGCGCCTTTGGACTGAGTTGATCTGGTGTGATAAGGCAAAAATGTTTACATACATATTTGACATCGTTCCAGTCTGACATATTTATACCCGCTGCCGCAAGCACATCATAAAGCGTGCGGTAGGTCACCGCCACCGCATCACACACACACATACGACTCGAACTCAACCACGAGGTTTAGAATTAAAGGATCACTTCTGTTCCTTAAATTAAACAATTTTAGAGTTTTAGTTTGACATGTACATAGTTCAAGGTTTAAGGTTTATAAAACTTTAAGTTACTTAGATTTTATCCCATTATTTTTGCTAGATATATCCCGTTCTGACTTCAGACACTAGGGCACTTGGAGATTACTGACTGAATTCACCTAGTATAGGAGAAGCTGTGTTATGCAGATATTATAATACGTATCTATTTATAGTAAACCACACACGCGCACCACGCATTGTTAAGTAATAAATATTAATAGCTCCTGTTAAACAACTAAGTCGCCTATTCAAAACGGTTTGCTGCATAAACAAATAGGTACACTGTAACAGCGTAAAATTATATATTTCATTCCCAGACATAAATATGCAAATAAATAAAACAAATAGTGAATACATACTTTGTATGCGTAATTGAACAAATGTGCAGCAAAATTCCTATTTATTGTATTACGTTGTTGTAAGCAATTTAAATATAAAATACAAAAACAGTCTTATTATGACATAAGTTTCATAATACTCGTAAGACACATGTTTTTGTGTTTCATATTTAAAGGATAGTCTGTTGGAAACCTCAATTAAGTATATAACCTGTAAAACCATACCGGGGCCGGCAACTTCGTTCGCGTAGCGTAGTTAACAGTGGGTAAAATCGCTTTTTAGCATCAGGAGTGCGAAGTAATGCATAAATCTTTCTTCATGTGTGTGTACCATGAGGTAAAAAAATCTGTTATGTCATGCGGGAACAAAATTTATTTGCTTCTCGTTCCTTGAAACCCTCGATGCTCAAGAGATTCAGATTATCTAAGACACCAAGATTATCTTTATAAATAATAAATAAATAATAAATAAATAAATATTATAGGACATTATTACACAAATTGACAAGTCCTACAGTAAGCTCAATAAGGCTTGTGTTGAGGGTACTTAGACAACGATATATATCATATATAAATATTTATAAATACTTAAATACATAGAAAACACCCATGACTCAGGAACAAATATCCATGCTCATCACACGAATATATGCCCTTACCAGGATTTGAACCCGGGACCATCAGCTTCGTAGGCAGGGTCACTACCCACTAGGCCAAACTGGTCGTCAAATTCAAATTCTGCAGAATTGTATTATGTAATTGTATGTTTTATATTTGCGTTCCTGACTGTATACATTATAGCCAAAACTATAAGACTATAAAACTCAAATGACATTCATTATACTACAACATACACAAAGAATCTATATAACTTGACCCACAGGCTGCACGTATAAAAAGACTGACAAAATGCCTTAAAAAGAGTTATTTTGACACTCTTCGTGCAACGTGCAAACCTGCGACCCAACATGTTGCTTCTCATCGCCAATGCCCTACGCTCTCGCTCCACGTCAAGATCGTCAGAGAGGTCCTCGGTGACCCAGTGCCCCAGATACTTAAACTGAGTGACATTTTTTAACTCAGTTCCTCCCAGTTTTAGTGGTGGTATGAACTTCAGTTTTTTTTAACCCGCCTTAAACGCGAGTAGCTCACTTTTCTTGGAGTTGTATTTGAGACCGTGGGTCTCCGCGTACCTCTCACAGGTTCCTATCAATATCTCCAGGGCTCCGATCGATGGGCTCAGCAGAGCCATGTCATCAGCGTAGCTTATATTGTTCATTATTTTGCCACCAACTGAGCACCCAATGCCGGCTCCGGTGAGCTCCTCGTTCAGGCTATTGATATATAGATTGAAAAGCCGCGGAGACGTCATACCTCCCTGCCTCACGCCGCATTCCAACCCTCCATCCTTCTCCGAGTATGCAACGGCCCATCTCACACTGTTAAATTTATTCTTAAATCCATTAGTCCGATGCGATTATTTTTATAACCGATGGAAATAACCATCACCGATCAGGCTTCTATAACACTATGAGAAAATATAACAAAACAGCCAATTTAGCTATCGATTACGACATTCAGGCGCACTGATATTTATAAGTGTGTGTCAAGGCTGTCAAGCTTAAAATACACTAAACTTTATACACAAAAATGTATAAACGGGGCGCAACGCATCAGGTCTTTATTTGACTGACTGGTGTTACTTAAGTACATGTAGAAGTCAGACAAGCGGCAAGAACCTCTCAAATAAGTTTTATTCTTAGTGAACTTGTAAAAAGTTTAGTACTTCAACATAGAAAGCATTATTAAACGGTACAAGATAGTTAATTTGATTTTTATGGCGTTAAACTGTAACCATTACACAAAGCGGCTTCATAAATCTGAATCACGGTATACCTAGTAAAAAAAAATCTGAAGTGATTTTTTCGGCTTAAACCAATCGGATTCGATAGCTGACCACCGAGGGTACTGAATCCTTAGAACAAGCCCATTTAAAAAGCAATGTTATCATCTTATTTATATGATTCGAATTCATGTAACAGCTCATTCAGAGGTAACACGTTTTGTTATCTCCAAATATGTTTACCTGAATGTGAGCGGTCGATCGACATACCCAAACTTGTGTTATCTTCGAATGAGCTGTTACTTGAATTTGAACCATATAAGTGGACTGATTTTTTTAAATCTGCTTTTTCCAGGGATTCATCATCTACCTAATTTCGCGCAGCATAAAAGAAACTATGCCTTTCGTTTAACAGATTAAGGTTCAAGCCGAAAAAATCACTTCAGAAAATTTCAACTATTAAGTGTTATCCGTATCACACGATTGGTTTTTAAAAGGGATCAAATAATAACATGAAAGGGAAAGTACTTATCTTTTCATGATATTTGCGTAAAAATAACGTGATTGAAAAAGCGGTTTCTGAGAATTTTATCTAAAGCATCACTTATAGGTGAGCAAATGTATAAACATTATGGCACATGGAGTGAATATGCTTTTGCCATGGCATGAAAATGTGGGATACGTTATTGAAATAGGTATATAGGTGAAAATGTTATAAATGTCCGTTTGCTAGAATGGTCACTGATAGTACGCACACGGTCTGCCCCCTCGTTTAATTTAGCTGGTGGTGTGTAGGCCGGGATTAGTCGCTCCAAATAAGCGTATTGTTGATATTAACCAAAATAACCATTACAAGTCATTCACGCTTGAGCGGCGAGCAAAAATTAGCTTTGATTTTCTCTATACTCAAGGGACTTGACAACTTTTTCAACCGCAACCCAGATCAACTACATACACATGAGTCAGTAAAAGTACCGAACACACAGGAACACGACGTATTTGGGTCATACAGACTATACGAAGGTAGGTATAGGCTTTCTAGATTTTAATTTTGGGCGATATATTCATAACCAGGTTAATTACAGTGAAATAAAAAAAAATTATAACCAGGCCTTTGTTGCCTAATTAATAAATAAAAATTATAGGACATTCTTGGAGGCCTTTGCCGACATGCACATGACTTCATATAACAATTCAAACAACAAACTTGTTCAGAACAAAGGGTTATATAAAAAATAGGACATACAAATTGAAATGTTTTTTTTAATGTGATTTGAAAAGGAGAAGTGTTATAAGTTTGACCGATATTTGTGTCTTAAACGGGTGAATCGATTTGGATTCGGTTTTTTTTATTGAAAGTAGGTTTTCTAGGGGTGGTTATTAGACATGTTTTATTAAAATCAAAATCGGTTCATCCGTTTCATCCTGTTGGGGTTTATTCAAATATTTAGATTTAATTGTCTACAATAAAATAAATCAGAAACAAATTAGGCAATGAGCTTTTAACAAACGTAAAACGAAACAGAATGTAAACAAGCAGGCGCCAGCGGTTATCAGCGGTGTTTGTTTGCTTGTCGTATCTTATCGGTTTTTAGAATTATGAGGCAATCTCCATTCAACGTCAGTGTGACGTGATTTTTTGCCAATCCAATTTTAGTACTTCTTTATTTATCAAACGTAATTTCAACGATATATAAGAGTATTGAAAGAACATTTTTATTTTATGCACTAGTATTATTAAAGTGGTGCCGTCAATAGATTCTTGAACAGGAGGTGGGTTCCAAAGTATGATCCTATCAAACCTGAGTAGAAAATCACGTCTTCTCACTATATCGCATAACGCAGCGCACTTCCGGCCCGTTGTGGGTGTGTTGATGAAGTGGCAATAAAAATGTCATAACGTTTAGATCGGCGCCTTATCCATTGAAAAGTAGGTCTCACCAAAGAGGCCGCCAAAGAAATACTATGTAGATAACGCTAATATTATATGTTATCAACGTTAGTAACGTAAAACAAAAAATAAAACATCGGAAATAACCCGGTTCGATTAAAGTCAAATACCTTTATCAAAACACCAAAGCGCTAGGAACCCTTTAGAAGGGTTAACTTGATGTCAACCATGTACAAGTATAACTGTAACTCCATTAATATGTATGATTCATGTTTTACTAGCTTTTAAAACCTCATAAATACATCAAAAAAGTCATGAAATGGAGTACGTACCGCGTAGAAGCATGTTAATTTTGACTACCGGAGCACTAAACAATGTTGTATCGAAGGGAGGGTCGTAAATTAAAAGGGGTTGTCTCGGCCTGGGTCATTGCCCCCGACAGCTGGTCGCCGTATCTACATGTATTGTAAACAACAGGTATTATGCAGAGAGGAAGTAGCAGATATGTATTTCATCTTGAATGCTTTGACGGAGTATAGGCGCTATGACACATGTCTACAAAAACCAATTAAAGCGTAGATTGATTGTCTACGCGTATCACCCGCAGATTAAATCAGCCGTGGCGTAGATTAAATTCCGCGGCGGTGATAATAAATTGTTTATGATTCCACATAATCGGCTATTGTGGGAGTTGAAGTAAATAGTCAGAGATGAGTAGTTAAGATCTGGAAACCAGCACCGACGTACATTGATAGGCATGGTGTTGGGTCGCCGAAGAATGACCTGAACCTAACCCACATACTAAAACAACAATATTACGCTGACACGGCGCACGTCACCGTGAGAAGCTTCCATGTAATCGTGACTACAAAGGTTCAATAAGATGCAGAATTTTAATTCAACTGTAACTTTTACTTAATCCGTGCATAAAGGTCAAAAGCATCTTTGACAATCGAACTAAGTCATACAAACATAATTTTGACACAATAACACCTCTTTGTCGCATAACTCCTCGCTCGCTTTGGTTGTGTTCACAACTTATGACAAAGTGGCAATAAAAATGTGAAACGTACACACATTCATTGGCACGACGATATCTATAGGAAAATGACGTGACGTCGCCAACTATCGGCCTTGGCTATTATCGTTCCTTTCAATCCATCTAATAACAAACTAGCGTACAAATACATATAACCAGTCGTAACTAAATAAACTACGCGTTTTATTATCATAGCATACCTACCTAAATTTAAATTCTACCTGAATACCTTTTTATCGCTTTAATTAGGCGGTTGGAGAAGTAGAAGCTATAGTTGTGCCGTTTCCGAGAACGTTCTTAGTTTTATATTGGGAATGTTTATGCACAGACTTACACAAACCGACCTAGTCTCGCAGTAACCTCAATAAGTTATATATATATATATATATATATATATATATATATATATATATATATATGCGATAAACACACAAATAAATGCCCGTACGGGGACCTCCTGTTTCATAGACAGGGTCTCTAGGTCATTACCGACTAGGCTAGGAGGGTATTAATATTAAATGTTTACTTAACACGATACAAATCAATTGCACACAGCCAAGTCTTCACCTTTTTTAGGGTTCCGTATCCAAAGGGTCAAACGGGACCCTATTACTGAGACTTCGCTGTCCGTCCGTCCGTCCGTCTGTCACCAGGCTGTATCTCATGAACTGTGATAGCTAGACAGTTGAAATTTTCACAGATGATGTATTTCTGTTGCCGCTATAACAACAAATACTATAAACAGAGTAAAATAAATATTTAAGGGGGTCCCATACAACAAACATATTTTTTTCCGTTTTTATAAATAATGGTACGGAACCCTTCGTGCGCGAGTCCGACTCGCACTTGCCCGGTTTTTTTTAACGGTGTGGGAATGCTGTTACGCATCCTCGCCCTGGCCTGAGGTAGACCCATTTTTGGGGGGTATGTGGGACTCACCTCCCGGCTGGGAGGAGCCTCAGCCTACCCAATAAACCCTCACCGACGTTTCCCACAATATTCTGTTTTGGGGAGGCATCCTGGGATTGCGAACATTCTACCACGAAGCCAAGTCTTCACCTACATATTATAATATATTTTACCATATTAACTTCTTACCAACCGCCGTTATTAATCAAGTGGTAGACCTACACTATACCTAAAATATGTTTCCATTAAAGTATCATTTTATTACCGTTTGTGCTTTAATGTTACCTGTTCTCTAATGGACAGCGGTAACATAATACATTCTGAAGTTCCTCTGTAAGAGTACTTGGATATCTCAGGTTTCTTGGGTGATACAATAGGCTAGTTACTCGTAATTTCCTAACGGGACCAGTCAGTTACTCTTTATGAATCGTCAAAACTATTTGCTATTAAGTTCCTATAGAAATATACGGTACGATGACTACGAACTAAATACAATAATCGATCCAATGTATTCTTAAAGTACTTTATGAGCACAGGCAACTGGCCTCTTTATTTGCGTTTGGACACTTCGGACATCAAACGCTATTATGAACAGATAGCAATTTATCTGAACTGTAATGATCGATATCAGCTTACACGAGGCTGTTTTTTACCACCAGTGGCAACAAAGAAAGTCCGCTAAAAAGCGTGAGCGCCAATACTAGGCCCCAGGACCGTTTCCCATCGCTTATCAGGCGTTAGCTTTAGCGTAACTAGTATAAGTATGACTGCGATTCGTAAAACACAGCTAAAATTTGATTCGAGTCGAGACTATCGTACGGAGAACCTTAAAGTGTTTTGTAACCCTTTTGTGCAATAAAGATTAAATAAATACTGTATTTGCAGATCAAACATACCAATTCGCCTATTCTTGGTAAGTGATGAAAAACGAGTAGCGTCCTCGCGCCCAGCGTGCGCGCACTTCTCACGTTTCGTCTCATCTGCCAGCTCGCCTATTGTATATCTTGACCTCGAACTATACTACACTGGACCTGAGAGACTGGTTCGGCTTACTCTGCAGCAGAAGTCGCTGCTTGGCGAAGGCAGCCAAGCTCGAGCGAGGGGATTAAAATTAGTGCAATAGGAGCGTGTGCTGATTAGTCTGGACACCTGGCTTACTTAGTCACTTTTGCGGCTGACTGTACCATCTCGAGCAAACGTGTCACACTTGTCACAGCGTACAAAACAATGTCACAGTACAACTATAAAACACTACATTGATTTACAGGCAACTAAATAAATTATAAAAGTTAAAAGACGTATTTTTTTACGATAACATGATGATATGACTATATCATTTTAGTCTCTCATAAATAAAATACAATTAACACAGCTTTATAATCTACATATCAAATACTCTGTTCATAAAGGAGTCAACGCTCTCGTTGCTGAAGTTTATGTAGTCAAAATACTGTTTTACCTAACTGTGCCATCACATCGACTGTAATCGTTGTCTGACGGATAACTACGATACAAATACGGGCTTAATAACACCGTGCAAATATATAAATGAAAATAAAACCGCCCGCGCGGCCCCACGGCTGCCATGGTTCAACGTCCGGCGCGGTTTTTGCGAACGTTCCGAAGTAACGGCCGCAAGTTGTTTACACGAGGCTCAACCGAACAATTCCTGTCCTATCATTATTCATGGAACATTTTGCGTCGATTATGAGCTCACGACTAGTGTAACGTGGCCCAGAAATTCATTGAAACTACTTGTAATCGGAGGTAAGATCTCTAAGTAATGGTTCGCCGGACGATGCCCTCGTTGTATAGGTAGCTAGATTCGTAAATGGCTGACGTGGTATTTGGACTAATTTATCATTGTTTGCATAGACAATCGACAGCGGTTCCTGAATCTGTTGTAATGTTTAGTCGATGACATGAAAGGTGTCGCTGTGTCGAAGTATGCAAATCCTAGATCGATCGCGCTTTCGCGCTATCACGATTTTTCTTGGAAAAATAAAGTTTGTATGAGGCAGATGGCGTTAAATCATATGTGACAAGTACAAGAAGAAATAACAATTAACGGATGATTAATAAGAAGGGAAATTTCTTTAATCACTTGCCAGTTGAGATATAATATTACATAGATTTTATATTAACGTTACTTAGCGTGTAGGCACGCAAGGGGGACTACGAGGAGAAGCACGCACTTTGCATGAAGCGCACAACTTTTCGTGCCGGCAGACATGCCCCCAAAACAGCCATGCTATTTAATTAACTTAATTAGTACCTAAAGGTCAGAAAAAACGAAACTCATTAGGTTGATCAGAATAAAAATATTTTATGTTGATAACATTAGGTATGAATCATAATTTTTAAATTTGCTTGAACCGGGTATGTTTTGTTTTATTCCGTCAAAGACACGACTTTCTGACACATGTACACATGTTTAGAAGAAGCCCAAGGGAAGTTTGGAACATACTATTTATTATTCATGATTTTCATGAACAATATCCCGGAACCGAAAACTAATCGCATACTTTTCACTATGGGCTGCCGACTCAACTATAATGGCATCTTACGAAACGCTTTAATGCTGCCGAAATATCACAAAACATTGCACCAAATATTTATTGCCTAGTTTGGTTCTACCTAAGAAGCCCAATTGTACTGAATAAGCGTTGGCACAAAGTATAACTTTGGACGACCGGTTTGGCCTAGTGGGTAGTGACTCTGCCTACGAAGCTGATGGTCCCGGGTTCAAATCCTGGTAAGGGCATTTATTCGTGTGACGAGCATGGATATTTTTTCCTGAGTCATGGGTGTTTTCTATGTATTTAAGTATTTATAAATATTTATATATTATATATATCGTTGTCTAAGTACCCTCAACACAAGCCTTATTGAGCTTACTGTGGGACTTAGTCAATTTGTGTAATAATGTCCTATAATATTTATTTATTTATTTATTTATAACGAAAATAAGAGCAAATAACGCAAAAAAAAGTATGGAATGCAGCTGAAGCTGTATAAGTGACCCAGCATTTAGGCTTTCAATATTGGTGTTTGTAATCGTACTGATCGCAAGATCCGAACTGCGATTAAGGTGCCCACCTGGATGTATGTGCGGAGACGTTCACGTGCACCGGTTAAGCATGCACGGTTTTATCGTACGCGCACGTCCACCTGTACCCACACGCATCAGATATTTTCAAACCTTGCTGTCAGTATGATATAGTGTAGTGTAGTTACCTTCTTGGGCCGCCACGTCGGTGGCCGTGGCGTGTGCCGCGCATGTCAGCAGCAGCAAGCACGCCACCCGGCCCGCTAGCTCGCCCCCGCGCATCACGCCGCGCCGGCGCTTGACCGCACTGACCACATGACCCGAGCTGTAACAATAAACAATTTTAGTATCAGTCTAGGACTTTCATAGGTAATATGAAAATGTTCGATAGTCGAGGCGCGATAACCAGAATGTTGACTTAAGTCCACGTAATCCAGCTGCGCGGACAGAAGACGGCTTCAGCTGTTAGTATCTTCATGAAAATAAAATATGAAGGTTAGTTGTAGCTATCAGAAAGAACATCTACTCATTACGGATATCAACATATCGCTCCCTTATTGAGAGTCGTATGTAGTATAGATCAAAGTCATGTATTTTCTCGGGTATGAAGTAATCTTGCCTAACTTATCAAGGTCTGTGTCTGTTAAGCGCTTCGACTTCTCGCGAAGTTTTAAGGAAATCGAAAATCCCTTAAAAACAAGGGGCACTGGCTTTCGCTAAAAAAGTGAAGAGCTGACGACGCGATTAAGCTCACCATTGGGTTCGCTTATAGCCCCACAAAATAAAGCAATTACGGCTATTATGACAAAAATCCTACCCTAGATCGTTATACAAGAGCTTAAACAACATCGGCGATGGCATGTCAAGCCTCCAGAGAAGTTACTCTCAGAATAATTCAAGCGGCAGACACGATAAAAGGTGTTACATAAAAGTCAGTTCTCGTAAAAGCATTGCGTAACGGTACACGGTCTGAAAGTATTCCAGGAACAAATATTGCAGAGCCTAAACATAAAGGTTATTTTGGTCTTAAAGGAGCAAAACATGAAGCTCTAAAAAAACTGAGCAAGGAATGAATACGATATTATGAGCGTTTTAATAACAATACATATAATAGCGCAAACTTTTCGAGATGTACATTTTATAGAGTGGCGGGAGTGTGCATTGGATGACGGGAAAGACACTCTTATAGACTAAATAAAAAATAAAATAATAATAAAACATGAATACGTCGCCTTTGAACTAAACAGTTGAGTTAAACTATTCTAACTACGTAGGCTTAATAAATAACAGCTTCGTGACGTAGGTTAAATGAAGCAGTAGCGGTACACCTATTTTCACTATGACTTAACTTGCGTCATAACAGTTGGGTTCACTAGGACGGTAGCCGCCAGAAAATTTAAACCAGAACTAAACAATACAAGGCGAAGCGTTCATACCTGGATTCCCAACAACTAGGTACTATAATAGTATAAACCAAACCAGGCTGTTGCATTCCTATTCACAGCATCTTAAGCATCAAAAAGCCACACCATTGCCATTAGTTAACAAAAATCAAAGAGTAATAATGTCTGCAACAATGAGTTGTAATTTCATTGATAACTGGGAGATTTCATTGATAGAATCGACAACGTACATGAAGTTATCATGTACATAATTGGCGTGGGAGCTGGAGTAGTTCCCACGACACCACTCACAGGAAAATATCAATTAAAAAACAAGTTAGCTATTTAATTGTTGGCTATTATTAGCAGCTGATCCTAGTAGATTACGTAAACATAAGCCGTTTATATGAATCATCAGTCAATACACACTTCAAGCAGTTTCTGTACGAAAGTCATTGACGATTTTGCTAAATCTACACGCACCGCTTTGCTTACAGAAAAGTGAAAATCAAGACTGACCTACTAGTCTGCAAAAAAACTATAATCTTAGTCAATATTCTGATATGTGACAAATGCTAGATAAATGTATTTTTTGCGATTGCAATAGCTTTTTGCTTGCAAAGACTTGCCTACGTCACATCCACGTTGATGGCGCCTCGTTGACGAAAATGATATCACTGCCTCGGAGACTTTTGGGACGTCTGATAACGTAAACATCTGATTTGTCAAAACACTGAAACACTTGAATTTAAAAAATATAGTTAATCTGAAGACTTTTCCCCAACTGCTAAAATGAATTTTAATGTTTCCTGGGTGACCAGCGGTGGCAGCATGGTTCCATTTTTATAACCCGTCACTATGCCCGTCACTTTCGCGCTTACATACTTGTCAGAACGTGACAGGCATGGTGACAAATGATAAAGAGCCGACCATCTTAGCCCTAGTGGATCAAAAAATATGTCCATATTTCGTGAATTAAAGCAAATTCAATGTGTAGTTTATTCCAAAAAATATTTCCCTGGTCGACCGAAAGCCCGCAGCCGAAATACTTGTATGGTGAACATAGATACATATTCAGAATGTGTCGGAGTGAAGGTCTCGATTGATTGGAACAGCAAGCGTGTTTCGATTATTAAGAGCCAAGTTAATTCACTTAGTACGTTGTGTTAGCTTGTTCTGAGTCGAACTAGTGCGTGTTATTGCATAGACTAGCAGATTTAAACAGATTTAGAGCTAGATTGTCGTAAGAAGTTGTTTTTCTTTTGTGGGAAGATAGTGTTTCGGTATTCTCACGCTACGACGTGGTTTGCAAAATACACCGACTTAGTTCATCTAAGTAAAAAAGCTATCTCTTTCCATTTCATTGGGCAAATAAATGAATAAATGAATCGATTATTTACAAAACGGACTGGCCGATTTAATGAGTTTTCTTCAAAGGATTTGGTTGGCCACTGCGAATGTTCTTACATAGGCTTTAACAGCCAACAACCAACTCATTGTCAGTGGACGCTGCAATAGTTTGTAGTGTAACAAACAACTAAGTATACATTTTATTACCCGTTGCTGAGCTACTTAACTCACGAATAAGTATCAATTTAGCGACTTAGTTGTCTCTTAAAGTAATAACACCCAATTTAACTATTCACGGTGACGAGAGTTTATGGAGGTAGACGCCCTTATAATAAAAAATGGCCGATGCTACACGTGGAGTGCATATGGCGTATTGTATCGGTGACTAAAATAACTGTCAGGAAAGCGACCCTTGGCCTTGGGGATCCGTAATGTTTGTAGCAGTTAATACGAGCAAGAAGATATTACGTGTGTATATTTTAATTGAATAAAGTCATCGTTGGCGTTCCACAACCTTCAAATAAGCTTAACTGGTAGATAAACTGCTAAATTTTGCAGAAAGTTTTATCTAGCAGTCAATTTATTTATTAATTAGCATTCCAATACTTTACTTGGATATTGCGAAACAGGCCCTTAACAAAAAGTTTATCTTAATGTTGGTCCTTATTTACGGATTTTGAAGGCATCATAGAGGGTTTATGATATGTGTGTAGATAAACGATTTTATGCCTGAAGTTCATTATACATTTTTATTATGCATATTGCACGTTATACTTGATGAATCGTATATCATACATAATTAAGTCTTATGACTCTTATGAGCAATGTATTATAAGTTTGAATACGCTCTATTACTTACCGGGCACCGTTTACTATACAGTCATTTAATCAAATGCCACAAATTTGACGATAAAACACGGGTCCCATTGGCCAAATAGAAAGAGAGCCTGAATAAACACATCATTATAAAGGGATCGCAGTACAATTCACGTTTTCTTGCAAACTTAGACATAGGTATGTTATGTCCTTAATAAAATTTATAAAACTTCTTCGAAAGAAAAAAAAAGCATGTGTTTGTAATTATATTAATAAGATTTTTTCGGTTCCCATCAAGTATTTTATTTTTAAATTCTGTAATCGACGGCGAAGGTTTGCCACGTTTCCTATAATAAAAACTGTTCTTAGTTATTTTCTTTTTCTTGAATTGTATTCTTGCTTTTCGATTACCTAGCTAGGTATTTTAAGTGACCTAGACGTTGTACATTTCTTAAAACTAAAAATATTATCATTTACTGCCGAGCGCAGTAGATTTAAACAATTTCTCGCTTTGCTTTTCTGTAACTGCAGTTAGATTTGGATATCTTATAAGTAGTTATGACCTAATTACACGCATATTTTTAGTTTATTATTTTATTTTGAACCCAAATTACTCATTCATCAAATTCTTAAATCAGTAAACTAGACTACGACTATCTACAAAGGGATCGCTGCATGGCGTTTCCCGCGTTTTCTGCAACCGCAGGCATGGGCACTGCACAGTGCACACACCTGAGTTGTTTACGACGCGCACTGTCGTAGGGTTCAACGACCGTACGGCGCACCACGCCGCCATATTTTGGTAATAAATAATAGAGCAGCGCAGCGTACCACGATCGATCAGACCGTAGTACAGTGCGGCGGCGCGATTAGCTTCGTCTTGCCTTCTCCTGCCTCGCTCCCAAAACATTGCACCCCTACACCCGCGTTGCATTGGGGTGTCGTTGTAATCGCATGTTGAGTTTATCATTTACAAGTACCAGAATATGGGCGCTCTCCGATTAAGCACATTGGTTACGGATCCTGAGGTCATGTTGAACTGGTAGGCCTCCCCTCTGCTCATCGATGACAATATACGAGCTGCACTAGAACGACGCCTTGCGCGTACTTACTATGACGCAGGACAGAGGGGTCCCAATCCCAATACTTTTCATCTCATTTTTTACCTGTGTTCAACTTAGATATGGAGACGCATTGATGCTTGTCGACGTCTTATATGTATACGTCTCGGATGACTGGTTCTAAAGTATTCCAACTTCCATAGTTATTTTTGATTTGCCAATATTAATCAGATAAAAATGCTGATGCAATTATCGGAGAGTTTAAAGCACAACGTAACTAACATTGTTATAGGCATCCGCTATTCATATCAAAACATTTTTGAAACATGGTTAATGAATTAGGTCATTTATATTATAACCTAAATATAGGATGTCCGCGACTACTCGGAAGAACAGGAGTATACCAGACCATACGAGACCGTCCAATGTTAAGACAAATCGCTATTTGTTTTCAAAAACTTTGTTTAATCATGAGTGATGACTCTGAGCTAAACGCCTTTTTGATTACGTTGTAGCCCTTCATTACGATATTGCAATTGTTTTGTCAGTCAGCATTTAGCTAAATAATATTGAAACTTTATGCTGCTTAAAAGGCCTATGCATACCGGATGCGTGTGCGTAGATAGTGCTTTATGAGAGACGGCACACCGCTTGCGTGACGTGTGCGTGCACGGCTTAAGCATTTTAGCGCACGCACGCGTGCACGTCTACGCACACGCAGCAGGTGTGCTCAGGGGGCCTACCGCGAAAATCGAAATTCGCAAATTGCGGGGATCTTTCCCTTTTACTCTCACTAAGACGTAATTAGAGTGAAAGAGCAAAATGCTCGCAACTTCGATTTTCGCGGTTATAGCCCTGGCCTTAGGCTTCTGGAACTCCTTCGAGTTTATTTCAAGCATCCTGTAATACTAAGCCGAATCACTAAGGGTTGAGTACATGCCGAAACAAGGGCTAACAAATTAAATGTTTGTAAACATTGCACCATCTATCCCTATCTTATGTAACCTATACCGCTTGCCTTGAGTGCATTTCAATGATTTTCATTGCATAGGTACATTAGACTACAGTAGGAAAAACGCTATTTGAGTTGGAAAGTGTTAAAATGGGAGAAAACTATGAGAGGTAGAAAATTGAAATCCAAAATCCCGTATTAAGTGGATTATACATACCTCTACCAACTGTACACTTACAAACCATAACACCTACAACGAGAAATCTATGATAATTGTAGTAAATCCAAAGCATTTATACCTATTCTTGTGTTGTTTTCAGAATATTGTCCTGATAAGACTTAATGTAAGTAAAGTACCTACGTAAGTAAATGTATGTTGCTTGCACGCATTCGCTTATCGTTCTCTTCACATTTTTATTTTCAATGCCGCTGTAATTTTTCACGCCGAATTTCGTAGTATGATTTATTGGCAGGTATTTAAATAGGTAAAAATAAATAATATAATTGTTAATTTATTTATTTATTTATATTTGTATATTTAATGTACATATGTATATCATTTGAGAGACAAAAAGCATCCGCTACACTGAAATCTTTGCGGACACGTATTACGAAATAATGTTAAAGAGTAAGCACTAAGTATACAAATATGTACTTACAAAGTTTACATGAGAAGACATAATTCTGTCAACCCTTCTGTATTTCGACCCAATCAAACAATGAATATATTCCTAACCTTCTGGATTACTCGATCTTGATTCAATTGTAAGTGTTGGATTCAAAAATAATTAGATAAACACGGTTCGTTTCGTTTTGTGATCTAATAGGCCTACATTTTCAGTGTCAATCAAATCAGCCTCTCCAGCCATATATTATGTTTATGTAGGTATTGTGCTTAACATTATACGTATTTATTATTGTCCAGAAAATAAGAGCTACTGCGGATCATTTTGAGCGCTAACTGCGTGAGCTGAAAAGTCTGTTCCTGCGTTTTTTCTAAAAAAAAATACAAAATTCTCTATTTAATTACAAAATGATCTAAGGGGATGGAGTCGCCCGAAGCGCTGGTGGCCTACCGGTAAGAGCGTGCGACTTGCAATCCAGAGGTCGCGGGTTCAAACCCGGCTCGTACCATTGAGTTTTTCGGAACTTATGTACGAAATATCATTTGATATTTACGTCGCTTTTCGGTGAGGAAACCTGACTAATCCCAACCAGGCCTAGTTTACCCTCTGGGTAGGAAGGTCAGATGGCAGTCGCTTTCGTAAAAACTAGTGCATACGCCAAATCTTGGGATTAGTTGTCAAGCGGACCCGAATGCCGGGACAACGCGAGGAAGAACGTATTACTTGTTGGTTCGTAAATAAATTTTGGCAAACGGTAGGTACTGATCCTGTTATGTCATTGTTAAGGGCATTACCTGTTGGAAGCAGGTATAAAACCGTTTTTTATAATAGTATCAACCGTGTGCCCGACTTGATGTTGTTCGGTGACTTCTTCCGTCGGCAAAAATCTCGGGACTGGGATACTTTTTGACGAATTTTCATAAAATGCAATGCTTCATTTTGGGAACGAATTTCGAAAATCCTTTCATATTTTTAGCCTACTCATAAAAACTCATCTGATTTTTATGTGTATTAATTTGTCCTATTTGTGTAGTTATTTTGTCCAGAAAAGGAATGTTGTCTACTGTTCACCAGAATTCATCCCAAAGCTCAAAGGATGAACATTACATGAGAATATAATAAAATAGCCACAATAGACGAATTAATTCGTCCAAAAGGTCGCTTCTGCCGTGGTCTCACCAGGCACCCCATAACCTTGCGGGTTTTATTAAACAAGCTCGTTGTTTCATAATAAATTCATGCCTACAATAATAGTCGATAGTCCGTTCACCTGGATTGAAATATGCTACAATCCCACATAAACCATAACCTTTTGCGTAGTGCGTAGAGAAAATACGCACAAAATAGGTATTAGGTATGGTACGTAACTTACCTATTTATTATTGCGCGTCAAGTTTATGGCTCAAATATAGCTCAACATTACATTATTACCGAATTATAGGTACTAATATAAAAAATAACTCAGCAATATTAATAGGCTTCACATAGCGGACACACGAAATCCGAATGAGACTAGCTTGTAGTTTGGGCTTTGATTGTTGTCTATTGTTATTGTCAGAAATCCGAGACCATGGGCAATCAAGGCCTATAAACATTCGTACCTATTCTCAATTCAAGATACGTGTGTGATGGCCATATCGGTGCTTTCATTTCATGACGAACCCAAATGAATTTACCATAGATGAGATGAGTTTAGTTTTAGGGTTAATAAATATGATCGTGAATAGCGACACTCACTAATAAGAGCGGCTTGAATAAGTAAATAGGTTACCAAAATCCGCCTCAAAATGTACAACTATCTAGTTAAGTGTAATTTCCGATCTCCAGCACTATTGGCCTACTTTCTTGGTTTGACTTAGTTACGTCCCTATTTCGAGATTTAAAATAATTTATTGGTATTCAAAATGAGACAGCAAGGGATAGACAGTATTAAGGCTGCCTTTCCACTGAGGCGGAGATGAGAGAAGGCGTGCTGGAATCAAAAAAATGCGGGAAATTGGATGTAATCGACATCTCTTGCCCACTCCGTTGGAATACAACTTACAAGTCATAGATTACAACTAATGCTATTGGTTTATTCACGCACGTCTTCTCACATCGCCGCTCATCTCCGGCTCAGTGGAACGACAGCCTAATAAGTGCTTGTCACTGTGATGATGTAGGTATATAGTAGACTGTGTTGGTAGAGAGAGCTAAGTACATATTGCAGTCGCGAGATTAGTTTCATGACATAATTCACATAATTGCATGTTGATATTAGGAACATGGTTTGATAGCAGCCTTGAGCCAGTCCTACACTCTATTAGTAAGACCTAATCTGTTGAGTAAAAGCATTGCTGTTCATGATTAACGTAAATACCTACCTAACAATAGGTAGGCATCGTTTTTATGGTTACAACTGCGCTTCGTTCATAAATTTTATAATCAGAAACTGTTTTTACAACAACACAAGCCTTGGGCGCTGTAATACTTACCTATCTGATCACTTAGTTCACGTTCTCACCTACCTACTTATTAGTATTACTACATTTAAGATGGATTTCATTCAAATAAATGAATACACAAGTGGCCTAGGTCGTCCGCTTAGTTTACTGGAGACTGGAAGGTCGAATAAATGAATCTTCGCTTACCAAAAAGTAGCCTACGAACACCCATTGTATCGACTGTTGATGTTGATAGGTATTCATAACAATTCTAAAATGTATTTGTTTACTTAAGTGTATTTTATTATTAACTTCAATTTAAATAAAGCAAATAGGTAACATCTTTGGACACTTATAAACAAGGATATACCTACCTATTATGTACCTAAATAAAAGCTAAGTAGAGAGAACAAAAGATAATAATAATAAGAGCTCTATTTTGACTTTGGCAATAAGTACCTAGGTTTCTAACTACCAAACAATTTATTAAGTATAATCATAACTTTCCCATGAACATAGAATGTTTTTCGACGCATCAAAAATAGACAGTGAGATCGCTGTTTTAGAGCTAATATTGTTATGATATGTAGCAAACATGGAATACAAAATGAGCCTTGTCTACCTTGCAGGGCCGCGGCGCTAAGCCGTGCCGAGACAGCGGTGGGTACGGTGGGTACGGACGTTACGGAGTGCCGACCGAACTCGGCGAAGGGCAGTTGTTTACACCCAGCCTACCACGTGGAGAGCGGGCGACGGTCGATTGATACACACGATCACGTGGTTCTGTTTTTCCACCTGCGCCGTTTAACACCAACGCTCTGCACTCGGCGGACCACAACGAACGAGATTAGCCTAGCTTTAAGTAATCAGATTGAAAACTAATATGAAACGGAATACTACCTGAGCTCGGCGTTTGCCGTGGCTGTCTCGCCGATCGCCAACGGTGCACAAATAATCCTTTCACTAAACTATGTACAATTTTTCACACTCCGTCACTGACACTGATCACTGCCTGGTTAATCTTCGTAACAACACAGTATTGTAAACACAGCACGCGATTAGGAGCGAACAACATGTAGTTGAGTTATCGCAAAAGGCGCGCGCGAACGACTGAAGTATAGAAAGAAGCAAGCCGGGGTCCGGGGGAGACAGGCGGGACGAGCGCGCGGGGGGCTGCGAGCGCGGCGCGGGGCCGCCGCGAGGGGCGCGCCGCAGTCGCTCGACCCAGTCACAGACAGACCCAGTCGAGGAATGCGGCTGGCGCGTTTGTTTCTGCTGGCCCGACCTGACGAGCTCACGCCTCATTTTGTGCAGCCGAGCCGCCCAAATGCAGTTTATGTTTACCAATCCTTGACCCAGACTAGACTCACTAGACCTTGCTCTTAGGCTCAGACCATCTGGAAAAAAATGTATCATGATTTTTTATGGCTCCTCTACACGACGAACCATCATACTGGCCCACCAACCACCAATATGGGTCATCGTGTAAAGGAAAGGAGCCATTAGGTATAAGTTCGACAGAAGCCAGGATACCTATAATATGAATGCTCCTGAAACGAGCTAAATTTGGAAAACCTTGAACCCAGTAAGACTAGATTCCAATTTATTTTATAATGATTTTTAAGAAAAAAAAAACAACTTAGTGAATTGGTGAAAGAAAGAAATCAACAATTGATTTTATTTTGGATTTCATACAATTAAATTAAAAAGACAGTGTCCTACCGTAGGACTCCTACGCCTAATTATGTAGAAAAGGAGGTAACATGTTTTTTGTCACTGCACCCACCTTGACACATTTCAGATTTCTGCAATAGGGTATTCGACTGTATTTAAAATAAATTATTTCACACTATGCAAGTATGCATGAAATAAAGCACCAGATAATTATTTTAAAAAACTAAATTGGTCACCCCGTTAAAAACGAATCGATTGACACCTCATTCACTAAAATCGTCCCAGGAGATACACACGACACAGCAGTAAACATACACACATACATACAATCATATAGTCTGCTAAAATCATAACAATTTCCAGTAATAAACAGGGCTGCCAATTTTTGTACAATTTACAAAATTTATGTACAATTTTGATTATACAGTCCAACGTCAAAAATTATACGAAATTCGATTGCATTATACGAAAACGATTATCCCCGACTTTTTTAATGCTTACTTTAAAAACCGACTTGTATTTAGTAAGTAGTCACTAAAATCTCTTAATGAGCAGCGCCGAAACACAGCACAATAAAGTAAAACACGTCTCACATATTAACAAACACCCATCATATAAAACACCCAACCAATCAAATGGCGAGTGTAAAGAGAAAAACAACTGAAACCGTCACCTTATCGTACTATCAAGTTGGCAATCCATCTCTGTTAATCCCGTGCTGAAATAGAAATGCGAAAAAACCATTCGTGTTCTTTCGTATCCAATTATACCGAACGACTACCTATACGTGATAGATACGATAATCAGTCCGATTATAAGAAATTCTTATCGAATTATACGATCTGGCAGCCCTGGAATAAATGAAAGAAATTAAAATTTCCCACTCTGCTCAATAGTTTATTTAATGGCCCCACGTGACCATAAAACAACGGAAATGTCAATTATGTTTGTTCCCTATTTTTTTTATACAAAAGAGAAATTATCTGAATACGAACGTTTTTAGCAAAAATTACGCCGATTATTTATCACTTTCGCCAGGAAGTTTAAAGGTCCGTCCAGACTGGATAATCAAATTGACAATTTTACCAGAAAGAAAACTGTAAGGCTAATATGGTCGGCTCTTTATCATTTGTCACCATGCCTGTCACGTTCTAAATATTGACATGCATGAAAGGGTCTAGCAGGCTAAGCGAACTAGAGGTGCCCCCAACGACGGATTTGGTCATTCTTTCAGGTGGTGTACTGGCAGGTCCTAAGAACACTCTATGCTTAATATCAGTTCTCGATCTTCTTTTGTTTTCGAGTTATTCAGGATAATGTAAAATAATCAGCGTATCATGGAAAGTGGCATATTTTGTAAACTGTTCAAGTTAGATTAACGAAACAAAATTATATTTGACAATAATAAAATAGGCTACAAAATACACATTTTTAACCCACGTCATGTACTTATACTTCATTGTGTAAAATAACATTTTATTTTTCTTCACATTATTTTTTTTACTTTTAGCTGAGGTACACCTCCAGAAAAAATATGCATGGATAGCCACAAGTACCCGCTACATATACATATAAAAATATTTGCGTAAATCTTCGTGCGTCATGTCAAAAAAAAATCGAATTATTAGTTAGGAGCATATGTAAACAAAGTACTAGTGCAGGGTGTAGATAAGTTAGTATGTAGGTGTGTAACCTATTCTTATAAACCTATTTATAATGCATCGACGATGACATGTCAACACATTGACGATGACATTTGACGCATATTCTAGCTGCATATGTTTTATTTGCATTTTGTGTTAGAAAATGGATAACACTAAGTATAATTCTTGTGAAAAAACATTAAAAAATATTGATGGGAAGAAAAAATGCATAAAAACTGGTCAAGAGGCTGATTTATATAGCAAATGCACAAATAAGCTAATTTATATCAATGATATTTTGTGTGGTAAGTGTCGACTTTTGGTGTATAAACATAAAGTACGAGTAGTAGCATCAACGTCTACGTGTAGCAGCACAGCACTTGGCGATGCTGGCTCTTTGTCTGCAACCTCCGACGCTTCCGATTATAATTTATCCGATGATAATAATTTTGTGTGTGATTCAGAGGAACGATACGATCACAAGACTTACACTTAGTGTTATCCATTTTCTAACACAAAATGCAAATAAAACATATGCAGCTAGAATATGTGTCAAATGTTATCAACGTTGACATGTCATCGGCGATGCATTATAAATAGATTTATAAGAAAAGGTTGCACACCTACATACTAACTTATCTACACCCTGCACTAGTACTTTGTTTACATATGCTCCTAACTACTTATTCGATTTTTTTTGACATGACGCACGAAGATTTACGCAAATATTTTTATATGTGTATGTAGCGGGTACTAGTGGCTATCCATGCATATTTTTTCTGGAGGTGTACCTCCGCGAAAAGTAAAAAAATAAATGTGAAGAAAAATAAAATGTTTTTTTACACAATGAAGTATAAGTACAAGACGTGGGTTAAAAATGTGTATTTTGTAGCCTATTTTATTATTGTCAAATATAATTTTGTTTCGTTAATCTAACTTGAACAGTTTACAAAATATGCCACTTTCCATGATACGCTGATTATTTTACATTATCCTGAATAACTCGAAAACAAAAGAAGATCGAGAACTGATATTAAGCATAGAGTGTTCTTAGGACTTGCCAGCACACCACCTGAAAGAATGACCAAATCCGTCGTTGGGGGCACCTCTAGTTCGCTTAGCCTGCTAGACCCTTTATGTTTATGTTTCCTTGTTTGCTTTTATAAGATATAAGTATCATGCAAAATTTTATACAATAAAATAAACTTAGCCTAAATCATCATGAAATTTAGAATAACATTAAACGCATAGGACCTACCTACCTAGCGTTTCTTTCGAAATCGAAGGGCCCATGTGTCTCTGACTAGCCACGTGCGCTAACGCACGTACGCACACAAGAAACAGTTATTTTAACAAATTATACAACTGCCGAGTTTCCCAAACCTCTATAGTAACTTTTTTTATGGACGTTGAATGCAGCTTAATGTGAATATATTATCAATATTTATGAGGTAAAAGTATAATTATGATCAGTGAATGATGAGAATAAGCAACTGGAGTTTATTTACTTAAAGATGTAGTTTGAATTATTTTATAATAGTGTATTATTTATATTCGTCGTACTAACGCATTTTCGACCAAACAGTCCGAATACACCAATTTCCTACATTTAACGTTTTTTTTTTTAAATCGACGATGATACTTAAACTAAATCGTTACATTCTATTCCTTATTCATAAATGAAAGTTAATATATGAATTTATGTTTGCCAACACAATATTTCATACTGCGGTTTGCGAAGTAAAAACCGCAGTATCTAAGATGAAAAACCGAAAAGCCGTTGGTCCTGACGAGCCACCCGCTGAGATATGGAAGTTGCTGGGGCCGATCGGATTGGACTGGCTTACAAAGCTATTCAATATCATATTTGTAACCAAGGTGATACCGAAATCTTGGCGTCTTAGCTACATAATTCCCTTCTACAAAAATAAAGGGGATGTGACACAATGCAGAAATTATAAGGGAATAAAGCCGACTTCTCACACAGTGAAAATCTGAGAGCGTATACTCAACCGACAACCGACGCATTAAACAACAGCCACAATCACGCCCAACCAATTTGGATGCACTCCTTTTAGGTCGACAACTGATGCAATCCAGGCAGTTAGAATTATCACAGAAAAACATCGCCATAATATAGTACATTACGATACAAGTGCGAAAAATAGGAAATTCGAAACGAGTGGCGATAAATTAAAACACGACCGAAGGGAGTGTTTTAAATCGACACGAGTTGCGAATTACCTATTCGCACATGTATCGTACAACGTTTTACAGTACATATGGCCCTTTAAATGTTCGACACAGTAACGTAATATGCTACTTCTCGCACTAGTGCTATAAAGTAGCCCCATATGTACTGTAAAAGAAGATTTCCACTTCATTTTCATCGACCTGGAAAAGGCATTTGATCGGGTGCCACGAATACTAGTATGGCAGGCACTAAGAGCAAAACAGAACCTACCCTACCTGAATGCTACGTGCAGCTGGTTCAGGACATGTATCATAATGTACGCACCAAAGTTAAATCGGCAGCAGGTCTCAGCCAGGAATTCAGAGTAGGTGTGGGAGTTTATCAAGGGTCAACACTGAGCCCTCTGACCTTTAACTTAGTCATGGACTATATCACTAAATTTATTCAAGAACCTTGGAATCTCTTATACTTGCTAAAACTACTCAAGAACTCCAAACCGCTCTGTCTGTGTGTAAAGGCCCTAGAAGACGCGGGCCTCAGGGTTAGCAGGACAAAAACGGAACACTCGAATGCATCTTCAGCAATAATTCAAAAAATGATACAGTGATTTGATATCTTGATAAAACACCGGTACCAATAGTAAAGCAATTTAAATACTTGGGATCCATAATTTCCAGTAGGTACCGCGAATGTAGATCCAGAATTCCAGACACAGGGCATAGAATAAGTACTGCCTGAAAAAAATGGCGGTCGCTAACTGGGGTCTTATGTGACCGTAGTATGCCTGTTCGCACAAAAGGCAAATTGTATAAAATGGTGGTGAGGCCGGCGGTGCTATACGGGGCGAAATGCAGGACGGTAAAAGAGTCGCATGCGTAAAAATTACACACCGCAGAAATGAAAATGTAAAGATGGTCAGGAGGAGTACCTAAAATCGACTAAGTTCGGAATGAATATGTCCATGGCTTAAAAGTGGCCCCTATCCCCGAAAAACTAATAGAAAGTCGCTAAAGGTATCATGGCCACGTAATGCGTAGAGACGAAGAACACGTGGTCAAAAAAGCTCTATGCCTCCCGGAACGTAGAGAGGCAGCGGACGCTATTTGCTGACATTGTGGACCAGCATGACCAACCTTATTAATAAATTGAATTTACCCGACCCGACAGCCCAAGACAGGCAGTCATGGCGCCGAAAAATTAGTAGAGCCGACCCCACCTAAACCTGTGATGTAGGTAATTAATGGATGATCCCTTAGGTTTTTTTAAAAATGTTGGCAATGTATGCAAAATTTTATTATAATACATAATTGTCGAGACTCGAAAAAAGTAGCTACGTGCAGGCTGAGGATTCGTTTTAAACGGACGACCTTGGGCCGTGTAATTGAGTCTGAATCCAGCAAGTATTAGCCTTCCAGTCGAGTCATATATACCTAAAGCTTTTCTATAAAAATGTGCAAGAAATAGAAATATAATATACCTACACCTAAATATTTTACAAAAGGAATGTTTTTAAGTATATATTTACACAGAAAAAAGTAAAAATAATTAAAATTATTTGCTTTGCCGCCTTTTTTTTAATTAAAAAAATTTTTTTTTTCTGCCGAAAATACGCCAACCTAATTAATTTTACCCCATGCATAAAATAAAATATGTATGTAAGTATGTTTGTAGCCGAGCTGTAAATGAGTAAATAAATGCAAACCTACAAATTTAAAATTAGTTACGCTTGTGCATTGTATAACAACTAACATGAGTACCTATATCACCAAAATATGCGCGCCACGGCGCGTTATCAACTGCGCCATTCAAATATATTTACGCAAGCATATTTTATCAATGAAAGCAAGTTTTTATTACACTGTGTTTTACGAGGTAGGAGTAGGACTGGAAGTTACGATAAGTAAAAGTAACTTTCAGTAAAAATCTTTGTTTTTATTACATAGAGACGCACGGATGAGACGACGTAGAGAAAAAAGTATAAGTAAGGGCTACGGCTAACCCTATCAATTTTAAAATAATAACAGCACCACCAGTTCAGTGCCAGATTAACCCTTAAGCAAAATAAGCACTTGCTTAGGGCACCACATCTAGGGGGGAATTAAATCGTAGGAAAAAAGGGTAGGCTGCATCACCAACGCAGCCGAAGTAGAGTAGATACATGAAACTTAGTGTGCGTGATAGTTTCTATACTTTCTATCTAATATCGAAGGGCCGTGATGAGAGTAAAAGAGTGCAATCAGGAAGGCGCGTCTCGGACGTAGGCTTTTGACTCTACGCGACCATGTCATCATCATCATATCATGGCCAAAAAATGTTGTCGTAAGGCAAGCTTGCGAATTTTTTCAACATACTTTACCCTGGGTTTGTGTTCGATTTCAACCATTCTGCAACTCGATTGTAAGTAAGTAAACACTTTATTGTACGAGAAAAATAAATATTACATCAGATGGAAAATAATTGGGTAGTACAAAGGCGAACTTATCCCTAGGAGGGATCTCTTCCAGTTAATTGTCAGCTGTATTTGTTTAAAGGCCTGAATAGGTACCTACTCCCTACGTAGAGCTCAGCTTTTAGAAAGCTACTTGTCTTCCACTCTGCTTGTTGCCCTTTAGCCTTCTTGGGATTCCGAATTCTACCGTAGAGTAGATCTACTATTTTGTCACAAATCACACTTTGGTCGTCCGAATTTAGCTCCCTTGCAGCTCGGCCTTCGACGTCGCAACCAGGTCACCGAGGGACGGAATTTCTCCCTCATGCTGGCACGCCAGATTTATT
Organism: Cydia pomonella; assembly: GCF_033807575.1. Classification (NCBI taxonomy): domain Eukaryota; kingdom Metazoa; phylum Arthropoda; class Insecta; order Lepidoptera; family Tortricidae; genus Cydia; species Cydia pomonella. Next base: position 17,775,208 of record NC_084708.1, on the reverse strand, counting down.
CGCCTTAGTATTGCATATACGGCCATACTGAGTTGCTGCAGAACCGCAATCATGCGACCTAATTGACACAAAGGCCGAAAATGGGAAGCATCCCCCATCAAGTCTCACTTTCAAGCTAGGCCAAAGACCGAGTAGCAGGAGAACCGTGATCTCAATGATTCGATTTTACTCGTTCGAGCTCTACTCTTCTGCAGCTCGTTGCTCGGTCTAATGCGACGCTCAGCATTCTGCCTTATGCAAAACTCGGCCTTCGGCCTCACTTAAACTTGGCCAATTTCCAATTTCAAGCTTTCCTCTCTCGCAGCTGGGCCTTCTGCCTGCCCCATACTTTATCAATAGTTATATTATATCAGTTATATGGCAGCGCCTCGTGACCGAATGCTTCGGGCCTCTAGATTTATGCGGTTGCGGAGTTCAGATGAAGAGCTCGGCACGGGTTTTTAAAATAGTTGGCCGTTGGTTCAATTCCAAGCACTGTATTCCTGTAGCTCGGCCTTCGGTCTCGCACGGAAGCCCGCCAGGATCGGAAATTCTGGGCGTTCGGTCTTATACAAAGCTCGGCCTTCAGACTCGATTACACTTGAACATTGTTTATTACAAAGTCCGCTCTAATTATAATCATAATACTCCGTTCAAGACTTTCGGGCTATTCTTGGTAAAGTCAGTATACTTCCTTTACTCTTTGTATTAGATATAGGTAATTTCGTTCACACCAGCCAGCATTGAGAAAGGAAAGTAACATTCGGATTGCAACTGCAGCAGCATTACTGTTGCAATGTTACTGCTGAACGCATCACTAATTTCCTTGATAAAATGAGTGACGAATAAAAAAATCCTAATAGCAGCAATAATGTGGCAATGAACGTCACATATTTTACCAAGAAAATTCAATGTAATCTACATGCCCCTAGGGAGAGGGGCACCATGGTCTAGAGATGCTTAGGGCATCGAAATATCTATCCGGCACTGCACCTGTTGAAGTATATTCAATTCTATTGAAAGTGTTATATTGCTCTTGATCCAAATTATGTAATTAAAACTTATTCATTTTTAATTATTATTATATTTTAGAAATGTATTAAAAATGTAGACTAAAGAGTGTTGAAGTGCCCTAGCAGGTTGTGATGTACGGTCACGTCTGATAATATCGATACGAAAAAAACATGTAGGTACACACGACTTTATTGCCCATATATTAAGGTAGTGTACACTTATTTTTGGCACTTTTTTCGTATCGATATTTTCAGATGTGACAGTACCTACTTATGTATTTATTGTAACACCTGTATTTTTGAACATGATAGCAATAAAGAAATATAAATATGAAGTCCTTAAACATTAAGAACCATTGCTGATGCATTACAAAGTATGTACGGTCAAGGAATTTAATTTCCTACCCATTTCGTACCTTGTCACAGTGACAAACAACATGAAACTCGCTAGAGACCTCATACTATTGTCACTGTGACAAGGTACGAAATGGGTAGGAAACTAAATTCTTTGTCTGTATTTACAAAAAACCGCAACTAAATCGCCCAATATGTTTTGGTAACATTAATTTGTATGCACAAAGACACAAACAAACAGCTTATACTTCACCTTAAATACGAGTATATCCGCTCCACCGCCAGGCTGACGTTTAATAGTTCTTTAATTTTAAGATCGATTACACCCGAACCTTATGCAGCTTAATGACGTGTCTTGTCTTATGCATTGTGTTAGTCATAAATTTAGTGGTGTAAAAAGCGTATACCTTTTACGCTTTGACTTTTAAACATTTCTTCTTAAAGGAAAACCCATCTGACATTAGCCTGGTTACTTATAAAGTTTAATATCGTTGGATGAGTGTTATCGAGACGAAGTGCGAAGGCGTTGTCTTGCCCCCCGTGGCCTAGTGTGGGCGAGCCGTGGGTGGAACCTCCCTGGACGTTCCATTACACATTTTGCAATATTACCTAGAATAATGAGGTCAATATTTCTAAGTTATTTCAGAAAATATTTAAAAAAAACGGACAAGTTTATAATTCACTCGCACAGCGAACGTTGTGGTATGGTGGAATGTAATTTTGTATCTACTCGTGGGTCGAATGCAGTAAAGCTCTTTTTTTTCTAGACCATTACATTGTCACAATTGTTTGTCTTTATTTGTAGGATTTGTTTGATATGATGCCTAAATACGGTCGGTATCTCTCATCCCTCACCGTATGTAAATTGTCCATCATGTGACCAATTTATAAGAAATATACCCACTTTTTTTTTATTCCGAAAAGGTAAGCCTCCTGCAGAAATTCAAGCTGTAAAAATAAGATATACTTAGGCCATGCTAGTTTGCTAATGGCTACAATATGAGCATGGGATTCTAATTTTCACCTTCTTCAGTCGGTCCCTCAATGCTGAGGATCGTGACATCATGTCCTTCTGTTGAAGACCAGATCCATAGGCTTTTATTCCTCGCCAAGCGCATGGCCTCGTGCAGTTTTAATTGATTTTCACCACAGGTTATGAATTTGATATGGATTTGTTTTTATGTGATCTGTCAACTGCCAAAAGTTGGCCTGTTTTTACAATCAGAATAAGCCTCCAAGTTATTAAAGTACCTACCAGCAACGCGCATGTGTCACAAAAGAAAGGTAGAGTCAGACCAAGCTAACTCGGCAGCGATTTGAATAGCACAGACTGTTATTTTAAACGTCATAATTTAACGGAAGTTTTACGTTTATAATATTTGATTGCATTGATTGGATTCCTTGATTAGGTACATTCATTGGTACTACTATAACACTATAATGTAGTGCGCTGATAGTAAATTGGGTTACAAAAAACAATCAATTTGTGGGTTTCATTTTCCTGCTTTTTTGAACAAAATCTATAAGGAAGGAAACCAGTTGCCGGAACACTTGATGTAAACAAACATCTATTTTACGCAACTGTGATATAAATCTGTGTATTAGGTATGTATACTATATATGTTTTGTCAAATATTATATTACATTAGCTTACTGTAGACAGTGTAGACTAACAGTACCGGCCAATAATTTCTGTAAGAAAAAAAATATAGAGTAAAGTAAACAATACAGGTTACTTTATAGATTACATATTTTACTAGTTATGTTATACAAATATATGATGAAGATTGCAATGAAAAACTGTGAATAATTGGAGACTCAGCATATTACTAAAAAACCGGCCAAGTGCGAGTCGGACTCGCACAGGAAGGGTTCCGTACCATTATCTATAAAAACGATCACCCATCCAAGTACTGACCCCGCCCGACGTTGCTTAACTTCGGTGATTGGATGAGAACCTCGAGATTGGAAAGAAATATTTATTTTATTCTGTTTTTAGTATTTGTTGTTATAGCGGCAACAGAAGTACATAATCTGTAGAAATTTTAACTGGCCAACTATCACGGTTCATAAGATACAGCCTGGTGACAGACGGACGGACGGACGGACGGACGGACAGCGGAGTCTCAGTAATAGGGTCCCGTTTGACCGTTTGGGTACGGAACCCTAAAAAGCTCTCAGTATCAGCATATTACTAAAAGTATTTTTACAATTTGATTTTATTTAAATTTAAATTTAGAAAATATGTATTTGCAATGTTTATGTTTTGATGCGTATGAATCACATGATGATAGGTGTGATTATATATTATATGTACCGTCAGATGTAAAGACTGATTGTATCCAGGAGGGTCACCTTTCTCTATAAAATGTGTAAAAATCTTATTCCATAATATGTACGAGTATGCTGGAAGGAATATGGGGACCACTTTTGTATGGCGAAGCGGTCATCCACCATGTTCTAATTTTTGTACGGACGTGACAAAAGTCGAACGTGAAGGTGCTCCCACATTGGTGGGCCTCCCACATTGTTATAAAGTATTTGATAAACAACATTTTATCTCAAATTGAAACACAAGTTATGCTTTGTTTTACATAACATGATAACGTTGTATATATAACTTTCAATGGTATACACCAAATTGCAACACTATATCAAATTGTAACTTGTTGTAAAATGTTTTATAACATTATCAAACATTTTATAATATAAGTGCTCCCACTCTGAACAGTTGCAAAAATTATGCAAATTGAATGTTGCAAATAACATGGATTAAACTTCTAACTTTTGTTATAATTTGTGATATAGAAAGTTATAAAACAATTGTTACACAACATATATTTTGTTGTACACCATGTTATGCATTTATACCAGTGTTGGGAGCATTTCAAACATCTAACAAGTTGTAACAAATGTTGTAATTTATAAAATGTTAGTAAATGTTATCGTGTTACTTATATAACGTTATATATATACCAATGTGGGAGCACCTTGATAGTCCAGCTCAAGCCGATTTAACGTCAGTAAATGTAGTAAGGTTCACCCACAGTTAACCATTGTTTTATGCAAGTACTTAACGATGTCTATGCCCGCGTTACATCGTCTCTCATCCAAAAAATATACATAATTAACACACTTGTACGTATAAAATATAGTTATTAATTAATTTATGAACGCTTCTTGTGGTTGGATTGGATTGGATTTCCTCTTGCCGCGCCGGTCTGCTGCTCTCCCAGTTACACCTCGCACTCCTCCATTATACGACAACAAATTAAATTTGTACTTAATGTATACTATAGGCATTATTATTAGCTAAGCGCTGGTAGCTAGCGTTAGTTAGCGTTCAAAGAGAGTTTGAACCAACGAGCTCCAGGTTCCTTGGTTCAAAGTCTTTTTGAACGCTTGGTCTCGTTGGCTCGTAACAACCAATATTAAGTTTCTAGGAATTGAACAAGTATGAATACGAAATATTATTGGATATAACCATTTCCACCAGTTATTTTTCGTGAACGTTTGCGAATGCGAAGAAATTCATGGTAGTTATGTGAGTTTCCAATCGCATTGGGCTAGCGGGCTTTTGGAAAAAAGAGAAGGCCTGTTTCCTACAGTGGGACATATAAATATATGTATAGGCTAAAAATTATGCCAGAGATCAAAGCGGCACGTCTCTGCTGTTTTGGATACCTTGGAAATAATCGGATGCAATTGCAAAAGCAATCGCGAAGCTACGCGCTAGGAATGACGAAGTATAAGCCTACGATTGGACAGCTGCCTTACATGGAAATCTCATATTTCGTATGTGAAGTCGAAAATATCACGCCTAATAGGTGGTCTGCCTAGCACTGCTCGGTGCTTCCCACGACAAGTATCTTTTATGATCTACAACTCACTTGTGAAGTCGCACCTTCAATATCTAGTGGAAATATGGGGCAGTGCTGCTAAAACCAACCTAAAGGAAATACAGACTGTACAAAACCAAATTCTAAAGGTACGATTATCTGACCCCTACAAAAAAACTATTCCAGGAAACCAAACTTATGACTATCTAGCAGCTTTACATTTTAGGGTTCTTTAATATCTGTATTTTGGTTAGAAAAAAATTACATAAAGATATCCACTCGCAAATAACGTTTACTAGGAAAAAGCGGCCAAGTGCGAGTCGGACTCGCCCATGAAGGGTTCCGTACCATTTATGACGTATTAAAAAAAACTACTTACTAGATCGTATGGCAGACACGTATGGGTTTGATGAAAAAAAAATTTATTTTTATTTTATGACGTATTAAAAAAAACTACTTACTACATCTCGTTCAAACCAATTTTCGGTGGAAGTTTGCATGGTAATGTACATCATTTTTTTTTTTAGGTTTATCATTCTCTTATTTTAGAAGTTATAGGTGGGGGGACACACACATTTTACCACTTTGGAAGTGTCTCTCGCGCAAATTATTCAGTTTTGAAAAAAATTATATAACTATAGTAATATATGTATGAGGTACATTACCATGCAAACTACCACCGAAAATTGGTTTGAACAAGATCTAGTAATTTTTTTTTTTAATACGATGTGAGGTCCCCCCCCCCGTAACTTCTAAAATAAGAGAATGATAAAACTAAAAAAAATATATGATGTACATGCAAACTTCCACCGAAAATTTGTTTGAACGAGATCCAGTAAGTAGTTTTTTTAATACGTCATAAATGGTACGGAACCCTTCATCGGCAAGTCCGACTCGCACTTGGCCGCTTTTTTTTTGTTGTTGTACATGGTGGGCTTTTTATGCGTCTGAAGATGTATTTACTGTTTGCAAAACAACTGAAACTTTTTAAGACAACATGCGAAGGGGAATAAACCATGATAACTCTATAATAGCATCTAATGTATGGAAAAAATTCATGCACGTAAACATTTTACGTCATGACCATCAGAAGATGAACATAACAACAATCATAGAATTGTTGTAATAAAGTCGATAACCAACCTGTAGGTATCTAACTGCACGTTTACATTAGATTGCGAAAAAAAAAGCTCCAAAAGTAAATGTATTTCAATAAATAAATTCATTTTGATGTGTTTGTGTTGTCTACAAACACAACAAATTGAATTTATTTCAAGGAAACTAGGTGTTTTACGTCGTTTTATTTTATATTTATGTACGTAGTAAAATATTCTTCTAAAGTAGTATATTCCTGCAGGGCAATCGCAGACTGCATGTTGTTATTCAAAACAAAGAGTATTCAATACAATTATCTCACTCTAATTATTAAAAAAATATATATACCGTGTTTTTATTGAATTCCGTTAACTTCGGGGTATCGGTAAGTACGTTTAAGGAAACTATATGCCATAGTAAATTAAAAAAAAAAAACCTTTTTTATTATTTGTATTTCTATAAAAAGTAATTACGAGTATATGTTGCATATAGCGTTGTTGTAACGCGGGCATTACATTTAACTCAACGAAACAATTGAAAACTGTGACATATCAATGTCATTTTGAACATCAATCGTCCGAAATAGTATTTACGTTTAGTAGCAAATGTATTAACTCATACTTAACACTAATCAATATGTAAACAGGCCCTTAGCCAAGTGTACACGCTCGTAAGGGCCTTATTGGGAGCGTGCACGATGGCAGCGCCGCTTAGCGTTCGCAACTACTGGGGAGCTGTCAAATAATGAGCTCAACAAAATAAAGATTATTCCTGAAAAATATTTACTATAATACATTTACCAATGTGCGAAACTTTTCGTTTTTAATGTTAAACACACCTGACTTTTGCTTTACTGAATATAGTCAGAATTATCTGTGTTTTTTATATTATTATGGTCAATTTTCTTCGTCGTTGTTTCGTTACAAATTAAATGAAAAAATGTATGTTTCATTATGTTTTGATGGCTCACTTCGTGATCCTCTTCCTGGGGATACGTATGATGCTTTCAAGTATAAAAGTTTTGCCCTTCTTGACAGCATTCAACTCATTTTATGTTAAAACATATAGTTCTTTCACTTATCACGTTTAGGTCTTACTTATCACGTTTGTTGTGACAGACGACAGACAACTCTGCGTGCCAAAAGTATGTTTCTGACGTGCTTTCAGTAACTGTCATTATAACTAATTATTACAATTACCTGATGTTGGTACACTTTATTAGCCATACTATGTTTTATTAACATCCAAGCAAAACTCTGCGTTGACATAGACTAGATAAAATGTTTAGCCGTTACGTTGGTAAGCCTGGAATAATATTATATGATATAAAAACCTAATTTCTAGCTCGATGTTGGAAATATATAAAGTAATAAATATATACAGTAATAGTAAACTGTTTCGTCCAGTATTATTGCAATTTACTATTTATCAGCTATCGTGACCTATTTTTATCGTAAATATGATTTTAAAGCAAAAAACGTGAACTAAATAACGGAATAGTATGGGAATTGACAGAAACACACGTAGCTTGTTTGCCATATTTGGCCACATCAAGCTCTGTGATCGTTCCGGCTTCCCCCACCATCCGCATTGCACGCTTCCAATAAGATAAAAATTAAATATTGATTATCTCCGAAATTGAGTTAATTAGAATACCGGTGTGTTTGAGAAAGTTACTTAATTTAAGCTCAGGAATGCACCCTTGAAATTAACGGAAATAACTATAAAGTATTCAATGTTTTGAAATGCCCGTTTGCAAATTTGACACTTAAACTGTATTGCATTACATTTATTTTTGTATGAAATACTTATCCTGATTAAAATTATAAAGAAGCGTTATTATTAGCATCTACCAGAGCGCATTGCCTAATGTCAGTTTGCTCCATATATTTTGACATATTTCTTTCGCATTGGGCGTCCCCTTCTTTTAATACGTCAATGTGTAAGTGAAATGTAATTTCTTATGAGAAATAAATGTCTTTAAACCGGAATTCGCCGCGTGTTCGAGTCAAACGAAACTGAGTTGACGATGACGAAGTCCACAATTTAGTTTACACTCGATCGCTCTTGGGATATAAACTGATGGTGTGTAGTGGAAAGTAGATAAGTAAATGAAAAAATTAAATTTTTAGATTTTATAGTACGACTTTGTCGGCTTTATTGATTTATATATCCATGCCGAATTTCAGCTTTCTAGCACTAACGACCACGGAGCAAAGCCTCGGACAGAGACAGACAGACAGACAGACGGACATGGCGAAACTATAAGGGTTCCTAGTTGACTACGGAACCCTAATAACTAGAGAATTATGCCTAAAAATATAGATACTACTATTTAACCTTAGCTACTAGGGATTTTCGTTAGTCAGTCTGTCAGTCAAGTCAAGTCCCTTACGGCTAAGTGGAAGGATAAGTGTGTTAGTTAAGCAACATAAATTACTACAACATATGGGCAAAATCGAGACTTGTTAACCTAATATTTAATGTTTATTTCTCGATACAAGCGTGTATCACCGTACCTATTAATAGTGAAAGACTTAATATCTTCACTTGCATTATTTACATATGTGTGTGTAACTGTGTACAATTCACAAAAACGCTTGAAATTCGCATTTAAGACGAAACAGGATGAACGCGCGAATTCGCCTTTTCATACAATTTACAAACGTAGTCTCCATTTTCGTCTCTCAATATTACCTACCTACATTATGGAAAATATTTATACACCATTAATCACCGCTATTTCCCTTTATTTAATTTGTTGGATTATGATTACGAAATAAATTTAATTACGTAACTAATATTTTAAGCTCATTTTAAGCAACCGGTAGCATCACTCATTATTCTCATTAACATTTAATTTACTGGTATGTCAAATAATTATACTTATTATATTTATACAGATACCTTAATATAAATAGGTTCATAATGGGCTAATAAAAAGCTTTATAATCTTGGTGCTTCATGTTTTGAATTACAATTATGGCAAATACATAAATCATGACGCGTCGTAAACGCGGGCCGGGAAACAGTGATAAAAATGTGACGGTCTCGGTAAGGTACTTACCATTATTTGTTAGTTATTAATAAGGTGTAAGTGCCCTGAAAAGGAAATTATAAATCGCCCTTATAGCCGTATAAATGGTGGGTATTATACATTATGTCAGTTAAGTATTTTAGTATAAATATACAAGCCATAATCAAAATACCTATACCTTAATAGTACATTACGATACAAGTGAGAAAAATAGGAAATTCGAAACTAGTGGCGATAAATTAAAACACGACCGAAGGGAGTGTTTTAAATCGACACGAGTTACGAATTACCTATTCGCACATGTATCGTACAACGTTTTACAGAACATATGACCCTTTAAATGTTCGACACAGTAAGATCATATGCTAATTTTCGCACTATTGCACTATAATTGCGGTAAAGCAACACCATATGTACTGTAAAAAAATGTAATATATTTGGAGCAGAACATTCGTAGGCTCTAAAGTATGTAACAAAAATAATGGGGATCCGTTTAAGGGCACATTCGGCAGGTATCGTGTTGTGATTAGGAAAAAATAGAAGAAAAAAATGTACGACGCGAAAAAAAAAATCTTTTTCTATGGATGTGTATGTTGCCCACCTTTCAATAAAAAGGCCAAACATTTCTTGCGTCAAAAAAAAATTTCTTTTACGTTTTCACCTACACGAAACCAAACGGATCCTCACTATTTGTGTTACACCTTGTATGAGAGAAAATAAATTCTGGTGTCAAAACAATTTCTTTGTGGCCAATTCATACGATTCATCGACATAATCGAATTTAAACTGTCGTGAGACATACTAACATTAAACTAATTTTACGGTTTACACTCACGTGCTCACGCAGTTAGTGTTTGAAAATGGAGACCTACGCTAAACATGTCGTTTCGGAGAGCCCAGGGCGCGACCCGCGCGAGTGACTACAAATACGTTAGTGCTAGCGCAAATTGTGTTAAAAGCATGAAAATTGGTACGATTGATTTTTATGCCATTTGAATATTTTGAATCAACTTCACCCATAGAACAAAAAAAATGGAGAGGAGTTATGACGCCATGTTTCTTTGTAAGGGAAAAAAAATGTTCAGAAACCTATTAGTGTGGTATTAAATAGTATTAGCTTAAAACGGTACTGTTATGAAAAAAAAAGAGCTGTATCTCGACAGAGAAATTGTGTATAGATATTTATAATGCATACTGTATGGCGTTTTTTGCGTGTGCATGTGTGCAAGCAAACTAACACAACGAAAACAAAATTAAATCACTTTTCTTAAAATTTTAGGCAGCACTTTAAAAATATGTCATTGAGTTGTGTCCCTATACAACTTTAGTGAATATTATGATATAAACTATTAGTTAATAATATGTAAATATGTCACTGGGTACAATTGTATTGATTCTCTCTGTATTGTCTAACATCAACATGTACACATACAATTTATGGCTTATGAATAAATAAATCAAAAACAAATGAATAGGTCGTGCCTAATCTAAGTCACGGGCTGCATATTCTGCATAATATCATGAGACACTCCATTCTACTGATATTTAAGCGGCTAATGTAAATAAAATGTTATTGCATTTAATTGATGCCTACGCCGACGGAGCCAGCCTTGCATGATGTAATGTCCCCAGATCGGGGCGCAGTTGACCCCCATTGACCCCAATCGAAGGGCTAAATTATTTGCCCGGTCGCACCAATGCTGTATTGTTAATCATACTGTTTTTTCACTCTTATATAGTGATGTGATAGTATATTATACGCACGTTATAATGTTTGTTTAGGTATTTATGAGTTGTCCACGACGACTACTTCAAGTTTGTGATTGTCAGATAAAATACGTTTTATGTTTAATTTATGTAAAGGTAGTTGGGAGAGGGCAATCAGCCAATCACACTCAACAACACATCGTATTTAGATATGAAACTTTAGCCTGATGATAATTTATTAACGTGGGATTTGCAGAGCTTTATAGCCTAAACAATTAAGTAGGTTTTTATTTCAACGTAAACCGATTTCAAGATTCTTCAACTAGGTAGGTATGTTACCTATCGAATTATTCATCTTTCCTGCAGTAGAATACAAAAAAAATCAACATATTTTAACCTGATTTCATTGCAACATGTTTAGATATTTTTGGAACGGACAGTACATACACCGGTGACTTGTGGCCCTGCTAATTGACATGACCTGTCGAAAGTGTCGCGCAGCTAACTGCTCACATTTAGCAGTCCAGTGGTTATTAACCGGCTTGGAGCGTTCTTACCAACGAGTTTTATGTTGCAATTGCACGTACATTGTAATAAGGCACGATTCTATAAATTATAGGTAAATAGACATACTATTTTAACATCGGATTGTACAGTAGATTTAATTAAAAATAACAACACGTAGACTTCCATCACGATGAAGTACCTACGAGTATATTATTTGAACGTATATGATAATGTATATGATTATGAAAATATTTTAGAAAGAACTATAGCAATCGAAATTTTGTTGCATCTGAGCCTGAAATAAGGCTAAATACGTGATCTATCTAACAACTTGATTCCTGACCCACTGTGAAACCTTTTCACATTTTCTACGTCATTTAAAAAGTAAAGGGTCTAGCAGGCTAAGGAAGGAGAAGTGGCCCCTGTGACGATTATCGCATTTTTATAATGTCATTTGTTGGCTATCTTATAATATAGAAACACCTTAACTTTCAGCCCCTACCTTCAACCGTCACCGAGATATAATGTCAAAAACGTCATTTTATGGACACATTTTTCAAAATCGTTTTTCTCCTGAACTATACAAGGCAGAGCAATCAAACCTAATCATAGCTACAAAGAATGAGTAGGATTATATTATAACTCAGATTCCCTGAAAAAATAATGATTAAAATGTCAAAGATTTTTTGACTGCTCATTTCAACAAGTATTTGTAAAGGTACACCTATGTAAAAAATCACATAAACTGCAAATACTATTATTAGCTACTGCGAAAAATCAATTCAGCCAACAAATGACATTATAAAAATCCGATATTCGTCACAGGGGCCAATTCTCCTTCCTTAGCCTGCTAGACCCTTTATTATGACACTTACTGTGAAAACGTTCTACAGTACCGGCCAATAATATATCACCTCCATATTTTTACAGTAGAACTTTTTTAATATTTGTGTTTTTCACCATTTCACCTCACTACTTTTAGTAGTGTAGTCCTTTGTGCGAGCGGTGAGAAAAATAGGTCTCATGTAACAATTGTTTTCTTAATAGAGGGGAGTGTTTTAATATATAGTCAACTAACTAGGAAAGGTACCCAACTGTCCGGTTCCGATTTGATTTATATTTATATATGTCGGAGACAGATCGGCTATTAGTACGGACGCTCAATTGTAGCGCAGCGCGCGAACAGCTATGATTGGTCGATCGGGTAGCTGACGTCACATCGAACCAGCTAGCCCCACTTCGTGCGCTAGGATGGAGTCGGGCAGGCCAAGACGTGATTCATTCTCCGACTGACTGCGCTAGAGTGAACACCTTGGTCCTACCACGGAACTGTCCTCGCTACATTGTGTTACTTAGTGCTCGATAATTGTTTATCCAATAAATAAAGAACCATTTGATTTCCATCATTGTCTCAATACTCGAATTACCCAGCAACGCCCAATGTCTGAAGATATTGATCCGTCATCAGATGTGGGATCTAATCGAGCAAATGAGACACGTATTAATGGCACCGGAAGTGACGTACCATGGCAGCAAATCCTCGAGGCTCAAAACCAGCAAATGCGCGCGCTTATCGAAGCGCTGCGAAGCCCAGCAGCGATAACCAACACTTCGCGTGTGGTTTTTCCAGACTTCGATCCCGATAAGCAAGACAACGATGCACTGTCTTGGGCTACTACTGCCGACGTGTGTATGACCGATACTCCATTAGAAGGCGGTCAGCTTGTTGTTGCCATCAGCAAGGCATTGAAAGGAGCAGCGTCGACGTGGCTGTCACGGATCATTTACCCTGGTATTACGTGGCAAAAGTTCAAGGAACTATTCATTGCAAGGTTTGCCCCAAGTGAAACTTTAGCAGCCACACTAATTAACCTTGCTACTGATAAACCCGGGGAAAAGGAAACGTATGGTGCATACGCAAGCCGTGTTATGTCGTCCCTCATGAATCGTTTTAAAAACGTCGACACCGAACGTGTAATGCTGTCAATCGTGCTTGCACACTTAGCACATATGGATACGAGACTTCAACGCCTGGCTTTTACTACTGAGATTACTTCGCGAGATGAATTACAAAAGGAATTACAGGCTTTTTCTTATTTGAAGAGAAAAGCACCAAATCATGAAGATAAAAGTAAGGATGATAACATCAAACGCCCGAGACTGTCTACTACACAACTCAAATGCTTCGGTTGTGGTAAAATAGGTCACAAACAAGCCGAATGTCGAATGAAAACAAAGAAAGCGGTCGCATCTCACGCAACACCCAAGCAGTCTACCAGTACATCCGTCGTATGCTTCAAGTGCGGAACTCAAGGCCACATCGCGAGTCGCTGCACCAGCGCCACCAGCTCAACGAGCCCAGCGGCGACCGAACGACGCGTCAACGTGTGTGCCATTGCACCGCCAACTGGATCACTGTCTCAACTCGTTCCTAGGTTATGAAGTAGAAGCAGGGGAAATCAAGCCTAACAAGCGAAAATTTGAGGCATTGTCTGCATTACCACCGCCAGAGTCAGTTACCCAACTTAGACAGTTTATTGGCCTGGCCTCGTATTTTCGCCAATTTGTGCCCAATTTTTCACGTATTATGGCTCCGTTACACAGGCTTACGTCGGGTAAGTGCCCTTTCATCTGGAAAGAAAATCACGAACAGATACGTCAGCAGATAATATCGATTTTAACTAACGAGCCGGTTTTAACTATTTTCGACCCTCGCTATCCGGCGGAGCTTCATACTGACGCTAGCGCGGACGGGTATGGTGCGATTTTGTTGCAAAATATCGATGGTAAGAGACGCGTGGTGGGTTATTACAGTAAACGCACCTCCCCGGCAGAGACAAGGTACCATTCGTACGAGCTGGAGACCCTAGCCGTAGTAAACGGAGTAAAGCATTTTCGGTCATATTTACATGGGAGAAAGTTTACGGTAGTAACCGACTGCAACGCCCTCAAGTCTTCGCGCGATAAAGCCGACTTAACTCCTCGCGTGCACCGTTGGTGGTGCTATTTACAATCTTTTGATTTCGATGTCGTTTATAGAGCCGGGAAACATATGGGTCACGTTGATTTTCTTTCGCGCAACCCTTTGCCTAGAGTAACAAAACAACAGATTTCAAAAGTAGCTGATAAACATGTTAACTTGACGGAACTCTCTGGAAATTGGCTGCTAGCAGAACAGCAGCGAGACGAGGACATTCAAAAACTTAAGACGGCATTTAACGACGGTCTAATGTCAGACGATATTGCAAAAACATACGAGGTTCGTAAGGGCGTTCTTTACCGTAAAATTCAGCGCAACGGTCGTACTAAGTGCTTACCTATAGTACCTAGGGCCCTGAGGTTTTCTGTCGTTACCAACGTGCATGACACAATTGTTCATTTGGGTTGGGAAAAAACCTTAGAGAAGCTTTATGATCACTATTGGTTCGAGGGAATGGCTCGCTATGTTCGTAAACTAGTAGACAACTGTGTAACATGCAAAGTCGCAAAAAGTCATTCAGGTAAAATACAAGCGGAGCTACACCCTATACCAAAAGTGACCATTCCTTGGCATACGGTGCACATTGACGCGACAGGAAAGCTCAGCGGGAAAAGCGATAAGAAAGAGTATGTTTTCGTCCTGATTGATGCTTTTACAAAATTTGTTTGTCTTTGTCGCACAAAAAACATCGACACCAAGAGTAGCATTAGAGCGGTTAGAAAGTGTGTATCTCTTTTCGGTGCTCCAGTAAGACTCATCGCGGACCAGGGTCGTTGTTTTGCGGGTCGCGAGTTTAGGGAGTTTTGCGATAGTAAACAAATTGATTTACATTTGATAGCTACCGGTTCATCGCGAGCGAACGGACAGGTTGAAAGGGTTATGAGCACCCTTAAGTCTATGTTGACAGCAGTAGAGACGAGTGACGATAGGTCATGGCAAGACGCGTTAGATGACGTGCAGCTTGCTTTGAACTGTACCGTTAATAGAGTAACGCAGGCAAGTCCGCTTGAACTATTGATTGGCAAGGTATCGCGCCCTTTAGAACTAATGACTGGTGATGATGTCCCTGAAGTAGATATTTTAGAAGTCAGGGAACGCGCCGCGCAACAAATCGAAAAATCAGCTCAGTATGACAAGACACGGTTTGATAGCACAAAAGCGCAGTTAAAAAAATTCTCTGTAGGAGAGTACGTACTGATAGAGAACGAAGAGCGTAATCAGACCAAGTTAGACGCTAAATTTAGAGGCCCGTTTAGGATAACAGAAGTATTAGATGGTGATCGATACGTTTTGACAGGGTTAAATTCAAAACGCACCTATAAATACGCACACGATAGGTTGAGAAAAATGCCAGAAAGCCAGGTACCAATTGAAGTAGATGAAAGCGAGTATGCAAGTGAGGATGAGGATCTCAGTTCAGCGGCTCAGGCCGTACCAGAGGCTTTACTGTAGCCGTAGCCCGTTAGAAGTCGGTGTCTGCTTTGAGTAGTCCGTGGGTACGCGGTGCGCGGTGAGCTCTGGCGGAGGCCGGGTCTCGTGGAGACCGTAGAGTCATAGGGTTGGCTCGGTGATCCCGCAGGGATGCACGTAGTATGTTTGGGTATGTGATACCCGTTAGGCCGGGAATGAGATGCCTTTTTTTGTTGATTTAATGTTTTGTATAGTGTGTGGCTATGAAGCCAGCTAAACAATGGTACATGGCTGTTCTTGCATTTCTTAAGTCAGTTAAAATAAAATGATCTGCGATGATTAGGGTCCTTTAAGCTAATCCTATTAAATGTAAGCTTGTTTACCTTTATTTTTGATTTTTATTAAAATGGTGGATGTCAATATCGGAGTTTTTTTTTAGATGACGTCAGGAGTGACCGAACGGTGTACTTTGCTGTTGTTTTATTGTTACAGAATAGACACACGGGGCCGTGTGTCGGCACAGGATGGCCGTGTCGGAGACAGATCGGCTATTAGTACGGACGCTCAATTGTAGCGCAGCGCGCGAACAGCTATGATTGGTCGATCGGGTAGCTGACGTCACATCGAACCAGCTAGCCCCACTTCGTGCGCTAGGATGGAGTCGGGCAGGCCAAGACGTGATTCATTCTCCGACTGACTGCGCTAGAGTGAACACCTTGGTCCTACCACGGAACTGTCCTCGCTACATTGTGTTACTTAGTGCTCGATAATTGTTTATCCAATAAATAAAGAACCATTTGATTTCCATCATTGTCTCAATACTCGAATTACCCAGCAACGCCCAATGTCTGAAGATATTGATCCGTCATATATGTTATAGAGTAGTCTAAAATAACAGACACGTATTTTTTTTTAGCTGCCCAAACTCAACCTATTGGGAGAAATTGTCCCCCAAAGTTCTAAAAAATTACTAAATCTTCTAACTCCTATAGAAACTTTTGCTCAAGCTACTTGCTAGTTAATGGCTGGTTTGAGTATATGTTTGAAAGCAGCAAAAAATAATGATCACGTGTTTTGTTATATCGGCTATAACTCATTTTTTCCTAAAAAAATCGACATTCGAAGTTTTATAATATCTTATCGCTAAAGTTACACATAAAGACGGGTGTTTTTTTTAGGAAAACTTGAGTTTAAGCAGATATAACAAAACACGTGTACATTATTTTTTCCTATTCTCAAACATATGCTCAAACAAGCCATTAACTAGCAAGTTGCTTGAGCATCACTTTCTATAGGAGTTAGAAGATTTAGTAACTTTTTAGTACTTTGGAGGACAATTTCTCCCAATAGGTTGAGTTTGGGCAGCTAAAAAAATACGTGTCCGTTATTATAGACTACTCTATAACATATATAAATATAAATCAAATGGGAACCGGACAGTTGGGTACCTTTCCTTGTAAGTCAACCAATTTTTTTTATTAGAGCTATTTTAGAAACACGCTGAGTCTCCTATTGTACTTAATTCACAATATTTCATTGCAGTCTTCATCACATATTTGTATAAAATGACTGGTAAAAATGCAATCTATATACTTATTTTGTTTACTCTATAAATATTCTTACAGAAAAACACAAAGGTGATTATTGGCCGGCACTGTATGGTGGTTACAAATTTGTTCGATTGTACATGTATATGTTTACATATTTGACGACCTGTCTGGCCTAGTCGGTAGTGACCCTGCCTATCAAGCCTATGGATCCGGGTTCAAATCCTGGTAAGGGCATTTATTTGTGGCGTGAGCACGAATGTTTGTACCCGAGTCATGGGTCTTTTCTATGTATTATATATATATTGAATATATCGTTGTCTAAGTACTCACAACACAAGCATTATTGAGCTTACCGTGGGACTTAGTCAATTTGTGTATTAATCATATTTATTTCGCTCGCTCTTATGGACCGAGCTATCATCCTTCCTAGCTTAAATAAAATAATACAGTAGCTCTGTTCTAATTACCTCATTATATAAAAAGCACAGTTTTACAAAAGTTTACGACACGAGTAATGAAAATAAAAAAGTAAAATATGCTCAACCAAATATTTTACATCCATTATTGCATGGGCCCATTTATCGCTCCGAAATCTCAGCTTTATAGCATTTTTACCATGTAAATGAGGGTATAAAGTCGTTATGAATATGCTTTACATTGCAATATATCGAGTTACTTTTGGCGCCGGGCGAGGGCGGGCGGTAACTGGTTGTCTCGGCACCCGCCCAGCTCGCAGACGAATGCGTTCACTAACTCCGAAATAAATACTTGTTAACTCGAAAATAAGAGGTCAACTTCAACTATATGTGTTCACTTGTACAGTGTTATACCAGACGGAATTGGATGAGGGCATTCCCGCTTCTCGTAATTGGGGAATTCGTTATTTTACGGAGCTGATAAATATTTACAGACTGTTAATTTTAGATATAGGTATGTATATACAGGGTGTTTATTTAGTCGTCTGCGATAATTTACGGGTGCATTATTTAATATACGAGTATAGGTCATTCTGAGTAACTTCTACTATAGGACCAAACCGGAAATCGCGAAAAAAAAATTACTCTGCCATAGAAAATTTCAAGATCAGACAGCCAAAATGTATGAAACACCCGATTTTTTTTTCGCGAGTTCGGGGTTGGTCCCGTAGTATAAGTTGCTCAGTATGACCTACATATATGTATATTCATCCCGTAAATTACTGCAGGCGACTAAATTAACACACTGTATATTAGGTCCTTTAGTTACACACGCCACTGCTCTTTTGTTTAACGCTTTTAGTGAGGGTGAGGCCAATTCTGATTTGTTATGGATTTGATCTTGTTTTGACATGACCTGACCATCTTCTTGGTGGCTTGTCCGTCCGCAGCTCACGCACGCACGACTCATGCACCAATAAGTGCTATCTTCATGGTTGTATCAAAACAAGATTTAAAACGTAACAAATTGTTACATCAGAATCAGCTTCCGGTTTTGCTCCGTTGTTCCGTGCCACAGTCGCCCCGTGCGCCCGTGCCTGATCAGTGAACGCTACTCTGAGTACTCTGAGTTTGTAATGCCACTATGTTAGATTCGATTATATTCTAGTGAATCTAGTTTGTATGCAAGGATTGTGATGCTGCTGATAGCTTGCTTGCTAACTGTACATAATATACACCGAAGTCCAATAGAAAAAAACCGGACAAGTGCGAGTCGGACTCGCCCACCGAGGGTGTTATTATAGCGGCAACAGAAATACCTCATCTGTGAAAATTTTAACTGTCTTGCTATCACAGTTGATGCGTCACATGAGATACACCCTGGTGACAGACGGACGGACGGACAGCAGAGTCTTAGTAATAGGCTTCCGTTTCACCCTTTGGGTACGGAACCTGAAAAAGCAAATAATGTAAACAAATATTGCTTTGTTGGTCATTAGACATCTAACCTAAAATTTTGATGGAGGTTGATTTCACAGTAACATCAATTAACATATATTTTAACAAAAAGTTGATACAATAATAGTAGTTTATGTGACTGCTACATAATAAAAGGCATTAAAATACACGAGTGTGGGTTTAAGAAACGAACGAAGTGAGTTTCTTAATAGGATCACACGAGTGTTTTAATGCCTAATTATGTACAGTTATGTACATACTTTATTTATGTACATAAACTTTCTATGATATATTCACTAACCCAAATTACAGGGCATCGTTGCTCTCTTGGCGGTACTCGGGGATATGTGGTGGCGTCACCGATTTTTTTTATTTTTCGCTCATTTTACACGAAACTTTTGCTATAGTTACTTTAAAAACAACAAAACATATTCATTTTATACTTAAAACTAATTAATAGATAAACTGTACGTCAAATGGCGGCAAATAAAAACTTTTTTCACGCATGTCACGCATTCGTAGTTTTTATTTTTCAATTCAGAGACAAACTAACATGCGAGATATGTCAAAATTGTATGCAATTGACATTTCATTTCGAACAAAAAGGCATCTCGACTGATATTAGAATAGAGGTCAAATGGAACTACTTTTTTTTCTCAGAGATGTTCCAAATTTGAAGACATAATAAAATCGATTTTGATGTAGTTATGAAGCAATTACAACATCATCACAGATAAGAAATTTGTTGTTACAAAACATTTTGAACGCATCATAGAGTTTTTATAATATGTGTGTAAGTAGATAAAAGTATATAAATCAGAATCGAAAATCAGTTGATAAGATCATGATTGTTGTCAAACAGTGCGTGAATACCAAGTGTTGAAGGTAAGTTAGTTTACATTATTTGCAATTTCTATTAGAGTCCACTTTATAAATATGTAGTATACTTTAGGTAAGTATATATAACTCAAAATTAATCTCGTCTAAGCAATAATTATGTACGTCGATATTTTCACATCAAAAATTACACATTCAAGTAGTATTTACGGTGTATTCATTTTAATAGAAAAATACGAGTACAATATAAAAACTCACAAACGATGATATTATTAATTACAATGTCATTTAATCTTCGTTGCTCACTTTTAAATAATAATATTCTGGTTCATCGGTATCATAAATTTCTTTAAGCATATGGAGTACTAGTGATTGAATGTAGTCAACCTGCAACAATAAAAAATAAGAACTTTAACGGCCAATTTAAATAACACTTATTTTATATTGAGCTGTTTTTATTGCTATATAGGTGTAACATTCTGTTTGTTTTTAATTATACTGATTTTTCTGCTGATTTCCCAACCTGACAATATTAGCTATTGTGTGTAAGAGAAACTCGACAAAAAAGAGAATAATGTACTACTGCACCTGGCCCCGAGGGCAGTAACTACTGCCAGTAGACCTCGTAACGGTGGCCGATACATGTATGGATATATAGAGGATACATTTGTGGTCACTTCTTCATACAAACGTTCTCGACATTTTCCTCTCTGGATTTTGGCCCTGATGAATGTTTTCTTTTATATGAGTTCAATATTACCAGTATCTGTGTCTTTTGATACTTTTGTTTTCATAAGGACTAGATTACTTCAAACAGCGCTAAAAACGGCCAAATAAATGCGCCGTAAATAGACACCTAGTATACAAAATAGGCAACAATAAACGCAAAAATCAAAACGGTCAGACACAGATAATTTCTTTCTCATTCTGTTCCCAAAATTTCGTTACGATTGGTTAAGTTTTGAAGGAGGAAAATGTCGAGAACGAAATCGCGATATCTGAGATTTTTACGCAGGATTTCGCCTGAGCTACAGTTGTCCTTATCGCACAAATTTTAGGACTCATCCCCGTCAGCGAGACGGAAATATTTACCTAAAGATCTCTAAAATTTCTTTTGGATTTCTAAAATGAACCCGCCATGATAGTGAGCTGCTCTCTACTCTCAGCTGATACTGTTCACAAAAATAAAACAGGATAGCCGACATATTACCTGATCCGGAGGGCAGTAACCGTCGTCAGTAGACCTCGCGACGGTCACCAAAACAGGTGGCGGCAAGGCTTTCAACAATGGTCTGATGATCGTGTCCATTTTATGTCGCACCTCCTCCTCTGTGCTAATGTGATGCGGCAACCCGCCCTGGTCGCGCGTGCATCCGCCCGCGTACACCGCCCACCAATTCGGCGGCTGGCCCAACCGCCCAGCTTCGGATAACACAGCCGAGGCGATATCTGAAACCTACGCATATTTATGAAGAGAAAGTGTCAAAGTGGGTGTTAGAAGTTATTTCAGATGTTAAAAATAAATATGGCACAACTTCGTCCAACCATAAGAGTAAGGCTTGTGTTACGGAGTATAAATTACTAATACTTGTGCTCCAAATAAATACATAATACAGTACAGTACACACACACAGTACAGTATTGTACAGTGTGTTTTCTTATGTGCAATAAAGATTAAATAAATAAATAAATGCACGGAGCCTATATTTCAAGTTCATGACACATGTATTTGTTATAATTGTGATTCATCCCTGATTTTCCGTATCAAATTGGAACTCATGCCCTTCAGCATTCAGCTTTATAAACAACAGTCTGGTATTTTTTTACGTCATCAATTAACTTCCCTAATTAGAGTTAGCAGCGAGTGTTACTCTCGCACTACCTATAGTATACTCATTGTTTAACAAGCTGTAACGTCTGTTGCCAAATATCATAAAATAATTCACTTACTTTCTGAAAAGTCTCCGTCTTTTCACCTTCATAATTTTCCAAATTATTATGTTCCTCGAGGTGCTGGAATAAGTTATCGAGTTCGTTCAATTGCCTTTCACGTAAATCCACAAATTTCTCTACAGTTTCGTTATCGTCGCTATCGGGAAGTTTAAATCCGAAGATTGGCTCCAAGCGGTCGTACAGCTGTATATTTTCATAAAGGGATAAAAAGGGATTTCCCGTGCTAAAGAAGTCTAAATCGATATCGAGAACATAAGGGTACGATATTGCTAGTTCTTTAGCCAGTATTTTCATATGGGTTTCGTCTTCAGTATGGTCCGGGTCTGGGACTTCTGCTACAGTTAGTGTGAAGGTTCGTTTGTTGTACAGTTTGGAAGAATAGAGGGCATCAGACATATAATATGGTTCTTTGCTATTAACGCGCAGTAAGCCGTTATCCGGGTGATCGCCGACGTCTATGACACGAGAGCCATCTTTGAATTGTTTTGCCCAAGGTGGCCGCAGCCATACAACACGGCCTATGTGTCCAGCCGCAGCCGCAGGAACTATCCAGTTCTCTATTTGTAACAAAGGCAAAAGTTCTCTGCCAGCCCGGGCCTCAGCACCCTTCAATCTACGATCTATAAGCATGTCAGGGTGAGCGTCGAAGTGAAGTAGAGTCGTTCCTTCCAAAGGCAATTTTTTTCCTCCGATGGCGGAGTAAATAAACTGTAATGCATCGTTGTGTTCCTCCACTACATAAACTGGCACTTTTTTGAAGCGCTTCAAAGGCGGCTCACTTCGTTTCTCGCCATTTTCCGCCATTCCACTCCAGTTATCAGAAGATTCCAATTTTGATTTAGAAGGGAACCCTTATAAGAAATATCTGAAACATTATTATGATCACTTACATTACAGTGGCACTTTGTTCTACATGTTCTTGAAGAAAAACTTATCCGATTTAGCTCCGGCTTTTCTTTGAATTTATATGACGCCCGCCACTGCAGATATTATAAAAGGGTACCCATTGTAGATCACGATCACTTCAGGTAATGGGATGAAAACTGATGGAAAGTGTAACCGAAATAACCTTATTTTCTTCGAATACCTATTCGAAGATATCTTACAGCAAAAAAATTTTTTTTATTACATTAGGTACTAGATAATTAGACATAAGCCGTCTGGGTATAAAAGTAAATATTCTTACAGATATATTCTTCTTCCATATCGAAAGATATTAGAATATTTATTATTATGATCTGTCTCAACAGTGGGTCCTTGACTAAGTCAACAAAGCTTCGTTTTTGCTCGCCTACACTGTCTGTTCTGCGAGTCGAAATTTGGGTCAAGGCGCCGCCCCGCAAAATATACAAGGGAGAATCACTTTGCTAACAAATGCAAAGAGACCTCGAAAATAAAACAAACAGCCTATACGTATTGGACTTTTGCGTTGCTATGGAGCGAATATGGAAATCAGCAATTAAACCAAAAACATGTAGTATGAATGAATTTAACCTCCAGGCTGCTTTGGAGCGTTATTGTCCGTCCGTATGTCATAGCCACTTTTTTCCGAAACTATACTGTTGAAACTTGGCAAGTAGATATATTCTATGAACCGCATTAAGATTTTCACACAAAAAAACAATAAATTGTGGTGGTTCCCCATACTTAGAACTGAAACTCAATTTTTTTTCATCAAACCCATACGTGTGGGGTATTTATGGATAGGTCTTCAAAAATGGTATTGAGGTTTCTAATATCATTTTTTTTCTAAACTAAATAGTTTGCGCGAGAAGCACTTCCAAAGTGGTAAAAACTTCTAAAATAACAGAATGATAAAACTATAAAAATATATGAGGTATATTACCATGCAAACTTCCACCGAAAATTGGTTTGAACGAGATCTAGTAAGTTTTTTTTTAATACGTCATAAATGGTACGGAACCCTTCATGGGCGAGTCCGACTCGCACTTGGCCGCTTTTTTCCTTTGTATATGACATTTATTTCGTTTATAATTTAAATAGTAGTGTGACTACTTGTAAAAACACAAACTACAATAATTTCATAACAAAGTAATTATATTTGTTCTTAAAGCAGGAAGTTGCCAAAATTATCTAGTATGGTTTGAATTCAAAAACCGATATTATTAAACTAACATCCTTTTAAATTATTGCAAAAATCTTTTTTTAAACTGTTCTAGTGTAAAACAGTTATATTTATGATACATACATACATTGGTATACCTTATGCTAATGAAAAAAAAAATCGTAAGTAGTAAGGAAGAAAAAGACGAGTTGGTTAAGGTAAAAAAGCCTAGGTTAATACATCAGACTAGCCGTAAACTACTCTTGGTAGGAAAGTCACCAGGGCTGCAGCTGTCTTTAAATAAAGTTTAAGGCCATCCCATCCTACCAATGGTGGGTACACCGTTGGTGGGATAGGATATTATGTCCTACCGCTCGTTCCTCACGCATGCCGATACACACATTATCGCGTTATTAGGCACTTGCTTAATGCAATTTTACATCAAATATGTTTATCTGATGTTCAGTTCAGTTTCTACATACAAGTTTGCTTAACGTTTACTATCAGATTATTGTTGGTGACCATATTTTTATGATAGACGTTCTCGATGATTTTCTAAGACATCAAGACCTAATAAGACATGCCCTACTTCTGTGTAGGTTCGTAACATCACCTCGAAACATCCGTGAATGTTTCTGAGGCGTAGAACCCCTCTGAGGGCCGGGGGGGTGTTGTGACGGCGCCCGGGGTCGATACTGCGCGTCGTGACGTCACTACGCTACTACGCCGCCCAAACATAACCCCGCGCCCCTCCCCCGTGACCCATTGCGCCGTTGTTGCCCACCTGGGTCAAGGTGTTGAAGCCGCGATGGACAACACTGAATGTTCCGGCGGCCCTTGAAGCGAAGACTTATACAATAATTGTATATACATATAAAGCCTCCGTTCCAAGAGCTAATATTAGTAATCCAATACTTGATTATTAAAATAAATTGTGAGCTGTTCTGTGCATGTAATAACTAAGATTTTGAGCACCGGTTCTCAAATTTTCCTCCTATGAAATTAAGTAGGTACTAATCTTCTTCAACCTAGAGTTTTCCCGGTCTAGGCCAGGGTCCGCTTTCCTACTCGTACTCAATCTTCTGCACTTTGCCCGGTCTTCGGCATTTAAAAAAAAATACGGTGTTTATATAATATTTTAGTGATATTACTGTAAGGAAATATGTTTTTGTAATATTAACGAAGATCGCCTAACGTTATTTTTTTTATGTATCAATATTCGCCGTTAATAAACTCATTTAACGTGTTAGTATTAACTCGTACAAAAACATAGGTGGATCGATTTCTAGTTCTATTTGTATACAAGAATGGCATTTCCGATTCTAGGAAATAATGCACACCTTTTATTTTTAGATCGAGCTAATCCAGGAAGTACCTACCTACAGTAAACTCCTATAGCCGTATGATATACAGACTACAGCCAATCAATTTCATTTCTTGTCTATGCAAGGCCGTTTTAAACTATGCTGGGGCTGGGGCCCTTGGCATTATAACAAAATTTAGTTAAATGGATAGAAAATGAGCCATCCATTATAAAGTGGAATTTTATAAATTATATTGAGATTATAAAAAAATACAAGGCTCCGAAGTCTCAAAAAAAAAATTTTTTTTTTGTCTTTCAAAAATGAAAAGAAAATGGCACCATTCGATTCCTTACATTTTATTGAAAAATAAATTGTATGACAACTATAAACATAAACGCAATATTTCAGGGTTAAAATCGCAATTTCCTTGATCTTCCATACATTTAGGACAGACTTATATGATGTGACGTCACATCACCTTATCATTTTGTTAGAGGCGTTTCAATCGTCGACTGCGAGCGTCAGACTTTAACTCTCATTTCTGCTGCCTTTGTGCTGGTTAAATGCCATGAGTCCCATATAGACATCTGATCCTCAGGAAAATCAAGATCGTTTAACATTATTTACAAAAAAACAGTCAAGTAGCCAATTAGGGGCCTCCTGAGGATGGAGGCCCTGGGCACGGGCCCCGTGTGCCCTTATGGTAAAGACGGTACTGCCACATGAACCTAAGTGCCGCCATGCGATCGTAGTTACGCTCTCATTTGAATAGACATTTTGAAATATGTTCCATATCCATTCTCCGTAGTTTCCTTTTAATTGTTTACACAAAATAATTTATTATTATTTCAAACTTATATTGCAATATTGGCCGTAATAATATTGTGTTTAAGCGTATAGTTGTCATACAACATATTTTTCTACTACGAAGGATATGTTACCTATGCAATGGTATTCTTGATTTTACTATTAGTTATATGATGAAAAAAAGTGGCGGTGACATAATCGGACAGACAGACGGACATGACGAATCTATAAGGGTTCCGTTTTTTGCCATTTGGCTACGGAACCCTAAAAAGATATGTGTGTTCCTTTGTTCTGTACAAATATCATAACTTCATTGTGTTTCTTCCCATGTTTTTCGTTTTTGCTCATTTTCTGTCCATATATATTAATATTTTTATAAAATTCAACATGTCAATAATAGGGTTGTTTCCATCTACAAATCTTAGGGCAGAATTGTATCCCAATAAATTCTTTTGGATTATAAGAACACGTAAATCTACTTTTAAGGGACCTGTAATGACTATATTTTTGTAAATATTGAATTTAAAATATCTTTTGGCACACGTCAAGTGACCAAACTCGAAACGTCTTTGAAGATTCTGATGACGTCACAACTCTTGGATTGACACTGTTGACAGTTAGGTGATAAACAACAAATGACAAATGTCAGTTGACAGTTCGTATCTTCTACGTGTGTATGTAGTTATGTGTCAAACCGTAAACTGTGACGTCACACAATTTTCAAAGAGCGTTTTGGGCGCGAAAGCATCTGTCAAAATATATTTTGTTAATTTAACATATTTAAAGCCGTTTTTAGTATAAAAGTTGAATTTTAGGGCAACTTTTAGTTAATAAAGAACGTAATACAAGCGTTTGAAAAAATTGGAAACAACCCTATTTCATTGCTTTTTGTGACCAATGAAGAACCAGCCTAGTATTAGTCATTATAATTTGTAATTGTTTTCTCTAATTAAATTAATAGGCCTATATATTTTTTGCCCAGTATCATAGAAAATATAATTTACTTACATGCCTCTCCTACCTGGCTTTAAAAGGAAAGGAAACAAAGTCACCACTTCTCCATAGTCCATACAAACATAGTCCCTTGTTATCTCTATGGATACTAGCATTTTAGAAAATATTTTTACTCAATTTGATGTATATTAATTATATATGCTCCTTAGATTGCTTTTTTTTCGATTTCTTTAATTATTATAAAAATTATTTTAAAAATATCTGTATGAAATTCGTTTTTATCTTTATATTACAGGAA
Source organism: Cydia pomonella (assembly GCF_033807575.1). Lineage (NCBI taxonomy): Eukaryota > Metazoa > Arthropoda > Insecta > Lepidoptera > Tortricidae > Cydia > Cydia pomonella. The sequence goes on along the minus strand of NC_084708.1, from coordinate 17,747,645 downwards.
ATTCTTACAAAGATTGAGTAAGACCCGCAGTAAGCCCAAGAAAGCTTGTGCTTGTCACACAAATAAAAGGCCTAACCGGGATTCCAACAATGGGTCACTATGCACTTGACCAGACTGGTTGACAAAACTAGACCAGACTGGTCATTTTCGCTTCTATTCCATTACAGGATTCCAGGCTGAGTAAAAATTGACATCTACATAATCATCTGATTATCAAAATCACTCTCTAGTTATTTAGTATTCACATTCACGCCCCACTAAACAAACACCTACTAACCCTACGTGTTACAGATAGCCCCCTCTGCAGAGCATGCATGGAGGCAGAGGAGATAGCCGACCACGTCATTCTTGAATGCCCAGGGTTGGCAGAGTACCGGGCACAATACCTCGGTTTGCCGGGGTCTCTCCCAGAAGTCGTCGGCAACATCAAGGGTCTGCTAGGCTTCTTGGTAGAGTTGGGTTGGCAAGAGTAGTGCCGACAACCCACCACGCAAAAAAGGCGCAAAATAGGACGTCGAGTTGCGGAAACCAAGCCCGCGAATACCTATAACCTATAGTATTCACATTTTGAGTTATTCAACATGATAATTTATGGAAAGAGTAATAATTTATTTATACGAGTCTACAGGCATTATTTCATAAAAATGTTTTTGTGTTTTCCATGCTTTATTAACAAGAAACGAACTTTTCTCAGAGAGTTGTTTAGGTGACCACTTGAACAGTGATGGCTTATTTGGCATTGACATATAAATCTAAGGACCGGCCCTACGGACAATAAGAATGGGGCCAGTACAGCGGTGTCACGCACACGAAATCGAGCCAATCGTGCAGTCTAACGCCGCAACGCGATTCGTTGATGAGTTCGCATCAGGCGCGCGATTGGTCGCAACTAGTTGCGTTAGACTGCAGGATTGGCTCAAATTCGAAAGTGACACCACTGAACTAGCGCCATTCTTAGTGCCCGTAAGGCCCGTCCTTAGATATATATGTCAATGTTATTTGGGCCATTGTAAATATGAATTCCTTCTAGATATAATTACATTGGTATGATATTTAATAGTAAATTAGAATCCTATTACATGTTATGCGAAGTTACTTTATATTATACCAAATTAACTTTATAAACTAGGTATAAACAATTTAATAAGAGGGAAACAAAATAGCAATAATAGCATAAAACCAGAACTACGTGTTTTATGTGACTGTAAGTAAGACAAGTAATCAATAAACATACTTACTTTGTTTAAGAGTATTAATATTAAAACATCATAAGGAAAAACACAGTTAATTCCATTACAAACATTAAGTTTTTAGGTTAGTTTTGTTAAAGCCGACAGACATTAAAAAAGTGTATTTTCCTTCTCATAAAGATGCATTTGCCTTCGATCCAAACTATAGCTACAGAAACCAGTAATTTCATTTTAAATTATAATTACTTTTCTAATCTATCTTTTCTCTTTTATCTTTTCTTTTTTAATCTTGATACATTTCATGACTTTTAACTAATAAGTATAAAGGCAAACTTAATGCTTTTAGACATTCTCTTACAGTCAAACTAAGGTCAAAAACCAACACTTGGTGTGATGAAATGAGTCACATTTATCGATTTAAAAAGTTACCTTATTCTAATGATAAATTGTATACTTTATTACATATTTATTAGAAGGTATCATTAATAATCGGGCATACTTGATACCTTTTGGCTAGTTTGGATTAAGATTATTTTAAAAGTTAGTTAGAAGAATATGGCTATGATCTCTCAAAAATTACAAGCGGGTTGATTGAAAAATAGAGCATTGTATTATTAACAAATACGTGCATACTATAGAGCTTTCAAAGATACCTACATAAAAATAAAACACTTACCTAAATAGCGTTTTGACGCTTGCGTTCTAGCTTAACAGTCCAAGTTTGAATAATATTTACAAAGGACGAACTATAAATGCTCAAACTTGACTAATAGATATAACGACGACACTGATTATAGGCAATTATAACACTATTACACTAACAAAGTATTATGTCGATTTTGAACTGCGGAAACAGATATTAAAAGTAAATAAATAATCATTATCACATAACATAACGCACGATTATAGTCACTCATCCACCACAATTATCTATTCATCTTCATTATCATTACCCATACATGACACGTAGTGATTATATGCTCTTTGATATACGAAGCAAACAACAAAAAACTCTCCACGGAATAATAAGTTTGTTAACGTACGACATAATATGATTGACACCATAGTGATTATGATAGTATAGAACGTAGTGATTATATGCTCTTTGATTGACACCCAATTGACACTAGCATTTGAAAATTTTAATATTTTTATGGCTGTGATACCGTTAGTCGGCCTTTTTGCTTATCTTAAAATTTTGCTTATAGCGCATGTACCCCGCGCGTATGTTACGTGTATACCATGAATGTGGCCACGCCATATGAAGCGTGTGAACAACAATATTAAGAAGCACGTGGACTTACGCAATCGGCGCGATTTGCGTACGGGAGTAACTATTAAAGGTGCGTGCTAATGGTAATACAAACATAAATATGGCAAATACATGGACGATGTATAAGTAAATGTAAGTGCTTAACTCGTGCGTGGAGCGAGAGCATGGATGGAGAATATAAAGTGCGCATAAACTGGGACAGTTTTTGAACTGTTATAGTCTTTTTAATGTCTTTTTACTTATCAAAATATCACTGTATACTTTAATTTGTAAATAAAATAACAAACAAAATAAATAAACTATTCATTAAACTTAAAACTAAACTATAATAAATCTTAAAACAAACATATAATAGTACATTACGATACAAGTGCGAAAAATAGGAAATTCGAAACGAGTGGCGATAAATTAAAACACGACCGAAGGGAGTGTTTTAAATCGACACGAGTTGCGAATTACCTATTCGCACATGTATCGTACAACGTTTTACAGTACATATGGCCCTTTAAATGTTCGACACAGTAACGTAATATGCTACTTCTCGCACTAGTGCTATAAAGTAGCCCCATATGTACTGTAAATTATAAAATTTCTTCACGAGCCGAGCGTGGGGAGACCCTCACCGCTTTCAACCAACTTTTAATGCAATAAACAAGGATACTCCTTAAAATGATTTAATTTTTATTACACAAAAGAAAATACAATCGCACAAAAGGCGAACTATAAGGCATTCTCTACCAGTCTCACGTACAATGAAGATAAAATATTGTTTATGTGCGTTAGACGCACTACCACGGTTGCTGTTTGTGGTTTACCGCTTAAAACAATGTTTGGTAATTAGATTATCTGATTTAAAATGATGTGCGTCAATCAACAATTACGCGCTTTAGTTTCTCCTCCACATACTTTGCACATCACTTGATGCTAAAATCTCTTCAGCAGATTCAGACTTCACTGAATTCGTTCTCCAAGTCTGTGCTGCAATATTCTTGGCCTATTAGCAGGTACGAATATAGAAGTTGCCAGTTACATGTACATGATGCTTATGCGCAGTTTGATGGCTTCACTGAATTTGTTTTCCAAATCCCGTCAGGTGACAAGCAAAACTGACTTTTTACTAAAAAAATATTAAACAAAAATCAACCTTATTTTAATAGTACTATGGTTCATTATGGCGATGAACTTGTGGTGGTAATAAGTGAGTTTTGCTTGTCACCTGATGAATTCTGTATTGCGAATGTTCTTGGCTTATTTGCAGTTGTTTGCAGGTATAAAATGTACGGAATATACAATGAAACAGGTACATATTAAATAAGGATATATATATTTAGTGGAGTTGTCACTTACATGTACAAGCTGGCAGTAAATACAATGTCTCTCTTGAGAAGTATGATGGCTTCACTGAATTTGTTCTCCAAGTCTGTATTGTCTGTAGTGTCTGTAGTGTTCTTGGACGATTGGTAGTTACAAAAGCTTATAAAATGAAACAAGTACATATTATTCATATTAAATATGGATATATTTAGAGTAGTTGCCAGTTACATGTACAAACTGGCGGCAAAGACGATGTCTCTCTTGAGTAGTTTGATGGCTTCACTGAATTTGTTCTCCAAGTCTGTATTGCCAATGTTCTTGGCGGCTTGGCAGAGTTGACGGAGCACCTCTTCCAATCTCCGCATGCATCTGATTATGGAACCTACAAAAACGGAATGTTTAAAGAACATTGTTTTTATTTAGGGTTCCATTCCATATTTTAATAGGAAAAAAAAACGGATCCCTTATCGGATGCGAAACGACTCGTAAAATGAATTTGTACGTTATTGTGAGGCAGACTTTCCCAACCTTTTTTAGTTGAGTTTTTAGCGAATTTGAAATTTGGCGAATAATCGAGATATCATCCTGGATGGTAATTTATTTAATTAAATTAATCTTTTGATTATTTTCAAGTTTCGTTATGTTAAAATAATATCTTCGCGTGTAGTCCGCCTTTCGATCAGATAGCAAGATCAGTAATGTAAGAGGACAGGAAGCACGCCACCGAGGTTTGAAACTCGCTCTCAGCAGTATATAAGCATCCGTGTTCCGTGTATAAACCAAGTCCAGCAGTGGAGACTGATATATATTACCTTCGAAGACATCTGTCATCTTGCAGATCTCCAGAAAGCTGGCGCCCTTAGACCAGGAGTGCACGACGTCCATGAGCGTGCACTTGAACTTGCCCACGTAGTTGTCCTCATCCAGGTCCATCTTCGCCTCGATCGACACCTTGGCTATCCTCCGGGCGTATTCCTGTGAATAACATTGTATTATTTATACGCCGCGCGTGTTATCAAAGGTGTTGATCGCTGCCGTGGACGAAGTCACGGACAAACAATTTTTAGGTACAAGAGATAGTTTTAAGTACTAGAGATCCACAAGTAAATAATTACTCATTATTTGAGTGAAAGAAAATGGATGAACACCGGATAATAGATGGATCTCGATAGATTGGATGTCTTATCTTAACGAGAAAGGGACTCGGAAACAAGCCAATGTCATGTAAAAGCTGGCTCGATGGATTAAGTTAAACAATCATGTAGTTTAAGATCAAAAATACGAAAGTGTAAGGCTGAGCGAGTTTTACCTGAAAGGTTACCTGAGTTTGAAAGGTCAACTGTAACTCTGCGACGACGTGAGTTGAACACGCCGTTGGTCAATTCGGTCAGTAGCTAATAGGTCACCTGTAGCTGCCTCAGCACGCCTCGCAGCTCTTCGCCAGTAGCGGAGCTCTGCGTGCTGTTCTCGTCGCACACGAAGCAGCTGGCGCGGCGCTCTGCGACGACGTGAGTTGAACACGCCGTTGGTCAATTCGGTCAGTAGCTAATAGGTCACCTGTAGCTGCCTCAGCACGCCTCGCAGCTCTTCGCCAGTAGCGGAGCTCTGCGTGCTGTTCTCGTCGCACACGAAGCAGCTGGCGCGGCGCTCTGCGACGACGTGAGTTGAACACGCCGTTGGTCAATTCGGTCAGTAGCTAATAGGTCACCTGTAGCTGCCTCAGCACGCCGCGCAGCTCTTCGCCAGTAGCGGAGGACTGCGTGCTGTTCTCGTCGCACACGAAGCAGCTGACGAGCGCCGCGCTCTGCGACGACGTGAGCGCGTTGAACACGCCGTTGAAGATCAGTTCGGTTAGTAGGAGTTCGTCGGCGCTGAAAGTAAATTATAGTGTCGGTCTACAATAGGCTAATTTTGTTACCAGTTAAATCAACAAATCGTTAAAGAACATGAAAATAATATTTTATACAATCGTGATATAATGGAGAGCTTTTCCGTTGAGTACCATGTTAAGGCCACAAAGCTTGCTGAGTTGCCTTAGTTGGTAGGAGATTCAAAAGCTTGAAATACTTTTTGTATGAGAAAATAATACTTTTTTTAATATAAAACTTAAATAATTAATGAAAATTGGCAAGTATCTCAGGAGACAAAACTGTAGTACAAAAGACATAAACGCGCACTATTTCATGAATTCATGTGCTCATGCAGGTGTTTGGTCAAATACTTTATACTTGACTACAACAGCGTATCAATCTGAATATTATAGTTAAGTTGGAAGCTCATACATCAAAAGTACGCAATTATAGTTTGGTATACCATTACAGTCGACGAGGAGAAAAGTTTTATTTCTTTTTTCATCATTACTATAAAAATACAACAAATGAACTTTACAATTGATCCACCATTATCCATTACATTTATACCGATTCAAAAATAAACTTCATGTTTTGTGTTTTTGCAACAACTAGATGGGCTAGTTTCTTTCTGATTTTTCTATTGCTGTAGAACAATTCATATTTTTGTTGAAAGCTAACATGTATTTGTTACCCATGACATTGAGTGAATCAACTCAACTGGCATCTTTTTGTAAACGGTTTGCTACAGCCAATAGATATGATCAGAGTTGACTTAAAAAAAAAGATTTTTTTCAAATCTTTACCATCGCAGTGAAGAACCATCAGTCATTGATGATGATGTCCAAATTCATAAATCAACTTAAACATCTTATGATCTTATACAGAAATGTTCCCTTACCTGCTCAATTCACACGCGATCCTGCCCTTCAGTTCAATAACGTCGGCCGCCGTGCAGTACCCCAGTCGGCGCAGCACTCGTTTCCTCTTCTTGAGCTCGTCCATCTGCAGGATGCTCTTGGCCTTTCGCAGCTCGGCCTTCGCCTGTGTCAGTTCTTCGTATATTTCCAACTTGCGCTCATGGGCGGCTTGGAGCGCGGCGCGGTTTTTGTCCGTGTGGAGGGGGTGAGCGTAAAGTCTAGGTAACAATTTTTAATCAGTTAATTTACTAGTGACAAAAAAGAAAACATTCCAAATATGTTGTCGAGCGTAGGATGACTTCCCAAAAATCCTCTTGATGAATGAACTATGTAAAAACAATTACTGGAAATAAAGAGGGTTCTTGAGTAGTTTTCTAGCTCAAAATCATTATAAGTACGCGTAAGTACCTAAAGTATCAATTGCAAATTATGTACATGTCAATGTTTAAATCAAACAGACCGTAGACCAGCTATAAAGGAAATAGGAATACTACTTTGAAAGTATTCCTCAAGCATCTCACCTTTCTTCCAACTGCTTAATTCTGTCCACGCATTCTTTAAATACGGGGTCGTCAATCTTCATGTCCTTGATAGGGTTGAGTAGCGGCGGGCCCTCGGGAAACCGTTTCTTTACTTCTCCAATAGTTTTGAGCACAGACTTGCGGCTATCAGCGGGCCGTAAGTCCTTCGGATAGTACACGCGGAGAGAGCTGATTTGGTGTATGAGCGTGTGAAGGACTGGCACTACTTCGATGTCTCCTGTCTGTACGGGAAAGATCATAGAGGTTTTAAATCACAGCATAGTCTTATTACAGAAGATTTGACTAATTCTCCAATGACTCCAATTGTACTGACTTGAGGAATCTTGAGTATTTACATACAAACTGTAAGAGGGAGCAAATTTGAACCTAAATTTCTGTATATAAAAATCAAGTTTTCAAAATTATCAACATAAATATCATATCAGTTACGTCAGTTTGTATGTCTACATCGTCAGCACTGTTAACCGACAGTGGTAAACCTTATTGCACAGACATAAGATCCATCGACGATCACTTAAAGAGTGTTGCTGTTAGTACGGCCTAAGTAACGACCTTCCAGTGAAGCGTTCAGCGGAGCGGGCAGCGGCAAAGTGCTCTTTGCAGCGTGTAATCAGGCTGCTCGCATAGGTTTATATGCTTTTGCACCTTGTTCCTTTGTAATAAGGCGATTTTTTTTTATTGTGCAGAACACATACAGACATAAGTAAACATATCTTTGATGTCGCCTTTTCATCTTTAACTGTTCGGTTCGCACACTCACCTCGCCGGGCGGGCACGGCACATTAGTCTCGGCGTCGTCGCCGCTCGCCTGCTTCACGTGCAGCAGTATGTCCACCACTATCACTGCCTCTGACGATAGCGGGTTGTCGTCGCCCTTGCCCTTCTTACCCTTGCCTTGCGTTTTATGCCTGAAGTTCACTATGATGCCCCAGTCGTACTCGTATTTCTCGGTTTTCACCTGAGAAAAAAATATTTAAATGAAATATAAAATAATGGTTATTTCCTTGCCGCTACTGTATCCATTACTCTCATTAGTAAGGCACTGGACAACTTTTAGTATGGGACCTAAAATCCCAACCAGGCCTAGTTTACCCTCTGGGTTGGAAGGTCAGATGGCAGTCGCTCTCGTAAAAAACTAGTGCCTACGCCAAATCTTGGGATTAGTTGTCAAGCGGACCCCAGGCTCCCACGAGCCGTGGCAAAATGCGAGGAAGAAGAAGACCTACCTCGAAAAAAAAAAGAAATTGACCGGGTATTCCATATCTTTCGACTAATCAGATGTCGAGTAAGTCAATATTTTCTATGGGATAGCCACATAGTAAAAATAGTACAGTATGATCTACAAGTTCTACCTACACGTTCACTTATCATATCAATATATTTTAATTTGGCATACCTTAACAAGTCTCCCGGGCTGCAGAAAAGGTTTCAGGTATTCAGGCCGTGTGATGACCGATCGGAACTGAGAGCCGAGCATGTCCAATTGTGACCTGATATTGCAGTACGACGCTATCGAATGCTCTTGCTCCACCGTCACGGAGTTGTACTCTTTCTGTTTCAATTTAACCTCTGTTGACAGAAAGAGATGATGTAATGGCATTATTGGTATCTCTCGCTTCCCACCGGCGCGATATTGGGTCAATAAAGAGAATCTAAATGTCAAATTTAGACCCATGGAAGTGGAACGATTTTGTTACCTAATTCGTAAATTTTGATACAGGGCACGAAAAAGTATACCAAGTAAATATTACATTGTAATAATCAAATAATGTTTGGAACTTACTGTCAATTAAATCAGGAATAGCAGCTTGATTTTGAAATTGGAAAAAGCTTCTCTCTAACATGTATTCTGGATTAATTTCCTCAACTCTCAACAAGTTCAATACCTGAAAACAGAAGAAATTTGTAGCAAATGTCTAAAGAATAGTTTTCTATTGTTTGTGAGATCTAAGTTCACACATTTGACAACGCCCGTAGAACGTAAACGGGCATGACCAGCGATTGATAATAAACATAGATGACGAACTAGCTCTGCAAAATGACCCCACCCATATTGTGCCGAAGCGGACGGGGCGTCAACTTTGTGCCGCGGAGCTATTTAGTTCGCAAATGGCGGCCCGTTGTCACAGTCGTAGTAAGAAGTATTAAAATTATATCTTTAATAAAAGAAATATGCCTTATTGTGCGGATAAAAGATGTGCTAGTCGTTCCATCAAACACTGGAAACAATATGGGATTACTTTTCACGTATAGTTTAGCTAGGATCATATTATTTTGATCAAAACAGGTTTCATATGGGGATGATGTTATGCATTTTAAACAATCGTTTATATTAAGAAACTTTCATTTTAAATTTGTTCAGGTTGTTATTTTGACAATTTAAATTCGTGATAGTAAATACGAATGGTCGTTGTAGGTGGCGCTTTTTTATGTGTAGGTACATTTTTACTAAGTAAAGTAAAGATCTCGCTGCTATTTATAACTTTTCGTTAAATTCGCGGAAGGCTGGACCGATTTGGCTAATTTTGGTATTGCAATATTTCTAGGTCCAGGGACGGTTTGAACGGTGAAAAAATATGGAAAGAATGCAAGTGTGGGTGTTAAACCTACGTGGATCGTAAATAATAATGGACCTTTTTTTTGCAGGTAGTGACCTGCGCGGTTTTAGTTAACAATAGACAAAGGATTAGCTGCTAGGGGTCAGCTACAAAGCTAACTACTATAGTAAGGGCTTCGAACACTAGTAATTTTGGCCAATCAATGATATCTACGACCAACGATTTTGCTTTACTAAATTTTTCCTGGTTCCCGTTAAATTCCTGAAAAACCAATGATGAATGAAGTGTGAACATGCCCTAAACACTTACAACATTTTCATACTTACCATGTTGTAAGTGAGATGAAAGGCCGAATTGATAGGATCAGCCTTGCCCTGCACCATGTCCTTGACCACGCTGGGCGTGACCTTCTGGTCGATCATGAGGATCACGATACCCTTGTCGTCCAAGCCTCGACGGCCAGCTCTTCCAGACATTTGAATGTACTCGCCTGATGTTAGCTAAAACATTAACATGCTCGTTCTATATTAAATTGTATGAATACTTGCTCTTTAAAAGTAAAAATAAGTGAGCGCCCCTTAAGAAATCGTATAGGAGCCGTGCACGTTAGAGGGTCTGCCATCTTGTGGCCTGAATAGGAATCATAAACTTTACATAAAAATTTCACGCCAAAGTAGGTGCTGCCCTCTATAGTTCACGTACGTTTTTATATGCATTGTAAGGTTTTGTCATCTTGTAGTCTACATTGGAAGCTTAAACTTGACATTTACATTTCGCTCCAATAAGCGGCCCCTGTGCTGCCCCCTACAGTTCATGCACGCTCCCTATAGACGCTTACCACGAGGAATTTCGTACATTCACCCATCTGTTTCGAAATTCCTCTTACTAAGCGTCCTTTATAAACATGGCGACTTTTGTTATGTGAGTAGAGTTTATAAGATTACTTAAAAATCTCAAAGAAGAAATGCATTATAAAAATAGATTAACTTGAACTATAAGATCTTAACTTTAATCGTACACAAATGTAAGTCACATTTAGTTATCACTGTTGAGTCAAATTAAATTTAGTTGATTTAAATAACTACTAAAACTTACGAATCTCATCTCTTTTCCGTCAAATTTCTGGCAGGAGGTGAAGACAACAGTTCTCGCCGGCATGTTGAGTCCCATGGCGAAGGTCTCCGTGGCAAAAAGGGCCTGATACACAAATCAACATGTTTGAATTCATTCACTAACAAATTTATGTTTAAAATTGCGCGTGAGCCTCAGAAGGGATCACAAATTCTATGTTATTATCTTACGAAATCTCATGTAACAATTTTGTTTGCATCTTGCACCTTAATAAGCTCCAAGTTGAAGAATATCTCATTGGTCTAGCGAATAAGTCATATCGTATCCCGCCGTGATACTCGTAACTGCCGATGCCACGTTTCAGAAGCGTGCTCACTAAAGAGTTGATCTCGATTCTTTTTCTTCCTTTTCTATGTGATATTCTCCAGAAATGGTAAAACAGTACATTTAACAACTTGTTTAATTTTTTCGTGCCTTTAAATGTCCCAAACCGATATCTCGATAGTCTCTTTAAATATGGGTGTGATAAATATTATTGAATATCAATGCTACATCTCAAAAGTGGTATCACTTAAAAATGCATGGCCTTATTGGCCTTGTCTATAATCTTGCCTCTTTTATATTGCTTACCTTAATAAGTCCTAAGCCAAACAATATCTCGATAGTCTCCTTAAGAATTGGCAGAAGTCCGCCATGATGGATACCAATGCCGCGTCTCAGAAGTGGGATTACGTTCTCCACCTGCGGCAATTTACGGTCCTCTTCAGATAGCACGTCCATCGCGTTGTTGAAAACTTCGTCTACTAGTTTCTTCTCTTCAACTGTTTATAACAGAAATAAGGAAATTTATTATATAATTAATTACTGCCCTTTTTGTTTGCTCTCCATATCGAGAACAAACAAAAAGGGTTACTGTATGATTTCCATTCAAATCGATTTAAGTGTAAATTTACCTACTTAACCTACTACTAATAACTAATCATATAACGATTATTTCTCTTCTCATCTACTAATCGAATTTAATAAAACTCGGTTTATTAGGCACTAGGTTACAGATGTAGTGCATAATTCTTTTCCATCGTATTTTCACGGAAAATTACGAACGTGTGAAAAGTACTGACATTTAATGAACTAGCATGACAAAAACGAACGTTTCAATACGATCTTCCTCTTCTCGTGTCGATGGTTTCGTGATTCATATTAAGCCAAACCAGCAGGTGGCGACGCTTAACGCCCTGTCTGTCGCATCCCGTAGATCTTGCTCGGAACAGGTGTGCGGGTTCGCTGGGCAGGACAGCATGGTTTGGGGAGCCGTGCCACATGCACATAGAGCATCTGAGCCGCTTAGACTGCCTCACCTTATCAAATTTTCCTTGCTGCGGCCAACCTGGGACCGCAGTCTGTTTAAAGCTTTCCAGATTCGCCACGGCTGTTCATGCCCTGCCAGGAGCTTTTCAGCGCGGCGGACGTAGTTATCGGGAGGGACGCGCGTACTTTGCCAGTGTGTCAATCAGTTCTCGGATGGCGAAAAACTGATAGCGGCAGTGCAACGGATGAAGCTCTTTTGGCTTTTTAGGCGAGACGGTGGTAGCTTTTTGGATGGGGGTAGGTTTCAATACGATGGAAAACAATTATGTACTACTTCTGTAACCATGGTAAAGATAGCAGACAGAGTTACAAGTCACAAAAGTATGTAGAGAAAGAGTGAACGTTAAGATCTGACTGTAAAAACTTATAGAGCAAGATCCCAGAGCCGCCAGAGTAAAGTCACAATATTTTTTTGGCAGCTTTAAAGCGTCTGGTATAAGTTACTGCCGGCGGAAATGGTCTGGCAATGTTGACTATCAATTTTTAATAATATTTTCTAATACATACATTAAAATCAGCCATGAGAATTGAAGAAAAGTTATATTATTTTTACGTACATTTCTTTAGCACCTTGTACCGGACAAATGGCCGTCGGGAAAATATAGCAAGTACATTAAAAGTACATAATAGCACTACATTATCATGAGAAAATAAGTAAGATCTGGTGGCTCTGGGATCTTGGACCATTAAGAAATTACATTTTTCTAAGTGGTAGAGGTTCAATACTGGCACAAGGCTGATTTTTATTGAAGCTTCAATGGTCCAATAAGAACTTACGTGTATTGAAGCAATAAGAACTTACGTGTATTGAAGTCTAACTTTGCCATCTGCATGGCATAAGCCTCGCAGTCTTTCTTGCTGAAACTGAACACGATAACAGGCGCGAAGTTCCGTTCCATGATCATCTTCACTATATTGAATATGTTAGTGTTGGGGCCTCCGCGCGGGCCGCCGCGGCGCCCCTTTTGGTCGCCCTTGCCTGCGTCGCCCGCGTTTCCTAGGACTGTCATTGCTGTGTTGAAGTTGTCTTCTTTAAATTGGCCCTGTGTCGATCAAAAATATGAAATTACAGTTAGACCAGGATAACTCTTCCATCTGTTAACAATTTTGATAGAATAGACTGTGCATGTGTTATTTATATGTCATAAGTTCATAGAAGTTTGACGTTTAATATACCACTTGCACAGTCCGTGCCGCTGCAGAGTTATCTTGGTCTTACTCTAGTTAGATAAAATAAGTGCTGTTTTTTATTTGGTAGTACTATAAGAGAATACTACTTTTTATTACAAGTTGAAACATTTTATCTGCAGGAATAGTTTTTAGTGGATCAAGAAATATTTTTGTAAGCCTATCGTCGATCGTCGAGTCAGCTGTATTTGTCCTTTAAACTTTGATTTAAAGATGAGGTGGGTTAACCACCTAAATCACTGATGTTAAAAACAACTTGTACACCTAGCAGCAAAGTTGCATAGCTACTTTATGAATTTGTAATGTTATCAAGCAATTTTACACCTCTGTACAAATCATTTCAATTGAATTCGTGATTGCTAGATGGTTTTATACACTTCACAAACTCACTTCTTTATCACAAAGAATAAAATCGAACCTTCTCATCCACCACCAGGTGTATCCCGTCCCCGCCTGCAGGGAAGATGTAGTGCTGCAGCGGTGTGGGCCGGTACTCCGTGTACACCACGTGGCACGGCTGCGAGTGCAGGCGGCAGACCCACTCGGCGAATTGCCGCGCGTTCGGGATGGTAGCCGATAGGAACACGTAGTGGACGTTGTCCGGGAGCAATATCAGTGTTTCTTAAACAAAATATGTATTGATAAAAGTTGAGTATTAAAAGCCAGTACACAAGATAGGACAGGTTCAGCGTAAGAACGCCCAAAGAACAAAAACTCAACTAACAAGCAATCCATCAAACATCAGATATGTTTACTTACAGAAAGCATTACATATTTTTAAAATATATTATTTATAAATTTCAAATAATAGTTTCATAGTTAACATTCAAATTTCACATTGTTTCTTATCAGCATTCTATAGTAACATTGAATGTAAGTATTTTTGTTACATTATAATATCCAATAAAAATTAATCAACATAATATCTTACCCTCCCACACAACACCTCTTTCCTTGTCTCTCATGTAATGGATTTCATCAAATACAACCCATCCAACTTCACGCATGATTTCTGATCCCCTGTATAACATGTTTCTGAGAATCTAAAATAATATAAAAATTATCAAATCAAAGAATGTCAGTGTCACTTACAGACAGTCTTTAAATAATTCTCAGAATTCTTAATAGCTAAAATAAATAAATAATTGGAACCTCTTACACAAATTGACTAAGCCCCACAGTAAGCACAAGAAGGCTTGTGTTGTGGGTACTCAGGCAACGATAAATATAATAAATAAATTCTTAAATACATAGAAAACACCCATGACTCAGGAACAAATCTCTGTATTCATCACACAAATAAATGCCCTCACCGGGATTCAAACCCAGGACTATCAGCTTCAAAGGCAGGGTCACTACCCACTTGTCCAGACCGGTTGTCTGAGAAAAATTTAAAGTATTGTAGTAAAGAAAATATTGAATGGCTAATTGTTAAATAATCTAAACTTATGATATAATAATCTAACTTGCATTTTTCCTGAGAATTGATTCTTCTGCTAAAGCTGAATCCTTAGGTGCGTTTTAAGGGAACACTGGCAGAAGTGGAGCATTCTATATTAATGTATTTATGCAGCAAGGGTTGGTTCAAGCCTCATGATTATTTATGGGTGGCTATGAGGGGGTCAAAGGAAATTGATTCTTACCTCAGTTGTCATAATCAAGCAAGAAGCTGATGGGTTAATAGTGACATCACCGGTAATTAAGCCCACATCATGGAACTCTTCAGAAAACTCCCGGTACTTCTGGTTGGAGAGGGCTTTAATGGGTGTTGTGTAGATTACTCTCTGCTTATTTTTTAGAGATACAGCTATGGCATATCTGAATATATATAAATATTTAATCAGTTGACTGATCCAATCTGGCTCATAAAATCTACTTTATTTAATGTTTATTAATTAATACATAACCTTCCTTAAAATAAATTAGTCTGCACCTGCACCATGATCTGCAAGGGACTACAAAGTTGGATCTGTGTTATAACCGCAGCTCTTGACTATACTTGCCGCAAAACTAAGTAGAGAGTCAGGTCATAACACCATCTCATTCCCTCTTGGTTGATCTTAACAAGGGTAAAGGAGATAGCATTAAGATTTCAGTTGCCAGTTAGTTTTGTGGCAAACATAGAATATGTTGATATGGTGTGCTATCGGATGTGATGGTGGTGAATCACCTTAAAGGCGAAAATCGTTTGAAAACGTAATACATGCTGTCAGACGATATAAAAGTGATAACCAAGAGCATGGCAGTTAAAAATGTAGGTATTGAAATAATTTAACTCTGTTAAAGTTGTGTTGGCTGCATTTGCAAACTAAAATAAGGAATCCTAAATGCTTCCTAATTGGTTATCTTTAGGGAGGAGGAGGCGAAGTTAAGCCTAAACAACAACAACTAATAGACTGTCCTTACTACTACTATTGTTTGTCTCATTACCTGCTTTTACCCTTTTAATTCATAAGATAAAGAATCCTAAATGCATTGTAATTGGTTATCTCTATTGGAGGCGGAGTTTAGTTTGCTTGTAAGGTTGAGGTAATTTTTTTTCTGTATTGGTTCACCTCCAACACACTGGATAGTACATAATTGATATTGTGATATTCATACATATAAGAAATGCACAATGTTTTGATATGCATACATATATTATAAGAAGTGCACAATGTTGGACACATTACAAACCAATGAAAATTTAGAGGGTCCAGTAGGCAGACCTAATATTATACACAATTAATAACCTTTCTAAAATGTGGTACTTTGGATTTTGATAATAACTATATTTACCAATATAAAATTAATTATACTAATAAGAATTTAACTTACTCAGCCACAACGGTTTTTCCTGCAGAGGTGTGAGCTGACACAAGCACGGATTCTAAATTGTCTATACACAGAATAGCTTCTTTCTGGAAGGGATCCAGTATGAAAGAATACTGCTTAGCGGGCTCTGTAGTGGGTTGCGCAAGTGGAACAAACTCCTGATTTGGTGGTACAGCCACTTCATGTGTGCAACCTTCGTGAGTTTCTAACGTATGAATTACTATGCGCGAGTGAAGTGCCTCTAAGCTAAAAAAAATGTGGTTATTTTTAACAACATCATTTGTTGCATATAGTTACCATTGCATACAATTACCAATCTAGATTTCTTAAAAGAATCATAAGGTGTTACAAGTAGTTCTACTTACTTTAAATCTGAAGTCAAATCACCTTCGTCTTCGTCTTGTTTCAGCCTCTTTGACGTATCGGCATATTCAACTTCTTCATGAGCTCGTTTGTTATTTATTACACTTTTTTCTTCAGTAGTCTCTCTAAAATATGAACAACGAAATATAATACATTTTTTCTTACATTAATAAACACAATAATATTATGATTTTGTACTGTAACATGTGAGAAAAACATAATTTGAGGTTACACGATACTTACGAAATATCTTCTTCATTTTTTACGTTTGGCAATTGAATTGAGGCAGCATTTTGAGCAGGTTCATCAAAGCAATCAAACAAACTGTTTATATCAGCCATAATTAGCGTTTATATTCATTTAATAAGAGTTAATTACAAAACTATAACGCAAACAGTACCACCAGAGTGCAATACAGATTACAATAATATATTTGACAGTTCGGTCGGTAGTATTATTTCAAAGAAAACAAGCAAACCATGTTATATTGTATGTCTATGAAACCATGCGATACACAATACTACCAAACGTAGCATAAAACATTTTCAAACAAAATTTGTCAGTAACTAAGAATAAAAGAACTATACTCATCCCTTTCTTTTGCGTGCTACGACTAGCGTAAGACAAAGACAGTCCCTCTGTTGGAAATAAGACAGTCCCTGGCGAGAACAAGACTGAAAATTCTTCTAAATATCATATTTCCTAAGGAAGAATATATAAGATGTATATAATTTAGATTTATCATTAAAATGTATACCAAATAACCAGAAAATAACCCACATTTACAAATTTTGAACTGGTAACCATTGATATGACTCATCGGTCACGTGACCACCAAAGCTTGGGTTTGGTTGGTTGGTTCGCTGTGAGTTTCTCGGCAGTGTTGCCAACTTGGCATATAATATGCCAGATCTGGCATATTTTCAGTCGCTTTGGCATGAAAATTTACCATTTAGCATCTGGCATATTTTTTAGCATATTTTGTCTAAGCCAAGTTTGCATTGCACCCACTTTGTACCAACAATATGCGCCATCGCTTTATGTGGTTCATATTTTCATGTGAATTTTGACTTGTGGTGGTGGATGGGCGGATGGACGTCGATGGACTATAATAATTTGAAAATGGCAACTAAATACAGTTTATAAAGTTTAAATGAATGATTTTTTCGTGGAGTGACATATTTGATTTCCGTTTTGCATTTTTCATGCTTAGTCAACCTGCTGTGTAGTTTGTGCTGGATTATCTACCATTTTTTATTCTGCCACTCTAGCAGTTCACATCGTCCTTTAAGTTTAGTATGCGTAGCGTATGCGTGCAATATTTTTAATACATGTACCTATATAATATAATACATTTATTTGATTTAGCTTTGTTTTTGATATTACGACAGAACTTAGGGCCCGTCCGGACGGGATGATCGAAGCGAGGTCGATCAAGAAAAAAATTGGTGTCAATCCTATTTAGCGTCCACGGTTCACCTTGTACACAATTAAAACACCAATTTTAGATTTATGGTGACATTCGAGCGCTAGAAATCAAAAATAATTGCCCCCAAAGGCACATACTACACAGCGTCAAAAATTGGGATTCTTGCAACCGCATCTCCATTTGATTGATCAAAATCTTAAAATCGAATCAAGTGTGATCGGCGAGCCGATTTTATTTTTGCGTCCACGCCACCTGATTGGATCAAACAAATTGATCGGATTGGGCGAATATTGTCCCATCTGGACTGGCCTTCACTGATCTTGTACAGAAATTTACCCAAATCTCTGTTTTGCTATTTTGCTGGGATGGGATAGCAGTCGGCATTTTAGTCTCAGCAGAGGGCCTATCATGAACATCAATAATGGAAAATTGCGAGCAACTACCTCTTTTACTCCACTTAAGGTGTAATTAGAGTTACAGAATTAGTTGCTGGAATTTTTTAATTTTCGATGTCCGCGGTTATACGCATGAAACGGGATGCTTTGCTCGCGTTTTACGCGCACTTGGTCAATAATAAAACCATTAAATAAATTTCTATCAAATATTTTTCCAAACAACAGCAGATTCGTAACAGTCGTAACTAAATAACAAACAACGGCGGTGCATTTTACTGCGTATTTTTAGACACCATATTATTTTAAAGTGCCTTTTTTCAAGTGACATTTTAGCATTTTTTTATAGCACATTTCAAAAAATTTTAGCATATTTTTGGCATATTTTAGAGATGAGTCTAGCATATTTTCAAAATCCGAGTTGGCAACACTGTTTCTCGGAGTTACGCTTGCGTTTCCGAGTTGAGCTCGCGTGGATTGTATTTTTGTGCAAATACTAAGTGTCGTGACTTAAAAACTGTTCGACAATGTCGTCCAAAACAAAAAAGACGGTGACATCTTCGTCAAATATAAGTGTTGTGTCATCCGTTCAGAGCCCACAACAATCGAGTACTCCTGTTGGAAGCCGCCCTTCTAGCTCTGCCGGCCGGCCCAGTAGCCCGCTTAGTCCTACAAGACACACCCGCTTACAAGAAAAAGATGCGCTACAAAACTTGAACGATCGTCTGGCGGCCTATATTGACAAGGTTCGCCAGCTTGAAAGCGAGAATTCAGGTTTACGACGAGAGATTCAAACTACACAGGAGGTGGTCACACGTGAAGTCTCAAACATCAAGGGGATGTACGAGCATGAACTACAAGATGCTAGAAAGTTGTTAGACGATACATCCAGAGAAAAAGCAAAGTTAGAGATTGATTTGAAGCGATTGTACGAAGAGAACGACGACCTTAAAAAGCGGTAAGCATTGATATAGCTATTTTGGGTGCGGGCGGTAATGGCTGCAAGTGATAGCATCATTTTTATTTAAGTGAGGGTTATGTTGAGGGACTGCGGCTAAGGTTAGCTTAAAGTTTACGTCATCGGCGGCATTTCTGCGCGGGCGCGCTGTGACGAGCGCGCGGCCTCGCTTTTACGACATCGTGACATCATACCTCGATATAACTATGCCAATCGCATACTACGCTAAAAAATAAACTCACTTCCTATTCGCTTAAGTTATTCTTACTTCACGGCTATCGGAAGTCTATGTTCTAGCTCTAACCTCGCAAAAGTTGCTCTGTGACCTAGACCTTACTATTATACCTACAACATTGTTATTTCGCATCCGGTACCATTTACTGAAAAACGCATACTATTACCTGTTACCTGCTGACATGGATTTATTTGTAAACAAATGTGCTTCACTAATTACATAAAGCATTTTGTTCAAGTGTTGATTGCAGCAATATTTGTTTGTATACAAACCATGATGGTTTCCTAGCCAAAAGAAAATGTAGGTGGATACAGTATTTAGACCTAGTTTGCCAAAGAAGTGTGTCAAGGCAAAATACTTTTATGTGGGTTCCAATTGGTTTAGAAGAACCAAAATAACTTTAATTTGATTCATACCTATTACATGAATTGCTTTTGTAAATTTTGTAGGTATAGTACTATATTTTGAGTATAGACCACTAGTTTTTAAACTGTTGCGTCAGTCAGAAAAGTGTAAATACAGTAGCAGACAAAGAGGCTGCAATTTTAAAAAGTTTATGGAACCTTTGTAGTTTTTAGATCTATATTTCAGGCTTTGCTTTCTGGTATCCAAAAGTCTGTACCTGGTGTATACCCTTTGTTTCCCGCCAGGCACAGATGGGAATAGGGGTTTTCATATAAATCATTTCCATCCGTTCCTGCCTCATTATGTATGGCGGTGGTCACATTTTCTTTCAGTAGTATCTTATGCCGAAACCTGAAAATAGATTAATTAAAATAATTAAAACTTACTTAGTAATAATTAGATATCAATAGAATACTCTTTATAGGCACACCTCATTAAAAGAAACAGCTATAAGAAGAAGATTATATTATGTGATCATACTTGCTAGGTCCAAAACAAAATTAATAAAATATCAAGTAAGAAACCATTAAAAGCTCTAGTCTAAGTGTATGTTTAGTTACCTTATTTAATGTGTAACAAGCACCAAATAAATTTGATTTATGCTTCTTTCCTTAAAGGAGTGATGAGGAAAATTACTTTAGCTATGTGAATGCTACCTTCTTGCCTGACCTTGACACAGTTGGCCATTTTCGTAAAGATCGATGTTAGCCGTAACAGGCCGAGAAACGCGCGTGTATTCTTTATGCTTTTAAATTATACCCACAACAAGAGTAAACAAATTAAAAACAAGGGACCAAGCCCTCCAGTGGCTTTTCAAATCATAATATTAAATGATATCATTTATTCCCTCCACAGTTGTAAGAGTAAACAAATAATATTGTTTTATTAGTTAGTAATATTGATTTTAAACACCTGGAATGTTATATACCAGGTTTAAGGTTGACTGAAAAGCCTGTTGTCACACTTTTTATAATGATCCCATGTTATCCCTTGATAACCTCTCTCATTGCTACTCTCTATGTCCAGGAAGTTCATAGAAGATAACTTCTATTAACCTTGTAAGACAACCGGTCTGGCCTAGTGGGTAATGACTACTTACTATACAAAATATTCCTATTTTGATTAATATACCTATTTTGATTGGGATGAATTTCGTTGTAGACAGCATTTAATGAAAAGAAATGCTACTTTATTTGGTGTGGTTGCTTTATTTCGTTTAAGGGCATATTCCTTATCACTTATCATGTTCTGATTAGGAAAATGTAAATATAAAAAAAAATTCAAAAGTTTATTGGCACTTGTATGGAGGGTTGACTGTTGCTTAAAATATTTTTTTTGTACTTTTTCCTTGTCAGAACATGATATTGTCCATATATAGAAATTTACCTGTCCATAAATATATCAATTGCATTTTGAGACTAGGAAATCTATATCACCCATTATCTTATCTTTAAATGCATACTAAGTACCTGTGAAGCATTAGCCATGTCATCACCAATTGTTTTGACGCGTCATTATGTCGTAAATAAAGCTCCGTTAAATGCATTTATGCATGGATTCCTACTTACGATAATTACAATAATCTACATACCGTAAGTATAGTAGAGCTAATACAATACCTATCAGGTGAAATTATCGGCTTCGGCTGGTGAAGTGATAAAAGTTCATTTGACAGGTGAAGTCAACTATACCTGCTACTCATTCGATCTTTCCAGACAGATATTGTTGTACTCACCTATTTTTATATTGTGAATAAGTTGAAAAATGTTGTTTGTATTATTAGAAAACAACTGCCAAGTTCCAAAAAAGCCAAAATAGTTTCACTAATTCTCATCAATATACAGAAGGTTTGGTGTTTCATGTTGTGCAGAGTAATTTACTACACAATTAGTTTACCTTGGAATTGTCAAGTAAGGAATTAACAAGTAAATGAAAGCAAGCCTCTTTTGTATGTAGTTGTGTGCACGCGATAAAGTTCCGTTTTAGTAAATAATGGGTGAAGATCGTGTTCGCTTAAATCAATATGTAGTTAATATTTTATATAACATATACGCATACAGTACGCATTTTTGTTAAATTAAATTGAAATCGACAATGATTTGGGTTATTATTGTAATAGTGGACAGGATTTATTATTTATTTTATTAAAAAACTTCTTAAAAACGTCCGAATTCAACACGTCAATATTACGTAGGTATAAGGGGCTTAGGATATTCTGACTATTATAAATTATTGAAGACGATAGTTCATGACCTATAATAAACCTAAAGAATTTTAAAACAAATACCTAGAGTATTTTATACTCAAATCCAAATATTCCTAAATTTTAAATTCATCGATGTTCCATGTGGTCACCGGGCCTTGGCGACTGTTGACCGTGATGACGTCACGCCCCCACCGCCGGTGACGTAAGACGCGTATTTAGCGGTGAGGTGATGCATACAAATAAGTACCGAGGTGTCGATAAAAAACATTTCTGCAAATGCAGAGTGTACACGTCATGATTATTTATATATTTCGAACTTGGCCTATGCAATGCAGGATGAGAGACAGAAACACCTGTTCAGTCTGTGTCTGTGTTCATGACCGCTACCAGGAGTACCAGGTGATTGTATGTTTTTGTTGCTGTACTTTTCGTTTTTCTTTTTGTATTTGTTCTACTAACACTTAGTTTTTAAACCTTAAATGTTACTAACCATTGTGGACCATTGTTGTCTTTTGAAAT
Organism: Cydia pomonella; assembly: GCF_033807575.1. Classification (NCBI taxonomy): domain Eukaryota; kingdom Metazoa; phylum Arthropoda; class Insecta; order Lepidoptera; family Tortricidae; genus Cydia; species Cydia pomonella. The sequence continues at coordinate 17,725,050 of NC_084708.1, read as the reverse complement.
AAATAAATTGAAAATTGAAATTGAAATAACGTTTATCGACAGTAAAAAAATAGTCTGAACTCCGATTACGCATAGTTCTTACGAAATCAACCTTTTTATTCAATGTCATAATCGACGTTAGTAGCGTAAGCAAATTCGGAAACATACCTATTGTAGATTTAAAACTTTATAGGGCCACGGAATTGTACTGGTAACTCCGTGTTTAACCGGTTAACTCCGAGTTAGTGGCTAGCCCTGAATGGCGCAAGTAGTCAAAAGAATAGAACTTACAGGTTACGTACGCGATTAATAAAAAAATAACGGTATTCATGCCTACAAAATAATTAGTGTGCTCTTATTAGAACATTTATTTTATTGCCCGCATAAGTTCTCCATCTCCAATTTACGAAATTATAGGGTAACAGCGCATTCTCATCTCATTGAGGTCGCACGAGCCATCTATCGATCCTGGGCTTTCACGTCCCGTGGATCGAATTGTTTGCCTCATTATTATAGCGCGACAGAAAGTTTACCGTGGGTCCGTCATCTAACAATTGAGTCGCTTAGCTTCAAACTCATAAATCCATCTGTCAGATTATGCGATTTTGGTATTATGAAAAGGTAATAAGGTAGATATTTGCTGAGAGGGTCGAATGGATTTATCTGAGTTTGAAGTTAAGAGGAATTCCTAGTTGCGATTTTTCCATACAAACGCTCTCGACTGATTCCTCCCTGGATTTTTAACCTAGAGCAGTGATTTTTTCAAATAAGATCAATATCATCAATATCTGTGCCGCTATGTTTTGCTTTTTTGGATTATTTTATTTTGAAGAAAGATACAGCGCCTCGAAAATCGCAAAAACGGCTAAATTGAATTGGCTGTAAAAAAAGGCACAGTATACAAATATGACAAAAAATATCCAAAAAATCAAAACATAGCGGCATAGATTATTTCTTCCTCTTGCAATTTCCAAAATTTCATAATGATTAGTTGCGTTTTGGAGGAGGAAACAGTCGAGAGCGAAACCTCGATTATTGAGTTTTTTGCGAGTGAATTTCGGTCCGAGCTGCAGTTGTCCTTATCGCACGAATTGGAGGCGGAGACAGTTTCTAAATATACGTACACAGGAGGAATAGTGATGGGCATAACATCCTTATTAGGGATTGCAGAACCGGTACTGTTTTAAAGAACCGGGATTTCCCGGTACTTTCGGAACTGGTCTAATTATTTCATTATTTTAAATAAAACGACAGCATTTTGCGATTTGACCACCTTTCGTATTATAATTTAATAATCACATTTTCTTTTATTACGTAGTAGGCAACTTTTTTTAGAAATATCGTATTTTACATTGCTCACACTTGTGCGTCACAAGTAAAAGATAACTACTTTGATGTTTGCCACTAGATAGAAAATTTAATGAAATTACATTGACGAGGGGATTTATATATAAGTATCGCAGTCATATTGTATAATCCGCCGTATTACATTACGGCTAGCCGATATCAAAATAAGGGCCATTTTGAAATGCGGCGGTTCAACGATTAAGGTATGTTGGGTAAATACCGGATGCGGGTGAAGAACGTAGGACATTCATTTCCCCTTAATTTGGCTTTATTTTTTAATGTTGGCAACATTGTGTAAGACGCCATTCATTGCGCCTCGACTGTCAGTGTCCCCGCGTCGCTCAGGGAGTCGGGCTTGTGCTATGTGCAATCACAGAGAGCAAGGTAAATTTCGCGAATTCTTCCTTCTATCCGATCTTCGCTCTGTAATTTATTTTGCGTATTGTGATGAAACTGTGTTTGTTTTTGTAATTGTGTTAACAGACCTAGCACTGCTGTAGACCGATACCCCCTTTTTTCCCCTTTTTTTGACCCTTCCAGGTAAAGATCGAACCAGAAACAATCAGATCTTTACCTATTTAAAAAACAGCAGTGATTATCAAACTTTAAATTTTCTTCAATTTACCTACTGACCTTAATTATCACATTTATTGTTTTCTTGATCACACTTTCGTACCATTATTTTTATCCAGTGCCACTACCAGCGCGACGGTTACTGACAATGTAATTTTTTTAATTTCCGTAACCCAAAGGTTGTCTTTTAGCGATAAGACCGCATGTTGTTTACCTGTGCTTATGTGTATGTTTTCTTTTGTATTGTTTTCTTTTATTGAGGTGTGCAATAAAGAGTATTTATATTGTATAGGGATGATGATACATGTTGAAATTTATAACAAAATCGAGTAAAATAGATAGCAAATAAGCAACTTTTCGCAATAAAGTACCTACACATACGGATGCATAATGTAGATGTGCACGCATACATACATTGCTAGTTTCGGATACAAAATAGAGATAGGGCTTCGAAATTAGTTTCCTTAAAATGCTTCAAGAGGGCTCTCTTTTCCTATATATTTACTTTACTCTTTACATACGATCCTTACATTTAAAAAAAAAAAAGATTGTATATCAACTATATATATATATATATATATATACACATAATTGCAAAATTAAACCAACAAAATCGCAATTTTAATTATGTTCCATACTTCAAGATGGACTCTCAGTGACCTTGACCTTTTTAAAGAACTACTAAGTCTTTTTGATTTCTAAGTTTGATTCTTATTTTTTTGGCGACCTTCATTAAAAATGACTGAGCACGATTATTTTTTATTTTGATTTTTGTCCCTCCTACTTAAGTACTTAATATCTTCCAGACCTTCCAGTACTTACATTCCATTCAAAAAACAATACATTTACACTTTCCCTAAACCTGTACAGTTCACGAAATCTTAAATTGTCAAAACTTCGCAACGTATCTATTATTTTAGTGTTTTTTTTTATTACTTCGGGTAAACCTTACAATAAGAGGTTTCTTAGCACATTGTTTACTTATCAAATTGCCTTATGACATAGGTATCAAAGTTTGAGAGCCACAATTTTACCAATTTTTGTATCAGGGTTAAGATCGGATACAAAAGGGTAGACACCGGACCTATTTATTTGTGATACCTTATTCTCTTTCCATTAGAAGCAACTTTTTTTCACCATCCAATGTTCTCCCTTGATGGCAAAACACTCGTTACCCTAAAAAAAAGTATGTCTCATCTTTACACAGGTACAAAACTAAAACCGTTCTATATTGAAGATTACCAAAATTCAGGCCGAATCTACGGTTATTATTTAACGATTCGCTACGTACTTAAAGAATCTGTCACGTGTTGAGATCTCGAAAAAACATTTTTTCACGAGTTCTCTCAATTGGTCCCAAAATTGTCCGGCATTATCCCAACATACTTTACCCAGATTGTCATTGCGATACGTTCTTCAATAAGGCGGCCCAAGTTTAGCCCCATCGTACTACAAGTTAAATAGATTGTAGTTTAACCATAGGTATATTTATACCTACTTACAAAATTTCACAATACACCATGATCACTCTCAACTTACTGATACGGATAGGTCCAGTCAAGTGTAAAAATATGGGTGTACACATCTTACTCAAAAATATGTCCCATAGCATCTTATTCCAGTGTAATAAGAGCGTAGTACCATATTTATGAGACGATTCTTTCGATACATATTTTTGCACTTGACTGTACGACGACAACCGAAGCTGAGACATCATTCTATTTTGCAGTTTTTACCTATATGGTAATTAATATCATTCAATCAATCAATCATTTATTATTTCGTCATCATAGGTGTAAAATACATTTAGTACAGGTGATAGGGTGTTTAGTATTAGGGTGTAATAGATACAGTATAATATAAAAATGAAAAACAATATTACGTGGTAACAACAAAAACAACTTGCGTCGGGCAGCGCAGAATAAATTCCGTCTGGCTCGCGGGCGATGTCGACGGAACGGCGCGCAATGAGCGAGCGCACGAGTCTCGCGTCTGTGTGCGCGCACTCACACTTAGATAGCTCCGGCTCCCGCCCACCGCAGCGCGACAGAAACATAGCTTCAAAAATTCGAGATTTGAAAAGTTGCTCAGCTAGGAATTGCTCTTAAGCGACATAATTAACCTGGATAGGTCCAACAAACTCCCAAATTTAAAGTAAGAAATAATAAGCTTTCCAATCTCCCAATTATAAAGTAACAACGCATTTTCATCCTTAGCTTGTGAGGTCGTACGGACTACGTAGCCCATCTATCAATCCTTGGCCTTCACGCTCAGTGGATCGATCGCTTTGCCATATTTTTTTATCGCCCAACAGAAAGTTTACAGTCGCTCGCATTAATAACCATCTACGACGTATAGTATAGTTCTATAAGAAAAACCAACCATTATTTTTAAAGTAACGGCACTTTCTCAGTGATTTTGTAATCCAACTGGTTTCGCCACTTTTTATTCAATAGCGCCATTGTGGGGGATATTTCCCGTCATTATTTTAGCTTAGAAATGGAATTGCTGCACACATGTTTTGATTAACTTGGCTATCTAGAAACCTATTTATTATAATTAGCTTATTACCAACGGATAATCAGTACGCTTTATTCATTAATATGAAATACCAATTCCCAGTAATAATTTGTAATAGAAACAGTTTGGTGCAGGAAACGTACTGTAATTACAAGTACTGTTTCTTGGATTAACCAAGCACAATAGAGATGGAGATTAATTTGATGATCACGCCAGTTATCCCTAAATCTGCATTCATCGATAAGGCTATGAGCATGATCTACCGTTTAATTGCCTGACAACCACAAAAAAATACAATACACTTCATTGAATCGATACCTATTTAACACGCGCTCGTGCCTATTCAGGGGTTATCACACTGGATCCGATTCGCACGTCGCTTCGATGTTTGAACGAGACAACGCTATGGGCGTATTATAGCGACATGCCGCTCGCACACCGGAGTGACGTGCGAACCACATCCAGTGTGATAACCGCCTTAGCTGCTGTTGATATCTAAACGTAGCTCCTTTTCGTGGACAATTTAAAGCACGCTGACGTAATCTCTGTAAATATCTCTCTCATACCTTAGGTATTTGACCTTGATTAGCAACCATGGGATTTGACAGTTATAATATATAAAGATGACCACAACACGTACGTATCTAGTTATTTATTTATCAAATGCCGTCATTGTTTACATGAAGTTAAAATTATCTCAGATTATCGTAATTTACAAATATGGTAATTATAATTTGATTCTTCTGGCGTACGCAGTAAGGTCGGTATTAGAACGCATACATTGTAATATCATATCAAAATACACGTGAAGTAATCAACGCTGCTTAATCACAAGAGTGCACGTAAATCAAATGAATGATAAATTATATTGACCCCTTTTCTTTACGATAATGGGTATTCGAAACTTCCTGCGTTTTTTACAGAGTTCACAAGAGGGTGAGGTGTATTTGTGATAGGATAGCCAATGGACCACAATTGTTAATTTCGTCAAATTGTATGAATAGGAAACTATCTAATGCTAATAGCGTCAAACCTGGGGCACCTACTTCATACTCTTAGTACCTTAGAATCTAGATAGATCTATCCTTGAGATTTTATAGCTTTCTATCATATCTGCGTACCATTTGGGCCGGGTTTACTATTATTTTTCTTTTCTGAGGTCAAGAGCATTGAAAACGGGTCACTTCGTATTGAATTCTTTATTTTTCAAACTTAATAAGTGCGTGTAAATACAGCGTTAGATATACAGATATCTACAGGGAAGCTAACGATCAGTAATCACGCCTTAATATCGCCCGGAATAAAAATCGGCCAAGGTTCGGCGTCGGTCTCCCGCGACGTCGCGGCCGCGTCGCCGTGGATTCGCAAAGCGCGGGAAAACTCGATTCAAACGAGCGTTAAATGGTCGCAGCATTCACTTCACTAACCGGTAAATGGACACTGCGAGCTCGTAACTAGCTAACTTGGCCGTAATTGGTTACAACTACACTCAAGCGAAGACCAGAGTTCCACTGGTCCGCCTACACCATAGCGCTACAACGTTTTGTGAATGTTAGGGAACCGGATAGCGTGTTTACTGAAGATCGTTCCGTGTAACCATTGCGCAACCTCGCGTTTACCGTATTACTACGACTCGTCTTCAAACCTCGGCGGGTCAAGTTGACGCTATCGGAATGCAGCCTGGAAATGACCTCATTTCTTTAACAACTATTTGTCGTTGAATATAATTCAGTCCGCCAAAATGCTATCACTTATCAGTAATAAATTGCTTGTTAGCTACATGTCTTAATTGCGTATCAAAGAGCAGCAGGCAATTTGTTCGGACTTATCTTATTTATTGTTCATGTGATTAAACATGAAATACCTTTATCAAACGACTGTCCTTCCTTTACATTGTTTTCTTGACATTTGTATCTATGACATCATTTCATTTCCTACCAAGTGCTATGTGATAATAAATTATTAGTCATTTTATAAGCTAGTTTTTGTATGTTTTGTACTCCTCTGGAGTTGCAGGCGTACATAGGCTACGGAAACTGCTTACCATCAGGCGGGCCGTATGCTTGTTTGCCAAAAAAATGAGACATCTTGGCCCAAGGCTCCCTGAATAAGACGTAACTACAACCGAAGTACTAACACCAATCCCATATATTTATAAAACTGAATTAAATAAATAACGATCGAATGTGAAGGTATGTATGTATTCATAATGTTGTTTTTTTCGGCAGCCTGGACAAAAAGACCAAAGACTGCACCCAGGCGGAGAACTTGGCTCGTCACTACGAGACCCGCTTTACCGAAGAGAGCAACAAGTACAACTCTGCCCTTGCCGACAAGAAGAAAGCCCAAGATGAAGCCAGGGTATGTATCATCCACATCATCGTCCACACTATTAACTGACAATTCTTAAACCGTTTTGTAAAGACATAATAAACTTCCACTGATGGCCAGATTGGCCAGTTCAAAGTGTTGCTGTTAGTATCTTGTTACTGTACTGCATTTCCGTCGCACAGCAGAGAAACCTGTGTATTACCGTCCACAATGCGTCCATGTTTGATGCTTCTTGAAATAAATAAATTAGAGGGCCAAGATCGATTGCTCGATGTGCAAGGGAAAATTTATTTAAAAAAAAAACTCACTTTTCAAATGTAATTTACTCATTTGCAGCTCACTGAGCCCACATAAATTCACAGAGAGCGCGTAGTAAAATGTCTAAAAAGTCCTTGAAGCCTAAAATATTTTCTTGCTAAGCATTATCATTATCACACAAATCCGCGCTACGAGCAATGATTAGGTACTTTTTAATAAATGTACTAAATATTTCGTGCACATCCAAAACAGGCGTGTAGGTACGCGATATTGTAGGTATGTCTGCTCCAAGAGAATGACTAACCACTTAACGCCCATCTTCCAGTTAAATTGCTTGTTTATGTGTTCGCTTCCCTTTTATGTGCTAATGTACTCTTTGCATAATTGACGAAAGGACACAAAGTAGAGTAAAGATCTAAGTAAGACATATGCAAATGGAAAACAATTTAAATTAAAGGAAGGAATTAAAATTATATCAAGCTGGTTTTCAGCTCGCGACCTAATAATGATATACTGAGCCACGTAAATTAACTCAAACGGACTAAGTTATAGAGGCTATGCTTTAATGCCAAAAAATCCTTTAAACTTTTACGAGTACTCTTACCTTTTTTTGAAGAAGAATGAAGTTTTTGCGATATTTCCGGGAAAATGCCTTTTTTAATAAAATTGAAATATATTAGGTACTTATTATATTTAGATTTAACTTTGGGAATAATAATTAGTCTGTGTTGCTAATCTTCATATTCTTTCCGGTAGGAACTCGCCAAAGAGCTGGAGAAGCTCCGCAAAGTATACGCAGACACTCGCAAGACCCTGGAAGAGGAGATGCTGTGCCGCATCGACATGGAGAACACCGTCCAGAGCCTGCGCGAGGAGCTCTCCTTCAAGGACCAGGTGTTCCAGCAGGAGCTGCAGGAGACCCGCACCCGCCGCCAAGTCGAGATCTCCGAGATCGGTGAGTCGGTCAATCTTTAATCGTTTAAATTTTAGCCCAATTGTGCTTTTTTAGGGTTCCGTAGTCAACTAGGAATCCTTATAGTTTCGCCATGTCCGTCTGTCTGTCTGTCTGTCTGTCCGTCTGTCGGAGGCTTTGCTCTGTGGTCGTTAGTTCTAGAAAGCTGAAATTTGGCATGGATATATAAATCAATAAAGCCGACAAAGTTGTACAATAAAATCTAAAAATTTAATTTTTTTTAGGGTACACGTAAAGTGGGGGTGAATTTTTTTTTTTTTGCTGCAACCCTACAGTGTGGGATATCGTTGGAAAGGTCTTTCAAAACTAATAGGGGTCTTCAACAAACATTTCTTGATAAAGTGAATATATTCGGAGATAATTGCTCCGAAAGAAAAAAAAATGTGTCCCCCCCCTCTAACTTTTGAACCATAGGTCCAAAAAAATATGAAAAAAATCTTGGAAGTAGAGCTTAAGAAAGACATTAAATGAAAACTATAGCGGATATAAATTGTTTAGCTGTTTTTGAGTTATCGCAAAAAGTTTCCCCTTCATAGTAAAAAGACGTACACACCCCACAGTTCATCCCTTGGTTAATAATCTACCATACTTTAAGCTCCAGTTTAGCTTATTGTGACGGAAGAGTAACTACGGAACCCTACTCTGAGTATGGCCCGACATGGTCTTGGCCGGTTTATTATTACCATTAATTAAAAGGGCTTTTAATAACTGACTAGCGCTACCGTTCCGCAAAAATTGCAATTTTTGTTTTTAATATATTGCAGTGCATAAGGGCGAAAGTCGTTTGTCACCTTTATTAAAACCAAAATAACGTAACACAAATTCATTCGTATTCATCGTGAGAATCATTACTAATTAACACCTTTCCCTGGTAGTGTATTAGGATTGCCCAAATTATACCATAATTTAGAATGATACAATTTTTTTTAAGATTTAGTTGTTGATGGTTTTCTCTCGAAATGAAAAAAAACCCGTTATTTCGCTAGGATCGCAAAGCTTCATTTTTAATGAAAAGTGTTTTTGTGGCTTATTATTATAAATACAAAAGGATATTATCCATAATTTTATTGAGATCCAGGTTATGAATCAGAACCCATAAAAGCCTTTATTTACCTAGAAGTCTTATCCTCGGCTAAAGTCACAAACGTTTTATCTCCTCCGAATGGAGTTAAGAGGATTGCAACTATAGGTAATTTTGGCTAAAGTTGCAAATACCTAAGTGGCCTTTAATCAGTTACGAGGTTTGCGAATTTTAAACTTCCGATCTTGTGTATCTTTAAGCAATCACATTATTTTTCGTGTGCAGATGGACGCTTGGCGCAGCAGTATGAGGCCAAGCTGCAGCAGAGCCTTCAGGAGCTGCGTGAGCAGCAGGAGGCCAACATCAAGGCCAACCGCGAGGACATTGAAGCCATGTATGAGAACAAGGTACTGTTATGTCTGAGAATCCTCACTATGCTATTGCTCTCCATGCAACCAGGTTCTTTGACAGTTTGAATGCCTGGTAGAGGGCTGCTAATGGTGTAGGTGTCACTCCAGCGCACTGGAATTGGTCCTTTACCTCACTCACCCTCAACACGTGCGGTTTTTTTTTTCTCCAGACAGTGTCAAAAAACATCCTCTTAGTAATACCGAGTATAATTTCTACCAAAAAAGTCCTCTCCTGTTAGAGCAGCTTTCCTTGAACAAAAGTACAAATATTGTGTATAAATGATTAAGCATTAGGCGAGTCCACACAGAGCGAGCGAGCGAGCACGTACGTGCGAAGCAATTTCCTCACGCACAAACCGGCCAGTGTAGACGTGCCTCGGCCGAGGCGGAGCATGCGTTTTCCTCGCCCGATCGCTCCGCCTCGGCCGAGGCACGTCTACACTGGCCGGTTTGTGCCTGAGGAAATGGTATGCTCGCTCTGTGTGGACCCGGCTATTAATATAATTATGTTTATCAATCCGAGCTATTGTGAAATATCCAACGTAAGACAAGACGTGCAACTATTACGTTATTGTCTGATTAATGTCAGAGGGCACATATATCAGTGATAAAAAGCATAGAACAATCGTATTAATATAAATATCGGACTGTCAACTGTATCCGTTACAAAATTTACTTGTTACAATACCAATTTACTGTTTACTTTTATGGTCATGTGTAAAGTTGTTACTTATGTGTTTAGATGAAGAACCTGCACGCGGCAGCCAATCGCAACAGCAACGCCGCCTCGGTGGCGGTAGAGGAGCTCCGCACCATGCGCACTCGCATCGACTCGCTCAACTCCACGCTCAACGACCTGGAGAACAAGAACGCGGCACTCAGCGTGAGTATTTACTATCCATTCATTCTACTCTTCTGACAGAATATGTTTTTTTTTTTTCAAATCATAATTTGGTGTGATTAGGCAGGTTCACACAGAGCGACACACTCAGTCGAGGAAAACGCGCGCGCTACTATAATTTTAGAATCCCCGCCTCAACCCAATTTTATTTCATTTACTGAGTTTGATCACTAGTTCCATTGAAACAAGAATATCTTACCCCCTCATTCATAAACAACTACTAAAGTTGACAAGTCGCTAATAATCGTTTGTCCCTTTCCATCATACTGATACGTCGGAAAGGGGCAAACGATTATTAGCGGCTTGTCAATTTTAGTAGACGTTTATGAATAATGGGGTTAGACTCTAACTGCTTTTATATCTACCAAACATACTTAGGAAATATTACGATAGACAAGATATTTAAAAAAAAATGCTACAGGCAGACACACATGATGAACCAAATATAATGTTGGTTTTACGTAATCATATGTTTCTGCTGTGTTGTTATGCATTCTTTCTAACTGTTATTAGGCGTAATACATTAAACACAGTAGTTGACGTGCGATAATAGTATTTTATGCAACAGTTGTATGAGGAATACGCCACAAGCATTTTTTGACCTACTTATACAACGTTGCATACAATATTTTTCCTACGAGTCAACAAAAATAAATCTTAACTTAGGTAAACAAAGCAAAAGTATATAGCCAAGACTCGCAAGCATACCTTGTTACGCGCCCGGCCCGCCCCGGGCCGCGGCCGGCCGGTCAGCGACACCTCGTAACTCATGAGGCCCTGGTACTTGCTACTTGCTAAATTAAATTTTTGGACAGTTTTTTTCTCAATTTTAGCCACCGTAGCCTACGGAGACTAACAAGCAACGCTAAGCGGTCTTCGTAGTCTATGGGTGTTGCTATATTACGGGTGTCACATGCGTGTTTCTGACTTATGAAGTAATTATTTTTACTATGAAACCAAATGAATATTTTGTAAGTTGGCAGCAATGCACTTAGTTTAAAACTGTATTCGTTTTGGTTTTGTTAGGTTGGTAGCCATTAATCGCAGTAACCTTATAGTGATTAAAAGCACAAGAGCTTTTATGAGGAATAGACAATATAGACTTTTCTTGAAACTTTTTATGTATGTTCTTATATTCGTGTTAATGAATGCATAAATGACAGATAACAGTAGAGGAGTAGGAAAAAACTGTATTCGTTTTGGTTTTGTTAGGTTGGTAGCCATTAATCGCAGTAACGTTATAGCGATTAAAAGCACAAGAGCTTTTATGAGGAATAGACAATATAGACTTTTCTTGAAACCTTTTATGTATGTTCTTATATTCGTGTTAATGAATGCATAAATGACAGATAACAGTAGAGGAGTAGGAAAATACAAAAGTGTTACCGTTGGATTGATCGAATGTGTTATCCGTTATCGAATGTCTGAAATATGTCCAGAACCGCTGCCGCGAGCTGGAGCGCCAGCTGGAGTCGGAGCGCGCGCGCCACGCCGAGGACCTGGCGTCGCTGGAGCAGGAGCTGGCGCGGCTGCGCGACGAGATGGCCGCGCAGCTGCGCGAGTACGCCACGCTCATGGACATCAAGATCTCGCTCGACCACGAGATCGCCACCTACAGGACGTTGCTCGAGGGCGAGGAGGACAGGTCGGTGCAAATTGTCCAGTGACTAGAAACCTGTCACTTCTTAAACCAATTACTAAAAAGGTGACAGACCTCTCCGGTTATTTCACTCTTATTTTTCTTCTTTCATAAATTGTGATCTTAAAAGCTTATAGAATAACAGGCGTATTGTTGTCGTCCAGGCTGAACCTGACCACGCAGTCGCCGGGGCGCAGCGAGTCACGCGCGTCGGCGTCGGGCGTTAGCGGAGGCGGGAGCGGGAGCGGGCGCGGCACGCCCGGCCGCCGCGCCACCCCGCTGCGCGCCGCGCGCAAGCGCACGCTGCTCGACGAGAGCGAGGAGCGCTCGCTCTCCGACTACAGCGTCACCGCCAGCGCCAAGGGCGACCTCGAGGTCGCCGAGGCCTGCCCCGACGGCAAGTTCGTCAAGATCCGCAACAAGGGCAAGAAGGTCACTAGAACACTTTAACTTGGCGTAATCATATTTCTCTGGTGCGCGACTGAATTAAATTCTGCGGTGCGAGGAACGACAAAAAATTGAAAATAATTGTTAAGAGTCCTTATTCCTACAGACGAGCGTATTTTGTAAAATGCTTCCTTTTTCATTCAAGATTACGACGTAACTATTAGTATTTATTCAAAAACTGATAACGTACTGAAATAATCGTTTCCTAAACTAGGGGCTCCAACAGTTCAAATTTTCATTTTCTCTTTTAAACCTCTTTTTTAATGAGGTTTTTTGGGAGTCTTTTCCAAATTTTGCAGTGAGATGTGGCGTTTCGGTTCTCAATTTTGCTATAAACAAGAATCATTTGGTACATGAATGACTACAATTTGATTCAACATATCTCGTACGAGGGGCTGGAATGATTAACAATCGAAGATTCATTTGAAAAAACTGATAAAATACCTTCCGAGTTTTCTTCATTTTTTTGGCGAAAACAGGGTTTTATTATATTTTATTTCCGCAAATTGTACGCATATTTTGCTTTAAAAATAATATTATAGCAAAGTGTAACTTTATGTTAACCTATAAAAAAAAAAATCGTAGCTATGGGACCTACATTGCCGTAAATTTATATTTTTTTAAAACACGTATAAATCACGCAGCAGCGACGCCCCCGCTCTCAGTCCGCGCGGAGCGCGCTTAGAGGACGGACCCGTGCTCGATTGTCAGGCATTCGTTGCGATCGTAATCAGCTACGGAGTTCCGAGAAGTGCTATATACTGCGATTAGAAAATCTTAATAAAAGTTCATTTTTTACAGTATGCCTAACAGACTCGCTTATTGATGGATTTTCAGTGTTACTTTTTTTTTAATACTAAGTCGGTGGCAAACAAGCATACGGCCCGCATATGTACGCCTGCAACTCCAGAGGAGTTACATGCGCGTTGCCGACCCTAACCCCCTCCCGCCCCTCGTTGAGCTCTGGCAACCTTACTCACCGGCAGGAACACAACACTATGAGTAAGGTCTAGTGTTATTTGGCTGCGATTTTCTGAAAAACGCATTTTCACTTGAAATTACGTTAGGGTTTGCATTATTATTTTTGACCCGGATGAAGTCCAAGTTCTCATGATGGAGTCAGGAGTTGGTCACCAGAACTCCTAATCTACTAATTATAATCCCATCGTGTTTGGGCTCAAAAGATTTGCCCTGACGAACACCATCGATCTAGATGAGGTCCAGGGTCTCATGATGGAGTCAGGAGTTGGTCACTAGAACTCCTAATCTACTCATTATAATTCCATCGTGTTTGGGCTCAACAGAGTTGCCCTGATGAGCACCTTCAATCTAGATGAGGTCCAGGGTCTCATGATGGAGTCAGGAGCTGGTCACCAGAACTCCTAATCTACTCATCATAACTCCATCGTGTTTGGGTTCAATAGAGTTGCCCTGACGAGCACCATCAATCTAGATGAGGTCCAGGATCTCATGATGGAGTCAGGAGCTGGTCACCAGAACTCCTAATCTACTCATCACAACTCCATCGTGTTTGGGCTCAATAGATTTGCCCTAATGAACACCATCGATCTAGATGAGGCCCAGGGTCTCATGATGGAGTCAGGAGTTGGTCACCAGAACTCCTAAACTACTCATCATAACCTCATCGTGTTCGGGCTCAATAGATTTGCCCTGACGAGCATCATCAATCTAGATAAAGTCCAGGGTCTCATGATGGAGTCAGGAGTTGATCACTAGAACTCCTAATCTACTCATTATAATTCCAACGTGTTTGGGCTCAAAAGATTTGCCCTGATGAGCACCATCGATCTAGATGAGGTCCAGGGTCTCATAATGGAGTCAGGAGTTGGTCACCAGAACTCCTACTCTACTCATCATAACTCCATCGTGTTTGGGCTCAATAGAGTTGCCCTGACGAGCACCTTCAATCTAGATGAGGTCCAGGGTCTCATGATGGAGTCAGGAGCTGGTCACCAGAACTCCTAATCTACTCATCATAACTCCATCGTGTTTGGGTTCAATAGAGTTGCCCTGACGAGCACCATCAATCTAGATGAGGTCCAGAGTCTCATGATGGAGTCAGGAGCTGGTTACCAGAACTCCTAATCTACTCATCATAACTCCATCGTGTTTGGGCTCAATAGATTTGCCCTGATGAACACCATCGATCTAGATGAGGCCCAGGGTCTCATGATGGAGTCAGGAGTTGGTCACCAGAACTCCTAATCTACTCATCATAACCTCATCGTGTTCGGGCTCAATAGATTTGCCCTGACGAGCATCATCAATCTAGATAAAGTCCAGGGTCTCATGATGGAGTCAGGAGTTGGTCACTAGAACTCCTAATCTACTCATTATAATTCCAACGTGTTTGGGCTCAATAGATTTGCCCTGATGAACACCATCGATCTAGATGAGGCCCAGGGTCTCATGATGGAGTCAGGAGTTGGTCACCAGAACTCCTAATCTACTCATCATAACAACATCGTGTTAGGGCTCAAAAGATTTGCCCTGACGAGCACCATCGATCTAGATGAGGTCCAGGGTCTCATGATGGAGTCAGGAGTTGGTCACCAGAACTCCTAATCTACTCATCATAACTCCATCGTGTTTGGGCTCAAAAGATTTGCCCTGACGAGCACCATCGATCTAGATGAGGTCCAGGGTCTCATGATGGAGTCAGGAGTTGGTCACCAGAACTCCTAATCTACTCATCATAACTCCATCGTGTATGGGCTCAATAGAGTTGCCCTGACGAGCACCATCAATCTAGATCAGGTCCAGGGTCTCATGATGGACTCAGGAGTTGATCACCAGAACTCCTAGTCTATTCATCATAACTCCATCGTGTTTGGGCTCAAAATATTTGCCCTGACGAGTACCATCGATCTAGATTAAGTCGAGGGTCTCATGATGGACTCAGTAGTTGGTCACCAGAACTAATCTATTCATCATAATGGTAATTTGATGGTGCTTGTCGGAGTAAATCTATTGAGCCCAAACACGATGGAGTTATGATAAATAGATTACGAGTTCTGGTGACCAACTCCTGACTCCATCATGAGACCCTGGACTTCATCTAGATCGATGGTACTCGTCAGGGCAAATCTTTTGAGCCCAAACACGATGGAATTATAATGAGTAGATTAGGAGTTCTAGTGACCAACTCCTGACTCCATCATGAGACCCTGAACGTCATCTAGATTGATGGTGCTCGTGAGGGCAAATCTATTGAGCCCAAACACGATGGAGTTATGATGAGTAGATTAGGAATTATGGTGACCAACTCCTGACTCCATCATGAGACCCTGGACTTCATCTAGATCGATGGTACTCGTCAGGGCAAATCTTTTGAGCCCAAACACGATGGAATTATAATGAGTAGATTAGGAGTTCTGGTGACCAACTCCTGACTCCATCATGAGACCCTGAACGTCATCTAGATTGATGGTGCTCGTGAGGGCAAATCTATTGAGCCCAAACACGATGGAGTTATGATGAGTAGATTAGGAATTATGGTGACCAACTCCTGACTCCATCATGAGACCCTGGACTTCATCTAGATCGATGGTACTCGTCAGGGCAAATCTTTTGAGCCCAAACACGATGGAATTATAATGAGTAGATTAGGAGTTCTGGTGACCAACTCCTGACTCCATCATGAGACCCTGGACTTCATTTAGATCGATGGTACTCGTCAGGGCAAATCTATTGAGCTCGAATACGATGGAATTATAATGAGTAGATTAGGAGTTCTAGTGACCTACTCCTGACTCCATCATGAGACCCTGGACTTCATCTAGATTGATGGTGCTCATCAGGGTAAATCTATTGAGCCCAAACTCGATGGAGTTATGAGTAGATTAGGAGTTCTGGGGAGTTCTGGTGACCAACTCCTGACTCCGTCATGAGACCCTGGACCTCATCTAGATCGATGGTGTTCGTCAGGGCAAATCTTTTGAGCCCAAGCACGATGGAATTATAATGAGTAGATTAGGAGTTCTGGTGACCAACTCCTGACTCCATCATAAGAACCTGGATGGACTTCATTCGGGTCAAAAATAATAATACAAACCCTAACGTGATTTCAAATAACACTGAAACTCTATAGCACTAATGTGCGCAAACGATTGGCATCTTGACTACGCAGCATGGGTGCGTAGCCACCATGCCAATCGATACGACAACGAAACACTATCTGTCTCTCTCTCGTACTAATATGCACAAACGATTGGCATCTTGGCTGGGCAGCATGGGTGCGTAGCCAACATGCCAAACGTTTACGATACGACAAGGAAACACTATCTGTCTCTCTATCGCACTAATATGCGCAATCGATTGGCTTCTTGGCTAGGTATCATGGGTGCGTAGCCAACATGCCAATCATTTACGATACGACAACGAAACACTACTCTCTCTCTATCGCACTAATATACGCAAACGATTGGTATTTTGGCTAGGCACTAAGCAAGTGTGTGGCCAACATGCCAATCGTTTACGATACGACAATGAAACACTATCTGTCTCTCTATCGCACTAATATACTTTATTTATACCTGCAGTCATTTAGTAACTTCTTCATTTTCCATTGGTGTGAAAGAGACAGAATAAAGAGCAAGGGTTATAGTACACTCTGTAGTCTGTACACTTAGCAGTAGTGTACATAAAAAAAAAAACTACTTTGCATATACAATAAAATAAAGAGTGCCCATATGATATCATATGACACTAAAATTAATGTTGCTTGAAATTATATTGAAAACTATCAAGATTATTCTAGTCTGCATTGAAACGCGCGTCGCGTTGCCGGCGCTCGCGTACCGAGCGCCAACGCCATCTATCGAGCGTTATTTCGTGAAATCGGAGAACGCTCCAAGGATTAAGGGCTCTTAAACTCCCCAGGAGCACAGCCTGAGCGGCTACCAGGTGGTCCGCAAGGCGGGCGACCAGGAGACCATCTTCAAGTTCCACCGCACCGTGAAGCTGGAGCCGGGCGCCGTGGCCACGGTGTGGTCGGCCGACACCGGCGCCGAGCACGACCCGCCGCGCGACATCGTCATGAAGGGCCAGAAGTGGTTCGTCGCCGACAACTTCACCACCGCGCTGCTCAACAACGAACAGGAGGTTAGTCGCTTGCAGGTTACACTAATGTCGTAACTTTAACTGTGCGAGTGTTTAGTATCTAAAATTACCAAATAAAAAACGGCCAAGAAAATTTTAACTAAATTTTCATGCAATTCAAAATTTGGTATCTCACAACCGCTTGTGATCGGGACGGCCAACTTGCCTCGATGGAATATGTTCGTGTGCACCACTTTTACTCGCGTATCTCCACTTATTTGTCGCTGAAATATATCTGAGACGGGAGACACATTTCCTTTTCCTCTGTTTCCGTTTCCAACCTCTATAATATAATTAATATGACGTATAAATTGCACCGATCTCTCGAACAACTTGTTTATCGTATTCAGTAACCCACGTCTTGTTCCAGGAGGTGGCCGTCTCGGAGCGGCAGCGGCGGCAGGTGAGCACGAGCGCGCAGCGGCACCGCGAGCTGGCGCACAAGTTCCCGCGCCGCGAGCAGGTACGCCGACACATATCACATATATTCTACCGCTAATTGTTTCTCTTATGCTTGGAATTTTCGAAATCTGCGGTCAAGACTAAACGTCGATACCTTTAAAACCCTTTTCCAGGCCGCACTAATCTACAAGGATTTCCCAAATATATATATATATTCTATTAGCGCGTATGTGGTCGATGAATCGTACTATGCCTGGAAAAGGCTTAAAAATCATTCTACGTTAAAGTACTTTGAAAACGAGGACCATATGAAATCCTTAAATATTATATTTATTGATACAATTGTGTGATAATTTACGATGGTGGATAATTTACAAAAATAAGATGCATACCATAACTGGTATGCACCTTTTTTTTAACTTTTTCTGTATAGTCTGCATTTTCTTATAAAAATATTGAAAACCTACGTTTTCGTGGAGAAATTGGTTAAAGTGTCAAAATATTGGTCTGCAAAATGCGAATTCTCTAAAGCCGCTGGTGACGCCAGCAGCAGAAGAATATCATCAAATGAGTATTAACAAAATGTGAACTTGTCAACAGCTGGGCGAGATCCGCGAGGGTGACGAGAACTGCCGCATCATGTAACGGAGTAGCGGCCGCCAGGGGCCTCCCCACCAGTTACGCTATAGGATTCCTTGCAGCCGACACACGACTCACGTGGCCGTGGCCTGAATTGGGCTTTTCTTGTGCAAAAAGTTAGTGCTGCCACCCACCTACCCGTGCCTCACCCCCGTATGATATAACTGTGAGCACGACTTAGACCACGGCCAAAGTATTTCAAAAATGTTCACGGGACGATTGCTAGAACTAGACTGGCTTGAATTAATAATGTGTGAGCTTTAGGGAATTGATTTTAGTTGAAATTGATCAATATTTTGATGTCAAATGACATGTTTTTATGAGTGAATAATTAAATGTAAATGTAAAGTACAGGCTTTTGGTACGATTGTTGGTGCTTTAGAAATAAAGTTACATCCCGTTTCTCTAGTTACTTAAAAGCTGGTTTGAGCACTGATTAAATTTACCACATAGACTTGTGTTAGATTGACTGGAGTCAAGTGCAAGTAATAGCACTTAATACAGCCTTATATCTCCAATTTTGTAATAGAAATGTAACGGCTAGGCGGCTGGCCTGTTAGTTGAGTAGCTGACCACTGCCGTTTTAGTGTAATGGCACCCGTGAACAGAGTACAAACATTGTGGTTCACATTATTGGTAAGTATAGCGACAAGTTTAATGAGCATTGAATTATTTCCTTCACAATGCCGGTGACATGAAATGTTATTATTATAATAGTTGTGCGTCGACATCCGCCTGTCCGGCGCTACATTGACTGGGGATCTCTAGTAAATGTCACTCTTTTGTATTGTTGTCCGAAAAATCAAACTGTAATGTAGTAAAAAATATATACAAGTCAATCGGCGTGCCTACTGGCTATTTATTATTAGCTATGTTCTAGTTTAACATGCCACAAATGAAAAATTGATTTTTTGTGTTGACACTGTCATTTACCATAAGATTCAAGTCCATAATTGCTATCAGAAATCCCCACTCAAAGTTTCGCCTTCCCAGTGGTGCTTCGAATTATACTTTTCTTGAGTGGGACTTTTGTATGCTAATCATATTTCTGTGTTTGCCATGAATCCCAAACATAATTTGGAAACATTCTATGCTCATTTAAATGTTTTTGTCAAGAATTATAAAATTTAGTTTCTATAAAGTTCATTTTTAATTTTTAAGAAATTTTCTTTTTGTGTAAGAGAATAGATTTTCATTACTTAGATAATATATAATAATCATTAATGATTTTATCAAGAGGGGAGATACAAGAGTTGTCACGCTAGTCTTAAAAAAATCAATGTGTTTTTTTTTTACAAATTTTGTCGCTAATCTGCAAATCACTGTTGTATCTTTCCAGAAGTGACTAACTGAATCACGTAATATTTTTAATATAGGTAAAACAAAAGTATACAATAAGATGCGTGCATTTAGATTAACGCCAACACGGAAACGAAGTATACATCGGTGGGAGTAATAGATTATACTAATGCACTAGTTGGTAATTAATTTATCGATAATCAAACGTGTCGACGTATATCAAACTCGCTAAACTAACAAAATCAACCACCACACTACCAAGTTTCGAGGCAATTTTTATATGCGTCGACACAAATCTAGAGTGAGGTAGATTAAATCTACACGGTTGTTGCAACTCCTACAGCATTTGTGTTTTAAATCAGTGTAATGAATCTTTCTGACTATGTATGAGTAATTTGTTAAGTCCAGTATTTTGTTCACATTCAATGCTATTTTACACTAAAGTAATAGGTGCAAGTCTCAAATGGAAGGTTCTCATGTAAAATATTAGGAAACAGCATCTTTGCACATTGATGGTAATTGGAAATTATTATGGAAAAAATGTTCATCATATTTTTTATTGAGAGGATTGAATCTGATTCATTTTCACGTTCACTTTGTTATTAAATAATCATGAGACCCTTAACTTTGACCGTTTATATCTTCCATGTGTAAAATACACATTATTTGAAATAAAGATATATTTAGGTTTAGTTCTGCTTTTTATTTCATAACCCATTTGCCTTGAACTTAAATGTTTTCTTCCATCCAACCAAAAATACATCTTTTCAGTATGGTGTTAGATGCAACTAATTACCAGATCATAGAGCTGAACTAAGTAAAGGATAAGCAAACTTGATTCAAAGATTTATTTATTTCGTCATCATGGGTTACATAAGGTGTCAGTTTACTGTTTAGGTAATTGGCCTATGGTCCATGGTGTGCCTTTCGGCGTACGACATAAAAATGTAACTACACCAAAATTAATAAACCTAAGAGTACATGTTAAAATAATTTAAAAATAGTAATACCTACACATCATATACAAGGTCGACGTCACATGCATAAAATTAAACTAAATATAAAACTGATGTCAGAGGTGTTTAAAAAAAACGTCAATCAATTAAAATATTATACATTCATTAATTGGGTAATAATAATAAGCTTGGTCTATTATATACATTTTTTTTAAGTCTTCTTTAAATTCTAGGCCCTCTACCTCAAATTACATTTGGCAATCTATTATATTTTTTTGGGGCCATTCCTAAAACACTATTTGTAACTAGTCTTTGATGGGATACCAATCAACTTATTGTCTCTCACTAGAGAATAAAATATTGATTGATGATTATCAGATGTGGAAAATCTAAAATAATTTCGTGTTTCTAATTTGACGAGATGTTTTGTACGGCTCCGGACCGTACATTGCACGATAGTCTCCATCAGATATATCAGAGCGAGCAAAGTGTTCACAAATATCTGAAGCTGAACACGTTTTGTTCAGATATTTTTGAACACCTCGTCCGCTCCGATATATCCGATGACTGTACCTAACTGGTTGGTTGCCAAGAGTTGTCAACTCAGACCATAAAACAATTGAGCACAACAGCGTCATTTGTAGGGAATGCAAACCGGTTTTAACCGAAACCGAAAAAACCGGTTAAAACCGGTTTTTTGACGGAAACCCAAGACCGGGTTTTTAGAATTTAAAAAAACCGGTTTCGGTTTTTTTTATTTACCTAAGTTGCATGTTTTATTCATTATAAGGGTATAAATCGGTCCTAAACCGGTTGAATCGACATCAAATCAAATAATGTGGTGTTGTGTTAGTTTGATAATTTGTAACGCTAAATGAATTTTTACAATGCAAAATACAAAAATACGAAAGATTAAATAATATAAAGTACTGGCAGTGGCAGGACATCCGTGCTGGTGTACGAATTGGTATAAAAGGTCTTACTTATAATTTTATTATGCGATGCGCTGTAGAAAAATTCTACGTAATCAATTATATCAATGGCAGCTTTAGAGTCTTTTGTTGGTTCAGTGATAACGACTTACCGACAACCTTTTTTGTCTCTTCTCGCACTAATAGGAAAGGGTAGTTCAAACCCTAAAGAATGGAATTACTTGACTACCTGTGTTTGCCCAGTTTAATCTAACACCATCAGTTTCTAATTGACTTTTCGAGAAGAAACACGTGACGTGAATTGTTGTATTAGCTTATTTAATTTATTTCCTACTTTACAAATCCATAATAACTTAGCAAATATTTTATAAAGGAAGGTAGTAACAGTAAACGAATTAACTACTTGAATATTTACTAGAAGACAGCTAAAAACTTAGAGCAAGATTTCGGATTGGGCCATTTGATTTAAGACAAATAACATTAAATTAATATTGTCATATATTTAAGAAAAAAATAATTTAATAAAATTGGATTGTTTCTATTCCTAGTTACAAATAACATTAAGTCATTTGACAATTCCCATACAATACAATAAAATAGTCAGATATTCTGTCTTTAATTTCGTGATAAAATCGTGTATATACTATACTAGCATTCGTTTTTACACGTGAAGCAATCTTTTCGTTATTCCATGGCGATGAATTTTTTTTTTTGTAAAACCGAAGAAAAAACCGGTTTTGAAAAACCTCCGGTTTTTGCATTCCCTAGTCATTTGTTTCGCCTGTCAAATGGTCAAACTAAGAGGTATAGATAGTGCCATTCAAGACGACGCGTGCCTTGGCTCGTATTGTCATGTTATTAAAGGTTAGATTAGACAAATCTGCCCGTCATCGTGGATGGCACGAACTTACGGTTTCTTCTTAGACTATCTCTCTAGAACTATACGACATAAAAACATATCAAACAGTATATTCAAAATATAATTATATTCATTTCAGTTCATCAAGTCATAAAATGCATCATTTTATAAATCCAATTTTGCAATCATTTTGGGAGAGGCTTCTTGGCCATTGTGAGGTAACTTATTAAGCTTCTCTATGTAATCTGGAGGCAGTTGACATTCAACTGCTCCCTTCAAGATCACATTCAGGTAGGTCATGGATGGCCTCCGGTCCACTGGTATGTCATCATCCTCCTCTCGGGCTGGTGGGTTGGTAGTTTGTTGGTAAGTGCGGCATTCCACTTTTTGACCATCTGGTGTAGTAATTTCCACCGTTTTAGGAAAATACCAGTTAGTTTCTACACCTTCTTGCCTAGAAAGGATATGTAATAACTAATAATATAATTGTCAATTGGTGCATATTATTTGAATTATTTCAGGTAATATGGAATTTTGGTAAGTCCAAGAATCATTTAACCTTTTCAACGCTTTCTCCCTCGCATCAAAATGTGGCATACACGCCAATATGTCAACTATTGAGAAACGAATTTAAACCTTATCTGTCAACAGTAAAATTGCTTTGACAGCGTCTGCCATGACCTCTTTAGTGGTCGTTGGCGTGGTAGGCACGACAGCACACGACCACTTTAGTGGCTCTTGGCGTTCAAAAGGTTAAAAATCAGCCGGAATTATCTGTCAATCTTTTATAGTTCGTGTTTTTAACATTAGAAAAAAGGTAAACAATCTTGACATGTCTTATTATTGAAAATGCTTTTAAATAATTAGTTTATATTACTGAAAACGAAAAATAATGTAAAAGATTGTATATGATTGTAAAATATAATTTGCTGACTTATTTTTCAAAAGTGATTTATTTTCTAAAAACAAAGTATGTTTTATTTCTGAATTACCCAAATACACCTTATAATATTTTATTCAAGTTTTTTTTTTGTGTTGCTGTTGTGTCAATGTACTGAGACTAACCAGTCTAATGCTGGCATATCATTGTTATGCAACCTCCAGATGGCCCCCCATATAATAGAACCCTGTTTAGGTACTATAGTAGCAGAAGTTCCTCGCCAGTGATCCGAATACTTCATGAAATCAAGTATATGATTCTGAAATAAAAATATAATATATTAAAAATAATCTAATGAAATTACATCGTTTTACACGGTAAATGCATGGTTATTATGCCATCATTCCATTGATGTATCATGCGTTTAACGCATAAAACTTACACACTCTTTATGGGCATAGTATTGTAAGCTGTGAGTACTTTGGGCTGATGATTTACACATAAATAACTAGCTGACTATGACATTATGGCCATTTTAATCACTTAAAAATAAATAATAATAAAAGAATCAAAAATTATGCACATATTATGTACACAATAATGTTTACAAACTAATTGAAATGGAAAGTGGGTCAGCTAATTTCCTTATTTTACTCTTTTATCTATACCCAAGTCTTAGAGGGAGTGTTTTTTTTATAATTGAGACTTAGTTTTTCGTTTTGTAGGTCTGTATTTCATAGTATGCTTAATGTATCTTGTTAATGTAAATTGACTTAATAAAATATTTGCTAAAGGTAGCTTTTATATTTTTAAAGAAGGATTTTATTCTAGAGTATAATCGAAGTAAGCTAAGAAATTACTTAATAAACAATATGAACTGATAAGGTGCTAAGCATCTTAAGTACTTACATCAAGCCGGCCGATGCCCAAGAATTCTGCTGTAGGATTGTTAATACGAATTCGTTTTTTCAGTAAATTACTGCCATAGGCAAAGTACAGGAAATGATCTTTAACTGGAGCTATCATTTTTAACATTAATGACTCGAATGTTCAGAGTAAATCCAACCTTTATCATTATCATTAACACTGTTTTGATGAAAAAACTACGATCACTGGTTGTAATTTTCAAAGAAATACAAAATAAAAAAATGATTTATGCCCTTGTAATACAGTCTAATTTGACAGATTTTGTAATACCCCAGGGAGTAAAATAATATGTGCACTAGGTTATATTGTATGTCTATGGCACTAGCTGTTGGATTCGCCTGACACCTGACACGACTTTGTTTTTTTTTTTAGGGTTCCGTAGCCAAATGGCAAAAAACGGAACCCTTATAGATTCGTCATGTCCGTCTGTCTGTCCGATTCTGTCACAGCCACTTTTTTCCGAAACTATAAAAGCTATACTGTTCAAACTTGGTAAGTAGATGTATTCTATGAACCGCATTATGATGTTCACACAAAAATAGAAAAAAAACAATAAATTTTGGGGGTTCCCCATACTTAGAACTGAAACTCAAAAAATCTTTTTTCATCAAACTCATACGTGTGGGGTATCTATGGATAGGTCTTTAAAAATGATATTGAGGTTTCTAATATCATTTTTTTCTAAACTGAAAAGTTTGCGCGAGAGACACTTCCAAAGTGGTAAAAAGTGTGTGCCCCCCCCCCCCCCCCCCCCCCCCCCGTAACTTCTAAAATAACAGAATGAAAAATCTAAAAAAAATATATGATATACATTGCCATGCAAACTTCCACCGAAAATTGGTTCGAACGAGATCTAGTAAGTAGTTTTTTTTTAATACGTCATAAAAATTTAAAAAAAAATTTTTTTTCATCAAACCCATACGTGTGGGGTATCTATGGATAGGTCTTCAAAAATGATATTTAGGTTTCTAATATCATTTTTTTCTAAACTGAATAGTTTGCGCGAGAGACACTTCCAAAGTGAAAAAATGTGTCCCCCCCCCCCCCCTGTAACTTCTAAAATAACAGAATGAAAAATCTAAAAAAAATATATGATATACATTGCCATGCAAACTTCCACCGAAATTGGTTCGAACGAGATCTAGTAAGTAGTTTTTTTTTAATACGTCATAAAAATTAAAAAAAAAAAATTTTTCATCAAACCCATACGTGTGGGGTATCTATGGATAGGTCTTCAAAAATGATATTTAGGTTTCTAATATCATTTTTTTCTAAACTGAATAGTTTGCGCGAGAGACACTTCCAAAGTGAAAAAATGTGTGTCCCCCCCCCTGTAACTTCTAAAATAACAGAATGAAAAATCTAAAAAAAATATATGATATACATTACCATGCAAACTTCCACCGAAAATTGGTTTGAACGAGATCTAGTGAATAGTTTTTTTTTAATACGTCAATAAATTAAAAAAAAATTTTTTTCATCAAACCCATACGTGTGGGGTATCTATGGATAGGTCTTCAAAAATGATATTTAGGTTTCTAACATCATTTTTTTCTAAACTGAATAGTTTGCGCGAGAGACAGTCCCAAAGTGGTAAAATGTGTGTCCAAAGTGGTAAAATGTTGAACAAGATCTAGCAAGTAGATTTTTTTTTAATACGTCTTAAATGGTACGGAACCCTTCATGCGCGAGTCCGACTCGCACTTGGCCGCTTTTTACAATTATGGCCTGAATTAGACTCGCATTTTTAATCTTTAAGCCAGCAATATTGACAGCTTAAAGGCGTTTTTTAACCTCAGAGGCCCCGACGCAAAAGGAGGGTGTTAAGGTCAGTTCAAGGGGCCAGGGGGCCTACCGCGAAAATCGAAGTTCGTCAATTGCGGGCATTTTTCTCTGTCACTCTAATGACGTCTTAAAGAGAGTAAAAGAGAAAGGGCTTCGGTTTTCGCGGTATGCCTCCTGCCGCGAAAATCGAAATAAAGGTGATTCGACCAATAGTTTCTCGGGTAATTGAGACAGTTACTAAATGATTATTCTACGAAAAGTAAATATGCGTATCAATGTTCTGTGTATTGACTACTCGTGCAAACGATTATTATGCGTAATGACATTCTGCCAATCGTTACTCGGCCAAAGAACCCGTCTGCGAATCGTTGTCGGCGAATCGAAAATCGGCGTATTGTTTGTCGGAAAATCAATAGGGCACCCACCCTGGGTGCTTAGCTTACACAATTCAAGCTATACAATTCTTGCTGTGACTTTCTCCCAATTTAGCCATAAGCGCGTGTTCTTTATTTATACCTGCAGTCATTTACTATCTATTTCATTTTCCATCGGTGTGAAAGAGATAGAATAAAGAGCACGGGTTATAGTTATAGTACACTATATACACTACTACTGTGCATATAAAATGAAATAAAGAGTGCCCATATAATATACTTAACACTAAAATTTATGTTGCTTGAAATTATTTTGAAAACTATCAAGACTATTCTTGTCTACATTGAAACGAGCGTCACGTTGCCGGCTCTCGCGTACCGAGCACCAACGCCATCTAGCGAGCGTTATTTCGTGAAACCGGAGAACGCTCTAAGGAATAAGGGCTCTTAGCCGTAAATTTCATACAGAAAACAGAACCAAAACATAATTTATAAGATTAGTGTATTTATTCTTAAAATTTTCACAGCATTCAGCCCACATGACATTCTAAACAAACAATTATTCTTATTATTGAGTTTCCAGTTTCCCTTACAAATCTAAAATTGTACAATCAGCAACATCCTTAACTAACCATTTCTAGGCCTTATCTACTAAGGTTCAGAATAGTCAATTAACTCTGTCCTCGATGGTACTGTGTCGTCATTAAGTTTTAAACACTTTGGCACTACCATGTCTCCCTATGCAATATTGTACAGTGGCATACACTTTCAGAAACCTGCGTTCCACGGCTTTGAAATGGTCTTCCGTCACTAACTTTCCGCCTTGAAATGCGGACATTAGTTTGATTGTTTCACTAAGGCTGCCACCAGAAAGCAGCTCTAGGTATTTCCATGTCGTCAGTCTTAGACTGGAAGGAAAAACATAAATAAATGCATTAAAGGGTTGAAGTTGTAAGCACCCATGGGCTACGGCTGTTATTTATTCTGTGGCTACGGTAGCGGCTTACCATAAAGGCGCCTGCCTTTAAGTGCCAATTACATCGACACTTTATCAGGCCTGATATCAGGCCCGAGCAAGAGTATTTTTCCGTTTCACCAAATATCAGCACATCATCAACAATATTTGAACTGTAAAAAAAATTGAGACGAAGTAGACAACGATTATCAGGCCCGACATCGGGACTGATTTCGGGCCCGATATCGGGAAGTGTACATGTAATTGGCGCTTTAGGCATGACTGTTTGCCACTAATGTGGTATAAACTGAAGTATTACAAAAGCGACAAATTTATTGTAAAATTTGTCATTTATTTTGAAAAGCCTCTTATACCTCGTTTTTTAAATAATAAGTGTTTTTCAATAAAGAGACACGTCAAGATTGTTTATACTTTTTGCAATACTTTAAAAACGTGGTTTTATTTGTGTGTTCATCAGGTCATCACAGATATTTGTTTCCGAGTTATTAATGTTTTCTATGTATTTAAGTATTTATCTATTATATGTATATACGAGTACAACATTTGCTGTCACTACGGTATTCAATAAAATCCCATATACGGTATACGGGAAACATTAACGCCGTGTGAACCTAGCCTTAAGTGGGGCTAGCTCGATTTCTGTAAGATTGTCCAATAATATTTATTTAATAATATTATTTTAGTTTCCCTGTATCTTCTATGGTTTTGGATTTCTTAAAACAAAAAATACTTACACTGCATCAATTAATTCACTGTGTATTACACGGTGTAGCAATAAGCAATAATAGTGGGGATCCGTTTCGGCGTTTTTCTCCTACCTTTCCCTAATTAGAATATGATACCGAATATCCTCTTAAACGGATCCGGGGATCCCTGCTAGTTTTGTTACACCTGTAGTTTTACTATTATACCTAAAGTACTGCAGATAATGCTTTTAACTTACATGCAGCATTGGTAGAGTGGGGCTAATATATCCAATTCATCAACTGCTGGATTTCCAAGACCTTTTCCATTATCCAGAAGTAGAATTTTGTCTTTATACATTTCATAACGGTGTCTATCTCCATTTTGGATTAAAAAATCGAATATTGAAATATCTACCAAGTCTAATATTCTTTTAATGCTCAGAGTTCCCGTAACTTTTCTGAAAATAAGTATAATATTATAAAATTTATTAAGAAACTTAGGTACATTACTAGTCAGCATTTAGTTAGTCTCCAAAAATCCTCACCATTGTGTGTCCATGACACCTAAATGGATTTCTAATATAATGTTAATTCAAAACTTACTTACTTACAAAAATCATTATCTCTTTGCCATTCCATTAATGTAGAATCTCTGTAGTTGCGGCGCCATGGCGACTTGAATACTTGGAATTGGAATGGTTTGTCTAAGTATAAGATTGCCGCTCCTTCAATCTCGCCCTTATTATCAGGGCATACAGTTTCATTTATCTTACAATAAAAGCATTTGCCATAGATACAACGCCCACCATTGCCTGGAATATAAAACAATATAGGAGAACATTTTCTTTAGATACTACAGGAGTGAATTAACATTATATTAATTGAAGTAAATTTGTACAAACATTTTGTATAAATACACAATACCAGAATAATTACAAAATAAAATCTACATTAGTAAACAGTCACTGCACAGTACTTATTGGGAATTCTTCAAGAATTATAGGCCCTTTGCCAAGTCTAATATTTAACTGTGTATTGACTTTGACCTACATATAATTACTGATTGAATATAAATTTGGCAGTGCACTAATCACTGAGAAGGTACTACTTCTTGGTATTTTGGTATCTATTTTAGATGAGATTTTAGTTTTAATTTAAATGTATTGTGATATCAAAATTGTATCATGAATGAACAAAATTCCATCATTTACCATTTCTTATCATAGTTCTTTTCAATCCTATTGTGGCAACGGGAACTATTTCTCTATCCACATGAATTTTCCTTATCACAGAGGGAGGTATCCAAGTGAAGTTCAGAGTCATGGCAAGATAGTAAGCAAACACTTCGGAGTTGTGCCTATCAAAGCCAGCCACAATACTTCCATGTATTATATGATCTCTCTCATACCTCTTTGGTTTGAAGTACAGCTTCTGTTTTCCCTGAAAGATACGTTTATACAACTTATATAAAAAAAATAAAGAAATTACGCCTTCACTACTTCTTAAAGACTGTGATTGAGCTTTGGTTGGAGCAACATTTACATTAATATAAAAAAAAAAATTGAATAGCCATTTATATTTCGACCGCATATTAAAACATTCTTATCAGGTTTAAAAAAATATCAAATAATTAATTTAAACATAATAAAAGTTCATGGATATGTTTGTCAATCTACAGCCAAAGGTCCCATCTATGGTTCAAAATTAAATCAAATATCATTGTGAGTACAACTAATATTCAAATGCCATATTTCATGGTAAGATATTTATAAAAATGGAAGAAAAAGCTTAGATAAATATATAAAATACACTGATATTTATATCCAAATTAAGTATGTATAGAACTTGTAATCATACTTTTGGTACTGGATTATAGATGGGTGGTCTTACACTGCCTCTCAATGTGTGTGATGTTAAATGAAGTTACTTAAGTTTTTTTTAACGAAGTTACATAAGTTAAATGTACTATAAGTTTCAATGTACAGTTGTACAGTCGCCAAATATTGGAGCAGCCAAGGTGCTCAAAAATATTTTATTTACTAGAGATAACTCACAATTACAGAAAATTTGATCAAAAAGTATTGTTAAACCAAAATGGTTTGTCTTGCTCCATTCCACAGTATTTAAATAATTAACAATACAATGCAATACATATACACATCTAATTCGTAAACAACATCATAATTGCAAATATCACAAACTGAATGTGTCAGTTATCATACCGGTGCGGCCATTTGAACAAGCACTTCATTGCCTTGGCAATAGAGGTATGTACAGATACTAATGAGTGTCTTGGCCACTCCAATATATCTGACGGCGCCTGTACAAACACCTTACCTCTAATAAGAGAAGTAATTTGAGTTGTGTTCCTTTAGGTGCATTGTCAACAAGGACTATGGGTGCTGTCATCATAGTATGTAACATTTGTCCCGCAACTCCATTCTTATGAGGGTAAAGTGAGCTTCCAGCACCTACCTTAACATATGAAACTTATTAATTGACTAAATTCTACATTATAGTGGCCTATTTGAAATAAAGTGTATGGTGTGAAGATAAGGATAGTTTAGTCATCAAGTAGGCATATTACAATGTGCTTATTTATGAACATCAAATAAAGCTATGCCACCTGGATGGATGTAGGATTAGATTGATTATGATTTGCTTTAAAATCAAATAATATAAAGTATGCATCTATGTTCTAATTAAGAATGATTTAAATATTACAGAAATTAAGTATTACTAGAGATAGAGGATGCAGTTTATAGTGTATCCTTTGATAAAATAAGTCATAATCTAGACATATCATAAAATATAAAAAGAAGGAATGTTATAGAACAGAGGTACAATTTAGTAGTTATTTAACAATCTAAATAATAAAGTTTTAACAAGTTTCATGGCCAAGCATGCTGAAGATGGCATAGTATTTTGATCTAACGGTATTTGAATCATAAAAGTATGACAACAAATTACCTACCTGGTTTGCATCTGGCCAATCAACTTGTATATTATTTGATGGACTAAAAGAAGTCAGCAAAGTTTTTTGAATTGGGAAGAACTTGGAGTTACGACTTTTATACTGACTAGGAAGATAGTTGAGGTAGACATGAATATCTTTAAATACGCTAGGCGATTGATCTAGTTTAATACTGGGAACGTTAAAGTTTACAGATTTTTTACCTATCGGTATTAAGGTGTAGAAGAAGTATATATTTAATGCTACAAGTAATAGTAGAAATAGAGAGAACCCGAAAACATAATTCATAGACATAGTGCATTTCAAACACAAATTAACACTACATTAATAGTACTAACACTCTTATTCAGATCTTTTGATTTTTCTCTAGTACAATAAATTAATTCATATTGTATCTAAAAATATGTATTTACGATAAAGTTAATTTATAAAATATTAATGCACTTCTTCCATACTTCTTCATCCTATAAATATAAACAAAAAATATCAAATCGAGATGTCATTGTCAATGTCACATGCTGACATTTGTGAGTTGTATTTTCCTCATAGATATATTCATATTCATTTATTAGTTTATTAGCAGTGTTGTATTTGTGTTGTGTTGTGTGGGGTAGTGTTTTGTTCCTGCCGGTGAGTGAGGTTGCCAGAGCTCAAGGAGGGGGTGGGGGGTTTAGGGTCGGCAACGCGCATGTAACTCCTCTGGAACAGTTCTGCCATAAGAGATTGTCGTCCTTTCTCTGTCGTCCATACGTTTAAGTTCATCAAAAATTCATGTCCTTGTGCTACCCTCGCTAATAATAATACCACGACCGAGCGGGATGGTCGTATACAAATCTCAATAAGTGTGACGGAAAGAGATATATCATTTGTTGTCCTTGTCATAGTTTCACTTTTTTTTGCTTGCCTCCTATATATTATGTTTGACATTTCAAGAGGCAGTCAAATACGGAAGGTGGAGATAAGGAATGGAATCTCCATAAACCAAAAAGCTCCTAGTGAGTATTATATTCTTTGCCAAAAAGTGACATCAAAAAACCTTAAATAGGTGGCGCTACAATAACCTAGAATACTTGAAAATAATATCAAATCATAGACAGCGTACTTCACTCCGTCAATAACGCCTAGGTTCTTAGCTACTCTGGAGAGATTTGGAACAAATGGAACTATTATTTATAGCTGACCACTGGATACTTTTGCATAAGTTCTGCCTATGGAGATTGCGTTCCTTAACTCTACCTTCCATACAGTCAAACTTAACAATAAGTCAAAGTGCAGACGAAATTATTTTTTGGTCATTAGAAGAAATTATAATAACATTGTGTAAACTGGCATATTTAGTGTGCAGTGAAATATTATTTTGGAAATTAATGGTGAACTGCAGCGTAATCGGCTGTAAAAGCCGCACGGAACGAATGGAAGAAAATTTCAGGGCGGCTACCGGGAAAATCGAAATTCGTCAATAGGGTTGTTCCATCTACAAATCTCAGGGCAGAATAGGGTTGTTTCCAATTTATTGAAACGCTTGTAATACGTTCTATATTAACCAAACGTTGCCCTAAAATTTAACTTTTACCCTAAAAACGGCTTTAAATATGTTAAATTAACAAAATATATTTTGACCCATGCTTTCGCGCCCAAAACGCTCTTTGAAAATTGTATGACGTCACAGTTTACGGTTTGACACATAACTATGTACATAGAGTAAAGTAATTATATAGGTACATACACACGTAACACCAAGGCCTCTCGTTGTCTATTCTCAGTGCAGAATTTGATACTCAAGCCATAGCCATTTAGGTGGTCGGCAAGCTGTGTATGCGTGCGTGTGGGTTTTTAACCAGCTAATAAAATATGTTTTCTGTAATAATGAGTTATTATATATCATAAAGTATTTGTTATCCATTAGCATTTCTATGATGTTAATTTTTAGTGCAGATATCGAAGCTTCAATTAATTGCCCACCACCAAAATGGCTATTGCTTGAGTATTAAATTTTGCCCTTCGGCCGCGTACGCAACCAGAGCTTCGTAACCAGATGCGATCGAAAACTATTTCTGCCTTGTACGAAACCGGTTGCGATCAAAAACTAATTTCGTCTTACCCGTAACCAGTTACGATCGAACACTTCTCGTTCTTATACGAAACCAATGTCTGGGCCATCTAGCTATAGGTTTTTTTTTCAAATATTTTGTCATGATACTCATGATAATTTCTTATCCTGTGCATTTTTTGGAAACTATTGATTTAACAAAACTCAACTCAAGCCAGTGTCTTTTAAGGAACAAGGTTACATTGTATTTGCCAACAAAGTATTTGAATATTATCAACTGGTACAATTTTTGTGTTCTGATTTTTAACTAGATATATAACGTGTACAGTACTTATACTGTATAACAAGGTGTATAAATATAATCATAGCTGACTTTATCAACGGTCGAAAGGTTTCGTACAACAAAGAAAAGTGTTCGATCGTAACTGATATCTAGTAAGACGGAATTAGTTTTTGATCGCAACCGGTTTCGTACAAGGCAGAAATAGTTTTCGATCGCATCTGGTTACGAAGCTCTGGTTGCGTACGCGGCCGAAGGGAAATTTTGTGCGAGAACAGACCTATATACTTACTTTACTCTTTGGAACAGACAACGAGGGGCCTACCGCAAAAACCGAAAATCGTATATTGTGGGGATCATTTTCTTTTACTCTTACTAAGACATAATTAGAATGACAGAGAAAAATGCCCGCAATGACGAACTTCGATTTTCGCGGTTATAGCCCAGTGTCAAACCGTGAGTTGTGACGTCATCAGAATCTTCAATGTCGTTTCGACTTCGGTCACGTGACGTGTGTTAAGAAATATTTTAAATTCAATATTTACAAAAATATGCTCATTAGAGGTACACTAAAGGTAGTTTAACATGTTCTTATAATCCATAAGAATTTATTGGGATACTATTCTGCCCTAAGATTTGTAGATGGAAACAACCCTATTGTATCCCAATAAATTCTTTTGGATTATAAGAACATGTTAAACTACTTTTAGCCTCGTATCTTCTACGTGTGTATGTAGTTATGTGTCAAACCGTAAACTGTGACGTCACACAATTTTCAAAGAGCGTTTTGGGCGCGAAAGCATCTGTCAAAATATATTTTGTTAAATTAACATATTTAAAGCCGTTTTTAGTATAAAAGTTGTATTTTAGGGCAACTTTTAGTTAATATAGAACGTAATACAAGCGTTACGAAAAATTGGAAACAACCCTATTGCGGGCATTTTTCTCTGTCACTCTAATTACGTCTTAGTGACAGTAAAAGAGAAAGATCCCCGCAATTTGCGAATTTCGGTTTTCGCGATAGGCCCCCAGCTTTCACACGTAGGTAAGTAGTAAGTACAATATTTTACACTTTTCTCTAAGCGTAATATGTGATAATGATAATCATAGAAATAGGATAGGGAGCGTGCATGAACTGTAGGAGGCAGCACAGGAGCCGTCAGATTTTTGGCGCGATGCGAAATTTGATGTTTATTGTTCCGATGTAGCCCACAAGATGGCAGAACCTACTATGCACAAGAAAACACGTGACGTGTAAATGTGCATGTTTATGGTTCCGATTCAGGCCACAAGATGGCAGACCCTCCAACGCGCACGGTCCCTATAGTATAAAACGACTGTCAAACTTCGAAAGTGTGACCAAAAATGAAATGCAAGTGTATGCGTAAATTGTCTATGTGCGAATAAAATTAGTGATGTCATGTTATAACATATTAATAATCTATCAATGTTTAACTGCTTTATCGACTACTTTTTCAAATGTGTTTGTTTTTATAAAAAATGTTATAGGCATGATTATTAATACTATTAGACCCTATTAGCGCCTATAGTACCTATTTTTCTTTTACAGCAGACGCATAGTAAATAACAATACTGATAGTGATAACCGAGGCTACAGACGTTATAGTCAGCATCGAAGTGGTCAAATATATACTTACACATGTATATATATATATATATTGTTACTTATTTTACACTACATATGGCGCTACTTTACCGCACTAGTGCGATAATTAGCACATTACGTAACTATGTGAAAAATTTAAAGGGCAATATGTATTGTAAAACGTTGTACGATACATTTACGAATAGTTAATTCGCAACTCGTGTGGACTTAAAATGGTATCGCCACTCATTGCGATTTTTTATTTTTCGCACCTGGTTTGGTGTTCTGGGACGTTTAGTAACTAAAATACTCGCTACTTGACTAAATTACTAACGTAGTTAGTCCGAACAAGCATTAAGGAACGCGGCGCTGTCGGTAAAGCAGATGACTCGCGTTAATAAAGCAGGTTTCTGTCGTATGCGGGTGTGAGTGGTGTAACATGTGCAATGTCGTTAACACAAACACATGCTAAGAGTTAACAGTAGGCGCAAAGAGTTGACTTACCAAAGAAAATTTGAATTTCGCGCCTTTTCCTACTGACAAGTTGGGTTGGGTGTGTATACGCTGTGTACAAGTATACGCTGTCTTGTGTTTCCTTGTATTGCCGGCAAAGCCGTGGAAAAGTGGTTAAAATGTTAGTACTGTACCTTAGTAGTACCTTCGAAAAAGGTGTTATAACAATCGTTATTATTTTAAGTCGGTTATAAAGGTTAATATTTCAATGATGTCTTGTGAACAACTAATTCCATACCTACTAATATACCGACGAGTTATCGATACAGTCATATGAACATTTTGTCAAGCCCTAGCGTAAAGTAACAGTTTAGGTTTTTACATAAAATATTCTAAATTATTGACTAATATGATGAAATATATAAAAAAAACTGAACACAATTAACTACACACTTGAAACTGACACAATTGAAGAAAAACTTATAATGAACTGTAAATTGTCTTTTTACACTTTTTATGCTGTTAATTTGATAAAATATCGTTACGAAAATTTCGCTAGGAATATCATAATTACCTACCTGTGAAATGAGTATTTTCCTGGGTTTTTGGCCCTGAAACACTACAATCCGGCACACATCATGACACCATCTTCACTAAATTACTTAATATATAAGTATTTTTCTTTTTGATTCTCTTATATTTTTCACATCAAAAAATACGGCAATATGATCTTGGCCTCGGCCGACTTCGAACTCAAAAAAGTGGCGGTGACATAATCGGACAGACAGACGGACATGACGAATCTATAAGGGTTCCGTTTTTTGCCATTTGGCTACGGAAACCTAAAAATGGTCACGTTTTCTCATATGGACGTAGTTAAAGGAAAAGGATTCAATCCACAGCGAGATGAGCAAAAGTTATGGAGGTTTAAAGTTAGAAATGGTATTCCTCATTACTGATTCACTTTTCCCATAATACTTATTTGGATGAAACATGAGTTTTGACGTGTTTTAAGATTCTGTACATAAACGATTTAGTTTAATGTCGTATTTCTTGAGATATTTAACTAAATGTGGGGTTGGATCCATTTTGAGAAAATACTTTTTCCATGTAACCTTTTTCATTTTAAATAAGCAATAAGGATTCATCCCAATAAATTGGAAAAAAAACGAGAAAATCACCAAGACAAGATAAA
The DNA here is from genome assembly GCF_033807575.1 of Cydia pomonella. Taxonomy (NCBI): domain Eukaryota; kingdom Metazoa; phylum Arthropoda; class Insecta; order Lepidoptera; family Tortricidae; genus Cydia; species Cydia pomonella. Next base: position 17,688,257 of record NC_084708.1, on the reverse strand, counting down.
AAACTTTATTAAAAAAACAATGTAATAGCTTATCAAAGTATTGAGTATTAACAAAATTGAGATCACTTCTGTTTAACGATAATAAAAGCCTCTAATAATCACTAATCGTTTAAATAAAAAAATCAGTCTGAATTTTCCACGAGATATGTATTTTAATCTGTATCTATATTAGGTACTATGCATTCTACTTCAGGATCTTCAGTTTCAAAGTCAACAGGCCCTGCATAGCCTTCTATGTCTTCTTCGAACGTGGAATTTCCTCGAAGGGAATAGTAAAATGGTAGGCAGTCCCTTGGGATAAAATCGAACATCGATCTTAAATCATCCAAATTTGCTTGAGGTATTTCCTTTCCATTAGGCCACAATAGTGAAAAATCAGTTTCAGAGATGGCTAGAGGCCTACCTTTTACCTTTTTCTCAATGTAGTTCTAAAGTTTCAAAATTATAATTCCTATAACATTATTAATACCAGCAACGTATAAACAAAATTAATAGTAAAAGCAATTTTTTTTATAAACAATATAATTGGCTACTTGACTGTTTTTTGTAAATAATGTCGATCTTGATTTTTCTGAGGATCAAATGTCTATATAGGACTCATGGTATTTAAGCAACACAAAGATAAGAAATGAGAGTTAAAGTCTGACGCTCGCACTCGACGATTGAAACGCCTCTAACAAAATGATAAGGTGATATGACGTCACATCATATAAGTCTGTCCTAAATGTATGGAATGGAATGGAGGAAATTGCCATTTTGACCCTGAAATATTACGTTTATGTGTATAGTTGTCATATAATTTATTTTTCAATAAAATGTAAGGAATCGAATGGTACCATTATCTTTTCTATTTTTGAAAGAACAATTTTTTTTTGTGATTTTTGCGAGCTTTGTATTTTTTTATAATCTCAATTTTTTTTTAAATTCCAGTTTTTTATAATGGATGGCTCATTTTCTAGCCATTTAACTAAATTTTGTTATAATATTCAACATGTGTCAAGTACCCAATTAACATGGATCGTTATTAAAATTTAGCATTGTATTGCCATTTTAAATATAAAAAAATCCCTATAACGTATTCATGTACTTAAACTGGATCTTTTCCGTTGATTAATTTGCCACTATGAAACTATACCTGGAGTAAATTATCAAAAAAGATCTAAGTAGCTTAAATCGACTTTGATGTTTGACGCTGAATATAAGTACAAGTTAATTTAAACCTGCAAAAATGATTCAAACAGTTTGAATTATTTATGTTATTTTTCCTCATCTATTTAATTTGTTTATGAATTACGATCCAAGTCGACATATAAAGCTAAAAATTCAAAATTAACCTATCATAGCAGTATAACTGCCTTTTAGGTTAAGTATAAAGCTGTTTAAATTTAAAAAGTCAGCCTAAAGTAAAGTTAATATATTTAACATGAATCGTTTTTGTTGTTTACTGACACACCAATGCTGGAATAACAAGAATTCCACAAATGTGATCCAAGTTTGCTGAATCGTTTTTGTTGTTTAGCTAAATTATGTACACATCGTCAAATTAGTTTCTCAAAAACGATCCAAATGGGTTGGATCAGTTTTGTTGATATATATTTAGGACGAATAGTATTCATTGCATTTTCTCAAAAAGATTCCAAGCAGTTTGGATTTTTCTTGTTGAAATTTATATAAACCAGTCCAGTCACTAACCTAATTTTACAACAAGGTACCAAGAGTATTGAATACTTATTGGTGAATATCATTTTTAATCTTTCATACATGGGGGATGGTATCCGATGTCGATTAAAATATGAAAACGCTATGTGAGCTCAGTGCTTTTTTGCTGAATGAAAATATACACATTAAAGGCTTGCCTGGTACACTTAACTCATGTTTTGGTATTTTTGTGGATTGGATCCTTTTCCTTTAACTACGTCCACTTATCCGAAAAATGTTCACCAGGCTAAGTACATTTTATCCGGCGTTTCCGCTTGCGTTGTTTGATATTGGAGCCACGCGGCCAGCTAGTATTAAAGCCTGCCACACGCTGGAACGGCCTGCGGTGGCGGCCCATAGGAAATTCTCATCAACTGTCACAAATCACTATCGGCTGCCACCGCAGGCCTTAAGTAAAGATACTTGATGACGGTTAAGCATAACAGTCCCCAGCAGATGAGATATAAATTGTCACACCTGTCATTTCCAAAAGTGTTATAGCCTTATTAAAGTCACTGTTAGGTAATTATAATGAATTAAAATGACAGGTGTTAGAATTTACTAACACTTCGCTGTCCGTCCGTCTGTCTGTCTGTCTATTACCTACAAGCAAAATTTGCCTTTCAAGTCAACCTTAGGTAATATTTCATATGCACTATATTACTTATGCATAGATATACGAACAGGAGCTCCAAGCTCAATTTTATTATTTTGTAACTATGTAGGTACGTAGCTTCAATAAGGTAATTTAAAATGTGTAGGATGAAGATTTTTTTTAACTAGCATGCTAAACTCTTGAAACTTGTCTTATCAAGCGAATGTTAGTTTATTTAAACTTAAACGTTTTACTTAAAATGATTAAAACCAAGATAGATGAGAAACGAGTATCATCGCAGATAAATGATTTTGTTATCCTGCTACATGGTCCTTCGAACCGGATCTGTGAAGTGAATTCACGGAAAAACGAATGGAATATTATGATTCGGTGAGCAATTGTTTTGTATTTACTTTAACTAAAATTCGTTTATCTAATTATTAAATGTATGAGAATATGTGAACCGGTGAAAATAGGGGGTGGAATGGAATGCTTTAATGACTATTTACCAACAACAACGAAGACTACACAAAGGTATTTGAAAACACGTGGCACTAAACACTACAAACAGAAGTTTGTCTCCGATACTAACTGGATTACGGCCAATCAGGGCCGGCGCCTCCCTAATTGGAGGGAGGGGCTTTTTTAACAGCTTGCTCAAACAAGGCCTGTCAAATGGCGTAACATTGTTATGCCGTGCGTATAAACACAGCACGCGAAGTTTCATGGGGTTTAAAGTTGAATTTTATTGTAGTTATTGTCTACGTCATACTCAAAAGCTAGAATTTATGGAACTACTCAAAGTAAATTAGCACACTTAACACATTAATGAACACGAAACTTTATCTGTATGAGTGACATCGGCTATAATCGCGAAAAACGAAAGTTCCTCAATTGCGGGCATATTGCTCTGTCACTCTAATTACGCCTTAGTGAGAATAAAAGAGAAAGATCCCCGCAATTTGCGAATTTCGGTTTTCGCGGTAGGCCCCCTGGGCCCCTGTATCGGTATACACTGTATACAGTCAGAGTCACCATTTTATTGGTTAATGTTGATACACACATAGATAATTCCATTCACTCATTCATTCCATTCGTGCGAGCTTTCGTGAATAGACCTGTAATATAGTAGGCAGTTTGTGTTTATGGGACCAACATTTTTTTGACCTTTATTTTCAGGACATATTTGGCTGTAATATAAAAAAACCCAAAAAAGTTTTAACCCAAGTTAAAGGTAAAACAAACAAAATTTGTTTTTTAATCACTTTTAGTGTCCTGCCTCTCCCTAGCTTTCCCTGTACTATGTGCCCTAACTGCTTTTACACTGCCCTATTCTATAGATTGGAGCTCAGAAATTGGGTAGTCTAAAAGCGAGTTTACCAATTCCTGGTACTCTTATTATAATTCTGCGTGTTGTAGAAATATCACCGCAAACCAATAATCCATTTTCTATCGATGTCTAGTGCTATTTCGATGTAGCTTAAGTCCAAGTATTAAGAGCTATTATAACGTAGCTGGTCCATTACGATAGCTTGATTTGGGTGTGGAGGTTCGTATATTATTAACCGTGCAGTCAGCCCGGCAGGGTTGTCATCAATCAGCGCAAATGCAGAAACAATGCCATGTTCACCCCTGGATTTAAATTATGGACAGTGGGTATCGCAACATCCATCATTAATAAAATATGAACCTAATACGGTTTTAATTTCATTATTTCATCCGTGGTTTGTGAATTGATTGCCAAAAAAATGTGGTAAAAATAGGTAAGAAAACATTTTTATTACGATTTCCTCTAGATAATATATTAATTAGATAGTACAGCTATGAACAGAGCATCAATTATGGATACTATAAACACTATCTACTTTTAGTTTTTATTTACAATTATTAAGTCAAATGTTTTATTAAATACTTAAATTTACAATAACAGGAAAGTCCTTCTTAACATGAGACAAGCTTAATAAATTACGAGAACAATTTTCAATACACTTATCACAGTTTTAATGTGCTTAGAAATACTTTACAGTTTAATAGGTATTATTGGTCAGAGTATTACCAGTTTTAAACCAAGTTCTATTACATTGAAGCGTAGTAATTAGCGCAAACATATTGTCTATAATGTTTAATAGTAGGTAAGTTAGTATCTTAATTAACATTACATTTTCAAGTCTTGAATGCATACTTTACAGTCCATTTACTGGTAATAATAAAATAGGTCGCCAAACTAATATCAGATCAATAAAAATCAAAATAAATCAGATTGCATGATTTTCAGATGAAATTAGTGTGATTAAGTATATGTACCTAGATTATATAAACACTAAGTACATATAGTGTAGTGTGTTTATCTTAAATTTTTGATATAAGCTAGAATATAGTCATCTCGCGACGCAAATTCAATAACCTTTTGCCTGATACATCATCGCTGAAGACGGTATCACTATTATCACTTACTTAAGTACAACTTCAATGTTGTGCATTTTTGAAATAATTTTATCCACTAAAAACAACCACATCCCGATTTCGTTCAACTTTCCTTGTTACATATATTTTGTTCTTTATGTACACATTTCACAGTTAAATTGATCGGTATGGCGTGAGGCTATGCGTCTGCAGGCGCGGCGGCGGGCGGCGCGGAGTCGGCGGGAATCGGCGGCGTGGGCGCTCGCGCAGCGGCCAGCGCGGCGGCGTGTCGGCGCGCCTTGAGGCGCAGGTCGGCGATGGAAGAGGAGCGACAGCGCGCCGCCAGCGCCGCCAGGCCGGCGTACGGTGGGCATAGCGCCGCTGCAGCCGCCGCTGCTGCTGCACTCGCATACTGCGCGATACAAGACAGTGAGATGTCACAAAGTTTTATCGTACCTATTTATTAAATTTAGGTATTGGGAGGATTATACGTACAAATGTACCTATATTTCATCTCACTACTTGTTTGCTTCATCCTACTGTAAGATGAAAATACAAACACTGGTTTCTACGAATGATCTATATATATATAACATAGTGGCAGCAGGAAAATGCTGCTCCGGGCTAGCGTAGGCGTAGCTTTGGTTGGGGTCGAACTAATGGTGTTAAATGTAAAACATATATAAACGCATATGAAAGAAAAATAATTAAAACCTTGAGGCCAATTAAAACTTATATTGTGACATCAAAATGATATCTAAATGATGTAACGTCAGTCGCGGGTGCATTTCGGTCGTAGGTAGTCACCAATTTGGCAGTGGGGTTTGGTATATGTACTTAGGTGTTGAGATTGTTGCAAATAAAAAGTTCACACGCGGTAACAATAACAAATCTATATTAATAGATTAACACAACTCAATTCGTACATATATTGGACTGACGTCATTTAGATATCTTTTGACGTCACAATGTAAATTTGAATTGGTCTCAAGGTTTTAATTATTTTATCTTTCATATGCGTTTGTATATGTTACGGACTTATTGCGCAAGCCTATTGATTTAATAGGCACGTAATTTGTGGAATAAAGGAAGATTTAGCCCTAATTATAATTTAACTTTTTGAGCATGTCCAAGAGCATGTCGGGCCATGCTCAGAGTAGGGTTCCGTAGTTACTCTTCCGTTACAATACGCTAAACTGGAGCTTAAAGTATGGCAGATTGTTAACCAAGGGATGAACTGTGGGTGTACGTCTTTTTACTATGAAGGGGAAACTTTTTGCGATAACTCAAACACAGCTAAACTGATCATATCCGCCATAGTTTTCATTTAATGTCTTTCTTAAGCTCTACTTCCAAGATTTTTTTCATATTTTTTGGACCTATGGTTCAAAAGTTAGAGGGGGGGGGACACATTTTTTTTCTTTCGGAGCAATTATCTCCGAATATATTCACTTTATCAAGAAATGTTTGTTGAAGAACCCTATTAGTTTTGAAAGACCTTTCCAACGATATCCCACACTGTAGGGTTGAAGCAAAAAAAAATGTTCACCTCCACTTTACGTGTAGGGGAGGTACCGTAAAAAAATAATAATTTAGATTTTATTATACGACTTTGTCGGTTTTATTGATTTATATATTCATGCCAAATATCAGCTTTCTAGCACTAACGACCACGGAGCAAAGCCTCGGACAGACAGACAGACAGACGGACGGACATGGCGAAACTATAAGGGTTCCTAGTTGACTACGGAACCCTAAAAAACAATCTAGAGATCTAAAGGCCTAAATCACCCAAATGTAAGGCAGATGGCAAAAACTATCGGTGCGGGTTTGTGCTCTCCACGCGAATCAGGGATAATAACTATTGTGAAAAATCGGCTTGTATTTTCATGAAACAATAGTAAGGAGCCATAGGGCTGAAACACATAACCGCGTTGCGGCGTCGCGCCGCTAAAATTGGCAGTAACGTCAACGCTGATTTTAGTGGCGCGGTGCCGCACGGCGGCGCATATTTCACCGCGTTGCGGCACCGCAACGCTAGAATCAGCAGTGGCGCCAGCGCCGACATTAGCGGCGCGGCGCCGCACCGCGTCGCATATTCCAGCGTTAGACGTTATACTTGTTGACAATGATTCAGTTTGTTTCTGTCACTCTTACAAACAACACGCGTCAACCCAGAAGCAATTTAAAATGTCTGACGTTGACATTGATTTATTTATATCTTTGGTCCAGGAACGCCCTTGTTTGTGGGATTCTAGTGACGAAACTTATAAAACAAGACGCTTGGAAAAGCATTTGTGAAATAATTTATGAAAATTATAACGAAAAAGACGCTGTCGAAAAATCTAAATTGGGTAAGTCTTTTCTTTTAAAATAATCAATTAAAAAGAAAAGGGCTGTTTAAATTGTTTATTTAAATTGTTTGTTCGCAGTTTACAATACACTGAATGAAATAAAGTATTTGTTATGTATGTAGGTAGCTTACAAATACAGCGGTACCGACATTCTTAACAATAAACGCCATGACAGTCCAAATCGGTGTTTCATTGCTCGGACATATCAGTATTATTTATTTTTTAAATGAGAATAGGAAGGTTCAAATTTTTTTTAATTGCCAACTAAGGGTACCCACATCACTAGAAAAGTAATTACAATATGTATTTCTTATTAAATGTGGGCTCATACTACTTTCATTAGTTGTCGGCGAATGTAACATTTGAACATCAGAATCATTAATGATAATCTCATCAGCCGCTTGTACTCCATCTCGATTCAAAACAAAGTTGTGTAGTACACAACATGCCTTAATAATGTCTGTAGCAAATTCATATTGCACATTCATAGCTCGGTGTAATATGCGCCATTTATTGGCTAGGATGCCGAAAGCGCACTCCACATATCTTCGGGCACGACTCAACCGATAATTGAATATTCTTTGTTGTACCGACAAATGCTTCCCTGAGTAAGGGCGCATGACGTTATTCGAGATTGCGAATGCTTCATCTGCCACAAAAACAAATGGAGTTGCATTTTGATTACCTGGTAAGGGCTTTGGTGCTGGAATAAGTAGTTTATGTGTCATAATCAAATCATAAAGTTTCGAGTTCTGGAAAACGGTGGAGTCACATTCCTTCCCATATGCTCCTATATCGACAAAAATGAATCTATATCTTGAATCGACAAGAGCTAATAAAACTATTGAATTATAGCCCTTGTAATTGTAAAATAGTGATCCACTGCGCGCAGGACACCAAATACGGACATGTTTACCATCGAGAGCTCCTATGCAGTTAGGAAAATTCGCTTTCTTGTCAAACTCAATAGCGACATCTTCTAGAAGCTGTTTCGTTATAGGAGGTATATTTTGACTGGATAGATGTTTCCATATGGCGCGACAAACAGTCCTCACAATTTTCGATATTGTACTTGCTCCTCGGTAGTAATTTTTATGCATGATTTTGAAGTCACTGCCGGTTGCTAGAAATCTGAATAGAAATAATAATTAGTAGGCATGTAATAAAATAATAAAAATGTAGGTATAATAACACAAGGTGCTATTAATTTATCTACGCAAACTGCTACAGGTGATTAGTATTGCTAAAGTTGAATTACTTTTCCAAAGACATATGTACTAACAAATTTGTACTATTTACATTTTGCTTGTTCAAGGCAAAGTCAATCAGATTTTACTTACCTAAATCAGGAACAAGCAGTTTTTTTTTGAAAAGTTATTCAGTTTCAACAACATTTTCACCTGTGAAAGTTTGCGTACCTACCTACATAATTTTTAAAGCTACTTATTTATTTGGTAAAAAAACTTCTTTTTTTTTGTTTTTTTAAACTATTATTTATGTTTATTAATCTTCATTACTATTTTTCATTTGTGATGCTTTCTGTTTCAGGTAACGAACTAGTTAAGAAGTGGAAGGCCTTAAAGGATAATTTTAGTAAATATCAAAAGAAAGTTAAAAATGCCAATCGGTCTGGAGCTGGAGCTGCAAAATTTAAAGAATATCACTTATATAAACAATTACAGTTTTTGAAAAAGGTTTCACAAAATGCAACTGATTCCAGTATAAATGTAGTGGAAGGAGATAGTGACACCCAAAATGAAATAACAGCATTGCCTCGTTACCAAAGTCAATCACGAAAACGAAAGGCAAATGAGAGGGATGACTTTGAAGAAAATATTTTTGAAATATTAAAAACACCGGAGAATAGACATTTGCATTTTTTCAAAGGGATTTTACCATCTCTTCAAACATTGAATGAACATCAAACATTGATATTCCAAAGTCGGGTGCTTCAAATACCAACGGACATTCTTCGGCCTTCAATTCAGCAATATACACCTCACGGCTATTCTCAAGGTTATCAGCATCAGGGCTATAATCAAGGATATTTAACTCAGAGAGATGATAACACTTTTCAGAGTGGCTACCACACTTCTACTTCTGGAGGTTCGAATCCTGCAACGAGGACTCCCACATCCTCACAGATACATTCCGAGCCATCAAACCAACAACGTCCAATAAATTCACCATTTACCCTGGACGAAACGTCAGGTACACAATCCTATGGTATACAAGACGATGAGTTTGATTTTTCTTAAATTAATCATTGTATTTTTGAAAGACCAATTAAGTATTCTAAGTATAAGTAGTTAAGTAAGTATAATGCAAAATCCTTCATTTGATTCCTAGTACCATAAATATCATTAAAAAAAATAAAAAACTTATTTGTTTTACTTTACCTTACTGTCAAGCCCAGCATTTCCAAAGCAGTAACAGCTTTTCTTCCTTTAATATTTTTATTCTGTATATATTCTGATAACCCGCTTAATAGCTCTTCAAATGATGATACACTCATTCTAAAGTAGGCGAAAAACTTTTTTTCGTCTATCTTTAATGCTTCGTATTTTCGACAAAAGTACTCGCCATCGGGATTTATAGCCTTGTTAAATGGATGTATCCAGTATCTTCGTTGTCGTTTATTTAAAACAGAGTAATGTCTTCTTAATAACAAATAAGCAATAAGTTTCTTACGACGCTCCATGGCAGACAGACACGTCTATCCACAATCAAAACCCACGAGGAACTGGTTACCCTACCAGATAATAAAACGCTCTTTTTCGCGACGCCACAACGCAAACTGCCGATTTTAGCGTTGCGGTGCCGCAACGCGGTGAAATATGCGCCGCCGTGCGGCACCGCGCCACTAAAATCAGCGTTGACGTTACTGCCAATTTTAGCGGCGCGACGCCGCAACGCGGTTATGTGTTTCGGCCCATACTAAATCCAGCATACCTGGTGTGCCGCAGCGGATAGCAGCGCCGAGTCGAAGGGCGCGAAGGCGGCGGGCGGTGGGTGCGGCGCGAGCGGCGGCATCGGCGGCGGCGGGCCCGGCGCGCGCGGCACCGCCGACAGCCGCGGCACCGACACGTACGGCGCCACGCGACATGGTTCTAATGGGGTGCCGCTCCCGGCTACTAGCAGACCTACATAAAAATCGGATTCTATATCAGATTGAATTTCGAAAATTGGATCCTATAACATGACATTTTTGTTTTACAGGGGGGCATGGGCTCATATATTTATTTTTTTATACTACGTCGGTGGCATAAAAAAAGGTGAAGTGGTTCAGATTTTTTAATATGCTCATAAAATATAATAATTTATAACTAACAACATTGAATTAGTACTGGATTTGCTAACTTACAACGCCGATCGGCCCGATTCGATAAATGATTAAGACACGTTTAAGATCTTTAAAAGATCGATAACTTAACGACATGTCAAAATTGACATTTATTTCGATTCCGCTTTGATCCCAATAAGATCCATCTACAAAATTTCTAACGTCAAAATGACATTGATTACCCGAATCGAGCTACTTCTGTCAATTATACGACATAGAAACGATATCTAAATGAGAACTTATCTAAACCAGAACTTATCGTTATCGTATTGCATTCTTCGAATCGAGCCGGATATCAAATTTGTATAAATGTTATAGGTAATGTGTTTTAGATCGAAGAAGCTAAGCTACGCTCGTAGACCCTCTACGACACTACATTCACCGCTCGGCACTAAACGTATAAAACGATTTTATTACCTGTATGTAAATAACTCTATGTAAATCAGATTAAATAAAACTCTTAATGCACAAGTTTTAAAAACGAGTAATGGTTCGAGCGGACAGCTGGCATCCCCGCGATTGGCAGAGACAAATGACTGCAAATCCCACGATATCCTTTCCCGAACTTCTCTTAATTAAATTGATATTTAAGTAAAGCATAATTTGCTCGTAAATTAAGTGAGAACCGTTGTTTATAGCCCGCCGGGCGAAGTATCAATTAATAAATTAACGCGGATCTGCCCGACTTAAGGAGCTGTTCGGGTCTCGCCTGAGCTAAAGGATTCATTAATTTAATTACTCTCACCTTACGCCTTTCTCTCTCTATTAGATTTCGGAGACGTGATTTTTATTACTCCCAAAGGCTTTGAATTCTGTTTTTTTTTTTTTATAGTTTGTAATGTAATGGAGTAAAATGTTGCTTCTAGCAATTTTAGTTAAACGCGTGACCTAGGCACTAGGTATCGAACAAGAAAACATATAGACGTATGCTTTGGTTCAGACTCTCGGAACTAGCTAGGTGTGAGCTAGGTAGAGAACAATATGTCAGGGCGGGAGGCGGTACTGGGCGGGGTACGACGCGCGCTCTAAATCATAACCTCTCCGGTCGCCGTCGGCATTATTAAAATGGATGCTCCCTGCGCGTATGAGTTATTTCCATATTTGACACCGAATTACTTTCGAGAAGTGCCGACATAAATACGAGCGGGTACGTCCAGCGTGCACCCCTCCTAGCGACCGCCGTGCATTTATTTGATTAACTCTGAGTTGTTTAATTTAAACGAGTTAGGTCGGCAGGGTTCTCGCTCGCGTTATTTTAAAGCGTTCGAAACATCTTTACAGCGGTTTGTTCGCAATAAAATATCGCCGCCACCCTCCCGGGCGCGAATAACTTTACAGTTTTATGAACAGGGGAACAATTAGGCGTCGGTATTCTTTTATTCTTGCTGCGATTGTTTTTATGGCGCGGAGCGCGGAGATTCATGTCTTCGTTAAAAATGAATTTTTAATTTTATGAAGATTTACAGTTGTACTTGGTAATATTTATAATTTACCTGCGCAGCTGAGAAAGTTTTCATATTTCAGGCAATTCAAATGATGTTAATTGTACCGTTAAAGTCGGTTATAGTGAGTTGGAGTAAGAACTAGCTTCTGCAGATATAGCTTCTGTAGTATAAAATGAATAAAAAGTAACGCAGCCATAACCAACAAAAAAAAAAGCTGAGGTAGAGTTCGCAAACTAAACTAAATAGGCACTAGATAATCCAACAAGTTATTTAAGAGATGCAGACTGGGTCACACACACACACACACAACAAAAAAAAGCTGAGGTAGAGTCGCTAACTAAACTAAATAGGTACTAGATAATTCAACAAGTTATTTAAGAGATGCAGACTGGGTCATACACATTTTTACGCGGCACCTTTACAGACTGGATACATTTTTTCAGTACTTGAGATCACGTAAGAAAAACGGGATATGTATGTACCGGAGTCGTTAACTTTAACTGTATTGTCCACGGAAGTGACCATTTTCTAAAATATATTTGACCCGACTATAAGCAGCTATTCCCGATTCTGTGATATTATCGAGTAGCGTGAGATAAGCAACGGTCTATTTGATCTGCAACTCAATTACATTAGTAAAATAAAACGTTTATCAAATACAATTTGATATCATGCAAGCGCGGTTACAAATGATGTTCATCGAATGTCATTATCACACGTTAGGCGGCGGCGGCGCTGTAATCGATCACGACAACGGCGCCGCAAACGATTGCGCCAACAACATCGGGAATCTCCGCGCTCCGTCAAAGGGGCACAACAAATAACCGTTTCATTTCACTTTACATGATTGTTCTCGTGTTAGGGGGGCGGGGGGCACATAAGTTAATAAGACATTTAGCAGGGGACGGCGGGATTGCGTCCGAATTGCTCCCGCGGGGAATCATTTTATTCGATTCCGGAGAGCGGCTTTTTTCCGCTTTACGCTCCGTTTAGTGGTGCTCGCAATCTCGGGCGCGCGTCGCCTCGAGTTCGTCTCTGTGACGATATGAGCGGCGACAGCACATTACCGCAGAAAGACAATTTGTGCCAAATTGATATTTTCTGCCCTACATGCGAGTGGGATGTGGGACAAATGATTCTTAGACGTCACTTGAACTTTCCTATTATGGGTTTCCACAAATATTCGATTCAATCATGTAAAATTTTTACATAATGTAAACTTGTTCAGTACCCCTAGTGTAACTGTAATCGACATCATAACGTGACGAACGCGTTTGCGTTAAGTCTCATTTTGTATAGGATTTTGAGGTTCCAAAACGTCCCGCTTGGCGCGCTCTTTCGAAATCCAATACAAAATGAGACTAAACGCAAACGCGTACGTCACGTTTGGAAATCGAATTTATTTACACTAGGGGTACAGTTTGTAAATAAGTACAGTGACAAACAGTGGTTGCTTTTCTCCCATTGTCATGGACAAGGTACCGCTGTTTAATCGCTGTTTTTTCAAGCCATGCAATGTTTAGTACGGTTAGCAATATAGAATAGAATATAATAGAATTGAATTGAATAGAAGGTATCTAATACATGAGACGACAGAATCAATTTATTATTAAGCGTCACTGAAAAGGTCTCCACTCAGCTTAATGTCAAGATACCACCTAAGGGTCTCGACGCTGGTCTTCCGTGGAAACCTTTCCGAGAGAGCGCAGCTACACGCTAAAGTACAAAATTATAGAGGAAGTTTAGGGTAAGTACTTGATGTACCCACGTACCTTGGTTACCTTACCTAGTTTAATAAAAATACCATTATTTTTATGGTGTTGTGTAATGTGATGTGAATTAAAAACGTTTTGATGTACCTAAGTAAATGCATATAAGTGAGCAGTCAAAAAAATGTCTAAAAAAATGTACCTATAAAGACTAATACCTATAAATACGTGAAGCCGGTGCCGGTGGTCCAGCCAACTGCCTACTACCGCATCGCCGATCGCTAAGTGCGATGTGCAATTCCCTGAATTTATCGCCTCGTATGTTCGTTTCCCGCGATTTTTTGCCTCGCGCGGATTCCCTCGACCCGCCATTTTAATTATTCATCCGGCTGAGTTATGGTCGAATTAAAAAACTGTTAGAGTCGGACCGGCGCCGGCGGGGGTAATCGAGTTAGAGGAAGTCATGGAGAATACGTAATACGGTAGTGCAGTGTTTATTAAATCCTGGCTTTGGAATCACTCATGTAAACTACTTGTTAGTGCCGTGTTGCAGTAAAGTTAGTACCGTGTCTACCAGGATAACGTCGTAAGGTCTGCTTAGTTACCTAGTTGGAATGCCTGTGGGTAAACGGCGCACGAGATCGTTGATTATGTTGCTTAGTTGCTTAATACTCTGTTTCTTACTTATAACAGACTTTATTTCAGTGAAATCGATCTTCTCAATTGCGAAACCGAAGTTGACGTTACCTAATATAGCAAAGCATTTATAACAAATAAATCTATTTTACGTGCGTCTTACAAATTTTCCAGTTCTATGAGTTTTTAACGTGTAACGGCCCGATTCGATGAATGATTAAGACACGTTTAAGATCTTGCAAAAATCTTTAAAAGATCGATGACTAAACGACATGTCAAAATTGACGTTTATTTCGATCCCAATAAGATCTATCTACAATATTTATAACGTCAAATTGGTTGCCCGAATCGAGCTACTTCTGTGAATTATACGACATACAAACGAGAACTTATCTAAACCAGAACTTATCGTTATCGTATCTCATTCTTCGAATCGGGCCGTAAATTTAATTATAAGTTCAATGGACCCCGCATCAAGATCTTAAACGTCGCCGTGTGTATAAATTAGACAAAGACTTTACTGTGTAAAATAATATTACAGATGAGCGATTTCTGTGACCCGTGGCCCGACTGACAACTGACAATTCATTCCCTTTAACACCAACTTGCACTATTTAGCATTTAGCGCAGCAGCTCGCTCCAGCGGACTGGCACGATTAAGCAGCGGTGCCAACTCGCCGAACTAGTTTGCCAGAATCATTTGCAATTTGTAGTTTTCGACTACATTAAACTCGGTATTTAGTTTGAGATGCATTGCACGGAGATAAGTAAGTTAGTGGGAATGGGGTTGGAAATGTCAAAGGCGAGGCTAACGTGAATTATGGTTGTGTGTTTGCTACATCGTGGTTTGATTTTTGCTACGAATTAATTTAGTTACCTACGTGATACACGACACATATTAAATAGACACTTTATTGCACTTGGTTTTATACCTATGTAAAAGCAAAGCAAAGCGCTACAAAGCGTTTTCATTCCGTAGCGGGCAAACAGAATAAGTTTCGGGTAAGAGAGTGTAGTATACTGAATAGCTACGGGCTACGGGTTACGGCGGCGTAGCAAAGCCGAAAAATAGCCACTTTATTGCACTTACAGACCTATATTAGGAAGCGTGCATGAACTGTAGGAGGCAGCACAGGAGCCGTCAGATTTTTGGCGCGAGGCGTAAATGTGATGTTTATTGTTCCGACGTAGCCCACAAGATGGCAGAACCTACTATGCACAAGAAAACACGTGACGTGTAAATGTACATGTTTATGGTTCAGATTCAAGCCACAAGATGGCAGACCCTCCAACGCGCACGGTCCCTATTCGATTTGTTTCCGATATGATACTTATCTGTCAATGTTAAAAATGACATTTCTTCAACCAGAAATGTGGCTTTTGACATTGACAGATCAGTATCATGTAACTACTTGCTATGGGTTTCAACTGGTTTTGATACGACCTAGGCTCCTATCTCCATTTTCAAAACATGTAAAGTTTGGATGCATTTTACAGAATTCATAAGTTTACAATATTGCCCATTTGACTGCTCCTGCTGTTGACTACCAGCCCGATTCGGACGAAACTTATTAGATGTCACACCGATATGATACTGATCTCTCAGTGTCAAACGTGCCGTTTTTGGTTGAAGAAATGTATTGACACTAACAGATCAGTATCATATCGGTGTGACATCTAATAAGCATTGCCCGAATCGGGCCGTACGGGTTCATGCATATAATAAAAAAATACTCTAACATAATAGTTTTGTCTAAAAAGGAGCTTTAAGTGATTTGCCTGTGATAAGTAAACAGACAAACAGTGCCCTTGTCACGAGTCACTGCATCTCGCTCGTACTGACATATTAGTGCGAGCGAGATGTATTTATAGAAAGTAAATTACGTAGACGTTAGCGTATATGTCAGTGTTGACACTGAAGCATGAAATACGATAACGATAAGTTCTGGTTTAGATAAGTTCTCGTTTGTATGTCGTATAATTGACAGAAGCAGCTCGATTCGGGCAACCAATGTCACTTTGACGTTAGAAATATCGTATCGGAATCGAAATAAACGTCAATTTTGACATGTCGTTTAGTTATCGATCTTTTAAAGATCTTTCCAAGATCTTAAACGTGTCTAATCATTCTTTGAACCAGGCCGACTCAGTGTGTGGTAAGGATCAGTGACTCGTGGTAAGGATACAGGAGTTTGAAATGAAATGCACATACCTTTGTGCATTTGGCTCTCATGTTTCCGACATTTGGCGCGTCGATTCTGAAACCACACCTGCGAACAAATATTTGTCAAATGTCAATTTATTACTACAGGATATGGAGCCCTAAACAAACTTTCAATCGAAGTGCAACTCACAAATTATATCTATTGTTGCGAGCGACATAAACTTCCAAAAAAATTACAAATCAACATCAAATTGAGTTGTGATTTTTGAACCTGAAATGCGGCTAAGAACAAGAACATAATTATATGGTCATGCAAATCAACCAGGTTATGGGAATCGTGATAAAAAATACACAATGGAATAGATTGAATTGTAGACGATTTCTTCTTCTCTCGTGGCGAGGTTCCCCGAAATAGTGGATGCCCAGAAAGCAGCGGTGCTGACAGTGTGTACAAGTGAGCGTGCGTCCAGCAGATGCGCCATGGTTTGCGGTGCTGCTCGCAAGCACATTGGATAGAGTGGCCACGAAGCAGTCCCCATGCGACCATGCTCTGTTTACAACGGCCAACCTGATACCTGAGCCTGTTCAGCGCTTTACAGATGGGCCATGGTTCTTCGTGTCCGGGCCGGGTGGTAAATGCTAAAATTGTAGACACGTCTTGTGGAGTTTTATTATTGATATAATTAAGACTTCTTCAAAAAAGTCGCAGTCGTAGGGTCGGCAACGCGCATGTAACTCCTCTGGAGTTGCAGGCGTACATAAAAAAAGTAAAATTTTGTAAGAGACGAATACGATGGAGTAGTAGAAGATAAAAATCATTTCGTTCTGATATTTTGAGATATTTACACCTCTAAATAATTAAATATTTTTTTGTATCTCTGTTTTTTTTAATTTTATTATTTTAGATTTTTATTTGTAATTCAACATTTAGAAACTTTATACATCTCTAAGTATTATAACTTACCTTACTTTTACTCTCAACAATACTCAATAATACTTTAGTAATAATACTTTAGTTTGCATTAATATTTTCAATTAATTGTATTTTATCATTGTTGATATGCTTGTTTTTGCTTGTATGTAAATTCCATGTTCATGTGTAAAAGTGCCCTTGTGGCCTATTTGCTGAATAAATGTTGAAGTTAAAGTACTCATTTCGTCGTGAAATTACTTACGAAAATACAAGACACGTATGTAATTTTTCTTGAACCACCACGAAAAAAGGAGGTTTATTGAGACTTCAAATGTATATTTTCGATTAAGCCAACTTAGGTTTTATGAGATGCCATTTACACTAAATGTAAACCCAACCATTTAAATTTAACCAAATTCGTAATCACTAAAACAAGCAGCATGCAATCTCAACCCGCCGTCGTAATTGTATTACGCCGAGTATACGATGTATGTACATTTGTAACGCGAATGTCAACCGTATTTGTGTGGAGTATGGTTAGTTTTTGATCGATGGAGGGGTGTGTTGCATGTACAGTGGGCAAATAGTGTAACCGCATTAGTGCGAGGGCACGCGTCAGGCTCAGGCTGATTGCGTTGTGCTAGGGTTCGAGCGATGGACTACATTTTTCTGAACTTTACAATTTTTGAAAAAATCTGTTTCGTGTGATTTAGGTATCCATGTTTTTAGATAGACCAGCAATAGTATCAAACTTATATCGAGCTTATAACAAAAATTCTATAGTCTGTCAAGCTATTTCCGTCATTAGAAAATAAGCGACAAATTTAAATAATCTAGGCAAGAAGGGTTATCGTCCCATAGAACATTTGAAATTCGCGCCTTTTACTGACAAACTTGTTTGGCCGGCTATAGTTCTCAAATCGTCTCATAATCTTTCATTAAAATGGAAATTGACGAACTTTTTTGATTAGAATAAACTATTAAGTAAGTAAATATGTAGGTCTTAAGGCGAGGCAAATCTAGGCGGGGCCCATAAATTTGCGCTATTTTCCGTTGTTTTTTATTTCTTATTGTGTAATTACAATATTATACCTACCTACTATACTTACCTAAATATAAGAATATAATCTTCGCTCGACAGAAAATCGAATCAGGATAATTATTACAGTTGAATATCTTTCAGTTGATGATTTTAAATGAAAAACCTCCAAATTAAATATTCGAAGTCAATGAATATTTTTAACCTTTTAACCGCCGTAGTCTGATATATAAGACATACAATATCCAGCTCATTTCAACGCAGTCTCATAAATAAGACAAACTTCGTATAATTTTGTTCCGGCGGCGACACGAGCAAGCTCGATGAAAAATTCTAAGCGGTTAAAAGGTTTAAGGGATCAAATAATAAATACTTGATGGCTTAAATACTTACTTAATAGTAGTAGACTTTTGAACAAATGCAGCATGCAGCATACGAGCAAAGCTTTAGGTATAATTGACTCCAGCAACCAAACATATTTGCGGTAGAATATGTGACCATGTGTACATTCTCGTAAACAAAACAGTCGCGACCAATACGCTAACTAGGGGCGCATTCATTAGTGCTGATTACATTAGACGCTAAACGATAGACAAACAAACGAGAGTTGTGAGGGTTCTCCAAGCCTTGGTTTTGATAGAGCTCGTGTCTAGTATAAATAGACCTTTAAATTCCCGTGTCAAAACTCTTTTCGTTGTCTTGTGTTTTGTCTCCAAAATGTGACGGAGTGAAGCTTTTTGTAAAATATGAAATTTTATTTTAAATTTTTCTCATGTAAAATATAATTTTGAGCTGATGACATACAATATCGCTCGTTTTTAGGGTTCCGTAGCCAAATGGCAAAAAACGGAACCCTTATAGATTCGTCATGTCCGTCTGTCTGTCCGATTCTGTCACAGCCACTTTTTTCCGAAACTATAAAAGCCATACTGTTCAAACTTGGTAAGTAGATGTATTCTATGAACCGCATTATGATGTTTACACAAAAATAGAAAAAAAACAATAAATTTTGGGGGTTCCCCATACTTAGAACTGAAACTCAAAAAATCTTTTTTCATCAAACCCATACGTGTGGGGTATCTATGGATAGGTCTTCAAAAATGATATTGAGGTTTCTAATATAATTTTTTTCTAAAATGAATAGTTTGCGCGAGAGACACTTCCAAAGTGGTAAAAAGTGTGTCCCCCCCCCCCCCCCCGTAACTTCTAAAATAACAGAATGAAAAATCTAAAAAAAATATATGATATACATTGCCATGCAAACTTCCACCGAAAATTGGTTCGAACGAGATCTAGTAAGTAGTTTTTTTTTAATACGTCATAAAAAATTAAAAAAAAATTTTTTTTCATCAGACCCATACGTGTGGGGTATCTAGGGATAGGTCTTCAAAAATTATATTTAGGTTTGTAATATCATTTTTTTCTAAACTGAATAGTTTGCGCGAGAGACACTTCCAAAGTGAAAAAATGTGTCCCCCCCCCCTGTAACTTCTAAAATAACAGAATGAAAAATCTAAAAAAAATATATGATATACATTACCATGCAAACTTCCAACGAAAATTGGTTTGAACCAGATCTAGTAAGTAGTTTTTTTTAATACGTCATAAATGGTACGGAACCCTTCATGGGCGAGTCCGACTCGCACTTGGCCGCTTTTTTTTTGATAGGAGACATAGCTACAAGCGTGACAGAGTGGTCAGAAATAAGACAACGAAAATTATTTTGACCCCCGTAATAACGGTCTTGAATATTCGTATTTTTGGACAGGCTACGAAAAACACGTAAAGCTTATAATGCTATTACTTATCTACGAACTTGTGTGTTTATTGTCTGTTGTAGTATGTGTGCCTTAAATCGGATTAATCCCAATAAGGCCCAGTTTACCTTCTGGGTTGGAAGGTCAGATGGCAGTCGCTTTCGTAAAAACTAGTGCTTACGCCAATTCTTGGCATTCGTTTTCAAGGGGTCCAGGCTCCCATAAGCCGTGGCAAAATGCCGGGACAACGCGAGGAAGATGATGAGGCATGTGTGCGTACTGCGTTATTGCTTTTTTATCGCACTTGCTCGAAGATTTCATGCAGGTGTACTGAAGGACAAAGGGCCTATATTGTTCCCGTGGGAGTTATGGATTGTGAAAAGAAAAGCTATAAATCTCTAGGGAGTTATAACTTTTTTAAAATTATGTCACTAATTCATACAAAACAACTAGAATAAATGAGTTTTACTTTAAAAATACTGCCGTTAATAATTGAATATGCTTATGTTCAAAATATTTAATTTTATTAATTTAATAGCCGTTTAAAATATTTTTACAAATTTTTCAATCGTGGCTGAATTGCCGAATAGGTCTGTAACTCTGTACCTTCGAAACCTAACCTGTCAACAAATGACAATATGGCGGACGAATGTTTAATATAATAATAATAATAATAATAATAAAATGCTTTATTGCACACTACAAAAAAAAATGGTACAAAATATGTAAAGGTATAAATATGTAGGTAACAACAGGCGGACTTATCGCTAAACAGCGATCTCTTCCAGACAACCTTCAGATAGAGAAATGGCGAACATAATCAAGGTAACGGGTGGTGCAAAAATAAAATAAAATACATATACTACAAATATTTAATATATATAGGTATACTACATTTATTACTAATATATCACTGTATTTAAGAATAATTCCGCTTAAAATTTAGTTTTTTCTTCGCAAGTGTGATGAAAAACATTGTGTGTAACTCCAGGGGTAAGAATATTGCAAACTCGGGTATTTAATTCCCATCAGCCTGCGGCTGTCGGGAATTACCACCCTCGGTTCCAAAATTTCACTTACCTTACCCCCCTCGTTGCACAATGTACTATAATAGTGTTCAAGTTTCATTGTTTTATTCTCTTGAGTCTTAAGCTACAATTCGTGTTAAAGGTGAAATAACTTTAGAAAATAATTTTAACAAGAAAATTGTTTTCGGCTTCATGGTATTAAACTTTAAAATAGCCTTCGATTACCACTTCCATGTTTTTTGTATCTGAATTCTGGAAAAACAATCGACGACCCGAATCAATTAATTCTTTGGAGAAATCCAATACAAATCTACTTCGCATTTACGAGTATACAGGAGTTACAAAGTGATGCGCTTGATTTGCGAATAGCGACACGTTTTGTGTAAAACTTTTGCTACAGGATTTAATTTAATCAGTCCAATTCATGTGTCTGTCTGTATACTGAGGTGCTGAGACAAAGTGGTGGGGATAAAACTAGAGCTACGTGTTGTTTGTCTTTTGTTAGCCTCGTCTCGGTTACAGCGGGAGAAGAGAGAATCTTCTTGAGGGAGAAAACACCTACAAGGGTGTGTCTAAGTTTAAAATACCTCGGGTGCACTGTTACTGATGATACCCATACAAGAAAGGACGAAATTAATATCCGTATTCAAAGCACCTTACGCTGTAGTGCTGCGCTTCAGAACGACTGTAGACTTAGTAGACTGCGCTTAGTAGACAGCCTAAGCTACGGATCTATAAGACTGTGATCCGACCTATACTGATGTATAGATTAGATGTGAGGCTTGGACACTAACACTCAAAGAGGAAAACAGCCCTCTAGTCACACAACGTAAGGTGTTAAGAACGATTCCGAGACCTGTTAAAAGAGACGATGACCGTTGGAGGATTCGGAAAAATGTCGAAATCAAAGAACTCATAGTCGAACCGAATATACTTATAAATATAGAGATAGCCAATAGGTGAGACCAAAGCACATCGTCTCCGTTGGCTGGGCCACTTCGAAAGAATGGGTGAAGATCGTGCTGTAAAGAGGGCATTTTTGCGGCGACCTACTGGATGCCGTCTTGTAGATCATCCTAAGTATCGATGGGCGGATAGAGTGGAGGTAGATCTCCGTGAATCCGCGCAGGACCGGGTAAAATGGCGTGCTCTTGTGTTGGCCAAAACTCATTTTGGGTCATTCCGCCAAATTAGTAAGTAATTTAGTAAAATGTGTCACCCTCATTAAGTAACGCGATATCTTTATAAATAAATAGGATAAAATGTCGAACGCATTTCAGATTTTTGTCGCTCGAGTTTTGAAAACTGAAATTAAACCCTGAAAGCTTTAGCCGGTTTTTTTTTCTTAAAATTTGTCAGATCACATAGCAGAATTTATAAGCGCAGCAAAGTAATTAAATATACTGCAATCACAGACACTCAGTGCAATCGCATCAGATTTCAATAAATCTCAGCCAATTGACAGTAGTGAAGACGGATGCCGGTCAGAGCCTTTATCCACTTATACCACTTAACGCGCGACTAATGCCGATATACGGCCGATAAAGATCACTTGTTGGACGCTCACAGCTAATTACATGCATTAGTAATAAGGGTGAGGGGCCGTGTAGGTAATTAATATCGCATGTTATAATGTACCAAGTGCCCTTACTCTGTAGTGAAGTGTTGATGTAGGTTATGACTTCATTTGGGGTGTGCATAACTGGGGTGGTGAAATGTAGAATAATAAAAGTTTTTGTTAGGACGCTGTTTTTGCGTCGAAGAGTTATATCTAAGTTGGGAATGTTGGGAATGTTGGGATATGTGCAGCAGGGTAGTGCGTCTTGTCGACCCATCGTTTCAGCCCGCATAGCCAACATTGCAATCGTTAAAGCTCCGTAGCGAACGAAACGCAACTGTCAGTGTGGCACTAATATAGAAGAGTGATAGAGAGAGATGACTACGCTACGCTACGGAGCGTTAACAATTATCTGAAATGCTCTCCTAATTGTCCTATTGTGAATTGATGTGTCTGACATTGATAACCTACTAGACACAGACAGTGCTACCTGCACTCTTGCCTCATGGAATAGTAGTGCTTTTTTTAGTGATGTAAAGTTGGGGCTAGGGCTTCCAATCCCGCATGCCCTTGCGGGATCTCGGTATCGGCGGGACCAAGATTTTTTTCTGGTGCGGGATCCCGGTATAAAGGGATCCCGCGTTTGTTGATAAAAAAAGGTTAAAAGTTAACAAACTAACATTAAATAAGAAATCAATTAAGATAAGTTCTCTTAACAAAAACAATCGAACGATTAACCAGGCGGGCGACCACGCGCAACGCATCTTAGCTGTTAGTTTTCACGCATGCGTAGTCCGTGTGCGTTGCGCGCGCCGCGCCGCCGGCCGCCGTCGTCTCGCTCGTCAGTGTCCGAGCGACAGCGCTCGCAAAAGCATGTGTCCCCGTTATACTTTTCAATCCCGCAAATCCCGCGGATCCCGCATGTCTAATCCCGCAGTAAGCGGGAGTGAAAAATCGTGCGGGATCTCGGTATTTCGAGATCTCGGTATACCTAGTCCTACCGGAAGCCCTAGTTGGGGCGTTTGACAGTTACTATAGTACGAGTACATTGTGCAACGAGGGGGCAAGTGAAATCCTCGATACGAGGGTGGTAATTCCCAACAGCCGCAGGCTGGAGGCAATTAAAGACCCGACTTTGCAATATTCTTGCCCCCGGAGTTACACACGATGTTTTTCATGACACTTTCGAAGAAAAAACTAAATTTTTAAGCGAAATCTATATACTTTTATAAATGCACGTATCCTGACTGATTGACTCATCAACGCAGAACCGAAACTACAAATGCTAGAAAGTTGAAATTTATACAGTAGGTTGCATTTATAAAGTGTACACGAGCTAAGAAGCGATTTTGAGAAATTCAACCCCTAAGAGGGTTAAAAAGGGGATGAAAGTGTGTATGGGGTTCAAGTTTTATTTTAAGCAAGGAACTTGATACTTTTTAAAAAGGTATTTTATTTAAATAGAAAAAACTAATTTCAGCGTTTTTGAAAATTCATCCCCTGAGGTGGTGAAAAAGGGGTTGAAAGTTTGTATGGAGATCAAATATTTTTTTGAGTGCGGGACTTGCAACTTTGTATGTGGGCATATTATTAGCATACAAGAAAAGTTATTTTCAGCGTTTTTAAAAATTCATCCCCTACAGGTGTTAAAAGGGGTTGAAAGTTTGAATCCATTGCAAATGCTTTGAAACTTCATAGAAAGGCATAATAGCCGATTACAAATAAAAGTAATTTCAACGTTTTTGGACATTTTTAGAGGTTGAATTTCCAGGGGATGAAATAGGGGTGTCATGTCAAACATTCCTTAGGCATCGAAAGCACTATTCGGCATTCAGCCACGATTGAACATTGTGTAAAAATATTTTAAACGGCTGTTAAATTAATCAAATTAGATAAATAATTTTAAACATTAATAAAAATACTCAAATACTTTGAAACATTAATAATACACTTTCGGGGAGATGGGCCTCGTTAGCATTGTGCTGCAATCCGTCTAGGAGAAGAAAAACTCCAAAATATAACCCGGGGAGATGGGCCTCGTTAGCTTTGTGCTGCAACCCATCTAGGAGAAGGAAAACTCCAATATAAAACCCCCAAATCCAAGGTGTTAGCCGACCCGTGCCGAGGGATGCATAGCCAGAGGGTAGTTCTGGCGTTGAACGGAGGGTGTCTGTGTTGGCGGTCACAGGACACAGTGGTAAACCGCCTTGCTTCAGTACAGGGCTCTGCTGTTGTGGACATTTAAATCCCTATTACTCGTGGGAACGCAATGGAGATTCAAAATAATAATCATCCGAATGGCGGCGACGTGGTACGCCACCCGTCACGTCTCGTTTCTCGCGGGGGCGACAAGCGGCTCACGGAGAGCCGCTTTGCTACGCTGAATGTTGGAGGAGGAATGGAAGAGAAATTAAATGAGGTTTTGCAGATGATGGATGAGAGAAAAATTGATATTTTGTGTGTAAATGAGACGAAACGGAAAGAATGCGATACTACCCTGCATGGAACCTACAAGGCGTATTGGTCTGGGGTGCCTAGTTCGGATCGCGCCTGTCAGGGAGTCGGTATCGTACTTTCCGCAAGAATGGCTGAGTGTGTGAGAGAATTTGAATGTGTGAATTCTAGACTGATGTGGATTAGACTGAAAGTGGGACTGATGCGCATATTTGTGGTAGGCGTTTACGCTCCAGTAGACCAGGGTGCGAGGATCTCGCAGTGCGTTCAGAATGACAGGCAGATATTTTGGGATGAACTAAGAGAGGTTTTGAAAGTATGTAAGGGGAATGAAAGAATGATTTTGTTAGGTGACTTCAATGGCTGGGTAGGAATAAAACGGGACGGATTTGAAAAGGTTCTTGGAATGTACGGTGACAAAAGAGTAAATGAGAATGGGAGAAGCTTATTAGAGATTTGCCAAGAGTGGAACCTTTGTGTAACAAACACGATGTTTGACCACAAAAGGATACATTTATACACTCGTGAGGCGGAGAATGTTAGGAAAAGTGTGATTGACTTTGTGATAGTGGATGAAAGAATTAGGAAGAATGTTATCGACTCCAGGGTGTATCGAGGGTCGGGTATCCATACTGACCACTTCCTGGTGATGTGCCGATTAAGAGGCTTATTTAAAGGATGGCGACAACGGCCCCGTGCAGTTACTGCAGATTTAAAAAGAATAAAAGTGGAGAATTTGCAAGATGAAGGAGTCAATGATAAGTATAAGAGTAGATTAAAAACCGAATTTGAAGGTATGGATGAGATTAGTGAGACTGAACAATTGTGGAATAGTTTTAAAAATAAAGTAGTAAGTGTGGCAAGTGAAGTATGTGGAGTAAGTAAGAGGCACAAAGGAAAAAAGGAGAAGAATGTTTGGTGGGATCAAGAAGTGCAAGAAGCAGTGTGTGAGAAGAAAAAGTTATGGTTGGATTGGTTAGCCACAAGAGCTAACCAAAGAAATCACACAGCTTCATTTGACGAAGTCAGTGAAGCGAAAAAGGAATATAGAAGAATGAAAGTGTTAGTGAAAGAATTAGTCGACAGAAAGAAAGGCGAACAGAAAGATAAAATGGAGGAAAGGCTGTCTCAAGATTTCCAGGCAAATATAAAGTTTTTCTGGAAGTCCATTCGTTTGGCCAGGGGTAACAACCAGAATTCTGAGCTAAACTCAATTAAAGACAAGAACGGAAGATTAGTGAATGAGGAAGAATGTATCTTAAAAAGATGGAAGGAGTATTTTGAAAGTTTGTTTGATAGAGAAGAGGCAAACACGCCAATTTCGGATTTGAATGAAAGCATTGAATATGTGTCGGAGAATGAAGATAGTATTAGCATGGATGAAATTGTGAAAGCGCTGAAAGGAATGAAATCAGGAAAGGCTGCAGGATATGATAAAGTTTCTGTCGAGATGCTGAAAGCTGGACAGGGCATTGTAGCAACTCAGATGTATCGCCTTTTCAATATGTGCTTTAGAACCGGCCAAGTGCCCAGGGACTGGTGCAAGGCTGTCATTGTACCTCTTTACAAAGGAAAGGGATCACAACTGGATTGCAAAAACTACAGAGGCATTAGCTTACTCAGCGTCGTCGGCAAATTGTATGCAAAGATATTGATTGAAAGAGTAGTGAAAGAAACCGATGAGAAAGTATGGGATGCACAAGCGGGATTCCGAAAGGGTATGGGATGTACGGATCAAGTCTTTTCCCTGCGATGCATAGCCGAAAAGTATTTGGCCAGAGGTCAAAAGGTCTATTGCGCTTTCGTGGATTTGGAAAAGGCTTATGACAGAGTGGTGAGGAATGAACTTTGGTCGGTACTGTCGGTGTATGGATTGAGCGGTCGTCTCATTCAGGCACTGAAATCGCTCTATGAGGATTCCAGTGCTTGTGTGAGAGTAAACGGATCGTACACTGAGTGGTTTAGCATCGAAAAGGGTGTTAGGCAAGGATGTGTAGCGTCTCCGTGGCTGTTTAATCTATTCATGGACAGTAGTATGCATGATTTGAGAAATGATGAATGTGGGCTGAGAATGAAAGGTTTACTCGTCAAATGTCTTCTTTACGCTGATGACCTGGTATTGCTGGCGTCATCGGGTGAAGAATTGCAGGAGATGGTAACTAGAATGCATAGATCTTTTGAAAGGAAAGGAATGAAAATAAATGTGAGCAAGACGAAAGTAATGGTATTTGAAAAGGGAGAAAGTATGACAAACTGTGAAGTTTTGATTGGTGAAGAAAGAGTTGAACAAGTGAAAGAGTTTGTGTATCTGGGAACCTTGTTCACTAGGGACGGTAAACATGATGAAGACATTGAAAGGAGAGTGAATGCTGGAAATCGTGTGAATGGGGCACTCAACGCTTTTATGAGCAGCCAGAAGGTGTCGCAAAAAGCACGGTTGGCTGTGCATAGAGGGGTGTTGGTGCCTACACTTATGTATGGTAGCGAAAGTTGGGTATGGCAGAAGAAACATCAGAATCAAGTGAATGCAGTGGAAATGAGAGCGTTGAGAAGTGTGTGTGGTGTAAAATTACAAGATAGAATTAGGAACAGCGTGATAAGGGAAAAGTGTGGACTGAACGAAGATGTAGTGACAAAAATTGAGAAAGGTATGTTGAGATGGTTTGGACACGTGGAAAGAATGAGTGAAAGAAGGTTAACAAAGAGAGTGTATAAGGGAGAAGTAGAAGAGGGAGCTGGAAGGGGTAGACCTCGGCGGACTTTCTCTGATCAAATCGGGGAAATCCTGAAAAAAGGCCAGGTCAAGAGCACCCTAAACCGACGAGCATGTATGAGGAATGTCATGAAAGTGAAGGAAGCGAAAGAGGTATGTCAGGATCGTAGCAAGTGGAAATCCGTGGTCTCTGCCTACCCCTTCGGGAAATAGGCGTGATTATATGTATGTATGTATGTAATAAAAATATTAAATGATAAACGTCAGTATTTTAAAAGTAAAACTCATTTATGCTAGGGAGTCCTCCCTAGGGAACTATAGCTTTTTTTTTCACAATCCATAACTCCCGCAGGAACAAAATAGGCCTTTGTCCTTCAGTACACCTGCATGAAATAAGTTCTTTTTCGAGCAAGCGTGATGAAAAGTAGTCTTTCAGTGTTACCTGCACTCTCGCCTCGCTGAGTCCTAGCCGCTGACTAAGCTCTTCTCGCATGAACGCATCAGGGTAGTGCGTCTCGTCGAATAACCGCTCCAACTCTCCTAGTTGTTCTAGAGTGAAGTTTGTGCGAGACCGCCGCTGCTTTCCGCCGCCATTGCTGATTGAGTTCGATGACTTGTCGGATACATCTGTAGAAAAAAAAAAACTTTGTAATTTATTTTTTATTTTGAAAGTCTTTATGATTGCTGGATATTGGTCATATCATTTGTCATAACTGCCTACAAGCTTATTAAATAATAACCCTTTTCCGATTGCGATGTATCGACCGCATACGCACCAATAGAATTTCAACTTTAGTATTCCGATTTAAGGTTCAAACTAGATTCGGGAAATGCGACTTCTGTTCAAATGAATCATCAAAGCTTGGATTAATTGATAAGTATACTCGTATATTTAGAATTTTTGGGAAAACCTTGTATATAGATTGGTGCGGCCTAGACAAGTATTTTATTTAATATTCGACTGGACAGGGTGCCAATAATACATATAAAATTATAAGTATAAAAATTGATGTTGTTATTATAAAGACAGCCTGCGTCTGCTTATTCTTGCATCAGAATGTTTGTAGATTCGAAGAATTCATTTTTTTGCACAAAAATATCTATAAAATGAGCGACGTCCGTCCCCTACACACGGCAACGTGTTTATATTATTAAAAACACTTTAAATCAGTATCGCCAACTCCCTCGGGCATTATATCTCAGGGGTAGTTTACCCCTCTTGATGTTTCTTATGAGTGTCGTTTCGTTTTATCTTAAAGCGGGATAAATTTAATAAAGTTTACCTTTGGCCTCTTTATTGGCTGTGTCTTGTAAGTACAGTTTTTTCATTGATTGCAAAAACTGAATTAAATAAATAGATATTTACTTTTGAATACGGTACTATAAAGCTCGGTGTGGTATACCCTGGGGCGCGCACCGCTTCTCTGTCCGAAAGAGCGAAATGTCGTACGATTCGCACCTTCGAACGAAGAGGCGTAACCAGTGTGCTAGGTATGGTTTTTGCATACAGATCGAGATTCTATAGTACAAAGTTAAAAATCGCAGCATCAGACGTCGCTCCGAAGTGCGAAGCAGTGTGGTAACCGCCTAAGCGCCACTTGTACCGTCTCACTAATCCGGGGTTAAGCGGTTAAACCGTTAACCCAGTGTCAAATTGTACTGGTAACCATGGTAACTCCAGGTTTAACCGGTTAACCCCTGGTTAGTGGGATGGTGCAAGTGGCACTTAGTAATATTTAACTCTTTTTATCAGGCATCATAAAATAACAAATAATTTGTCATTATGGCGAAAAACGCGCTCAACAGCCCACATACGTAAACGAATGACAATCGATTGGGCCGAGAGTGGCACCTCGATCGTGCGTCTCACTAAGCGGGGTCTCGCCACGCATCAATAAATCCCTGTAAGCAATCCCGAGCACGGGACATGGCTCTAAAGACGGTGACGAACGAGCGATACGTTTAGCAGTCGTTTAGAGCAATTTAGCAAATTGGGAAGCTCTCCTTTTTATACGGCAATTATGTAAATGGAGGGATTATCCAAGTGTGGGCGGTGCCGAGCCACACCCTCTCCCCTTTCGGCCCCGGGGCCATCCGAGCTCCTTAGACGCCTAACGACCTGAACGGTGATTAATTATCGAACGGTACAGAATCCCCGTGATTTATTGGATATCCATTAACGAGTTATTCATTTGTAGTAGTGTTGTGCTAATCTGTGATGATAGGAATAATTCAATTTGCTTTTGAAATGTTAAGGGTTGATGAAGTTTGTCAAGATATAGGGAATCGAATAGTATATAGATATAGGTTCCGTGCCTAATAGTAAAATATCCATGTGATACTAGAGCAAGAATCAGCAATAAAAAAGCGAATAAAAAAAACCGAGTAGATTGGTTTAATATGTATTATCAAATTTGAAATAGTCATTGCTCGATACATGATCGGCGTGAAATCGGCGTGACCTTGAGTGTTGTTCATTCGCTATTCAAACTTGTTATTTTGATTACAATTTAGTTTTTTTTTTTGTATTATATATGTTACAGTTGCTACATAAATTATTAACTAAATGAAGCCAGTTGCACAAAGTATTAAAATTACTGATTAATCCTCGAGAAAGATGAAGGAGTGATAAGTTGGGATTTTTCTGTTAATTAAGAATTCACATTCAACTGTCAATTAGAATTTTTATACCCTCACTTCACATACTAAGGCAAAATGTTCCGTCATGAAAGGCTTACAATTAACTAGGCAACGAAAACACAGGGCTCATGTACCAATGGAATTTCAAGGTGCAACAGAAAAAGAAAACTAACTAGCGCGCGATTAATGACGCCACAGTTTCTTGTCATACGTTACTATAGTTACAGTCACCTGTACCCCTAGTATAAATAAATTCGATTTTGAAACGTGACGTACGCGTTTGCGTTTAGTCTCATTTTGTATTGGATTTAGAAAGAGCGCGCCAAGCGGGACGTTTTGGAAACTCAAAATCCTATACAAAATGAGACTTAACGCAAACGCGTTCGTCACGTTATGATGTCGATAAAATTTACACTAGAGGTACTGGGCCTTTCTATTACCCAAACATGCTTTTTTGTGGTCGTTTTAAGCCCTTTCCATAATGGGCTATCTAACGAGAATGGTAATATGACTTGGAACAAAAGTTTTTGTACCTCCTCTTTTGAAATTTTGAAGTCGGCTAATGAATTTAAAATACATGTGTATAGTAAAACATGACTGGGTATAAACTTACATAGTACATACTAAAGGTAAAAGTTATCGTTATTTATGGAATTATATTTAACTAAATATCAGAATAGAAAAAAACGTACTTTAAATGTACAGTGCTCTAGAGCAGAAACGTATCATTTTCTGCACGTTTTAGAACAACAACGATCCACTTTCAGAGCATGAGAAATGAAAATGGATTTGTTGTACAATTTCCATTCTGATATTTAACTCCTCTATGCATAAATAATGATAACGACAGTTTGAGTGCCTTTCATCTCTTGGTTAACAATCTACTATTCCATTTGTTTCCACCTATTTGCATATTTAATTTTAATTTAATTTAATTTAATTTATTTATTTTCACCTCACAAAGGATACATTTAACAATTAGTATTATATAGAGCAAAGGCAAATTCGATTATACCCTTTGTGAGAGACTGGAGTCTGAACTAGGCCTGTAATACAAATAAACCTGTAATACAGATCTCCAGGCCCTCACCCCGGAAATGACACGGAGACACAGAGTACACCACTTTTCTACACTAGTGCTAATCATTTTAAAGTGATAATTTTCTATCACTTTCTGCGCACTTTATAAATCAACAATGACCCACACTTTCAGAGCATTAGATGAAAAAAGTTTTTATTTATCAGGGAGAGCAAACATCGAACCGGCGGCCGACGCTACCGTGCAATGTCGTGTACCGCTGCCGACGGCCGACGGCAATGATGTGCCTACCTCACCGCTACCGTGCAGTGTCGTGTACCGCTGCCGACGGCCGACGGCAATGATGTGCCTACCTCACCGCTACCGTGCAGTGTCGTGTACCGCTGCCGACGGCCGACGGTAATGATGTGCCTACCTTAGGTTAAATTAATATGGAGCAGTATTAACATTTCAAAAATTGTTAATGTTTTCGTATTGTTCTGGTATTGTTATAGTATAGATAATCCCACAGTGCATTTCGCTCGTAATGTAACTAATATCGTTAATATACGATATCATATCAAAACCTTAACAGAATTTAAAATGAAATTACCGCTCGCCAGCTATACTTATACCTAATAATAGTTTACAATATTTACATATTCTTAAGAGAACATCATATATTACCTTATAAATTAAGCATTTAACCAAGTATGTCAAAAAGCTCTCTACACTTTTTAATTAACATTTCTCAAAGTACTAAGGCTTAAGGATTTTTGGCCGGACATGTTCAAATTTTAATAATACTAGGCTATAATCGGCTAAATCGGCGATATAAATTGTTATACATACTTACTCGGATATTAAATATTTGCGTCAATATGCGAAAGTGTGCAACTTCTTAGGGTCAGACCAAGATAAGTTGGCAGCGATTTTGATAGCCCAGTGCACTGTCAATATATTTATGTTATGAGAATATTCTGTGTGTACATAAAAACATTGCCAGTTTTAAGAAAAACTGTGAAATACATAAGATTGATACTAGAAATAAGCATAAGCTCGCAGTGCCCTTCACTAGGCTCCATAAAATTAAAAAATCATTCATGGGTATTTGTGTAAGATTTTACAATACACTTTCATATATTATAACTGAATTGTCTGTTAGTAAGAGAGGGGAGAGGTCAGGTCACCAGGTCCAATCTATGCTATATTTATATACCTGCTCTTAGCAACTAGGGCAAGTTGTATATCATTTTCGTATAATTTAGGGACGAAGAATTCATAGAAACTTTCAAAATAGCAAATATTATATTAAAGTAAAACTCATTTATGCTACTTGCTTTGTATGAATAAGTGACATATTTAAAATAAAATATTTAAATAAATATTTTTTTACAATCCATAACTCACGCGGGAACAAAATAGGTCTTTGTCCTTCAGCACACCTGCATGAAATAAGATCTTTTTCGAGCAAGTGTGATGAAAATGATATTTCGTACATGGGGATATAAATTGGGGGGCGAAAAACGATTTCCGATTTTCCGATGTTGGCGCTTTCAGGGTGGGCGTTCGCTTCACCGGTGTGTAGCCGCTTTTTTTAAGATTTCCCTTTATCTTCATCATCACTTCAAACATATCAGAGGGCCTACCGCGAACACGGAAGTTCGCCAATTGCGGGTATTTTTCTCTTTTACTCCAATGAAGCTGTAATTAGTGTGACAAAGAGACCCTCTGACAGACACTCAGTTGCTACCGTATTTAAAAGGGATTAGTTATTTGTCCCAACAAGGCCTAGTTTACCCCTCTGGGTTGGAAGGTCAGATGGCAGTCGCTTTTGTAAAAACTAGTGCCTATGCCAAATCTTGGGATTAGTTGTCAAGCGGACCCCAGGCTCCCATGAGCCGTGGCAAAATGCCGGGACAACGCGAGGAAGAAGAAGAAGAAGAAGTTATTTGTTTGTTTCACAAGGAGGCAAAGATGTGATTTAACTTCTCGTACTTATATTGATACCCGAGCAAGCGAAAGACTCCAAAATTGAACCACGGATGTAGGGATTAGTGGTTCTAAAAGTGGAATCTTGAAAGTTGCAAAGGTTTCAAGACATGACGGTTAAACAGACTAACACCAATTGTTTCACCACACCAAAACTAGGAAAACACTAACTGTACAAAAAAATTAAAGTATACAAATCAAATCCAACTTCATCACAATCCATTCTATTCGTACCAGCTAACAAGAGGAAACAAATCATAATTTGCATGAAATTATTTTGTCACGTTTGTGGATAAAATGCAACGTTGATTTTAAATGATAAATATTCTGTACCTAAGCATTTATTTGGAAACGATTTGTAATTAATGTTTTACAGCTAAGCCTATAGTATGTTCAATATTAGCACAAGGGGTTTTAAACAGCAGTCCTCTGGTAAAAATATAACTATTTTTCTAGTATTATTTTACCACATTATCGGTGTAAGGGATATATATATATATATATATACTTCTACCGAATAGCACCCTTTCTAGTACTTATAATCAACTTTCTAGTACTAAGCCCCAGTCTAACAGTCGGACGGACGGACTAACGGACAGACAGACGGATATTGTGAAACTATAAGGGTTCTGTAGTCAACTAGGAAACAGTCACTGTTGTCTCCTACGTTACGATATATGTATAACAGAAGTTATCGCACTATTATAGTAAATATCACATACCTACTCGTATGTGCTTATCTACATATTTTAATGTCTATTTAAGCACAGTATTTAATAGGTAGGTACACATCGCAATTTATATCCTTCGTGCGGCGACGGTTACACTGAATAATGGAAGAGTAAAATGTGTTTGCTTAGAGAAAGAAGAAAATGACTAGATACTATTGATTAGAAAAACAGAAATAGCGTCGACATTGACTTATGTATGGCGTCACATTATATTTCCATATGTGTTCTAAAGCTAATTTCAAGATTCTCTTTAGCACTGTATGTCTAAACTTACGTAAAGTTCCAAAGGCAATATCTAGATTCATTAAGTAATTTAAGTATGTAAATATGTAAACAAATAGTAATAAAATATATGAAAAATCATGATTAGATATTTTTAAGCACATTGGCCGCTCCAATAAATCTGATCGCGCTTACTGTACAACTAACTAGCTACTAGTAGAGCGTATCTCAACTCACCATGTTTATGATCGTCTTCATCCTCCCGTTTACAGGGCGCGGGCACGGGTGATAGTAACCAATTCCTAGGCCGCTTCGGCGCTGGCGCCTCCAACGCCGTGATATCCACTTCTTCATCCGCGTCCTCCGGCTCCCCGGGCTCCGGCGGCGGCGCCGGCGCTTCGCCCCCCTCCAGCGACTTGCTGACGAAGTCCGCCAGCCGCTCCATCACCATTACTGAACACGCGCGCCCGCTCGCGCCACGCTGAACAAACTACGTTACAAGAGGCGGCGCTACGCCCACATAACCTCTTACCCAACATATCAACCCATTACGACCCCTAAAGTTTGAAAATAGGGTGTATATTGTTGTGTACGGGCGCGAGGGCGTGTAGCGAAGCCCCGCCTGCCGCGCGCAGGCGCGGTGGCTTGCAACCGGGAGTCTAGAGCCCCGGCGAAGCGTAATGCACGCCTACATTATCGTTATATTGACAATGAATTTTTGATGCAGGTCCTTCCCGATGGTGCTGTGAGAATTTTAAATTAAGTGACGAAATTCGAGCCGGTGAGTTGAAGATTTATGTGTTTAATTAATTAATGTACTAAATATACCTATTGAGTGAAATGAAAACTAATAGGTAATAGATTCCAAGGAATTATTTTATTGTTAAAGCTATCTAAAACTAATATTTATACTAAACTTGCCTTTCGTTATAAACACTTATAAAAATAAGGGTAAAATTAATAAAATTATTAAGATTGAAAGTCCATGTCACAAATCAATGAATTAGCGGGTTACATCTAGTGGGTGGTGTTTAAATATATAGGTAACCCAATCAACGGCCACAATAAAAAATCTCACAATAATTTATGGGGTTAATATACGTAGTCAAAACAAAAAATTGGCAAATTAAAAACATTTCATCGAAGATACATTCAACTGTCTGTTTTCGAATATGATATTTTTTACATTTAGTTAATAATATCACAGGTTAAGAACGAAGACCTACTACTTATTACAAGGTACAAGAATACAATGTTACACTATACCTTTAGGCTCTAATTTCATGCATGAATAAGTAAGTATTAGGGAATTTATAAGGAATTTTTCATTAGTAAACGTAGTCTGATAAATATTTTAATAAAAGCTTGAAGAGAGGTCATTCTTTCTTAGTCAACAGGTCAACTTTGGTTGGTGTACGCGACACCGCAAATACGCGTCTCTCTTATTACCCTATTATATTACGTGTGCTCATATATTGAATATTCCGTGCACAAAATTTAAGGCCAATCATTATCTTCATCCAACTAATCTAAACAACGGCAGCAGTCACTCCGAAACCGAGTCGGAACTTATTATTAGGGTGGTTGAGCAGCGCCGATATTTCGCAAGCCAGCTTGGCCTGCTTGCCGCCTAGGCCGCGCTGCAGCGTGGCGCCGACCAGGCCGTCCGAGTCGGCCGAGCCTCGGACCGTCCACTCGTCCGCGCGCCATTCGTATGCCAGGGTTGCTACTGCGCGGCGAATTGCGAAGCCGACCTGAGAAAAAATATTCAAACAACTTATACTACCTGAACCCGCGGCTCCGCCTGTGTTTAATTCGGTCTGGTGTCATTTCCCCTCCTTCTACATTTCCAAAAACAAAGTATTCCTAGGGCTGAAGTCTTCTACATGACCAAATTTCATTCAAATTGGATTATTCGTTCAGCAATCGGCATAGGTATAATAGTATAGTCGTGAAAATGTAATAATACAGACAGAGTTCCTTTGGCATTTATTAAATAATTTAAGTATAGTAATACTTATTTAGGACATACGTGTAAGTTTGAACTGACCAGTTAGGTACTTAGTGTTTGACAACAAAATATGCAGGTTATGTTTTCTCAGTTTCCATTTGCGCCAGGTATCATATTATTAGTGAACCAATTTTTGCATCGTATACGTGCGTAAGATAGGTCAATGACAGGTCCAAGACATAACTTGGCGCTAGTTCCTATGTGCCATTTCGTCATCCAGCGTCACTTGAACAACCAGCAATCACCTCAAATATTCTTGCGAAGATATATAAGACTGCACAGGGTTGCGTTAGTTGAATTTCCCGTAAGTAGTTTCATTTCAAAATAAGCAGTAACCTCAAGCATCCCTGCGACGGTGAGATGCGGCGCGATGGCACGAGCGTAGCAGAGGTCCAAGCCACGGCTACCCAGGGTAACGCTAGCTGAATGCTCCGTTGTCATAAAGCGTGCTGCGGCTGATGCTGAGCTCAGCTCCGTCGCTTGTACGCGGGATACGAACTCCGCCCCCAGTGATATTTTATCCGTTATCGCCTGCAACAAACGCATAACAATGACAGTAACAGCACATGTACCTATATATAACACGCCGTGGTCATGGGACCACCGAATCGTGCTGGGTTAAATTCAGCATTACCGAGGAACTAGTACTAACGACAGCGATCATTAGTAAATTTTCAGAGGACTATTGGAATTAACAATCAAAACTCATTAAATTAAGCTACTGATTTGATAGCGATTGCAGAACAATTTGGAACACTTTTTGAGTAGATTTGCAACCCACACACATACATACAAGCGACCTGCCTCGGCTTCGCACAGGTTAATAAATTATTCACTTCCTTCTTCTATCGAAAGGGTGAAAACCGTATGAAAATCCTTTCAGTAGTTTTTGAGTTCATATCGAACATATACACACAGTGTTTTATATAAGTTGTAGTGAAATGAAACTAACCTGAAGATAATGAAGAGCAATGAAGTCCCGATTGACGGCAATAACAGAAGCCGTGCAATTATTAAAGTAGGCGTCAAAAATACTTTCAAAGCTGTAAATCTCGCGGTCAGCAATTTGTGCGACAACTGTTGCCCGAGTGTTGTCGGAGGGGCCCACCCGAACCTCGCAGCTCATCTGTCCGCCAGGTGCCGCTTCCATCACGAAGTAAGGCAGCTTTGACGGCTTGCTTTTGTCCATGTAGGATAGTAGGAGTTTGTAACCACCCGGCGATACCGAACTGAAGGCCATCGAGTGACCGAGCATCCAGTTTTCTTTAGTATCCTGCGGGTATATGTATTGTTGATAGTACCTATGACGTTAACTGGCCTATTTTAAGAACATTTAAGCAACATAATAAAGCGCGTATGAATATAGTGATTTTATATACAGCGATTTCATGTATTGGTTCGGTTGGACAACTATAGATGGAAGTAAGGTATTGACAGGAGTTCCCAACTATAAGATTATAGTGGGGCGTGGGGGCGTTATTGAAAGCTCAGAAGTAGCAGACAAGGTATCCTGCTTTTTTTTACCAACAATCACAAAGTTTACCCAAGGAAAGCTCGATGTACAAATATTGATAAAGGATTTCTTACACTGCAGGTACATGTTTGGTCACCTGTTTAACAGAGAGCGAGGCACCCTCAAAGCACTGGGGTATCCTATAACGAGCTGCGTTGTGGATGTATCTGAGCAAACCCGGGTTGGTGGCGCCCGTGGGCAGTCCGCCAGGATCGCGGTCGCCTTGCGGCTGGTTACGAGAACCGGAAACCCCTGCCCCGGTTTTCCCTCGGTTTCCGGAAGAACATGGTGGCGCTGGTGGAGGGCAAGCGCAATCCCTGGCCTTTACTTCCGCAGCCTCAACCGAACCACGCCTCGGGGAATTCTCACAGGAATTAGGATTACTCTTCGCATAAACAGCTTCGAAGAAACCTCGCCTGATCAAATCCGACAAGGTTGTAGACTGGGAATCACTTTTAAACATTATTTTATTTAAGTCGTAGAAAATTAATCAAAATAGTGTATTTAAAGAAAGATAAGTTGCAAAATTGATGTTGACAGTGACAAGAATGACTTATATTTTAAAATCAGAATATTACAGCCATATCAATCATTCATGTTTCCTAACAAGAATTTATATAAAATCTTAATTTTTATTTGTTTGTTCATTGACTATTTAAAAAAAACAACAGAGAATAAGTACTGAATCAATTTAATCCTACTCAAACCAATGTTGGAAAGTGGCGCCATTTTAAATGTGTTAGCAATCGCGACACATGCTCTTCAATTATTATTTTTTGATTGATAAGTGAAACAAACAAAAAATTTGGGTATTCCAACAGCAGTCGGGTTGGTATATTTTATAGATACTAATACTATATTAATTAGTTTGAGGCATTTGAGGATGGTTAGAGGGAATTCCCCAGTCCAGTGACGTCATAAACACGTGATGTTATATCGTAATAAATAAGCCATTACTAAGGAAATGTTGTGGAGTTGTTTTATTTTTTAAGTAATCATTATTAAGTAACATTGTTAAAAAATAGTAACAATAAAGTACAACAAGAAATTGAAACGACTGATAAGATAAATGTAATGGAATAATAATTATGATAGTAATGACAAACTGTTGCCAGTGTTATAAAACTTCTAATTTAGAATTAACTTTGTCAACACAATAACTTTCAATTCACTGAAAAACATACCGCATCATTATAAATCAGATAAAAAATAATAATATTGATTTAAATGAAACTTTCCTTGATTTTTCAAATTAATTTGCAGTTTTACAGTCTTATAATATTTTGAGGTAATGTGTTGCATTAAAAACGAATGGGGGAATTACAACTTTTAATATGGCAACTTAAAGTTTTATACGTCACCTACGTCAGTCTGAGTTCTCACTCTCAGTGTGTTTTTGATAACAAAATAAAATTTCTAAATGTAATAATTCTTATTAAAATCCGATATTTACTGAAATTTCGTTATAAACAATACATTCTGTAGTTTAATGTCTTATTTATGTTCAACCATTCTAATTCAATAAGGGCTACAAACTATTTCATTTATTTGCCAAAGTTT
The DNA here is from genome assembly GCF_033807575.1 of Cydia pomonella. Classification (NCBI taxonomy): domain Eukaryota; kingdom Metazoa; phylum Arthropoda; class Insecta; order Lepidoptera; family Tortricidae; genus Cydia; species Cydia pomonella. The sequence goes on along the minus strand of NC_084708.1, from coordinate 17,648,761 downwards.
CTTTGTTTGAGAAGGCCTGATTTTAAAAATGAATACTTTGAGTGCTAAATTTAAGGATTTTTTCCTGAATCTGAAGACTGATGCTGTGCCGCGGCCCCCGAGGAATCGGCGAGTAGAACAGGATGACAATGAAAACAATGAAGGAGAGGAAAACAATGAAAACTACGACCCTAATAATGAAGAACCCGAAGTTATTGTCATTGAGGAACCGGACGATGATTTGAAGAAAGAGAAAAATAAGAAATCGAAACCTAAGAAACACTTTTTCAAAGAGGAAACTAAAAAAGGAAAACCCCATAAACAGGAGAAAAGGAAAAGTGACTGCATAGTAAACACACAAGGTTAGTAACTAATAACTATTCAGTAAGGTTTAAATAAAGTAAACAGTAAAACAAAGGAATTTGAAATGTTGATGGCTTCATTTTCATCACAGCTGGATGGCTTCATACCATCAGGGGAATCCCTGATATTCCTTTGATTTATGTTTAATTTATGTTTCAGCAACTGGTCATGTGATTAACATAGTGAACTCCAATGATGTCCGTTGGGGAGATGACTATTATATGGGCTCAGCAAAACCACCCACTAAGAAGAACATGGACCCTGAAGAGGAGGAGGTGGAGAAGTGTAATCTTATCACTTTGCTCATGGAGTCTAAGCAAAAAGTTAGTACTCCATTCCCTAAAGTAAATTTCAAAATTAGGAAAATGTGTAAAGAATGTATTTCTGACTGGGTCCGTTAGAGGGTGTGAATCATATGGTGTAAGGCAATCCAGAAGTAAATTTGGTTTCCTTCATAGTGATCATGCAAACTAGGCATTAGCTTATTAATAAGCAAGACATTTTCAGTGCTTACTTGTCAATAAGCCAATGCCTCAATAGGCATTACACATCACAAGCATTGGCCTGGCTCAAGGAAAAATAAAAATAAAATGCCAGGATTCATGTTTTTATGGTTCTATACCACAATGTTAAAATAGAGCCCTTGTAGTTATGGTGCAACTATACTTGGCTGTATGTTGCATTGCTAAATATCTCGAGAATTAACAATGATTTGAAAATTGGAAATGTTACATCGAGGCTAAACCATATGCATGTTCATATTTATGTAAGTAACTAACTTTTTCTTCAAATCTTGCATACTATTTTATAATAACTTCCTGATATCTGATTGAGCTCCACTCATATCTCCTGCAGGAACAATTTAGGCCTTTGTCCTTCAGTGTCCTGCATGAAATAAGATCTTTTTCGAGCAAGTGTGATGAAAATATTATTTTTAAATTTTATGCCCATATATTCAACTTATATACCTATTATTCCTGGGACTTCTCGCTGTCATAAAATAAAAATAATTTGTGATAATATCTTGCTTTGCGATTCTTCCCTGATGTGAGCCTACCTATAAGTACTGTTAAACTGTCACTCATCATTACTCATATCATATTAACAATTTTATATATTTTCAGCCCATACAACATGAGTACTTGGACCAGATATCGGGCAATCTAGGCAGGAATTGGTACAGTCTGTTCATATCGCTGGGCTTCCTGAGAGGGAAGATTGAGACCATGGAGATCAATACACGCGATTACGGGGTCACGGAGGTAAGACTTGTTAACATTTATCATTTTTTATTATATTTGATTTCAAAACATATGTTAAAGTTTCTTTTTCCATGTTCTATCCTTATCTTTGAGATTGCGCAATGATTTTAGGTATAGTCCGTTTCATCCACGATGACGCGCAGATTTGTCAAATCTAACCTTTAATAACATGACATTAAGAGTCAAGGCACGCTTCTTCGTGAATGACTCGATCTATAGTTAGGTACGTATTTAGGCATTCAAAGTTTCGAGAATTTCGCTGGTACGAGCCAGGATTCAAATCCACTATACCTTACAGTTTAGCTACCAGACCAGAGTATATTTCCATCAGTAGCTCAAATGATAATATGTGATTATCAAAGACTAATAAGATGCGTAAAATCTAAGACAATTTCCTGCTTGAATTTGATGGTAAACGAGATGGCGCTGTATAGCTTCGTAAATTATGCTGTAATTCAGATTTTTCAAAAGTTGACATTTGACAATTGACAAAAGTGACCACAAAAAATGGCGCAGTACAGCGCCATCTGTTTGAAATGTCAAACTAAGGGGCACGTTTTTTTCTTAGACATTACCTCTCTATTACCTACAATCAATTCTCTTACAAAAACTTATATCACTTACTTATATGCAAAGATGTTCCTGCTCAATTCGGAACGGTCATTTAGAGAATTTTTTTAATTAATAGAATCAGGCGTTACTTTGCGGAAATCCATGCTAATTAAAGCAAGAAATATTACTTTGCTAATCGGCAAAGTAATATTTCTTGCTTTAATTTCGTTTTATTTATTTTAGGTTATATAGTTTTGTACCTTAATGACGCACTAAACTTACTCTAGTGCAACTTGGTGTTGAGAAACTTGGAATATCAACCTTATTTTGTACAAATTAAAGTTGTTTATAATAAAGCAAGACATGATCTTGAGATAGCTATTGACTTGAATTTTGCATTCACGTGAGCTAAATACACTTATGTACTCATTGCATAAGTGCATGTTTATGTAATCATACGCGTAATGACCCCTATGAGACTTTAATATATTCCATTTAGACTACCTATTCCTAATAACTTATAGATTATCAACTTCAATGCTACTGACTGTAAGCCGGGTACACGCGTCTCATATTAGGTAATTTCAGGATTAAGTTTAACAGGAGTAAACAATCGTAATTTTGTAGTATATAGGGCTGTAAGACGTAAAGGTAAAACGCACATGCACTCGAGTCCACATCTTAAAATGTATGCGAGCAGTTAGCGATCCCTTCGCAAATAAGCGGGTTCACGTAGAACGAGCCGCCCGTGTAGACGTGCCTCGGCCGCATTGCCTCGGGCGAGGCACCTCTCCACCGACCGAGTTGCTTCGCGCAGGAATTTCCACGCGAGGCGGTTCGATCTATGTGGACCCGCCAAATAGTACCACTTTACAATATTAACTTTTATGTTCAGGCGCGCTACAAATTGCTGCTAGATTGGACAAACAACGACGAGGATGGCACGCTCGGAGGCTTGACAAAGAAGCTCTGGGACCACGGAGATCGAGCGCTCGTCAAGCAACTCGCCATCGTGTACAACAAAAATAGGAACAAGTAACGATCTAATAATAATAATAAGTAGTCCTTTTAGGGATTGGCATGCTAGTGATTGAAAAAGATCTAGTATTAATATCCAGTATTCAGAATTGATAAAGTAAACTGTTTGCAGGCTTCTGTTAATTGAGATTACCGCGTTCTGGTTTACATTCTGTTATAAATCAAAGGTATTTTAACCGACTTCATCAGAATTATTTGTGGATTTATTGTTTTAGTCTATCATTCTTAATCAAAAAATGCCCGGTTTCATGTTTTATTTGTTTACTCTATCTATTTCTGAATGCCACTAGATACACTGAGGACATATCATTGCGCATACGTTGCGTCTAGTTTCAGCGTAGTTGGTCTTTTACACTATGCAGACTTATGATTAGTAGTCTAATGTACTAAAGACAAACAAAGTTAGATCAATGGCATTTAAAATTACTTGTGTGAACACATATTTGCAGAGGTTTTACGTCCACTTTTCTAAAAATACTTAATCGATAGATTATCTGTTCTGTTTACTCGTATCCCAGTAAACTTAAAGGAGTTAAAGATACCCATCGCAACTGACGACCTTGCAAGAAGTAGGTACAGTCGGCAAAACTATTAGCTTAGCACACCTGCATACATATTTGTATGCAGAGATGCTAATAATAATAACTTTGCTGACTGTCCATGCCAATATGTGTATTGTTGTTAGCGTTAGATGTAAAGGCCTTAATTAAATAAGACACTTTACAAAATGTTGTTTTAAACTTAATGGCAATGCTGCTTTGTTTTTATATCAGTTTTACATATCATGTATATATTTTTTATTAACTACTTAAGGTAAGCACTTTCTGTGATTTTTCTACTTGAATTTTAGATTTTGAATGAATTATAGTATTTTATCTATTTGTAAAAGTGATTAAATCATGATTCTGAGATTATGTTGTACTTAATTGTGATAAAAATACAAAATAGTCAATTTAACATTAAAAGGTGCTATTGATAATTATTTGCTTTTAATCATAGCCACTTACTTTAGAATTTCATGTATTGACATTGTTATAAATATAGCTCTAGTCATTGAGGGACAAATTCTAATTTAACAAAAATATAAACAAAACTACGCTGGTACAAAAGTGCCCTGCTTTAGCTATTTTTATGTGGGACCATAGATAAAAAAAGTTAATAATCAAGGTAATTAATTAAAAAAAGTTAATACACAAAACATCACATCTTTTATACAATTAAATTATATACTTTATTATTATTTTGTTTCATTTCATCCGTGCACCATAATAATATTGGTTTAATTTGCATAATAATAAAAAATAGTAGCATATACCTCTTGCAGTAGCGAGTAGCGACCTACCAGGAAAGCTAAGTTGTCAAATGAGCATTTTTATGTCGTATTTTTACAACCTTGGCAAAGTAAGGGAAGGAAACAAGGAACAGGACTTATTTGATTGCAATATCGGTGTGCCTGTCACGCTCGCTCGCAAGTAAACACGCGATTAGCGCGAGACACTGGTACTGACATCAAATTTATATTATATTTTGTGTTTTATATGTCCCATTAAATGTGCATCTTTAAATACGCTTATATGTATTTGCGTGTGTTACATCTCTTTATAATCAACAAAACGATACTAATTCGTTGCCCACTAAATACCTATTTCATAAATCAAAATTAATATAGGTTTAAAAGACACACACAAACAAAACAAATGTCTATTCGAACATGTCACAACTACATACAACAGGTGACTTACTTAAGTTTTTTACCTATACCTACTTATGATGGTGGCTGAACAGTCAAGTTTACAAATATTTTTCCTACTTAGATAATTTCGATTAAAACGCTACTTAACATCTGAGCACACAACCTTGTTTTCACTTGTTTTTATTTTTATCTTAAACTTTAACTATCTCATTACGTAAATATGGCACGTAACAGCTGGTAACAGCGATAACTTGAGTAAAATGTCGTTTATTTATAATACACGCCGTCGTCAGTATCAGTCGTCGGCGACCTGTGCCAGCAACATGCCGCTCAATAAAAAAGGTCTGAAGATCGTGAGCGTCGACGTGAAGGATGTCAGGTTCCCGACGTCTCTGGGAGGCCACGGATCTGATGCTTTGGTAAGTCACTTTTTGTAGCCGCCGTGCAGGTCGGGATCTCGACGACTCAAATAAAAACTTCGGTACTGGTTTAATAGTATGGAGGATGATGAAAGAGTGATTTTGCAATATTTGATCAGTACAAATGGTGGTTTAAACTTAGATACAAAATATGTGGAGCGCTCCAATTTGTGCTTTTGAAAAGCCTCCATACTAGCCGAGCCCGATGGCTGCGTTTAGCTACTGCATTGGGAATATTTTTATATAATAATAAGTTGCATTCGCAACACTTTTGTTTATAAATGTTCCTAACTTCAATGTAATCGTACAATAATAGTTACGTAGGTTTAATTACAAGTAGAGATTAAAGTAGATAGTTGTTTATTTTAATAAACAAAACAAAGTCGTGATATAAGCAGATTCATTACTTTTTGCAACTAGTCTAACTGTTAAATAATTAGTAGGTACTCTTGTCTAAAAATTAGCAACTAAAAATAAATAAAACTACCCCAATTAAGTACCTATCAATTAACATTAGTTAATCTACTTTTATATGCTTTATTTGAAGGTGTTATTTGTTTTATATGTTTCTGTCCTCACATATAATTGCAGTCGGTTAACAAGTTTATGTATTACTGAACATTGGTTAACAAATAATGAATTAATGCCTCAATTTAATAATCATCAGGTGGGAAGTTCGTTCACCAGAATTAGTTCCATACATGGTGGGTCGTTAATTATATTAAATAGTCAGTTAAAATTTAAGGAACGTAAGGATATTGTATCCATGTCTGTTGAACGGACTATAGAACTAAGTGCAGTAGAATTGGAGCAATTTATTGTTGTCTGTGTGTATAGGCCGCCATTAAGTAATTTTGAAATATTTGAAAGTGTAATGGATTCTGTGCTACTTAAAATATCATCTTCTAGTAAGAAATTATTTATATGCGGCGACTTTAATGTAAATATTTTGGAAAATTCAACAATGTCTTGTAGATTGTTGAATCTATTCAAATCTGGTAATCTCAACCACATGTTTATGGAGCCTACTAGAGTGACTGCTACTAGTGCAACCTGTATAGATAATATTTTCACTGATATTGTTCCTATTACTAAAAAAGTTATCAGTAATTTAGAATCAGACCAACTTAGGTCAATTAATGGTATTTGAGACATTAAGGAAAAATACTTTGAGAAAACAAATAACTTTTGTACCAGTAACCTCGGACCGCGTAGAAAGAATGAAGCAAAGTCTAGTTCAGGCGCTACCCTTTTTGTCTTCCGATATGGGTCCAAATAGTATGTATAATTCATTCTTTCACACTTTTATGGATCATTATAATGCGATATTTACTTCAAAATCGGTCGTAGTTAGTGGTGCATCAGTTTTTAGTGAGTGGGCTACTGCGGACTTACATCAACGAAGACGTGCACTGTATGCCTTGTATTAGGAACGGCGGTTTAACACGAGTGATGAATTTAAAGAACATGTCAAGCAATATTCGAAAAAGTTTAAAATAGATTGTCATATAGCTAAGCGAATTTATCTAAGTCAAAGAATAAAAAATAGTCCCAACATTATTAAAGCAACCTGGAAAGTAATCAACGTGGAGACTGGTCGCTCGAAACACAGAGTGAATGATATTAAACTAAATATTGATAACAAAATTATAGATTGCAATTTAGAAGTAGCTACAGAATTTGAAAAATTTTTCACTGACGTACCAGTTTTCACAACTAAGGATTTAAATTCATCACCCTCATCCGCTGTTACTCTATTAAAAGATAACGCTCCAGAGTGTTGTGGAGATTTTCATTTTGAACGTGTTTGTACCTCCGATGTAGTAAAGGCGTTTAATTCAGTTAATGTCAAAAAAACGAATGACCTCTGGGGAGTCTCTGTCCATGCTGTCAAATCCTTAGTAGAAATTATAGCGCCTGACTTAGTAATTATATTTAACAACAGTGTTGATTGCGGCGAGTTTCCTGATTTAATGAAACATAGTAAAATAACTCCTTTATTTAAATCGGGTAGCAACTCTGACCCCACTAACTTTAGACCGATATCTGTGCTACCAACGTTCAGTAAGATTTTTGAAAAATTAATTCTTTCTCAATTAGTACGACATTTTAACGTCAATAATTTAATGCATAATAAGCAGTTTGGTTTTACACGGGGTCGCTCGACAACCGATGCTGGTGTTGAGCTAATTAAGCATATCTTCGATGCCTGGGAGGAGTCACGAGATGCTATAGGTATCTTCTGTGATTTGTCTAAGGCCTTCGACTGCGTTTGTCATGAAACATTAATCAGGAAACTACACTATTATGGAGTTAGAGGAGCGGCACTGGATTTACTTAAGTCCTACTTAAATGGTAGAATACAAAGGGTCGATGTGAATGGACAGCGATCACCGGGGTCATTGGTCTCTATGGGTGTACCACAGGGGTCAATATTGGGACCTTTCCTGTTCCTTATCTACATAAATGACTTGCCATTCCTTGTAAAGACCCACCATGATATAGTATTGTTTGCAGACGACACTTCACTTATTTTCAAAGTCAAACGACAGCAACAAGCTTACAATGATGTTAACGATGCTATTTCAAAAGTAGTAAATTGGTTCAATGTTAATAATTTATTGTTAAATGAGAATAAGACTAAATGTATTAAGTTTGTCACTAGTAATGTAAGGCATGTAAAAACAAGTGTCATTGTGAAGGATGAGGAATTGGAATTAGTTGATAGTACAGTTTTTCTTGGTATAACTTTAGATTCTAAACTCCAGTGGGGTCCCCATATTGCTACTCTTTCGAATAGACTGAGTTCTGCAGCTTTTGCAGTAAGCAAAATCCGTCAGTTAACTGATGTAAAAACAGCTCGATTAGTATATTTTAGTTACTTCCATAGCATTATGTCATATGGTATTTTACTGTGGGGTGGTGCTTCAGATATAAATACCATTTTTGTTCTGCAGAAGAGGGCTATTCGAGCAATATATAAAATGAACCATAGAGACTCACTGAGAGATAAATTTAAGGAAATTGACATCATGACAGTGCACTGTCAATACATTTATGAGAATATTCTGTATGTGCATAAAAATATTGCCGATTTTAAGAAAAATTGTGACATTCATAATATTAATACTAGAAATAAACATAAGTTCGCCGTGCCCTTCACTCGGCTCCATAAAATTAAAAAATCATTCATGGGTAATTGGGTGTGAGATTTTATAATAAACTTCCAAACCATATTACTGAGCTTCCAATTAATAAATTTAAGAATCATGTAAAGCGTAAACTTATTTCTAAAGCTTATTATACCACACAAGACTACATGAATGATAAAACAACGTGGGATTAATTGTGATTCGAAATGATTAATTATTTATTATATTTGAATAATGATGATGAAATGGATATTCCAATGCATGTATTTCCTTTGTTGTTTTTATTATATTTGTTTGACATTTAGAATTTATTCTAGAAACAATCTAGACTAGTATTTTTTATACATTTTTTTTTTGTATGACTGTTTTGTGAAAGTTTTAGTATTAAATTTGATCTATGAATTATATTCATTAGTATTATATATGGAATAATATTTACAACATCAATAAATTGCTCTGATAATTAGATTAAGATAATTATATGTAATACTGTCTTACTATTCATAAGTGCTTGTTGCTAGGCCTACATGAATAAAGTATATTTGAATTGAATTGAGTCAAACAACTTGTTTACCGGTTGCGCAATTTGAGTTCATATTGTTGACCTCGATGCCCTGACTCCGATGGTGATAAGTGATATGGATTCATGTCATGCCATAGATTTGGTATATTTTATGTAGTTATCAGCTTATCTTTGCTCTGTAGCCATTATAGTTGTTCCTGTAGGTAGTTGCGTAATGCATTGGTTATTGGGTTTCAAAAATAACGGTTATAAGTAAGTAACTTAGGTCAATTGATAAACTTATTTACGTCTATGCACTATGTAGAATCTAACTGGCACGTCTACAAGTGCACTTTTTATAGTTATGAGGTATAACCGCTTCTACTTTACAACAGATAATTTTGATAAAAACGCTACTTAACATCTGAGCACACAACCTTGTTTTCACTTGTTTTTATTTTTATCTTAAACTTTAACTATCTCATTACGTAAATATGGCACGTAACAGCTGGTAACAGCGATAACTTATACTTTAGAACATTATTTATCTCTCCCTTGTGTTTTTATAGTACATAGTTATTTTTACTCTGTGGATGACATGCTACTGTCATATTTAGTTATGTTTAAATTAATTTTATATATATTTATATGTCTGTTTATGTATGTCTAATATGTCTATTTGTAGTCCTTATATGTGTATGGTTATCCACTATAATTGTGTGTGTGAATGTAGGCTTCATAACGGTTTAGCAACACCTACTTTTTCGATAACTTCTCTATTTCCGCTACCCAAAGGTTGTCTGGAAGAGATCGCTCTTTAGCGATAAGACCGCCTGTTGTCTGCCTTTACATTTAATCAATTGTTTATTTTTCTTGTATCTTTTTACTGAGGTGTGCCAATAAAGAGTATTCTATCTATCTACTTTTTATTTGTATAGGTACCTATAATCCTTTCCATCTTGTTTCTCTCTTCAAAAAGCGCATTTGCCCTAAATCTTAATTCGTATCTCAACCAAAGCCTGCAAAAATAATTAAGCTTCTCATACCGTGGTACCTAAACCCGCCTAAATGCTTAGAAAATGGTAATTATTTTTGCAAATCACGTGACGTCTGTGACAACAATACTAGCTACCTATCCTATTCAGTGGCGGATTAACCGAACAGCAGAAAAAGCATATGCTAAGGGCCCCGCGCCTAAGGGGGGCCCCGCGCTCCGACCCTGACCATGCAATTTCGGCACGCGGAACCGGCCAAGTTCAAGTAGAACTCGCACTCCGCGGATCCTGTACTACCACATTTTATTTACAATGTATTTTTTTCGTAAGTCAGTAACAATATTGATCAATTATTATTATTTGTTATTATCCTGTCTTTTTTTCTTTATGTCGATACCAAATTTAAATAATTTTTAGGCTTACGCAAAGACCAAGAGCAGAGTTTAGCATAAAACCGTAGGTGCAGAGTGTCTCAAAACTTGTGTGCATGGCTAAGCTGCAGGAAACAGCAGAGCTCGGAAACGAACAAAAGAAGATACTGTGTTTAAAAACATATTAGTGAAAAGCAAGGAAGGATGATTTATTTATTAATTATTATTTCAAATAACAAATTGCACCAAAAGCGACTAAACCGATCATTTTCGCTATAGTTTTCATTGAAAGTATTTATTAAGCTTTTGTTTTTTTTTTGGGCCCATGGTTCAAAAGTTAGAGGGGGGGACACATTTTTTTTTCAGAGCGATTATTTCCGAAAATAATAACTTTATAAAAAAAAAGGTTTTTGAGACCGTTATTTGTTTTGAAAGACGTTATCCAATCATACGCCACACTACAGGGTCAAAGGAAAATAAATTCAAAGAAAAAACATTTTGTATGGGAGGTATCCTATTTTTTTTTAATAGTTTTTATTTTACCCGTTCTATCACAATGCAGGATTTATGTATCCATGCCAAATTACAGCTATCTAGCACTAAAAAGATCAAACCCTCGGACTGACGGACAGACGGACATGGTGAAACTACTTATATAAGAGGTTCTAGGTGACTACGAAACCCTACAAAATACACTGCATAACATGTTAAAAACTAATCGAGAACGAGTGAAAAAAAATTAAGACATCGTAAAAATGTTGTGATGGTAATGAATCCTCGAGGTGCGAGTCGGACTCGCACTTAATCTTTTTTTTTTTCAAACCAGGGGGCCCCGCGAGCTATTGTGCTAAGGGCCCCGCGCCTTCTTAATCCGCCCCTGATCCTATTCTTTTGTATCCATGACTAAATAAAACATTAGTCAAAGATAGGTATTAACGCTACTCGATTACTGCTGAATGTTTAAATATGCCTACTTACTGGCATTGGCAAAACTAATGGAATGTAAAATTTTGTAGTGCAGAAACGTATCACTTTCTGCACACTTTTTGGAACAACAACGACCCACTTTCAGAGCATGAGAAATAAAAAAATGATTTCTTAAGATAATACATATAGATGTGAATTAAATTTGAGCTATCTAGCAGTGTTTACTACGTACTCCTTTAAGCTACAAGTCTGCATGCAATCCCCCAAAGTCCTAGTTACCTAGCAAGTAAAAAATCATCTTTCATATCTCTTTCAGCACACGGACCCTAACTACTCCTGCGCCTACGTGACGACAACCACCGAGAACGACAGTCAAGGCTTCGGACTCACGTTTACATGCGGCCGCGGGACGGAGATCGTAGTTCTCACTATACGTTCTATGAAACGGTTCTTGCTGGGGAAGAACGCGGCTGACATTTTCGCGGACTTTGCGGGATTCTGGCGCTCCCTCACCAATGATTCACAGATGAGATGGGTAAGTAAAACAGTGACAAACAACCTGCGCTTCAAATATTATGTGAACGTGGGTGCTGACAACTTCAGAAGTCAAACATCTACAGACTTCTAACCATATACCTTAGTATGCCATCAGCAACGCCTCTCAGATATGATGGGTATATGTATACATACCTAATGCTGGCGTTTGATGCTTTAATTGACGACAAAAACACTCGGTCTACCAATGCACAGTAACAACAGTAAGCTATTAGTTCAAGGTTCACCTTTATTACTTGTCCTGTACGTACGAAGGAAATGCTAATGTAACATACGTACACCCATGCAGTCTTTGGTCCCCATATCACATGAGTCAAAATCGCAGTAATCCATGGAAAATAATCAAATTTACCTTCTCTTCAGCTATATTTTACTAATTTTTTTTACAGATTGGTCCCGAAAAAGGCGTTGCTCATTTAGCGGCGGCAGCCATTTTAAATTCCCTGTGGGACCTATGGGCCAGATTGGAGAAGAAGCCATTGTGGAGGCTTCTGGTGGACATGGAACCCGAGGTAAGTGGTAACTGTTTAGTATTCTTTAGTATTTTTACAACAACTCTAAAATATTATGTAGGTATCTAAGTACCTTATGTTAACTCTATTGGACCCTCGAGCGGAGCAACCAGGAGGGTGTGCGGCGCGGCGTCCATGTTAAACAATTACACGCCACGCCGAACGCGCTGGATGCTCATTCCCGAGACCGTACTTTCTTACCACCTGTAGAATGGTAATTTTTTTAAGTAGGGCAAGTGTCAAAAAACGTTATCTACCAAGATAATTTGTTGTAGGATCTCGTATCGACGATAGACTTCCGTTACATTACTGACGTGATAACTAAGGAAGAAGCCATACTGCTGTTGAAATCCAAGGAAGCGGGACAGAAGGAGCGAATAAAGCAGCTGGAAGAGAATGGATATCCCGCCTACACTACACAAGCAGGTAAAAGAAACAAAATATCTAGGCATCTTAGAAATCTACAGTTAAAGTAAAAACTAAAGTAGGTGATGTGGTAGGTTGATTTGTGGTAATCTACTACTAAATTTTTGTTGACATAAATACTTATAGCAGGTATACCGGTTTCACGTATCACATAAAAGTTTTTTAAATAATATGTGATAAAATGGGATCAATTGTTAAGTAAAATATGAGATTAAATATTGTAAAAGAATACTTACCTACCTAATCAATGCAACTAATATGTAGGGTAAACCTTGGCTATTTGTTGATACATAGTTATTCGGTGTTAGTCAGTTTAATTGTCTTTTAGCCAAGTTACCTGGTAATTTTATGACTTGAAACCATATTACACCACATTGGCCACATTCGTGCCATTTCTTAGACATCGTTTTAAGCATTAAAATTACAGGGCAACTCGGCTAAAAGACAATAAAACTGACTATCACTAAATAACCAAGTATCACCCAATAGCCCAGATTTGCCCTACTACTAAGTTTTGTTTTGAAAATGATAAAAAAATGTATTCGCTTGTTGTTTATATTTACGGCTGATATAATAGTAACTAAATGTAATGTACAGTAAACACTGCGTTATCTTCTTATCACGCTATAATTTATAAATAAGTACATATGAGTTAGTTCTATTTTTCGCCATCACATAATGGTACACAGCTTATAGTAGATTACGAGATGGCACTCTTTTAGGGAAATTTTGGAACGCCATGACAAATTGAAAGGTGACCACCCTTCTCCATCTTTAAACAAGTTTGTATCATAAGATAAGAAGCGATTATTTACTTATTTCACGGGCTATCGAAGGTGCCCGATGGGCGCGGTGAATAGCGATGAGCGTAGCGAAAACCGTTTTTTTTTGTGGGCAGTTGTTTTATCTTAGGGAAAGTCCTCGGCTGCCATGTAAACAGCCATCAGTGATTAATACTCTAATCGGAAATGTATTCTCGAATAGTTTTTCATTTGCAGGTTGGTTGGGCTACAGCGATGCGACTCTCGAGCAATTGTGCGGCAAGTACCTCAAGCAAGGCTTCACCCACTTCAAGGTGAAGGTGGGACTGAACTTCGAAGATGATTGGCGTCGCTGCAGCACCGTGAGGAAGCACATTGGGAAGGATAAGGTCCTGGTAAGTACAAGCAGAAACTCAACCATCCACTCTTCCCTTGAAGAAAGTATTTGTATGGCCGTCCCTTTACAATCAACTTAATCCATTGAAAGGCTAATTGGTTCCAACGGATAAGTAAAAAGTTATCGGAGACGGGTGACGCGATGAGAGTAGGGTGGGGTCGACATCCACACAAAATATATTGGGCTTAAATTCCCTGGCATAAACAAAATAGTTTCTCGGATCGGAACATACAGCGGAAAATCGATAGAGGAACCCGCATGTATTTGGAAAAAAAAATGTGTTTCTATCCCGTAACTAGTTTCTATCCTGTAACTGATGGATTATAGCCAATTGACCCGTGTATCTATCACAGTTTGAGTTTTTCATCCGTATTAAATAATGGACATCAGGAAAACATCTTAGTATCTTATTATTTCATCACAGATGGTAGATGCGAACCAGGCATGGAGCGTGAACGAGGCCATAGAGTGGATGAAAAAGCTAGCTCCGCTCAAACCGATGTGGATCGAGGAGCCCACGTCGCCCGACGATGTGCTCGGACACGCGGCTATCTCTGAGGCGTTGAAGTAAGCGAGTGGAAGTATGGGTAAAAGTTAGTTCTGCTCAAACCCATGTACGAGTAGGTAGGAGGTAGGTAGACTTATATCGCCCGCCGTAGTGGCGTAGCCTAGGTTCAAGGTTGAACTTGACAAGAGCACGCGGTCTTTTCTCAGTAGTCAACGTGGAAAAACTGGGCACTGAACCCGATATTAATAACGGAGCCCGACTTCGAGTACCTCCCAGAGCGCACGGCCATTTTTTACAGTAAAATTACAAAAATAGCTGTGGTTTGCGTTGCTTTGTTTTGGTTAAAACAGGTTTATCTCAAAATATTTGTAAACAAAACGTTTTAAAATTAAGCAGATAATAGAACTAGTAAGTTTTTGGCGCAGTCGGTAGGATATAAGTTTACACTCCCAAAGGTTCGCTCCAACTACCTGCATAGAGAAGTCACTAAGGTGTTATCCTTAAACCCCCTTATTCATAAACGTGTACTAAAGTTACGATGCCGCTGATCATCGTTTGTCCCTTTCCGACGTATTGGTATGATGGAAAGGGACAAACGATGATCAGCGGCATCGTAACCTTGTACACGTTTATGAATAAGGGGGTTAAGACTTTAAGTACCTTTGGTTATCAGACTGCTATGCCTCATTGTCAGGGCGTAAAACCTCTCTCAATAAAAATTGCCTTTGTCGAACAGGCCCTTCGGCATCGGCGTGGCAACAGGCGAGATGTGCGCCAACCGCGTCATGTTTAAGCAGTTCCTGCAGAGCGGTGGTATGCAATACTGCCAGATCGACTCGGCTCGTATCGGTGGAGTTAATGAAATCCTTTCCGTCTACTTAATGGCGGAGAAACTGGGCGGTAAGTGAACACTTGGCGTAACAAAGTTCATGTTGCCGACATACTGATTCTGTCCGGGGGAGTCTACACGATTTCCGCGAGCTAATCTAAAACTGTAGAAAACGATGTGTCAAACAAGATCCATTCAAAGGTAATCCGGAGTTGATTTACGTCGGTTGTCTACGGTAACTAAAAAAAAATACTAAACACCTAATTTACCACCATTACTAATAAATAATTCGCCATACTTTACGAGTGAAGTTGTTGCATTATGATGGAAATTTCCATCACATCGAGTTGCTTTATGTTCCAATTTTGAAAATGTATGCACAAAAAGTAAATGGCGCGAAACGGCGAGCCCGCGAACAAAAAATTGAAATATCAAAATTCTTTTATTTAAACCATTTCACGCTGTACTGTTGTTGAAACATGATAGTCTTAAAATAAATCACCTGCAAAACTACCTTTAATTAATAGGACAATGTTATGATGGAAAATTCCATCACCATGCAAGGAAGGGTTAATTTCATGAAACGCAAGTAACTAAGTTATTTCCACTTTTTGTCGATGTAATAATTTGTTGGAGGTTGACTTGTTATTCACACTGATGTCCTTTGTGATATTATTATCAAGATTTCGATAAAGACAACAATAGATTTGAAATATACAAGATAGTCTCGTATAGTGACTACGAAGTCACCGTGGATTGATCCTTGTTTATCATTTAGCTGTCTACAAATCTAGAAGCGATTATGTTAAGTCCTTTTCTTAACCCCTCGAAAACCACGCACTCGATATCTGACATCATATCAGCAAAGCCTCAAAATTGAATTCTCAACTTTTTGACTAGAAGCCCTGGGGTTTGATGCATTACAATAGTCTAATTTTAATTTTGTTGCTTCCATTGCAGTGAAAGTATGCCCTCACGCGGGCGGCGTGGGCCTCTGCGAGATGGTGCAGCACCTCCAATACTGGGACTTCGCGAGTCTGTCGGGCACCATGGAGGGCCGGCTCATTGAGTACGTGGACCAGCAGCACGAGCATTTCATCGACCCGTGCATCGTGGAAAACGCGAAATACCTCGCGCCAAAGGTAGGTTCACAACATAAGACAAGGTCCTAACAAAGTCAAATCCTAAAAAGGCAATTATTCTATTGTAGGGGTTCCAAACTTTTTTTTGGTGAAACTCCCTTGTAATTTAAGATTAACTGCTTTTTTTTCTTGAATCTATAGCCTGAGAGAACGCACAACGCACGGTTTGGGAACCCCAGTTCTATTTCTCAATGATAGTAATAAAATACGTGACTCGGTCACTTTGTATTTTTGTGCATTTTGATCTGTGAAACTTGATTAAGGGCTCATTTAGTTTTATAACATTGCGGCAAAGAATAAGTTATTAATTATTACTACCGTACAGAAAAGAAACTTCCTACAAAACCGAAGTTTGACAGCGATTCAGGGACGAATCATGCTGTCCCTTTCTAATGTATGGCATTATCCATATTTGCTACTTAGGGTTGTCAAAATTCAAGTCATTATCTTATCTGTGGTTGAGCACCCAAAGGGATGTCAAGTTGTGCCAACCCTAATAATTGTTCGGAGCAATGCTGAACCGAGAATGCCTGCGGTGTTTGATCGGTCGGCCGAATTGGTTGTAACCTCAATAGTCCGCAATATAACTAAAATCGCATGCCACCGAAATCAGCCCTAAGACTGCATCACGGTTTTTTTTGTTATTTACATTATTTTAAGATCCATTTGAACTCCCGTTTGTCTGATACCAGCTTTTAAAAAGTGAATGGGTTTCGTTTCAGTTGCCTGGCTACAGCACTCAGTTTAAAAACGGAACATTAGAAAAGTTCGCTTACCCCAACGGAAGCGAATGGAAGAAAATGATCAAGGAAGGGGTGTTCCCGCCTCCCGATGAAGCTGAATTGGTGAACCCCTAAAAAGAAACCTTGTTTACATAGCGATGGTGTTGAAAATAGGAAAAACAATCTATTGTCGATATCATTTTCTTTGAATACTCGACATTATTTCAAGAAATTGTACTAATCTAGCTACACAAACTAGATGCTGATGTTAGTCAATTTGTGTGCTAACAAATAAGTATAGGGACCGTGCGCGTTGGAGGGTCTGCCATCTTATGGTCTGAATCGAAACCATAAACAGGCACATTTACACGTCAAGTGTTTTCTTGTGCATAGTAGGTTCTGCCATCTTGTGGGCTACATCGGAACAAAAAACATCACATTTACGCCTCGCGCCAAAAATCTGACGGCTCCAGTGCTGCCTCCTACAGTTCATGCACGCTCCCTATATTTTATGATCTGATGAGACTATTACGCCGAATTAAAAGTATTTAGTTGTTAAAACTATTTTTTATTCTTACAATTAATATGTACAGTTAACAATATCAAGTCTTCAAAAGTTCACAAAACCATAAATAAGTAAGAAGCAATAGTTAAAACTACGGTGTCGTTGAGGTGCTCATCGATATCAGTTATGTCGATGTTTTATTTTGTTAAGCACCAGTTTTTTCCAGAAAAAAATCAAGATATAGTTTGGCAAACCATTTCCATCCGTAGAAAAAGGCGGTAATTTAAAAAAATGTCTCATAGAATTTTTTTATTTCGCGCATTTTTCTACTAACAAACTGGGTTTGCCAGAGTATACATATACTTATTACTGAAGTAAAGGCAACGCTAAAGTGTATAAATAAATGCTTACTTAAAGTTCGTCATATACAAAATTTCACGCTTTTTTCTGGAAGGCAAAGGCGCTAAGTTTCGACTGTTTGGGCGCACTTGTTATAGGGGTATCTGCACCATTCAATTCATCGCCGAGTTTCCTCTTTTGCCCGCTTTCTGGAGTCCCGTTGATGGCACCGTTTTTACCTTGAAGAGTCTTGAAGGTTCTAATGCCAAGGCGGCTAAGCTCTGATGGAGTCATCTCGGGATTTTGCGATTCTAAGTTGGATTTGTTTCTTGAGAACCAGTCCACGAATGTTTCGCCTTCTTGAATGGTTCCTGGCTGAAATGTAAGGATTTAAAGTTAAATGATTCCTACTAATGCAACGAATCTAGACATCCTACTTTAGGCTACAGACTGCCAAAATAAAGTTTATCTAAGGGAACTTTGCACCGACTTGAACAGAGCAGCAAGTGTGGGAGGGTCATTATAAATAAAGGTCATATTTTATTGCCACAGAGTTAGCTTGGTCTTTCTCATTAGAGTGAGTGAATTTTAACTCGTACACATAGAAACACACGTGTTTCAATACTCAGGTTTGTTGAGGTTTTAGTAATATGGTCTTCGGTTACAAAGATTTATCCATGAAATTAAACAATTTAAACAGATCTTATGGCGTATAATGAAATGCTATATAAGAATTTTAGTAGTCATAGCATCCCTCCTAAGGCGCGCACACAAGAAAAAGTAGCAGTTGAATTTGAATCAATAGTGTAGAAAATAAGGTTCAATTTCTTTTGTTTTCAAACGGAACAAACTAAAGAA